>NC_072437.2:6730892-7341428 GCF_028878055.3 Symphalangus syndactylus | reverse complement strand
GCATTTAAAATAAAATGTAGGCCAGGCTTGGAGGCGTGCACCTGTAATCCCAGGAGACTAAGGCGGGAGGACCGCTTGAGCTCCGGAGATCAAGGCTCGAGGCTGCAGTGAGCCGAGATCGCACTATTCCACTCCAGCCTGGGTGACAGAGCGAGGCCTTGCCTAGAAAAAATAAGTAAAAGGCGTTGACTTTAGAGAGTTTTCGACAAAAGAATGGAAACGTTTCTGGCCCCTGCATCTAGCCAGCTGTAGTGACCCTGACACTCCAGGATGGGCCGTGCTGCCCTGGGCTATGTGTGCAGCGGGGCTGGGACGGGCCAGGCTTGACCTGTGCTGTGATTTTCCACCCAGAACATCGCAAATGTTTCCCACCATGTGGAATGTCTGTTGGGGAAATGGTGTTCCAGAGTGTGCAGTGCCCCTCAGAGGCCCTGCGTCCCCTCCCGAGGCCCTGCGTCCCCTCCTGAGGCCCTGCGTCCCCTCCCGAGGCCCTGCGTCCCCTCCCGAGGCCCTGCGTCCCCTTCCGAGGCCCTGCGTCCCCTTCAGAGGCCCTGCGTCCCCTTCCGAGGCCCTGCATCCCCATCTTTTCTCCATGGCATCCTGCGACCGTGCTCCTCAGGTGTGCCCCACGGGCCCAGGAATGCCCTTCTCGGATGCGCCTCATGGTCCCAAGACTGTTCTCCTCAGATGGGTTCATGGCCCAGAATGGCATCCAGTCTCCTGGTGAGCCCTGTGGGTGGAAATCTGGTGCCTCCCCCATCTCTCCTGAGTCCTGATGGCTGGCAGTGCCGCCCACGGCACCCGGACGGGGGCTGTGTTGTGTCGTCTGCGTCTGTGCATAGCCGAGCCCCTGCCTAGGATCCTCAGCTGCTTTCTCTGCCTTCGCCACCCCCATGAAACTCCTGCACAGATCTGGACGCGCCCTGGCAGCTGCTGGGCCGGTCCCGCCCTCGCTATCTCAGGTGGGGCCGGGCAGCTGCGGGAGCTGGGCCTGGGCGGGTGCTGCTGCCAGCCCTGGGCCACCCTCACTGGCACTGCTTTCCCAGCTGAGCGGCTGCTTCCCGTGAACGGAGGGACTCTGAGATCATCTCGTCCTCACGTCTCCATCTGGGGAGAGCAACTTCCCAGCTCAGCGGCAGACCCAGAGCCCCAAATTCCCATCGAGAGCCTCGGGTGAGTCTTGAGACAAAGACCACTGTGGGTCTGGCCCAGGAACACACACTGCCCTCTCTCCGCTGCACTGAACCCAGGCAACAGATGCCGTCTGCACTTCCAGGTTTGCGATGGGGGTGCTGCTGACGCCCCTGCACAGGGTGGGAGCTGAGGAGCTGGCAGACAGACTCTCGGAGCAGTGTTACACAGGCAGCTCCTGCAGACACCTGTGTAGACGTCCACGTTACCCATAGCCGGGACCCCGTGTGTGGACAGCAGAGTGGGGGGCATGGGCGTCGCTGACCCTTGCCCCGCGTCCACTGTCCCTTCAGCCCCAGCCACCTGGTGAGCCGCGCCCTCTGCATCTGCTGCTATAGAGGTGTTTTATTTGACTTAAGGTTTAGCTGTTTGATTTATGCAGCAGGTCCCACCCCACAGCCTGATGGCTCCAGACAGGGCTGACCAGGTTTGTAAAATGAAATTGTCCATCCGGGAGGAGGAGAAAGCAACCGCCCATCCAGGTCGGTCACCCCACCCTCATCCGTCACACCTGGTGCCGTCACTCCCACAGCTCCTGGGGGTGGGAAGCGATGGGTCGAGTTGCTGCTGGACACGGGCCCCAGGCCCCCCTGGCGTCCCCAAGGTTCAGGGACCAGCGTGGTGACGCTCATTGTTCAAAGCTGCTGATCTGGGGCTGGTGTGTGTGGCTTCCTCTCCAGGCAGGGAGCACCTTCCTGTTTAACTGATCCGGACAGGGCAGGAGTGGGCTCTTGGCCAAGGTGCTGGGCCTGCCCGCAGCAGCAGCTGCTGTCTGAAGCCGGCATGTTCGCTCTGTGCCCTGCGTGAGTCCATGTGTGCGGGGCTTTGTGTTGCACTTCAGTGAGGGCCCCAGGGTCCACTGGGCACCTGCTGGGCTCAAACTGCAGTGCCTGGGCCATTTTCCATCCTGTGTTCCGAGCCCCCATGCACAGCACAGCTGCTAGACACGGTCATTCATGTAATTTCTAGGCACATTTGTAAAGCACACACACAAATAAAAGGTAAGGGCCAAATAAAGCATGAAGTCTCCTCACTGCTGTTCTTGGGAAGGCAAAACTTAAATGTGTAAAAAAGCTGGAAAACAGCATACCACATACAGCAACTAGAAACCCAGGGCCCTGGCATGTCAGGGAAGGGGGAGCTCAGAGCCAGGCCAAGCATGAGGAGGCTGTGAGCCACAGGCCTGGCTAGGGCTGTTGGGGAAATGGGCCGGGGACATTTCTGGAGGGTTCCGGAGGGTCCTGGAGGCCTCACCAAGGAGGCTGGAGTGATTGGTTACGTTATTCACGGAGCTGACTGGGCTCCCAGGAAGGGTCTGAAATCACACCAAAGGGAAGCCTGCAAGAAATCACAAGAAATGTGCGTTCCTGGGGGACGGGATGGCCGTGTGTCCAAAATGTGCATCCCTGGGGGACGGCCATGTGTCTGGCATCGACTTGGCCTGGGCTTGGCTTCTCTACTGCACTGCCGATCCCGCGTGTGGGGTCGATTCTGTCTTGAGCCGGCTGGAGGCCTCTGCCGTGGGTGTGGTTTCACGTGCACTGTCTCTGGCTGAAGGTCCAGGTGTCTGGAACAGCTTTTGTGAATCGGAAACTGGACAGAAACCAGCCCGAGGCCATGCGAGCTCCCACGGCCCTTGGAGGAAAGCTGTTTCCCGTCTCCAGCCAGAGAAGCTGCAGGGATGCCTTCGGCCGTGACTTGGTCAGCAGGGAGCTGGAACGGTCACGAGCTGTGGGTGGGGAGCCCTCAGTCTCCTGGACTGGGTGAGAAACAGTGGGTGAGCAGCCGCGGCCACAGCAATGAGCCCGGGATGGTTTCCCGTGTGTGGTTCGGGCCACGTGTTCCGGCCTCTGATGGGCGTTACTGTGATCATCAGTGGCCCCCCACGGACATAGAGCAGACCCAGCCCTCCCTGGAACAGGGCCATCGTGAGCCAGTCCCTCCTGAAGATGGCCAGGTCCTCCCCGTCTTGGGGCCAGACCACCTGGGTCTGCCCTGTGGTGACTGTCGTGTGACCCCCTTGCTTGTTGAGCAAATCCGTGAGACTCCACCGTGTACCCTGAAGGAGCACGGCCTTTGCCCACCAGAAACTTCAGTGTGACAAGACATCGGCGGCCAGGAGAGACGCACAGAAGAGGGGAGCAGCTGATTTCTCGGGGTCCTTGCATCTGTACCAGGGGCCCCTCCTTCCCCACACGATGCCCTCTCCTTAGAGGACAGCCTCTGGCACCGCTCACTGTCTCTCTGTTTAAAAACTGAGGCCCTTCTGTGAGAGCCTCCTGCTCAAAACACAGTCCTCTTTTTCGGCTGATCTTTGCTCACTCCATCTGCATTGGCCACTGTGCGGCTGCCTGAGACGTCCCAGCCTTCCGTGTCCTCCAGTGCTGGGAGCACTGAGGTAGGAGGTGGGCCTTGGGCCTCCGGGGTCTCTGCAGGCCTTGAGCACGTTGTGGGAGAGGGGTGTTTGGTACATGTGTCCCAAGCCTGATGCCTCTGGGAGTGCTTTGCTGTTGGGGGTTGGAAGCTGGAGGTGAGGACGCATTGGACTGTGCTCAGCGGTCAGGGGACCCACCGTGTGGCACTGTGATCTGCTCCTATGCCCCACCGTGTGGCACTGTGATCTGCTCCTGTGCCCCACTGTGTGGCACTGTGATCTGCTCCTGTGCCCCCGCCGGCTGATGATGTAGTAGTTGTGCCTGCAAAACATGCTTCGGACATTAGAGTCGGCCGGGAATGCAGACGCTGGCAGGCCCCAGAGCCGAGGCAGGGCCGAGGTGCAGGTGGCAGGTGCATTGGCGGGTTCCATGGTGATGGCATGAGGGGCCATGACACGGTGGCCTCCCCCGGGGCTCCTGTTCCAGGGAGAGCTCATCTGGGATGCATTCTGACAGCAGAAGGTAGGAACACAGAGATCCCAGACACAGGAGGTCTGGGTCAATGTGCAGAGCCCAAACCTGCTGTGGCTCAGGGGGCAGCTCACACTGTGGGCACCAGCCAGCCCTAGGTCCAAACTTACAGGGAAGGATGGCTGGGCTGGGGAGGACATAAATAATTATGGATGGACATCACAGCCCCTCGGCAGTCGTGAGTGGGTGCAGAGGGGCTTATAGAAGCGACATTCCTGCCCCAGGGATGAGGCTGCCTCTCAGAGGACCCAGGTGTGGAGGAAACAGTGGCCCCTCTTAGGCATCCCTCCCCTAAGTGTGCACAGGGTGGAGATGACAGTCTTGGCCCAGGAGGAAGAGTGAGGTTCCAGACTCAGCTTTGATGCTTGTCAGCGCAATCATGGCCACAAGAAAAGCCTCCATAGCTGATGTTCCCAGAGGCAGAGCCTGGTGAGGCCACGCTTTCCTCTCCAGCAAGCGTTTGGACGTGAGGGAGCCGAGGTTTCCAGAGGCAGGAGCCAGGTGTCTGGCGTTCGGGGTCAGCCACCCCCAGAAGCCAGTGTTCCCAGCGGGAGAAGCTGAAGCCTGGAGGGCCGGCTGTGCTGTGCTAGGCACACGCAGGGCAGGAGTCAGTGCACGTGAAGCTCTGCGGAGAGAGGCGCCGGAAGAGGCTGGGGTCCCACCCAAACCCAGTGCCCCTCCCAGGCCTTCTCGGCTCGAGCTGACTCCAGCACTGCCGAGTCAGTGTGTGATATTCTCAGGAGATCTGCCTTGGTCCCCTTAGCTCCTTGGGTTTTTCTGCTCAAACTCTGGGCCTGGACAAGTGGTCTCAGGTAACTTGGGAGCTCGTCAGGGACAGAACCTGAGTTTGAACGAGCTCTTTGTGGGACTCCCACCCAGGGCAGCGGTTAGGAGCCCCCTCCTGGACTGCTAGTTTTCAAGTGTCGTATTTAACTATCCCCCTCCCGGCCCTGGAAAAGTAAAGAGAGGCAGCCGGGAGCCTGCCTTCTGTGTTCTTGGTGCAGGGGTATTCTGAGAACGGCCCCTGCTCACACAGGTTTAAAATGAACTCAGTGACCACAGACGGATGAGAACAGCAGACACAGCTGCCTCCCGGGCACTCGAAGGCTCAACTCCCCACGGGCGTGTGTTGCCGGGGGCAGAAGGCTTGGCCCCCTGGGTCAGCATACTCTCCGGACAGCTCATCCCTGCCAGCCCAGGTCCCTGCAGCCCTGGGGCTGGCTCAGGGGATGCGGACCTCGGCCCAGGTCCCCACAGCTGTGGGGCTGGCTCAGGGGACGGATCTCTGCTAAGCATGGCCCCTGCCAGCTCAGGTCCCTGCCACTCAGTGGATGGGACTTTGGCGGAGCGTGGGGCCCCTGCAGGGAGGGTCTAGACAAGCAACATCAGGAACCTGAAGCCTCCCCAGCCAGGGCTCAGCTGTCTCCAGGATCGCAACAGTTAAGCTGCCTGCAGCAGGATAAGTGAGCCGATGCGGCTCCTTAATCAGGGACATCGAATCGGAGGTCCTGGGAGGAGCAGCCGGCTGGCTGCCCTGCAGAGGCCAGGTCTGCGCAGCAAACCCAGGAAGGTGTGGCGTCCCCGCTCCGCGGCCAAGATGGTGCTGGTGCTGCGCCATCCTTTGTGTGCCTGGGAAGGGCGTTCCGGGAGCCGGGTCGGGGGCTCCTGACTTGCATTGGGCAGCATGACGGTGAGCCGGCTGTCACTGCTGTGCCGGGACCTCTGGGCGCTGTGGCTGCTGCTGAAGGCTGGCGCAGGTGTGTGGGGCGCGGGTGGGTCCTCGCCTCCCTAGAAGGTGTTGTGGGGCGACCGTGCGGGGACGCAGGGCGGGGGTGGACGTTGCGGGCTCAGCCCTGTCCTCAGAGGCTGCTGCGGCAGGAGCCCGGGGCTGAGGGATGCCGGGGATGGATGTTGGGGCGGGTGCCTCCGAGACCACAGGAGCCCTGCTCCTTGGCAGGGAAGGTGTGTGCAGGCCTTGCCTTATGGATGGTTTAGGGCCATGGCCTTGGGGTCCCTGGTGAGCAGTGGGGCCGCCTCTGCCCTTGGCCTGTGAGGGACCATCTGTGCTGGCCCCGGAAGGCTGGGATCACCTTTCCACTGGCTCCTTTGTTCGAGGTTTTTCATAGACAGGCTCTGTGGACAAATGAGGGCAGCGCCCACGTCTGGCTGGTGGAGGGGCTGCGGCTCCTCCTTGGAGGGGACACCCGGCCACTGCTGTTCCCACAGCGGGGCCACCTGTGGTGCAAGGCGTGACAAGCTGCCCTCTCTAGGCAAGCAGGACTTGGGAGGCCCCTGGCCAAGCCTGTGGACCCGGCTGGGCGGCCTCTGTGGTCTTAGGTTTGGGTGCGTTTGGTCTGGTCAGGGGTCAGGGGCTGCTGGTCCACACTGGCCCCATCCTGACAATTGGAGCTTTGGGGCAAGGTCCCTGGAGAAGGGGCCACGTGGGGAGGAAGCAGCCTGGGTTTTGTTGATGCTTTTCTAAGAATGGAGTACTCGTTTTCAAGAGATTTCTCCTAATTATATTTTCCAGTGGGTACTTATGCCAAGTATTGATGAATAATTCATAAAATAAGCATCTGTGAATTTTATTGAATCAGACCTTAACTATCAATGGCAATGAATAAACATCTAAAGTTTCCAATTCTAAAGTAAAGAACTGGCTGGGTACAGCAGTTCATGCCTGTAATCCCAGCACTTTGGGAGTCTGAGGCTAGAGGATCGCTTGAGCCCAGGAGTTTGGGACCAGCCTGGGCAACATAGCAAGACCTCATCTGTAAAAAAAAAAAAAAAAAAAAAAAAAAAAAAAAAAAATTTAATAGGCTGGGTGTGGTGGCATGTGCCTGTAGTCCCAGCCACTTGGGAGGCTGAGAGGGGAGAATCATTTGAGCCCAGGAGGTCAAGGCTGCAATAAGGTATGATTGCACAACTGTACTCTAGCCTGGGTGAGGGCATGAGCAGGGGCAGGTGGCCGCCACAGGTTATGGGGTTGGCCGTGGAGCACCGTGGAAGGCTCTGGGGTGAGCAGGGGCAGGGGCCCTCCCTGGGCTATGGGGTTGGCTGTGGCGCACTGGGGAAGGCTCCAGTGTGAGCAGGGGCAGGTGGCTGCCCTGGGTTATGGGGTTGGCTGTGGAGCACTGTAGAAGGCTTTAGCATGCGTAGGGGCAGGTGGCCGCCCCATGTTATGGGGTTGGCTTTGGGGCACCGTGGAAGGCTCCGGAGTGAGCAGGGGGCAGGTGGCTGCTTTAAGGGAGGTTGTGTCCCCTGGGTGCCCCCTGGTTTCGCACCCCTGATGCCCTGGCCACCCCATCCTGCAGTTCCCTCCTGAAAGACCAGGCAAAGCCAGGACCACCCTGGACAAGAGGAGGAATTGTCCTTCTGAGCCCTGACGGTTCCTTGATCAGCCCCGGGACCTGCCCCAGGCTCTGTTTTAGTGTCTCACGTCTTCTTAGGGTACATTGAAGAAGCATTGTCGGTGCCAGGGTCAGCCAGGGTCAGCCAGGCCTGTGTTCCTCACCGTGCCCCTCCTCACTCCTGCAGAGGCCTAGGGACCTGGAATGAACTTGCCACCTGTGGGTGACCTTTCTCAGAAGGTAAATTGCAGTGTGGGGCAAGCCCTACTGGCCTCGGAGAGTCTGTCCTCAGGCCCACAGGGGGCCAGCTGGGGGAGGCGCAGAAGGACTGAGATGCTTGGACTCCACAGAGAGGTCACCGTGGTACAGTCCGGACTGTTGTTTTTAATTTTAAAGGAAAGAATTTGTTATGACGACTGTTCTCGTTCTCCTTTAGGCATTTTTAACATGTGTTCCAGGCAGACCAGGCTGTGGCCCTTCCCTCGTGGCTAGTACAGGTCACGCCTCCCCCCGGCCCAGGGAGTAGGGAGGTTTGGCTCTGGTATGACCCTCCGGGGCACAAGTGTCCTCGGGGAGCTGGTCCCTACTGCATACAGGCCACCTGGCATCACTCGGCAGAGGAGGACGGGGCACTGCCCTGCAGAGAAGCATCCGTCTGCCCGTCAGCGGGTGGTCCTCTTCACCTTGGCCTCTTGTTGAGCCCACCTCCCACCCGCACAGCATCCTGCGCTGTAGCCAACACCACCTCCTCCGTGGACCTCAGTCTGCAGCCGTCGCTCCGTGTCTGCAGCTGGGGCCCTGGCCAGCCCCCAGGGCGCAGTGCTGGGGGGTTCCTCTGGGTCCCTGTAGCCTCCTAACATAACCTGGGGGCAGGAAGATCCCCCTGGGTCTGCTCCCCTGGTGGGGGCAGCCATCACCAAAGCCGTCTGCCTGCATCACTGGCTGAATTGCAGCCATGATCCCACAAGGAAGCCTTGTCTCAGCTTTACAGAGGAGGAGGAGGCCCAGAGAGAGAAAGCAACTGCCCAGAGTCACACAGCTCAGGGAGGTTGTGTTCAGGGTGAGGTCTGTGCTCCTGCAGGGCCAGTGAGTGTCTTTCCTGCGGCCGCTGCTGGCCCACATGTGTGGTGATGACACCAAGTGCACGGACCACGCGTGTGTGCAGATGCTGCATGGGCTTCACGTTGGTGCCCGTTTCTCTCTGGACCTTACGAAGACGGGTTTGTGGAGGCACGGCAGCCCGTGCATGCAATTGGTGGGCATGTAAATTGGTGCAGGTATCACGGAAAACTGGGGGGGTATGGAGGTTCCTCAAGACATTGAAAAGAGCACTGTTGTTGGAGCCAGGAGTCCCCACTGTGGGTGGGTATCAGGGGAAAGGAGTGAGCGCGTTAAAGAGCTGCCCGCCCTCCGGAGCTCACCAGCCCAGACGTGGAATCGACTCCAGTGCCTGTTAGTGGATGGGCACGTAAAGACGACGTGGTGCACACACAGTGGAGTGCTGTTGGGTTTTTGTTAAAAAGGAAATCCTGTTATTTGAGACAACACGGATGAGCCTGGAGGACGGTGCTGAGCAAAATCAGCCACAGGCAAAGCCGCGTCCTGCTGAGTAAAATCAGCTGCAGGCACAGAAAGGCAAAGCCACGGCCCCACTCGTGTGGGGTGTCAGAGACGCCGACAAGCACAGTGGCTACTGGGGGCTGGGGCGGGGAAGCCTGGGGAGATGCTGGCCAGAGGACACAGAGTTCCCATTGTGCCGAATGAATGAAGTCTGGGGGTCTGTTCATGGTGGGCCATGGGCTGTTCATGGTGACTGACTATGGGCTGTTCATGGTGGCTGTGGTTGGTTTATGATGGCTGTGATCTGTTCGTGGTGGCCATGGTGGTCTGTTTGTGGTGGCCATGGGCTGTTCATGGTGGCCGTGGGCTGTTCATGGTGGCTGTGGTTGGTTTATGATGGCTGTGATCTGTTCATGGTGGCCGTGGTGGTCTGTGGTGGCCATGGGCTGTTCATGGTGACTGTGGTTGTTCGTGGTGGCCATGGTCAGTTTGTGGTGGCTGTGGCGTGTTTATTGTGGCCATGGTTGGTTTGGGGTGGCCGTGGTCTGTTTGTGGTGGCCGTGGTTGGTTTGGGGTGACAGTGGTTGGTTTGTGGTGGCCATGGTCTGTTTGTGGTGACAATGGTTGGTTTGTGGTGGCCGTGGTCTGTTTGTGGTGGCCGTGGTTGGTTCGGGGTGGCTGTGGTCTGTTCGTGGTGGCCATGGTCTCTTTGTGGTGACCATGGTTGGTTCGTGGTGGCCGTGGTCTGTTTGTGGTGGCCGTGGTTGGTTTGGGGTGGCTGTGGTCTGTTCGTGGTGGCCATGGTCTGTTTGTGGTGACCGTGGTTGGTTTGTGGTGGCCGTGGTCTGTTTGTGGTGGCCGTGGTTGGTTTGGGGTGGCCGTGGTCTGTTTGTGGTGACCATGGTTGGTTCGTGGTGGCCATGGTCTGTTTGTGGTGGCCATGGTTGGTTCAGGGTTGCCGTGGTCTGTTTGTGGTGGCCGTGGTTGGTTCGTGGTGGCCGTGGTCTGTTTGTGGTGGCCGTGGTTGGTTCGTGGTGGCCATGGTCTGTTTGTGGTGGCTGTGGTTGGTTCAGGGTGGCTGTGGTCTCTTTGTGGTGGCCATGGTCTGTTTGTGGTGACCATGGTTGGTTTGTGGTGGCTGTGGTCTTTTTGTGGTGGCCGTGGTTGGTTCGGGTGGCTGTGGTCTGTTCGTGGTGGCTGTGGTCTGTGGTGACCATGGTTGGTTCGTGGTGGCTGTGGTTAGTCTGTGGTGGCTATGGGCTGTTCATGGTGGCTGTGGTTGGTATGTGGTGGCTGTGGTAAGTTCATGGTGGCTGTGATCTGTTCAAGGTGGCTGTGGCCTGTCTGTGGTGACTGTGGTTGACACTGTATTTGTACCTGAGGTTTGCTGGGAGTGGATGTTGAGTATTCTAACTGTAAAAGGAAATGGCAGCTGTGGGAGATGACAGTCAGTCACCAGTGAGTTTGGTGGTGGCTATGGTTTCACAACGTGAACTATATCAAAACAGCACGTGTGCACCTTAAATATATACAATTATTTTTCTCAATATAGCTGAAAAAAATAGCCAGAAGCTGTAAGCTCAGGAAGTGATGAGCCAGCCAAAGGCTCCATAGTGAACAGAGCTGAGGAAATGGGGCTGCTTAGCGAAAATCATCGGACTCCAAGCTCCCTGATGGCTCCAACATCTTCCGTGACTCTGGGCAGCTCCTGTGCAATGGGAGGCTGTGCCCTGCCATGTCCCCGCCTTCCTGCCCACAAGCCTGCCCTGTCCCAGCCACTGGCGTCTCACTCACCCATCAGCCTGGAAACAGACGCATGTCGGCACCCTCCCAGCCCCTCTGTGAGAGCCTCTCCATAGCCTCGCTGTTGAGCCCGTGGCAGTGAAGGTCCCAGGCACTGGAGCAGACGGCGTGGGCTCAGTCCTGGCACTGCCCGCCCTACAGTCCTGGACTGCTCACAGCTGAGCCTGACCTTGAATCCCCCGTCTTTAACATGAGGATGATGAGGCTTCGTGCTCCCTAGGTCCTTGTGAGGACTCACTCAATGCACTGGAGCCGGGTGTGAGTAGGAAACCTGTCTTTCTGGCCTGATCCTCCCCCACCAGGAGCACAGGGTGGTCCTCATCTGAACCCCGAGGGGGCCTCCCTGGCATGCCTTTTCTCCCTGGACCCCCAGCCATTCCAGGTGCAGCTGCCAGTGCGACCCCTCCTGCAGACAGAGGGTCTGTGTGAGGGCTCAGCTGCCTCTGAACAGGAAAGGCTCTAGAAGGCAGTGGCTGGGAGGGCAGCACACCCTGGGCGGCCTCCACGAGAGAAAGGGAGAGAGGCGTGCATCTCAGTGGGGGCTGGTGGGAGACCCTGAGGTATTCAAGACCCTTGGGTTTGGGCCCTATGGAAATGCTCCCTGCGGGTGCCACCAGCCCTGCCCACTCAGCAGTCACTTGAGAACGCCCTGAGCATCTGGCCTGGGAGGCTGGGCCCGGAGCCTCACATGTGCCGAGGCTTGGCTCAGGCCCCAAGGGCAGGCCCAGGTCTGTGGCGGGGTGTGGGGAGGCAGTGGAGCCGTGGGTACTGTGCAGCGGGTGGGGCTGTGACCGGAGGTGGCAGAGCCGGCAGCCAGCCCAGCCCTCAGGGGAGAGGGTGGCAGGGCCAGGGTCTCTGAACTCTGGAAGGACCTGTGTCCCTCATCTTGAAACCTGGCCTTCTGTGTCACTCAGACAGTGGCTCTCAGTCACTTTGGTCTCTGATCCCTTTGCCCCATGATTTTTTAGGTTGTTCTAGCTCAGAAGCCGTTGCGTGTGTGGTGTGACTACCCCCTAGCCAGGGCATGAATGCAGCCAGGGCATGAATGCACGCAGATCCAGGCCCCGTGCAGAGCCCGCCAGGTGTGGGGTGGATGCTGAGGCCCACCTGGCTGAAACTGCACTCAGGCCATTTTTCTGATACCAGGAAACGTTCATAAAAATGCAAGCTGGTGAGCAGCCAAGTGCCCCCCTTCATGACAGACCCTCCTGGTGCCCCTGGCTTAGTGTGACCTTGAGAACAGCGGGGGTCTAACCCCTGACCCCAGCGTCCACGTCACCTGGGAGCCTCACCTTGAGACCCCTGCATTATGGTTCTGAAATCACTTGAGTGGGCCGTGGCCACCGTGGAGCAGAGAGACAGGAAGTACCTGCCAGAAGATCAAATTGCAATCCGTGTAATTTAAAGATCTCACTGGGCTGTGCTGGCGATTCTAGAGTGGGGCAGCCCTTCATTCCATGAACTAGCGTAAGAGCTCCAGTGAAACACGCAGTGCGGGGCCGGCTGTACGGACAGGGCTGAAGAAAGCAGAAACTGAGCGAACGTGATTCGGCGGCCTCAGCCACTGTCCTTTGTAAGTAAGCTTGGGGAGTCAGCGGGAGAAACGTGACCGACTGGCCACTTCAGGCGGCTCTGTGTCGTAAGGATGTTTCGCGTTAGGTGATTGCCAGACTTACATCAAGCTTGAAGAAGCAGAAGATCCCTGCACACGCGTGTGGCCCAGACCAAGAGCTGTCACGTGACAAACTTTGTGCTTAAGTGGGTTTTTAGTACGTGTATCTTTTCTTTTTCTTTTCTTTTTTTTTTTTTTTTTTTTGAGATGGAGTCTCGCTCTGTCACCTAGGCTGGAGTGCAGTGGCACAATCTCAGCTCACAGCAACATCCACCTCCCAGGTTCAAGAGATTCTCCTGCCTTAGCCCCCTGAGTACCCTGGGACTACAGGCACCTGCCACCATGCCCAGCGAATTTTTGTATCTTTAGTAGGGAGGGGGTTTCACCATGTTGACCAGGCTGGTCTCGAACTCCTGACCTCAAGTGATTTGCCCACCTTGGCCTCCCAAAGTGTTGGCATTTATAGGTGTGAGCCACTGTGCCCGGCCAAGTACGTGTATCTTTTTGACAGTGTGAAGAATGTATTTAGGCTTGACTGTTTTAAAGCACCATAATGAATGTATAATTAAGTTATGGTAAAGTCTTAACCCTGTGTTACAGGGGAACGGTAACGTTGTGAGTGGCTGTGTCTCAGCCCCTGGACTCCAGCAGTCACCCTCATAGGAGTCCCACCTCTGCGGGCAGCTCAGAGCCTCCACATTTTTATATTTAATTCTCATGGTTAAATTCACTGCCGTAACTCATGGAATTAAGTCTTTTTAAAATCTAAGCAAACTGTCTTCAAGACAGAAAAAGTTGGGTAATTCTTCATCTATTTGAAGTGATGTTCTCTGGATGGGCTGTATCCTAAGAATGTATCAAAAGTGGAAATTCTGACCACTGTTCTGATTGTCCTTTTACATATTAAACAAGTTGAGAACAAGAACAACAAAAAGAGGGACCTCCGTGACCACGCAGAGGAAGACAGAGCCTGGCCTGGTTGGAAGATTGGCCTCTCCTCTGTCCTGTTTTCTCCAAGGTTCGATAACATCTCAGTTTCCCTTGGAGCGTGGGGACTTCATTTTGATTTTCAGTCTGATCTTTTGGGGTCCAGGCAGGAGCTTGGTCCCAAACAACACACCCACGTGTGCTGAGGGCGCGCTCTAGGGGATTCTTACGCCCGCCTGCATCCGAGAACCCAGGGCTTGCGGGCGAGGCAGCGTGGAGAGCGGAGAGCGCAGCTCTGGAGACGGCCCCCAGAGGAGATTGGCCAAGTGCGGATGTGCGTGCCCTCCCTGCCCGAGGCGCAAACCGTCTCACTCCAAAGGGCGTCCGGAGGGTTCTGCGGGGCGGCTGTGCACTGACACCTGCCCCCCACGTGGGAGTCCGCCGGCTCCTGGCCCTTGCGGGTTGGTTTTGCGGGTCTGAGATGACACCCCCGTGGTCGGAGCGGCATTTCCCTGATCACCACTCCTGTTGACCGTCTTTTCTGGCAGGGCCTTTTATTTTAAAATGTGTAAAGGTTAAGCTTTCTGAGATCAGAAAAAGAATAGTGAACCACGTGATTTAAGTCACTGTGTATGTGACATGAAATATTTATACCTAACCCACTAGCAAATGGCTCGTTAAAAATATTTGAGATTTAATGTAAGTGAGAATTCTGCCAACCAAGTCAGGATAAACCTTAAACATCGGGAAGGCAAAATCAAACGGATCCTTTAACACACATCACAGAGGTATGGACGCCCCTTTTGTCCCAGTGGCAGGGATGGGGCGCTGGCCCCCAGGGTATCCTGGTCCTCCCTGACCCACGGTGTCAGGAGCTTGTCTGGAGGGGACGGGGACGCTGGCCCCCGGGGCGTCCTGGTTCTCCTCCCTGACCCACACGGTGTCAGGAGCTTGTCTGGAGGGGACAGGGCGCTGGCCTCCTGGGGTGTCCTTATCTGAAGGCTGTGGTTTCAAGCATCCTCCTTACTGAATTTAGACTTTGTTCCGATTTTGTGGCCTGCGTTTCTTATTACTGCCCTGCTCTGCAGCCCTGCACTTCCTGGGTTTGGAGATCCTCATGGATGGGCTTGGGGAAGGCCTCTGGCCGGACGATCTGGTGACGTAATCCCATCTGACGCTCAGCCTTGGACTTTGAAAAGGCACGACTGTCCCGTCTGATGGACAGGATGCAGAAGCCTTTGGGAATGGGCTTTTTGCCAGAATAAATAAAAGAAGACAATTGGCAAAAGATGGACTGTGCCCCATGGCCCCAGGCTGCTGTGTGGAGTGCCTTGTCCTCTCCTCTGCCCACGGTCACCAGTGAGCACCAGGGACGGGGTTTCCTGCTGCACTTGGGCCTCTTCCTGCTGCCAGGAGCTGCCTTGCTGCCTCCACCTGTGACAGTGCACCCCCCACACCTCACCGAGACAGGGTTTCCAGGGCGGCACCCAGCTCCACCTGTGACAGTGCACCCCCCTCACCTCACCGAGACAGGGTTTCCAGGGCCCCACCCAGCTCCACCTGTGACAGTGCACCCCCCTCACCTCACCGAGACAGGGTTTCCAGGGCGGCACCCAGCTCCACCTGTGACAGTGCACCCCCCCTGCCACCCCCACCGTGAGAGGATTTCCAGGGCCCACCCAGCTCCCATCCCCGTCTCCTGCATTCTCTCTGCTGCTTTCGAGGTCACCCTGGGCTGGAAGGGGTGCCTGGAACGCTGCTCAGATGTCTTGGCCGCCCTCCCACCCCCCACACCCCACTCCTGGTTTTCAAGATGAAATTGTCCTCAAATAAAGCAAGCTTTTGAGTCAGCTTGCAAGAGGAAGGAAGTTTGCTTAGTCGTCTGGTTTTGTTGGAACAGAGATCTAAAGATAGACACATGGTCCTCCTCCCTGGACTGCCATTGCCAGGACCCTGTTTCTGTGAGGAAAACTCAGTGGTGGGGCCTCACCTGTGTATCAGGTGAGCCAAGGGCACCTCTGCCCTTCCCACGCTTGGGAAGTACGTCGTCCCCATAGTGGCCAGAAGAGATCGGCCCTCCCAGGTGGGGCTGCTGTGGTTGGTGCTGGGGACGGGCAGGGGCAGGCCTGGCCACGCCCTCGTTGGCCCCACCTGCTGCCTCTGGCTGCATGGCAGGGGAATGGACGGGGCAGCCTCTGCCCCCATGGCAGTGGAATGGACGGGGCAGCCTCTGCCCACATGGCAGGGGAATGGACGGGGCAGCCTCTGCCCACATGGCAGCGGAATGGACGGGGCAGCCTCTGCCCGGCCTCAGACGTGAGGCCCTAACCCTCCCCTCTCAGACCCGCTTCTGACCAATGGGATCATCACTGGGGAGTTGGTTGGGGCAGGGCTCAGTGGGGGAGCTGGGCCTGGCCTGGCCTTGGGTGGCAAAGACGGGTCAGGGGCCCACCACCTCCCAGACATCCGACGGCACGGAGCCCCATAGAGGCCACACTCGCTTGCCTGCGTCTCTTCCGGGGACCTGTCTCCTGAACTGAGTGGCCACCATTGTTCTTCCGTGCGCTTCTTAGTCTTATGGCTGCAAAATTAAGTAGACTGGAACTTTTAAAGAAACTATGATCATAAAGGGCAGATTTTCCCATCATTCTTGAGTGGGTTCAAAAAATCAAGAAGAAGGAAAACTTACACACATAAACGGAAGAAACGCCCAGCGCCCTGAAAATCCCAGGGCCCTGCCTGCAGAAGGCCTCCATGAAGAACGGGAGAAGGCCAACACTCTGACGTGGGTCAGAGAGCATCCACAGGCCTCTTTAGGTTCACAGCGTGGCCAGTGACCACTTCAGATGTAGTGATATTTTAGAGTTTATTTGTATAAGCTTACCTGTGTGCAGTTTCTGATCACACACAGGGGGAACCCTGCTTTTCAAACCCAAAATGAGGCATTTAATCTGAGGGACAATATTTAGAGTTTGTCCTGGCCCAGAGAGTCCAGAGGCACTGGCGGCTGCCAGCAGGTAGACACTGCAGTGCGGATAGTGGACAGGTGGTGTGGATGGTGGACAGGCGGTGTGGATGGTGGACAGGCGGTGTGGATGGTGGACACTGCAGTGCAGATGATGGACAGGTGGTGTGGATGGTGGACAGGCGGTGTGGACGGTGGACAGGCGGTGTGGATGGTGGACAGGCGGTGTGGATGGTGGACAGGCGGTGCGGATGGTGGACACTGCAGTGCAGATGATGGACAGGCAGTGTGGACGATGGACAGGCGGTGTGGATGGTGGACAGGTGGTGTGGACGGTGGACAGGCGGTGTGGACGGTGGACAGGCGGTGTGGATGGTGGACAGGCGGTGTGGATGGTGGACAGGCGGTGTGGACGGTGGACAGGCGGTGTGGACGGTGGACAGGCGGTGTGGATGGTGGACAGGCGGTGTGGATGGTGGACAGGCGGTGTGGACAGTGGACAGGCAGTGTGGATGGTGGACAGGCGGTGTGGATGGTGGACAGGCGGTGTGGATGGTGGACAGGCAGTGTGGACGGTGGACAGGCAGTGTGGATGGTAGACAGGCGGTGTGGATGGTGGACACTGCGATGCGGACGGTGGACAGGCGGTGTGGATGGTGGACACTGTGATGCAGACGGTGGACACTGCAATGCGGACGGTGGACAGGTGGTGTGGACGGTGGACACTGCAGTGCAGATGATGGACAGGTGGTGTGGACAGTGGACACTGCAATGCGGATGGTGGACAGGCGGTATGGATGGTGGACACTGCGATGCAGATGGTGGACACTGCAATGCGGACGGTGGACACTGCAATGCAGACGGTGGACAGGTGGTGTGGACGGTGGACACTGCGATGAGGACAGTGGACACTGCAATGCGGATGGTGGACAGGCGGTGTGGACGGTGGACACTGCAGTGCAGATGATGGACAGGCGGTGTGGATGGTGGACACTGCAGTGCAGATGATGGACAGGCGGTGTGGATGGTGGACACTGCAGTGCAGATGATGGACAGGCGGTGTGGATGGTGGACACTGCAGTGCAGATGATGGACAGGCAGTGTGGATGGTGGACACTGCAGTGCAGATGATGGACAGGCGGTGTGGATGGTGGACACTGCAGTGCAGATGATGGACAGGCAGTGTGGATGGTGGACACTGCAGTGCAGATGATGGACAGGCGGTGTGGACGGTGGACACTGCAGTGCAGATGATGGACAGGCAGTGTGGATGGTGGACACTGCAGTGCAGATGATGGACAGGCGGTGTGGATGGTGGACACTGCAGTGCAGATGATGGACAGGCAGTGTGGATGGTGGACACTGCAGTGCAGACGATGGACAGGCGGTGTGGACGGTGGACAGGCAGTGTGGACAGTGGACACTGCAGTGCAGATGGTGGACAGGCGTTGCTTTGCCCCCTATGGGCCTGTGATGCCCAGAGAGTGGGAACCCGCCTGTGAGGGGTTGGGGCCTTGGCACTGGATTCCACAGGATGCTCTGGGAAGGCACCCCCTCCCTTCCTCCGCTACGTTAGCAGGGGCAGCTGCTGGGCCAGGCCCTGTGGGGAGGGTGGGGAACCTGGGCATGGTCCCTGCAGCTTTGAGTGGGGGCTTGTGGGCGCCCATGGAGAGTGCAGGCTGCCGTGAGGGGCCCTGTCTGGCGAGGAGGTGGAGAAAGGCCTCTCTGAGGTGGCATCTCAATAGGAAATTGAGTGGGGTCAGACTGGCCACAAGAGGAGCAGCCGAGCAAGGGCCGCAGGCCCGGACCTTGCCCATCCGAGGAACTCTGAGTGTGTGGCAGCCCCTGGAGGGGTGGACGAGGAGGCTACAGTGGGCAGCCTGTGCCAGAGGCAGCTTCACACCTACATGCACCACTCTCTCAGAACGTGGAGGGACGGCAGGTGGTGTCCCTCCATCTCTAACACACAGGAAAGACATCTGCTGTCAGCAGGGCCCCAGAGCAGGCGCCGGTGAGGTCCAGAGCCGGGTCAGGAACGCCCGAGCTCGTAGGGAACAGGCAAACACGCCGCCTCTCAGAGCTGCCAGAATGGAGTCAGGGAGTCATGGTGGAAGTGTCCACATCGATGCCGTCTGGAAGTTGCGTCTGGAAGTTGAGGTGCGGAGAGGGAGCCACAGACATGGGTTGATGCTTCCCCATTTGTGGCCCTAGTGAGCCTGGGTCGCCAGCATCCTGCAGCCATCACCTGTCCAATTGGCACCCCCCCTGTCCAAACCATCCCCCCCGTGATGAACCTGCCAGCTCACAGTATCCACAGTCTTTTTTGTAGCCCCCAGAGTTTCTCAAAACTCCAGGGAGACCCTTCCCCTGTGCTCCGTGTCAGCGATGTGCTTCTCCTGGGGTGAGCAGTTGTTGGATTTGAGGATGGTGCCTCCTGGTTTCCTCGCGGGTTACAGTCACTCCTGGTGAGAGAGAAAAACTTACTGTAAAATCTGAACGTCCAACTGCGCAGTCTAGGCTGCCATTGGCTTCACCAGACACACATTCCAGAGAGGTGTGTGCCAGTGGAAGTCACCTTGCCAGGAGCATAAAATAGTATTTCACGCTTTACTGCTTGACTGTTTCTTTCTCCCACAAAAGAAGCCATCGCTGAGATGTGCTTGCGTACTGGGAAAGGATCTGTGCCCTGAGCTCGCCCTGCAAGGCTCTGCGGAAGGGCCTTGACATCTGCTTGGCTCTGGCAGGTCCCGTGACACCGTGGCACCGCCGCTTCCCCCCCAACACCAGGGTTGTCTCTGGCTCGGAGGCAAAGTAGTCCCGCAGCTGGCAGGGCCGCAGCCAGCACGGCCCAGGAGGGGCCCCTTTGTGTTCCACTGCGTCCCATGTTTACACTTGTTTGTCTGCAAGACTGGAAGAGCAAGATTTAAGTCTGATGCCAGGTAGATATTATCTTGCAGCCTCTGCTGGGAATTTCCAGGTACAAATACCTCTGTCCCATATCTTCAGGCTGTTAGTGGCCTGGGTCCTCAGGTGTGGAAAAATTGAGCGTTTAAGCCATTCTCAGGTCATCAGCATGAGTCCTGCATCTTTTAGAGAGAAATTGTGTGGATGTTCAAGACTGCAAATGTGGCTATATGATGAGAGCATTGGCCAGAAATCGTGTCTGCTCCGTGGTCAGTGGTCAGTGTCCCCCAGGCACAGTGGCCTGGCAGCCGCTCTGTGGCGGAGACCACCAGCCTGTCAGTCCACATAGCTTTCCCTGGAGGATCTTGCTGGCCCCATGCTCCTAGCTGGTGCTAACCGTGTGCTCCCGGCTGGTGCTGGCCTAGTGCTCCCCCCATGCTTCCAGCCAGTGCTGGCCCGGTGGCTGCAGGTGCTGCAGTGCGTCCAGACCCATCTGGAAACTGCTGGGTGGGGGGATGGGTGCGGGGGTCGACCCTGCTGTTGCCATGCTGCATTTGTGTCTGTCTAATGGTGAGACCAGGGATGTGGCACAGACCCCCAAGGGTCCCCTGTGTGCGGAGGCAGTGGCCCATTCCGTGGCCAAGTTTTCCTCATGGGCCACAAGTTACTGCACCTGCAACAGGTGCGGGGCAGGGGTCGCCTGAACATCTTCCCCGATGTGGGTGGGACTCAGACCAAAGCGTATTTATCTGAGGAGCCAGAACCGAGCCCTCTCCCACTGCTCCCCCGCCTCCTCTCTGTCCAGGTCTCTCTCTTTGTCCCTCCCTCTCTCTGTCTCTCAATCCCTCTCTCTGAACCTCTTATACCACACTTTCAAAACTGATGGTGAATCACTCAACACACAGCTTTTGTGTGCTGAGAAACAAAGGCCTCCACGTATTGGAAACTGAAAAGCCTTTTTCCAGCCACGTGACGCCGCTCCTGTAGGTGCCTGTGGATGTGCCAGCTCCGCGTGGGATCGGGTGGGCACTTGCAGGGCGAGGCAGCTTCCTGGGACTGACACGTGCCGTCTGCTCTTTCCGTGCAGATGAAATCATGCACCAGGACATCGTCCCGCTCTGTGCTGCCGACATCCAGGACCAGCTGAAGAAGCGCTTTGCTTACCTGTCCGGTGAGTTCCAGAAGCCGGGATGGTGTGGAGAGGGAGGGGTCTGGGGCCGGGTGTGGGCTGAGCAGCCCCCATGGCCTGGCCTGGGCTGGAGCTGGGAAGGGTCATGCGAGAGGCTATGTATTCACTGCCTTGGGTCTGACCTGTGACCTGGCAGCTCTCCCCAACTCTGTGAAGTGGGCAGCTCCATGCCAGTTGGCACAGGGCCACTGGGAGGGGGTGGGCGGAGGAGGGTCAGGGTCCCCAGGGGATGTGGCCTGGGCACCCCTGACGGCAGCCTCCAGGGACAGATGGAGTGGTGTGTGGGTGGCCGAGCCCATAGGCCTCAGTGAACCCCCAGTTCCTGCTGCATCTGGGCACCTCCCAGGCCACGCCTCTGTCCACTTTGGCCTCCAGCCCTGGGTCTGGCACACCTGTGGAGGTGGTGCCTGCAGCCATGGGGACATAGTGAGGCTCCCAGCACCCCTGTGTGGGTGCAGCAAGGGCACCTGCAGTGGCCCCGAGCTGTGCAGATGCCGTTCTTATGTGAACAAATCTGCCCAACAGGACCCGTCAGGAAAAAAACCATGCACATGTGTGCCCACCCTGGGCCATCAGGGTGCCCCGATGCCGAGGAGGGTGCCCCGATGCCGAGGAGGGCGCCCTGGACCATCAGGGTGCCCCGATGCCAAGGAGGGTGCCCCAGTGCCGAGGAGGATGCCCTGGGCCATCAGGGTGCCCCGATGCCGAGGAGGGTGCCCCAATGCTGAGGAGAGTGCCCTGATACCGAGGAGGGTGCCTCGATGCCGAGGAGGGTGCCCCAATGCTGAGGAGAGTGCCCTGATACCGAGGAGGGTGCCCCGATGCTGAGGAGGGTGCCCCGATGCTGAGGAGGGTGCCCTGATACTGAGGAGGGTGCCCTGATGCCGAGGAGGGTGCCCTGATGCCGAGGAAGGTGCCCCGATGCCGAGGACGCAGTGCTCTTGAGAGCTCAGCCTCTGCCCCTCTGCATTCCCATCAGCATCCCATCCCCCAATCCATGGCTGGCACGGTGGGGCATCCATCCCGCACCTGCACCTACAGAGCCAGCCAGCACCCCAGGCCAGGCCTTGGGGTCTGAGGGAGGCTGACTGCGAGGTGCAGCTGGTGAGTTTTCTGAGACCAGAATCGAAGAGACAGCCACGATGGCCAGAGGAGGAGGAGAGCTGTGCAGTGACTCGGCCCCGGCTTCCCATGACCAAGCGGCCCAGGATGGGGAAGGAGAGAAAGCAGGGGGTCTCTGGAGAATGGAAAACTCCCAGGGGACAAGGGCTCCAATGCCCTGTGTTGGGGACCAGGCGTGGTGATGACTCAGGAGAGGCGCCGTGGTTTCTGCCGGTTCCTCCTGCATCCCCAGCCTCTCCCCGCCCCTTTCACAACCCCAAAGAGGCTCACAGCTTTGCCACCAGGAGGGCCCCGACCTGGGCCTCCAGCCTTGACCTTCCTCCAGTTGCCAGGCAGTGCCCCCACCCCAGCGGTGCCTGGGAGGGCAGAGTCCCAGGACGGCCCCAGCCACCCACCTTTTCTCGATCGTTCCTCAGACGCCAGCCCAGGAGCTCTGTGAGGGGATTTTGCAGAATTTAAGGCCCCAAATCTGCTAACTTTAATATCTTCCTTGGTGGGCCTGACCCAATCAGCTAAGCCCTTAGAAGAGATGGGGCTCTTCCTGGCATGAGAGATCCCAGGTGCAAGAGGGATTTGACACGGGGGGTTCTCTGTGTGGCCCTGAAGGAGGCAGAGGCCACGTGACCAGGACAAGAGCCGCCCCATGGGCAGCCGCTAGGAACCCAGGGCCTCAACACTGCAGCTGGGGGCAGAGCTCTGCCAAGCCCCTGGGGGAGCTGGAGAGACTGGGCTCAGATCACAGCCCGGCAACCCCTCCACGTGGGCCCAGAGACCCTGAGCAGAGACCCGCAAGCTGATAAGTGCCTGAGCGTCCATGGTCTTGGGAACCACACCAAAGCCTCCGTCAGCTCCTCTCCCTCCTGGAATATAAGCTGGAGTCCCCTGTGGTACTGCTGCCCCTGCCTCGTCTCCTGCCCACCCCCTGGAGGCAGGCTGCCTCCCCATCCCCCTGCCTCCCACCAACCTCGGGGCCTTTGCATAGCAGGCCCTCTCCGTGCAGGGAATTTCTTCTGCAGGGCTCGTGGCTGGCCCGGCCCCTCAGGCCCTTGCTTAGAGGCACGCCCTCTGCCATGCCCTCTCCCTCCTCACCTGCGCTCTGCTCTGCCCCCTTCGTTACACCACCTCGCGTCCTCCTGTGTGTGGCGTGGGTCCCTCCTGAGGGCTGGGCTTGTTCACGGCTGCCTCCCGGCTTCTAGAGGCGCACCCAGCCTCAGAGCCATGTACTGAGGGCTCGACCATGGGCCCATCTGGGGTGGGACCCTGGGCATGCCACGCTGTTCTCGGGATCCAGGTCGTAGCAGCAGTACCACGTCTGAGACGGATCAGTGTCGGCTGGCGCTTCTGCAGATGTGCGCGGATTTGGATGAAGTCTGTGGCAGCCTCGGGTGTGTGGGTCTCCAATCGCCCCATCCCCTCCTCACTGCATCCAGCACAGATGTGTCCTGAGGCTGCGCCTGTACTCCGAGTTCCTGCCATGAAGCCCCCTTCTGTGTCCTCATGACAAAGGCCATGCACTGGGGAACCGAAACAACTGGGGCTCGTCTCTCAGGTTCTGTGGGGCTGTGCCCCTTCCCGAGGCTCCTCCTGCTTCGGGGACGCAGGTGTTCCTTGGTGTCCCTTGGCGTCTTCATGCAGCCGCCTCACCCGTACGTCGGCGTCTCCTCTTCTGCCTCAAAGCCCCTCTGCCTTTCTCCCAGGACGCCCGTCACGAGATTTAGGGCCCCCCGTGTAATCCATTATGGTCTCATTCTGAAAACTTTGTTACCTCTGCTGCAAAGACTTTTCCAAACAAAGTCACATTTACAGGCTTCTGGGACAGGGAGTGGATGTGCCTTTCAGGGGCCACCTTGCACTCAGGGTAAATCTGGCTCAGAGGTTTGCTGTCTTGACGGCTGCCCCCAAGTGGGGCTCCCCTCCCGCCCCAGCATCACCCACGGGACTCGCTCTCCCTGTCTCGCTCCATCAAAGGAAACACAGACTCCCCCGCCCGCCACTCCTGCACACTGACCACTGTGGCGCTGGGGCCCAGCTGGGTGAGGCCCCTCATGGTGGCTGGAGCCCACAGGTCGACGCTGCAGCCTGTTCCATGGACTTTCGCTTAATTTCCTGGTCTTTGGATGCCTAGAATGGCTTCCATGAAGGGCCAGAGCAAAAAACTAAAGATGTCAGGAAGGAGCGGCTCCGAATTTTCCCTTTCAAGAGGAGACCGCGTTTCTTTCCACTTGCCCTGCTGACTCCCCTCACTGCGGACGTTCGCACCAGCCCTGTGCTGTCTGCCGTGGAGCCAGGGCTGCCCCTGTGACATGTGTGGTCCCCTCTCTTCTGCCTCCGTTGTCTGTAGACGCACAGGTGCCACGCAGAACCCTACAGCTCTGTCCAGGTCCTGGATCCAAATGAGGCAGCTTTTGAAAGGCGGCCAAGCAAGGGCTGTGTAAACCTCGGGGGCTCCAGACTCCTGTGTACGTTGCCGCCCAAAGTCAGGACGAGCTGCGGAAATCACACCTGGACTCTGTCTGTCATCCGCAGACAGCAGCTCCCAGTTCAGCCTGTGTCCCTCATAATCCACGCCCTCTACTCACAGTGACATCTGCCCCAAAAGCCCTTCGCTTGACCCTGAAGCTATGAGACCTGCCAGCCTACTGTCCCCTCTCGTTTTCTGAGATTTGAGGAACAAGGAATTGGGTGTAAAATCAGGAAATATCCTACATGTAAATTCTTGATTATTCTTGTCCTTCCAGGCAGAGCTGCCTCCCGTGAGTCAGCCGCTTGACTCTTTCTTACTGAAGGCTGAGGGTTGGGGGGGTGCATGGGTGCTCCAAACCCAGAGGCAATGGCGCGTCTCCTGGCGTGGCGGTCGGAGCAGGCCCCGAGGAGGTCGTGGGCTCAGAACTCAGTCCTCGTGTCATCCTAGAAAAGATGCTTCAACTTGCCGACCATCAGCAAGAGCTAAAAACGGGGCAGGAGAATTTACCACTGAGGAACTTACGATCTGAAGTGAAAAACGCTGAGAACAGACTTGCCACCGGTGAAAACCACGAAGCTGAAATGGAGGCTGTGCCCGGAACGCAGAGGCCGCCAGCGCTGTGTGTCTCACTCCCTGTCGCGGACGGCGGCCCCCCTCCCACTGCCCAGCTGGCTCTTGGGAATTTCGTTTTGCTTTTACGGGAATGTGGCATGGTCAGAGGCAGCCATCAGCCATCCAGGGACCTGGATTAGACAGGATTGTTCCATCCCATGTCCAGGCAGCCTCAGGCGTGTGGAGACAGGTCAGACTTAGGAGACCCTCCCCCTGGCCTGTGTTCTCCTCCCGGGAAGAACTCTGGAGACCTTCGTCTCCTCTCCTTTCCTCACCTTCCCCAAGCGCTCGCTGGACAAGCCCCCTCCTGCCTTGCCCCTTCCCCCACCCCATTTCGGTTTTGGTCCCAGCTTACGTCTCGTCCTAAGGATTAAGTGTTTATGCAGCTGAGCCGCACTTCTCAGGTGAGCTGTGGGGCTCCAGCATGGCACCTGCCTGGGCAGCCCTGAGAGAGGGATTCGAAGTGGGGAAGGACCTGGAATCTTCCTGGCACATGGTCTGAGCCTCCAGCCACTAGACCCCAAGCGCAGTCTACACTCACCAAGGCCCGATGGCTGCTCCAGCCTGTGAGGACCCATCCGATCCTGCACTCCCTGAGGCCGACGGCTTTTTGACACCCAGGCTTCAGCCACAGACAGACAGACGTTCCCTGCCCGTGGGGTTTTTCCCTTGCTGGAGAGAAACAGAAATGGACAGAAGGTCACTGGGGTGGCCCTGGGTGTTCTGCGGAGAATCAAAGTCATGAGATGGAGACAGGAATCCCGTTAGGTTTGGGCGGAGTTGCGTGTGCTCCTTTCTGGACCTGCTTCAGGGAATCCGATGGTTGCAGGACCTCAAACCAGTCGCTATGGGATACATGTGTCCCTCCAAATTCAGATGTTGAAACCCTAACCCCGGAGGTGATGTTTGGGGAGGTGAGGCCTTTGGGAGGAGATTAGTTCATGAAGGTGGAGTTCCCAGGTGGGATCAGTGCCTTTATAAGGGGCTGAAGAGACCAGACCTCCTTCCGCAGCGTGGCCATACCTCAGGGAGGCCTCTGAATGGGGAAGCCACCGTCACCAGACACCAAGTCTATGGGCGCCTTGATCTTGGACTTACCTGGCCAGAGCTGTGAGATCAATTTCTGTTGTTTGGGCCTCCCGGCCTATGGTGGTTTGTTATGGCCGCCCAGACAGACCAACAACAACCTGTGTGAAAATGTGAGCCATAAACGAGTGGTGTTGACAAAGGCATCCTGTCCAGGTAGGAGTTCCGTGTGGCTAAGTAGTGTCTAGTTTCAGACTGTGATGCCTTCTTGATGTCATTTCCACACTGGCAGGAGGAAGTTTTTATTTAGTTCTTATTTTAAGATTTTTCTACCCGACAGTTAACTTAGGATACAGATGTCATAGTAAATTAACCACAGGAATGCTTTCATTCCTAAGCAGCTCATGCGGATGAGTTTCTAAAGCCATGTTTGGGCCAATGCATCACACAAGAGGGTGTCCCTAAGACACAGCATGTCCATGGAGAAAACAAAGGACACACGTGTGAGTCCTTGGTCACCCAGCTTGGCCGTCACACACGCCTCCTGCCCAGGATGTGTGTGCGTGTGTGTATCTACCTGTGTGTCTCAGCTCAGGCTGCTTGCTGTGACTGAGTGGTTTAAGCCACAGGAGTTTATTTCTCTTGGTTCTGGGGCAGGAAGTCCCGGATGAAGGCACCGGCAGATGTGCTGCCTGGTGAGGGCTCACTTCCTGATTTACAGACTGCCACCTTCTCACTGTCCTCATGTGGCCAGGCGAGCAGAGCAAGCCCACAGAATCCCATTCACGGGAGCCCCACTCCCACGGCCTCCTCACCTCCCACGGGCCCCACCTCCCAGCACTGTCTCCTTGGGGGTCAGCATTTCAACACATGAATTCGGGGAAAGACAAATATCCAGTCCATAACAGTGTATGTGTGTAGATGTGTGTATGTGTAGATGTGTGTATGTATAGTGTGTGTGCGTGTGAATGTGGAGCTATGTATGTTTAGATGTATGTATAGTGTGTATATGTATGGGTATATGTGTGTATGTGTATGTGTGTGTGTGTGTAGTGTGTATGTGTGTGCATGTGTAGCTGTGTATGTGTATATGTGTGTATTTGTAGATGTGTATGTGTGTGTATGTATAGCTGTGTATCTGTATAGTAGCTGTGTATGTGTAGTTGTGTATATCCATGTGTGTATGTATAGGCGTGTATGTTTGTACATGTATGTACATATACATACCTATACATCCACATGCATGTGTAGCTGTATATACACGTGTGTGTAGGTGTGTGTCTAGCTGTAGGTGTAGATATGTATCTGTGTATAGCTGTGTATGTCTGTTTATAAGTAGCTGTGTGTGTAACTGTATGTGTGTATATGTACATGTATGTGTGTATAGGTAGCTTTGTGTAGCTGTGTGTGTATTAAACTGAGTGTGTATCTCACACTAAAGCAGATCCCGCAGGAAACACACTTCTTTCTGGTGACGGGGATGAGAGGGAGTTGCACCTGCCTTCTGCCCCAGCGAGTGGATGCAGGCCCAGTTGCTTGGGTGTGAGAGTTCATGTGCAGGTGTGACGGGTCTCAGCCAGGACAGTGGTTTTTGGACGTGGGTGGGGACCGGAGGCTGCCCCTGGTGCTGTGTGGACAGGGTGCTGTTCTGAACCACAGAGGAGCTTCGGAGCCCTCTGTCCTCTGCGGCGTTCAGTCGGCCTCCAGTTACTAGGCCGGGTGCAGATGCAGAAGTAGAGCCTGTTCTTGGTGCCATTGGCCCCAGGTCCTGGCACTGCCCGCCTGGGTGGGGAGGTTTCTCCAGAGAGGGGCTGT
This sequence comes from Symphalangus syndactylus, assembly GCF_028878055.3. NCBI lineage: Eukaryota > Metazoa > Chordata > Mammalia > Primates > Hylobatidae > Symphalangus > Symphalangus syndactylus. Next base: position 7,313,982 of record NC_072437.2, on the reverse strand, counting down.
GCCCCCAGCTCCGTGTCCAGCGGTGTTTTGCTGCCTCATAACCTGCAGGTACTGGGAGCTTTGGCACCTGCTTTTCAATCTCAGTGGACAGACTGGGATTTCCACTCCTGACTTGGGAAGAAAGAACAGGGTCTTTGCTTTCCATTGAGGCTGCGGTGGAGCACAGAGAGTTCAGAGACACCCAGGGTAGTAGCAGCTTGAGACCAGCACCAGCTACCAACTGAACCAGGCTGTGCGGCCCAGGTCAGGCTCCCGGGCGATTTCAGCTTCAGGTCACCTGGCCCCCATCCTCTCCCCTGGGCAGCTGGAGGCTCCCAGGCCTTCCTGTGGATAGCTCCTGCCCGAAGGCTGCCCTGCTGACTGCACCCTCAACCCTGTGGCTCAGGCGGCCTCTGGGGGTCCCCGGTCTCTGTGGTTCCAGTGAGGCAGCAGCTCCCAGATGCCACCTCCATGCTGTGGGTGGGCCAGCCAGTGCTGAGAGGGAGCCACTGTCCACCTCTGTGTCCACTGTCCACTCCAAGCTCCCAGGCTGCCTCCACGTTTGGGCATGAGGGGATCTCGTTGCATCTGCTCCTCTTCCTAGCTGGGCCCTCCACAGCCAGTGTCCCCCAAGGAGCAGCTTCTCCCTCCCACCCACCCCCGCCGGCCAGGGGTCCTCATGCCATGGCCCACGCCCATTTGCACAGGGACGCAGGGGGTCTCACACACAGGCAGGGTCCGCCCCCAGCTGCCGTCGGCGTCACTGCACACACATAGGCTTCTGGGCAGTACTGGAAGCTTCTGGCCCCTGAACGTTTCCCCTTAGGCCCTGTTTCAGGGAAAGGAAAGGCAGGCACAGGCTGCGACCGTTTCCACGATCCACCTTGTAGCTGGGGCGTGCGGCTCGCCTCGCCTTGTCCCAGCAGAACACTCTTACCTTTAATGGCGACTGAAAAGTTGCCACAAGCTCCTGATCATCGTGGTAGGTGCTGCGTGAAGCGGAGACGTGCGTGAGCCACATCCCAGGGGGCTTTGAGCCCCCACCGCGGCGGCGGCTGAGGGGAGGCTTGTCGTACTCACACAGGAGGACACAGGGCTGCAGTGTTCACTCCACGGCCTCTTATCGTTGGGATCTGAGGAATTTTCCAAGAGGAAGTGAGAATTAACAATGATGAAAGGTTTGTGAGTGAGTGACAAGCACGTTCTGTTGAGCACTGCATGGGGCATTGTGTGCCACCAGAGGAGGGGGCAGAGGTCAAGAGCCCTGAAGGGCTGGGAGAGTTCAGAGGACCGAAGTCCTCAGAGCACAGTGGAGCCAGACCCTGCAGCCGCCTTCCCATTGGGGGTTGCTTAGAATCCAGCATTGCAGGGATCCAGGTGAAGGGGGCTGTCCAGGTGTGTGGACGCGCCTCGGCTCAGCCCTCTAACAGACTCGGCAGCTGGGATGCGCTGGAGGCATGAGCCCTCAAAGGAGGTTAGGAAGGAGCTAGGGAGAAAAGATATGCTTGTGTGACACCCTGGCCGAAGTGAGAACAATCGTATCAGATAATGAGTCATGTCCCATTGAGGGGTGCCGACAAGGGCTGGACGGGCTCTCGGGAGAAGGCCACGGAGCCCTGTGCTGAGGAGACGCCCACAGTCCCGGGATCACTGGATGGTAAAGCCACCCTGCCTGGCGTGGCTGGGCTTGGCCAAGACCCAGAAGCAGAAGTTCCGGAAGCTGGAGGCGGTGGCTGTAGGGGACGCAAGGCGGCGGGGGACTGTCGCTGTTAAGAGACAAAGCTGCAGTTGTCGTAGGCTGTGTGCACCCTTGGTCTTCTCAGTGAGGACGTGGATGAGGGGCGGCGAACCCACCATTATCTGTTCTCCATAAAAAGCTACCCTAAACTTAGTTAGCTTGAAAAGCCCTATTTTACAGATTTATTCTTCATTTAGTGGCTCAGGAGTTCCAAAAGGGCTCGGCCAGGTGGTTCCTCACTCCACGGGGCACTGTCTGGGTCCTTCGCTCAGCTGTGTCCTCATGGGGGCTGGGCTGGAAGGGCCTGGGGGCTGCAGTCCCGCACCTCCACCTCCCTGCCCTTTCGCAAAGCCCACCCTCAACCCTGGGTGCTGGGCCTCCTCAGAGCAGGTGGATGCAGGGCCATGGGACCGCCTGCCCAATGACTACAGGGCATAAGAGGGCAGCTGCAGTGTCCTGAGTCCCAAGCTGACTTCCGCTGAGTCCTGTGGGCAAAACAGATCGCAAGGCCAGACCCAGGCTCAGGGGAGAGAAATGGACTCCGTCCGGCCAAGGCAGCGTGGCAGGGTCAGTGGCCGGCTCCAGCAGGCAGACCTGGAGCCCAGCCTATGTGACTCCAAAGTCAACGTTCGAATGGAGCCCTTTGGAATTGCATTGCTTAAAAGGCGCCAATGTCAGAGAAGCTAGACGATACCCACAAACAGTACAGTTAGGCAGGTTATTAGCGCACATGCGTATGTGGAATATTATGCAATATTTAAAATAATGGTTACATTGTTTAAAAGCATGGAAACAGTTTATTCTCAGTGTCAGGAAGGAGGCAGGAGACAAGCTTCTCTATGCAGTATCATCTCAACAAGGTTAAAAAAGCCCATAGAAAAAGGCTTGGAAGGAAACATGCTGAATTGTCACGGTAGCTGTCTCATGGTGGCCAAAATAACGAGTGTCTAAATTCATTTCACTTTTGTGTACTTTCCAAATATTTTCTTCAAGCAGCACACATTTCTTTCAAATAAAAATTATGTAACAATGAAGAACATGCCTTAGTTTTAACTGAAATGCTGGGTGCTGATGAAAACAGGCCGACATCTGTGGAGCCGTCGGGGGCGTGGAGCCCTCGGCTAAGGGTCTGCCTCTGGTCTCTCCCCAGGTGGGCGGGGGCAGGACGGAAGCCCGGTTATCACCTTCCCTGACTACCCGGCCTTCAGCGAGATTCCGGACAAGGAGTTCCAGAATGTCATGACCTACCTCACCAGCATCCCCAGGTAGGTGCACTCAGAGCCCGGCAGACATTGTGGGTCGGGGCAGAGTCTCTGTGAGGTTTCACCATGGTGGGGTCCCTGTGACTGCAGGATGAATTAGGGCCTCTCCCCGTGGCATTTGCTGAGGGGTTAGAGCTTTGTCAGCATGGCTCCAAGGAGCTCAGGAGTCTGCCTCGGATCTGATCTGGGGTCGGAATCCAGCTTTTCCGCTCCCAAGCTGCCGTTCTTTCCTGTGTTACCACCTGGAGGCCCAGTTGCTCAGCAGTCGGGATCTGATTTAGCCTGGGCGCTGCTGTTCTCCCGCGTAAACTGTCACTGCGCGTGCCTGTTCCATCAGCAGAGCTCTGTAGTGTGAGGGGTTCTGTGTTCTTTATGCCGAGGGGGCCGTCTGCCCGGGGCCTGATGCTCATGGGAGCAGAGCCTGTCCACGTGGCCTCTCTGTGGCGTGGTCAGGCCCCGGGGGCGTGGCCGCCTCCTGCCTTTTCCAGGAGAGAACTGACCCCAGAGGTACCAGAAAATCCGGTTAGCAAAAATGGCTCCCTCGGGCTGCAGTTTTTTGTTTTGTTCCAGGCAGAGCTGAGTCCCCGTCCTCTGAAAAGGTAGGGAGCCCAGTTCTGTGTCTCCCTAGAGGCCGGCAGGAGAGCAGCGTCAGGCCGGTGAGCTGCAGGCTGACTTGGGGGGGACGCCGCGGGGGTCTCGCATCTGATGTGCTCATCCCAGCCTCCAGGAAGTTGCTGAGAATGTCAGCCTCACACCAGACAGTGTAGTTGCTGCTTCCATTCGGGGTGTAGTGAACACACACCAAGTAAAAACAGAAATATCCTTAAATATGGCATCTGTATCCCTCAAAACACAGAGGAGATGTTTGACCGTCGGCGTGAAAGTGCAGCCGCGGCCGTTACCGTGAAGGTTCTCCTTCATTCTTCAGTCTTTTAAAGACAACGGCGCACTGCGCCTGGTAACAGAGCTCCGCGCGTGGGCCTGACCTGGAAAACGGCACACTGATCCCCTGATAAATACCACGCAACCACCAGGTGGCAGCAGCCAGCCTCTGCAGTCACGCCTCGAGGAGAGGGAGAGCGGTGGGCACCTCTGTCCAGTTGGCAGGTTGAGGTGGGAGCTGGCGGAGCGGGGAGCCTCACCTGTGAGCCTGTCAGGGGCAGGACGTCTTGGTGGGGCAGAAAGAAGGGGGCTCGTGACTGACTATAGTCAAAGCCCTGGACGTGGCGGTGTCCTGGTAGCCCCAAATCACTGTGTTGGGTTTGTGGTTTTGACCTCAGTCTCTTGTCTTTTGTGAGAATCTTGCACCCACCATGCGCCAGGCTCTGCTGGCTGAGCTGAGTGCACAGAGGAGGGGCTGGGTCTCGGGCCGAGTGGCCGAGCTCCCTGAGGGGCTGATGGGACCGGCTTGGTGGGGCAAGGCTGTGATGCTGCAGGTGGTTTCCACACATTCCTCCCTGGTTCTCAGCCACACTGTGGCAGGAAGGCAGTTATGAAGCCCATGTTATAGATGAGGCTTAATAACGCAGTGATGGCTGGAGAAAGTGGATGGCTAGGCAGGGGAGCACCCGAAGGCTCAGACCACATGGCCATACCCTGAGGACGTAGGCTGCAGGTGTGCTGTGGCCAGAGGGGTGTCCTGGGGAGGGCGGTGATCTCCAAGCCTCCAGGCCTTTGTCACCTGCACGGGAGGAAGGGCCTGTGTCCCAGGGGATGGCCGGCCTGACAGGTACATCCACCCCCTGATGGCACCTCCTGGCATGGGGCTAAATGAGATTCTGTGGTGTCCACACTGAATGCTGACTGGTCAGACTCATTCTCAGAAGTCAGGGCTGTTGTCAGTGCTTGCTACTTGGAGCCATGAGCTGGGGTGCCTCCTGTTTGTTGAACCTTCCCGTCTCTTTTGTCTTAGAAACTTCATGGAGTCCCTTAGCTACCCACATCCCTTTTCTCGAGATTTTTCTAGAATCTGCGGAGTTCCTTAGCTACCCACATCCCTTTTCTTGAGATTTGTCTAGAATCTGCAGCACTCAGAGGCCACCCATCGAGGCCATAAGAGTGTGGTAGGCGGCACGTGTTCATGTGTGCAAGCCTCTGTTTATCCGATGTTCTGGAACCTTCCATGGCCTCCTTGCTGCTGCCCCACTTGTCTGTCTGCTTCTCCTGAGATCCAGGAATCTCAGATGGGTCCAGACTCCCACGGGACAAGACTCACTCAGCCATCTCTGTAGATTGCGCGTCTCTGAGTCGCACAGCCTGGTCTGGCTGAAGGTGGCCGGAGCGCAGGCCCAGTCCCTGCTGTGGACATGTGGGCCCCAGGATGCTCAGAGGCAGCTCCGTGGATCCCCACTGTTCGCCTGTGTATGGAAACTCAGGTTTTCTGGTCACACTTAGATAATAAAAAGTGGAAAGAGGCCTTTGTATCACCAAACGCTCTTAATCAGATCCTGGAAATGCCGGCTTCGTTCAGCCGTGAGCAGCACTGCTGACCGTGGAGCTGTTTCCCCCAGCGGACTCAGTGTGGGTGTCTGAGTGTGTGGGGTCAGTGTGTGGTATGTGTAGTGTGAACGTGTGGCGTGTCTGAGTGTGTGGTGTGTGTGTAATGTGAGCCTGTGGTGTGTGGGGGGTGCGTGGTGTGTGGGGGGTGCGTGGTGTGTGTGGGGTGAGTGTGGGGTGTGTGTGGCCTGTGTGGGGTGTGTGTGGCATGTGTGGGGTGTGTGTGGCATGTGTGGGGTGTGTGGGGTGAGTGTGGCATGTGTGGGGTGCGTGGGGTGTGTATGAGCGCGAGTGTATGCGTGCATTCTACCCACGTTTCCTTTCTTCCCAGGTAGGTCTCGTCAGTGTCAGACCCAATGCTCCATTTCTATCTGGAAATAAAACTCTTTGATAACAAAACCCAACCCGTGTGAATTTGGGAGGACGCCCGTGTGCCCTGATCAGAAGGACCCACAGAAGGGAAGCTGCGGGCCTGTAAGAGCCACCTGTCCCCTGGCTGTCTCAGCGTCCTAGGGTGCAGCAGCCACGGTAGCCCCGCTGGATTTCTGTGAGCACAGGGGCCGCAGGCGTGCTGTGGGGACCCCGTGCCTCCAGGGTGTTGCCATTGAGCGTGTCCTTCCAGAGAGAGTGAACAATTCTTGACACATTTCTAAGGGAACTCTTCTTCCTAAGGGCATCTAAGGGATGCCTTCTTGAGAAGTGCAGAGTGTGTTAAAAACGTGGGGGTCAAGCACGGCCTCTGCAGATAAAACCAGGGTCCCCGCAAGCCTTGCAGGTGCAGCTTGGCGGAGGGGGCCGTCCCAGAGGAAGTCTCTGCATCCCTGGCGAGCAAATTTGCCAGGCTCGTGACAAGCAGGAGACCTGCCCACGGCGCCCTGAGGGTGCTGTGCCCTGGGGAAGTACCCTCTGCAGGGACCCTCTTCCCACGGTGGGGGCGGGGCTGCCCTCTGCTGGAGACGCGGAGCATTGCGGCTCGGTCCCGGGACATCCCTGGGAGACCAAGTGAGGGAGCGGAGCTTGGACCTTTTCTTCCAGGAGAAGGTGGGCGAGACCCTGGCACAGGCGGTTCCTCAGCACGCAGTTTCCAGACAGCTGCACAGCCAGCGCGTTAAGTGGGAAAAAGTGAAATTGACCAGGCCTGTTCTTTCACATGTCAATGCAAATTAAATGGACAAATCTCTCATGAAGGCTGCTTTTAAGGGGTTTCAACTGTTACATTCTAAACGAAGCATCACTTCTACCCACTTAGAAAGAATGTTGTATTCTAATTTTAACTCTCCTTCTGTTTTCATATGCAAATGCCAGGTGTCCCAATTTAAGCACAACATCTGACTATACTCATCATTTTCGGAATATTAGACTGAAATAGGTTTGCCCGGAATGGTTTGGGACACCTGTTAATATAAACCAAGTTTTTGGTCCTTGGAAAGATGACTTACCGGGGCGAAGGGGGTGACCTTGTGCTTTGCTGACTCAGGTGTCCGCGGACACCGGATGTGGACCCTCAGGTGTCTGCTGAAGCCCGGTGTGGGCCCTCGGGTGTCCACCGACGCAGGTGTGGGCCCTCCAGTGTCTGCCGACGCAGGTGTGGGCCTTCGGGTGTCCGCCGACGCAGGTGTGGGCCCTCGGGTGTCCGCCGACGCAGGTGTGGGCCCTTGTTCATCAGAGGGCAGGTTCGGATCTCTGAAAACCCTGTAGCCCTTCCTACTCCTAATGGAGCACAATTTAACCAACATCGGCCAGGCCTTGGTAGGAGCCAAGGTCTCAGGCGATGGAGACCAGCCACAAGCAGATTCCAGACCCTGTATGGCCCCCTTAGAGCCACATGGGCTGGGGAGGAGATGCACAGGTAGACGGTCAGACCTGTGTGTCCAGGCACTGCTTGCTGAGAAGTCTCAGGGGTCAGCGCACACTGGGAATACAACAGCAAATAAACAGAGAGAATTGTGTTGCTGAGACAATATGTCAGCTATGGAGGGCGTACAGGGCAGCAGGGCTGTGTGAAAACAATGTGAGAAAGAGACACAGAGAGACAGAGACAGACAGAGAGAGACAGAGACAGACAGAGACAGAGAGAGACAGAGACAGAGAGACAGAGACAGAGAGTGACAGAGAGATACAGTGACAGATACAGAAAGAGACAGAGACAGATAGAGACAGAGAGACACAGAGACAGGGAGACACAGAGAAAGAGAGCATGAGGGAAGCAGAGGGCGGGGGCGGCAGCATCACTGTGGACAAGGAACTTAATGTAAACTGGGAAGCGTTCGTCACAGAGACTCCAGGAGGGAGCCAGCTTGGGTTGGGGGGACAGTCACAGAGACCCCAGGAGGGAGCCAGTGGCATCTTTGGGGGCAGCGAACACACCAGGGGCAGGACAGAGTGCCGGGGAGTCGGGGGCTGTAGGGACAGTCTGGGAGGTGAGACAGGGTCTGTGGAGCCTTTTCTGAGGGCTGTGTTTTCTGTGAAGTGGGTGCCAAAGAGTTCATGAGCTGCCAGAATGCAGGGTGGAGGGAGAATGCAGGGTGGAGGGAGGAGCTGGGAGATGGGGAGGAGGGCAGCGGCCCTCAGAGAAGGGATGAGGTGGGGAGCCTGGGGCTTGCTGGAGCAGCAGTGTGGAAGGAATTCACTGAAGCTGATGATGACGCTGACTTTCCATGGGCCTGGCTCAAAGCTCCCAGCTCCTTGGGAGGTAGGGACTCCCATCCACCAGCCAGCTTGCTGGGACAGGGGTCACGTTCAGCCCATAAGAGGCATGTACACATACAGATGCACACATGCACCCACACAGGCTTGCGCATGCCACACACACGCACACACACACAGATGCAGACACGCAGGCACTCATGCACTTACATACACAGATGTGCACGTGTATAACCACACACGCACACACACACACAAGTGCATGCATACCCCCCCACAGACCTGCACACGTACACACCACGTGCATGCACAGTTTGTGTGGATGGTATGGGGAGGGTGCACGTGGGACGGAACAGAAACACAAATGTAATCATTGGGCTCCCAGTCAAGAGGAGCGTCCTCCCATCTCGCTGATTCTAAGATGAGCACCTGGAGCCAGCTTGGCTTGTCGCCCCCCTGCGGTGACCTGAGCACCCTGTCCGGCTGTCTGAGCTGGAGGGCAGTGCTCAGAAGCAGCAGACTCCATGAACAAAATGCGGAGGCCCTGCCATTCCTTCCTCTGGGTTCTGAACGCACCGCGGTGACCACCTACCCCGAGGTCCTCTCCCTGCGCCCTCCCAAAACATGTTATCCAGGTCCTTTTCTGTTACTGCTATTGAATTCAACAGCTACTGACCACCTGTGGCCATTTAAATGTAAAATGAAAGCTAAATAAAATTAAAAATCCAGCCCATGGCAGGCAGGGCTGCCTCTTTTTTTTTTTTTTTTTTTTGGAGATGCGTCTGGCTCTGTCATCCAGGCTGGAATGCAGTGGTGCAATCTCGGCTCACTGCAGCCTCAACCTCCCCAGCTCAGGTGATCCTCCCACTTCAGCCTCCCTAGTAGCTGGGATGACAGGTGCACACCACCACGCCCGGCTAATTTTTGTATTTTTTGTAGAGATGGGGTTTCACCATGTTGCCCAGGTTGGTCTCGAACTCCTGGGCTCAAATGATCCACCCGCCTCAGCCTCCCAAAGTGCTGGGATTACTGGCATGAGCCACCATGCCCGGCCAGGCAGCCTCATTTTCATTCACACATGACCAATGGCTGCTTATTGGGATGCACGATGGTTATGCTGGCTCCGTCCTGGAGGAGTGAGTGCCCTCACCCTCGCCCTCGCCCTCGCCCTGGTCTCGCTGGCATGAGCAGAAAAACAAGGCCTGGGGTTGCAGTGTCTGTGCTCAGGGTCCCGGACACAGCTCAGGACCGACTTTCCTTGGGGAGTGACAGCCCCCGGAGGTTAGGGGTTGCTGTGGCCGCAGAGCCACAAATCTGAGGTGAGGAAGGCCTGCCTGAGGCAAGGCAGGCCCGCAGTCCCGGGCGGTGGCGTCAGGGTGGGCGCCCTGATAGCAAAGGACCTATGGCGCCCACACCGGAGGGCGGGAGAAGGAGGAAGAGCATGGCCCCCGTGAAGCCCCTCGGGAGGAAGGGTTCGTGTCCCACGCGCAGCACCCCCTGCAGACCTCACCATTCCCGACAGGAACACTTGCGAGATTCACTTCCAACCACACGAGGGCGCAGTTGGGCAACCGCAGCTTTTGGAAAAATGTTGAAACTGGGGCGGCTTCTCTGGGTGACTCTGACGCCCTCATTGCTTCACGTTTAATGTTTGTGTCCTGCTATAACTACCACGTAGTGCACTTACGAATCGTGCATATTTTACTCTAAGGCCTGTCTGTAAACCCTAATAAATGACCCTACTCAGGTAAGACATCCTGACAGTGAGGTTTTTAATATTTACAAGCCACAGAATTATTTCCTGCAGCCACAGACTTCTTTGGCGGGAAACCAGGTCCTCTGACCTCACCCGGCTCTGCAGTCTGTTTTGCCATTTTCTGCCTCAAACCCCCTCTGCGGTGTGCAGCTCTGGGTGTCTGATACCTCAGGGGTTCTGTCTCCCCTCCTCCGGCCCCCTCCCTGGCTCCTTCGCCTGCTGCCTTTTTCTTCCGTGAGGGTGCGGTTCCAGTGTCCCCCAGGACAGCTTCGTGGCCGGCCGCCTCCGTGGATCCGGGTGGGCACAGGTCCTGCAGGGAGCGCCTGTGTTGTCTGCCCTCCGTCTGAAGCTCCTTGGAGGATGGCGATTTTAAGGTCTTACTGTGGTGTGAGCGATCGGCAGACCCCAGCGCCCCACTTGTTAGCTGTTTGACCCTGGGTATGTCATTCACTTCTGCGTTCCTCAGTTTCTACACGTTTAAAATGGCAGAGGCCCCTTCGGTAGGGAGTCTGTTTGGCGGGCGATGGGGCCTTCCTCTCCGTGGTACAGCAGGGGCCTGAGGGATGTTTGGCCTCAGCAGGTGGAGGATGGCTGCAGGTCAGGATTTTGCATCACAAACAACACGGCTGCGGTCACATTAGTGGATTTTGTTATTATAGAGGACACTCGTGTCTGTAACTCCAGGGACCCATTCTCCATGCCCAGAGGCACCTCAGTCCCACAGACCCCAGCCTGATTCTGGGTTCGCAGTTGGCCAGTGTTGCAGAAGCTCGCAGAGGAGTCTTTGGAAATGAGAATGATGCCACCATTCTCTTTTAATTGTGTCATTGATCTTCCTTCCTTATATACATAAGTTAACTTAGGTTGCTTTGCTTTTCACAGCCAGAGTTCTAAGACAATTTTAAATACCACTTTTCTTTCGCTATTTCTTTATGAGTGTGTTGGGTTTTGGGGATCACAGATGTGCTTGGGCAACCAAGGCCGCCTGTGCCTCTGTGCTCTGGGGGGCTTTTCCTACGAGTTTTGCATGAGATGCCAGCTGCCTACAGGTAACTGGGCACAGAGGGCAGGAGAATAAAGCAGGCCAGGGCATCAGCTGGGGCTGATTCCATGGAGGGCAACGGCAATGGTGGGGGCAGGTGCGGGGTGGGTGAGTGGCAGCAGCCACCCACAGAAGGACGCGCTGTACCGGCCCCGCATCCCCAGGAGTGCGTGTGTCGCAGGCGCACACCCAGGAGCCCTCTCACCCAGGAGCCCTCTGAGCTCGCGCCTTTCTTCTCCAGGTGTCTGCGATATCCTGCTCCTCTTGTGTTCCTCCTGCCTCCTGGCTGCTGCCAGTGGGCGGCCCCCCACCTCCTCCACCAGACCCTGACTCTCAGAGGACCCCCAGCCTCTATTTGTGTTATTCCCATCCAGTCCATGGGGTTCAGATACCAAGTGGAACTTTTAACAACCGTGAATTCCTAAGCCCCACTCTCAAATCATCACATCAGAATATCCAGGAGTGGCCCGAGAAGACCCGTGTTGTAGCAAGCTCCCGGATGTTTCTCTTGCATCCATCTGGCACTGGTCTGCACCCTGGTGTTTGGAACCGCTAGACTTGAACTTAGTGCTGTACGGTCCAGCGGCCCTCCTGTCCATCTCAGTGCAGAGAGGGGCTGGGGGAGGTGCAAACGTGTCATCCTGGAAGAATTCCTCTTGACTAACAGCCTGCTGTGTTCTTGGCGTCTGTGCACAGTAGAGACCCACAGGCTGGCTCAACCTTTGGCTTGCGTCCTAAGCTCTGTGCGCTGTTAGGATGATGATAATGACCACGATGGAAAGCACCTTGCTGGACCCCTAGGAGTGGAAGGTGGAGGGCAGGCCAGGGCAGGGTTGAGCTAGACAGAGTGAAGAACACAAGTTCTGGGGAAGTAGGGAATTGTAACCAAAGATGAAACCACCCCTGCCCAACGGCACCATTTGTAGGGACCTTGGAGAGTTGGTTGAACATCTGCAGAGCATGGGGCTGGAGACTCAGGTCAGACTAAACTGGTTCAGAGCCAGGATACCCCTTTCGACCTGGGTTACATTTGTCATCATTCATGTAAATGTTTCTATTAGATGGAAACAGGTTCAAAACCCGCTACCTACTTCCATTCTGGCTGTAATAGAGTATCTTGTAGCCAACTGATATTTCCACCAAGAGCAACTGTAAAACCTGGGTAAAATTTTGTTTAAAAATATGTTTGAGGGATTGAGAGGCTGCAGAGGCAGCCAGGACTTGGGGAGCCAGATTCTGGAATTTTACAGAGGTGAGCCCCACTTTCTGCATTTCATGGTGAAGTATTGAACGCTTTGCTCCTGAGATCAGGAACAATGTACAATTGGAAAATGAAATTTATAAATACCACTTATAATCACATCAAAATTGAGTACATAGGAATAAAATCATATCTAATAAAAGACGTGCAAGACTTCTAAGCAGAAAACTGCAAAATGTTATTGAAAGAAATTAAAGTGGCCGCACAGTGGCTCACGCCTGTAATCCCAGCACTTTGGGAGGACGAGGTGTGTGGATCACGAGGTCAGGAGATCAAGATCATCCTGGCTAACACGGTGAAACCCCATCTCTACTAAAAATTAAAGTAGCATGAATAAATGGAAGAATATTTTAGTTCACAGATTAGAAGACAATTAGTATTATAACAATGTTAATTCTCTCTAAATAAACATATAGATCGAATGCAATTCCCAAATAAAATTCCAGCAGGTTTTTCTTTATTTAGGTGTGAACATTGGCAGGCTGCCTTTACATTTTATATGAAAATGCAAGGGGTGAGGAATAGTCAACCCAACTTTGAAGAAAAAAGTTGAAAGCTGATACTGCCAAATATTAAGACATTATTAAAGTGACAGTGATTAACACAGATGGTGTAAACAGAAGAGCAGCAGCACAGAATATCGAATCCAGACAGACCACACATCTGCAGTCTCTTGATGTATTTATTTATTTATTTATTTATTTATTTATTTATTTATTTTTGAGGTAGAGTCTCGCTCTGTCACCCAGGCTGGAGTGCAATGGTGCTATCTCGGCTCACTGCAAGCTCCACCTCCCGGGTTCACGCCATTCTCCTGCCTTAGCCTCCTGCATAGCTGGGACTACAACTGCCCGCCACCACGCCTGGCTCATTTTTTTGTATTTTTAGTAGAGACGGGGTTTCACCGTGTTAGCCAGGATGGTCTCAATCTCCTGACCTTGTGATCTGCCTGCCTTGATCTCCCAAAGTGCTGAGATTACAGGCATGAGCCACCACACCTGGCCATTGCAGTCTCTCAATCTATTTCTTAAGTGATACTGTAGCACGGAGGGGGATGGACGTCCTCACTAAGAGGAGTGGATGTGATTGGCTGTCTGTGTGGGAAATTATGAATGCTGATACCTGCCTCACACCATATACAAAAGTTAATTCCAGATAGATCACAGGTGTAAATGTGAACTTTAAAGTAATATAGTCTCTATTCTCGACAAACATAGGAAAATACCTATCTCAGAGTAAGAAAAGATTTCTTACACAAGGGAAGCAGTTATCAAAAAAAGCAATTATCAGAAAGGAAAAGGTCAGTAAGTTGGGCTACATTAAAGTTAAGTTACTCTTTTCATCAAAATGAACCATGAAGAGATCGACACGGAAAGCCACAGTATGGAAGCAGATGTTTGCAATATGCACATCCAATAAGAAACTTGTTTCTAGCTTATACAGAGAACTACACACCAACAAGATAAAGGAGAATCTAGTAGAAAAACAACCAAAAGATGTGAACAGGCATTTCATAAAAGAGAATAGCCTCTAAACACAGAAGGCTTCCTGCCTCTGGGAAATGCCAATTAAAGCCATATCAGGACACCACTCTGTATCCACAAGAATGGCTAAAATTCTACTGACAGACAGTATCCAGTGCTGACAAAACCATGGAGCATGCATTTCTGGCAGGTGTATATTTGTCCACATCTACATAATTAAAGCAATTCGTAAGAATATGTCCAACAGGAGTGTGTATTGTGTGCACTAGAAGACATGTATAAGAATGCTGATTGTCTTATGTTCAGTTTAGCCCCAAACTGGAAACAACCCAAATGTCCATTAAGAGTAGACTTTATTAATAAGTCATATTTCATCATATATGTATACCATAACGCAGCAACAAGAATGAACAGACACCCTACTGCAACAACGTGGGTAAATGCCACAATGTCGAAAGAAGCCAGACACCAAAAAAGCGCATATTGTGTATTTTTATTTGGACAAAATTCAACAGCAGGCAAAACTAATGTATGGTCACAGGAGTCGAGATGGGGCACCCTGGAAGGTGGGAACGGCCTCTCAGTCTGGGCACTCACTGCCGTCACTCACACTCTGTGCTTCTGTGTAATGTGCATTATAATTGGACAAAGTATTCACATAAAGAATGGTGTCCTCCAAGGAAAAGAACTTAGGTGCCACCTACTCTATCCCAGATGGGCCAGGGTAACCGAGTCCCACTGTGCAGGGAGGGCCTTCCTGTGTGTTTGTTTTGCTTTTCCTGAGGACACAGCTACCCTGATGTGCAGGGACCTTTCTCCCAGACTCCTCTTCCCATCTTGGGTGCAGGTTGACGTTTGAGAAGCAAAGACACCAAGGGTCCCCTTTCTCCCACCCAGGCCTCATGTCCCCTCAGCCCCTCTTGGCCACGCACTGTTGATTCCTAAGCTCCGCCGCCCTCTGCAAGCGCCGCTCCTCCCGTGTCCCGGCCTCCACGTGCCCCCGCCCTGGGACAAAGCATCCTCCTCGTCCCCGCCATGTCCACGCAGCAGAGGCAGTTGGCCAGGCACTGAGGGAACAATGGTGCTGGGCTCTCCCCGCCCCACTGGTAGGGAGGAGCCAGCCTCTGCTTCCAGACCAACCTTCACACTCTGCTGCTGTCCAGTGAGCTGTGTTGCACCCGCAGGCCAGCAGGCTGTCTGCCCATGTGGGTGGGGGACCATGGGGCTCCCAAGGTCTCGAGCCCTGAGCGGTTTGGGTCTCTGTCACAGAAGACACAGCCAGTTGGAACATTCCTGAAACTTTATGAGACCGCTGGGCCTTTTTTGTTTATTTGGGCCAAAAGTGAGCTCGTTGACCTCAAACTCAGCTGCTGGGCGACTGGCCAGGGCAGCCCCTCCAAGGCCAACTGTTGGTGGCTGATGGGGCGTCTATGGGCCGTGTTCGTGCCCTGGGTGCGAGGGACATTTCTGGGGTGGCTGCCAGCTTGAGTTATTCTACCCCAACTCCTCCAGCACCATCACCTTCATCCCTCTGGTGACTCTGGGGACTGTTTCCTGCTGAAACTGGGCAGAAGCCACACCACCCTCTCCCTCAGGCACAGGAGGCCACAGATGTGGGCATAGATCCGAGCTCTGTGAGCCCTGGGTCCTCACTCCTGTGAGCAGATCCAGGTCCTGCCTCATGGTTTTGGGCACTGCAGCCTTGGGAATGCCATGGGCCACGATGGAAGGATCACATGGCCCTGCCCTTGTGACCACAGTCAGTATGGGGGGTCATGTGGCCCTGCCCCCGTGACCACAGTCAGTATGGGGGATCACGTGGCCCTGCCCCCGTGACCACAGTCGGTATGGGGGATCACGTGGCCCTGCCCCCGTGACCACAGTCGGTATGGGGGATCACGTGGCCCTGCCCCCGTGACCACAGTCGGTATGGGGGATCACGTGGCCCTGCCTCCGTGACCACAGTCAGTATGGGTAGAGGAGGCACTAAGGGCTCTGTACATCCTCACGTCAGAGGCTTTTTTAGTCCAGGCTTTGCACCTTCTCAGTCAGTGTTCCCGAAATGTGGTAGGAGAGGAGACATGGGGCTGAGGGGGTGTGGATGAGCGTAGGGGGCAAGGTCGTGGCAGGGGGCTGTGCAGAGCAGGAGGCTGAGTGCTGGTGTGTGGGCATCTGGGGTTGGGTCCCTGCTTGGTGGGAACATTAGGAGGCCGCCAGGGTGGACATGGCCTAAAGGGCAGCACATGTGGTATCTGAGCCAGGTTCCCCTGTCTGTGCTCACAGCTGTGTGACTTTGGGCAAGTGACTAAAGCTCTCTGCCTGGAGAGGATCATAGCACCAGCCTCATGGGATGGTCAATGGAGCTTGATGAATAGCTGTAGGACTGTTGGCACAGTGCCTGGTCTGTAGCACCCCTGAGGACAAGTTTCTATCCCTGAAGAAGCATGCCTCCTGCCCGCACCCCGTTCCCACGTGCGCCCTGGGCCCGCACCCACGATGGTGAGCACGGCTGTGGCAGGAGGAACCAGCACTGTCGTCCTGCCCAGGCCCCACACCTTCCGCGGCTAAGCAACAGTGACTGCCCCGTTAACACCACCTGGAAACCAGTCCATCCTTCTCGTTGAGAAACTGATTTTCTAGTATGCATTTTTTGAGTCGAATAAATTTACAACACCTTATATTTCACTTGCAATTTTGACTTCTAAAAAATGTTTTAGTTGTTGGTAACTTTGGTTTCTCATTGAAAACGGATGCCTATTTGTGATACTGGTGTTCCCATTACAATGTAACACAAAGATTTAAATGTAGAGGGAGTGGAAGCCCCACACGGGCAGGCCAGGTGGTATCCAGTGGCATCGGGCGTGCATGGCGCCTTTTTGGTGGCTGCAGCGTCAGCCCGCACTGCTGGGTGTGAGACAGACGCGCACCTAACGGCGTGAGAAGCCAGATGTGGGAGGCACCGGGCACTGTGGGCAGTGAGGCATGAGCTTGGCTGCATGTAGGGCAGAAGCTCCATGGCTAGAATTGGATGTGTTTGGACCACAGAGGTCTGGGGGTGTGTTCTGGCTATAATTGGGTGTGTTTGGGCCACAGAGGTCTTGGGGCGGGGGGTGTGTTCTGGCTATAATTGGATGTTTGGACCACAGAGATCTGGGGGTGCGTTCTGGCTATAATTGGATGTGTTTGGCCACAGAGGTCTGGGGGTACGTTCTGGCTATAATTGGATATGTTTGGGCCACAGAGGTCTGGGGGTACGTTCTGGCTATAATTGGATGTGTTTGACCACAGAGGTCTGGGGGTATGTTCTGGCTATAATTGGATGTGTTTGGCCACAGAGGTCTGGGGGTACGTTCTGGCTATAATTGGATGTGTTTGGCCACAGAGGTCTGGGGGTGCGTTCTGGCTATAATTGGATGTGTTTGGCCACAGAGGTCTGGGGGTGCGTTCTGGCTATAATTGGATGTGTTTGGCCACAGAGGTCTGGGGGTGCGTTCTGGCTATAATTGGATGTGTTTGGCCACAGAGGTCTGGGGGTGCGTTCTGGCTATAATTGGATGTGTTTGGCCACAGAGGTCTGGGGGTGCGTTCTGGCTATAATTGGATGTGTTTGGCCACAGAGGTCTGGGGGTGCGTTCTGCATCCAGCAGCTCTTACACAGCAGTCACGGTCTCCGTTGCTGGTCCAGCCTGTTGTGGAGTAGCGGGGGCATTCATGGGCGGACACAGAGGCTGAAATTCCACCCCAATCAGAGCTCTATTCCAGGGAAAAGGGGAGAAGTTGAGTCAGGCTTTGTTGTTCTGCAAAAACAGTGACACCGCTCAGCCAGCGTTGCGGGTTACAGCACACTCAGTGGCTTCATTTCACTCTCATGGTAACCACTGGGGGTGGATTCTATGATTATCCTCATTTTTACAGAAAAGCAAGCAGAGATGGTTCACAGCTGAGTCACCTGTCCAAGGTGACGCCTTTGCGGGGCCCGCCAGAGTCCGCCAGTGTCGCAGAGGCGGTGAGCCCCTCCCACCCAACACACAGCCCCTTGGCAGGGGCTCTTTATAAAGCAAGCCTGCAGGTGGGCAGCTTGGGGCGTTTCTAGCTAGCATCACCCCTGCTTCAGGACTTGAAAGCACTTGACTGGGTTCGCTGGTCTGAGGATTATGTGCTCAGTGGAAATTAATCATTCTGGGCTCTTCTCTCCTTCACTCTAGGAGGAGTGGGACCCAGAGAGCTCCGGGATCAGCTCCCTGGGTTGGAGTCCAAAGGCAGCTCTGACCACACCACCTGGGGCAAGAGGAAGGGGAGCTGGGTTCCGTCTCCGTGGCCTGGCACATCCAAGGTCCCTTTGTGGAAAAGGCACGTGTAGCGCCCGTTACTGGAGGATAACCTGTAACTTCGTGCCTCTCCCAAGGGAGCACACAGGTCTACACGGGAAGTAAGATTCCCTGTACCCACTGTGTCTCACAGTTCAGAAAAAGTTGTCAAAGTGCTCAGACTCAAGAAGTAAATAAGGAAATATGAAAACACAACTTTATTTCTTTCTTTTTTTGAGACAGTCTCGCTCTGTTGCCCAGGCTGGAGTGCAGTGGCACCATCGCAGCTCACTGCAACCTCAGACTCCTAGGCCAAGCAATCTTCCCACCTCAGACTCCCAAGTAGCTGGGACCACAGGCATGTGCCACCACACTCAGCTAATCTTTGTATTTTTCGTAGAGACAGGGTCTCATCTTGTTGCCCCAGCTGATCTCAAACTCCTGGGCTCCAGTAATCCACACACCTTAGCCTCCCAAAGTGCTGGGATTGCAGGCATGAACCACCATGCCCAGCTGAAAATATAACTTTAAAAAAAATCTTAGCTCCGTAAGAACTAAGCCAGATCAGAAAACGAATTCTGCCTGTGGCCCCCACAGCTGTGAAATGGAGTCGCTGACTCCCCATTCTTGTGCACACGCCTAGTGCCCACTGCAGAAGGCTGCTTTGAATGCAGCCTAGTGTTTATTCCTGCACTCACCCAGAAGGTTTCTGCTGTTATTGAATCAAATTACCCCACACATGAGGCGTTTTTCACGGCCATTTGCAGACAGGGACACAGATGCAGCAGCACCCACCACACATGGACGTTCGGGGGTCACTGCCTCGTCTTCCTGTCTTGGGAGTTGCTGTTTCTGTCTTTAAATCCGAGTGTCAGAAGGATCGGAGACACTCGACATAAATCCCTGGCTTGTTAATGATGCTCACAGCAAGCGGGCACGCCCACAGACTGCATAATTTATCTCCATCCTGCGGAATTCTGATTTTCATGTAAACCTAGGACATGTTCAGAGACTTGGAAATTAGCGATTCTAGCCCCTGCCTTAGGCGTGCCCATGTGGTTATTTCTGCTTTGGATTGGCTGGTGGTAGCAGCTGCTGGCATCATGCAATTGGCTTGGCTGCAGTGTGAGCCCGCGGAAGAGGGCTCTCCGCACCTACTCTGTGACTCAGGCTTCTGCTACCAGGCTCATCCGAGGACGGAGGCTGTCATTATACAACGCGCAAGTGTGGTCTCTGTCACAGATGTGGCTGTCGCAGAGAGTGCTGCCTCCTCTCCCGTTTCCAGCAGATGCTTGGGAATCTTCAGAAGTCTTGGGGATTTTCCCCCAGCACCGTAGCAATGCCACCACGAGTGAATCCTTAACGTGGACCAGCACGGGCACCTCAGATGCCAGGACTGGTGTGATGTATGCGCCATAAGACTGCTTTGGAGGGTTTAGTCAGCTGGTCACCCAGGAAAGGAAAATGACTCGGCTCTTACTGTGGAATAGCAAATGACTGAGCTCGGGAGAGATGTTCTGCTTGAATCTGTGAATCGAGGTGGTTGGTGTTAGGCTGAGAAATAAGAACACACCGCAAGTGCCTGCCCTTCCGTAGATGAGAGCGGGTTCTGGGACTGCGGGGATGGGGCTGCCAGGGCCCCCGTGTGCCATACCTCTCATCTGGTATTGCAGAAATGGCGTGAATACGGTGGATCGCTCTCCCAGGAGGTTTTCTGAGGGGTTTCGTGGGCAGCCGGCTTCCCACCTGCACACATTAACGGCGGCGTCTCTTCCTCACTGCAGCCTGCAGGACGCTGGCATCGGATTCATCCTGGTGATAGACCGGCGGCGGGACAAATGGACCTCCGTGAAGGCGTCCGTCCTGCGCATCGCAGTAAGTGCCACTCGGGGCTCTGCCCTGAGCCCGGCCCCTCCCTGGGCTGCGTGACCGCATGGTGCTCTTCCTCTGTGTCTGCCGCAGTTCCTGCTTTGTGCTGAGTGGGACACAGCCCAGTCCCGGCAGGTGGAGGCTGGCACCAAGGCCCCCCCCAACTTGGCCTCCCGAGGCGCTGGTGCCTGGGTGTGAGTTTTCCCGGATGAGGGAACTCTTAGGGAGCCTAGTGTGACTGAAAAACAATTTCCCCAGACAGGGCAGCCCATGTGTTTCCGAACACCGAGTCTGAGATGCTCAGGACTGAATATGCTTCTTACATATTTATACATTAGTGATTTTCTCCTTTCCAAATCGGGCCATCTATCTTTAGCTGCGACACTGAACAAGCCACCACCACCTCCCTTCCCCAGTGGGATTGAACATGCACTTCCTCTTACACAAAGCACAGCAGCACAGCAGTCCTGACCAGGCAGGATGGGGGCTGTGTGCAGAGACGCTCCAGGCTGGAAGTTTGAAGTGGTACTGCACAGCTTTTCTAAGTGATTTTCTCCTTTCCAAATCGGGCCATCTATCTTTAGCTGCAACCCTGAGCGAGCCACCACCGCCTCCCTTCCCCAGTAACCCAGCCTCGCATGTAGCCACCCTCCTTTCCAAGGACTCTCCCTTGGCGTCCGAGAGTCTGTTTACAGATTCTGCACTCTGCCTTCCGTAGCAGAAGAGGAGCTGGGTTTGCTGTTGGTTTTAACCCAGAGTAATCATTTAAGAGGGAAGAGATTAAGCCAGCAGAAGCCCCCAAGTCTTATTTTTGTCGGTAGCTCCCACCCGTATGCATGACCCTGGCGTGGAGCATTTTTCACCCACGCTCGCTCTCCCCACCTGTCAGTCCAAGTTTCATTGCAGCCAAAGGACCAAAAAAGTCTGCCTGTCTGCCAGGAGGTGACCCAGAGCCTGGGTCCAGGCACCTGCATGTTTGCACGCCCGCCACAGCCCGTCCCTCCCAGGCTCTGGGACCCTGGGTCCTCAGCTGTGATGGCACAACTGCTCCAAGCATTCCCCAGCACCAAACCCCAATGAAGTCAGATTCTCCTGGCCTCTCCTGGGTCCTGCATTCAGACTATCTTTGGGTTCCCCAGCCTCTCGGTGGCTGCTGGCTGCTGCGCCAAGATTCCAGGTATAGTGAAAGAAGTCATTCCTTTCCCCACATATTGCCTCCTTCCTTCATCTTTTACAAGAATTAGGGGCCCCATATCTGCTCTGATGCCCACAACCTTCATCGTTTTGGGGTGAGCCTCTCCCTGAGCCACTGGTTCTTACCTAAGTCTTTAGGATGAGGCATCTCCTTGCACCCCATGGCACCTTTCTGCCCCTCGCCGCGGCTGATCCCCGTTCCTGACCCTGCCTCAATCTGGCACACACCGCCTATGGCATCGTTATCTGAAATAATTCAAAACGCTTCAGGATGTTTCCAAAAAAAGGAGACATGTATAGAATCGGTCTTCCTTTGTTTTAACACTGCATTCATTTGCTTTTGTGTCACTATAAAGACATACTTGAGCTGGGTAATTGATAAAGAAAGAGGTGTAATTGGCTCACAGTTCTGCAGGCTGCACAGGCTTAGCACCTGCATCTTCTTGGCTTCTGGGGAGGCCTCAGGGAGCTGCCAGTCGTGGCGGAAGGCAGCGGGGAGCCGGCATCACATGGTGAAAGAGGGAGCGAGAGAGAAGGGGGAGGTCCCAGACTTTTGAACAGCCAGATCTCGAGTGAACTTACTGAGCGAGAACTCACCCATTACCAAGGGGATGGCGCTGAGCCATTCGTGAGGGGTCACGCCCGTGACTTAATCACCTCCCGCCAGGCCCCACCTCAGCACTGGGAATCGCATTTCAACATGAGACTTGGAGGGGACAAAAATCCCATCCATATCAAGTATCCCCAGAAATGTAGAAAGTTCTTTAGATAAAAGCCATCACCAGCTAACAGCAACGTGTGCCTTTAATTATTGTACGTTTTAAATAAGTTTGCACATGAAGTCATAGGCAACTCCAAAAATTAAATCATAAGAACCCACGGGGTCAGACACACATGGACGGACAACAGATACTCTTGGGAAGCACACATCAGTCCTGGGGGGGTCCCACAATGTTCCCAGCAGGCACATCATCGTTTAAAGAACAGACAACACCATTACAGCCACATCTTTCACACTTTCTGCTGCTGATATAAACCAACCATCGGGATGACTTGCTATTAGCAAGACGTGGGTGGCAGGAGTCGGCCTCCCTGCCAGGGCACTTGCGGTGTCAGGACGCACCTGGGTGCCTTTCATGCCCATGGGGTCCAGGCTCCTGCATCTTCACACGCCTGCCACAGCCCGTCCCTCACACAGCTCACGCCTCACTACGTGTGCCCCGGCCCCTCTGCTCACGCCTCACTACGTGTGCCCCGGCCCCTCTGCTCACGCCTCACTACGTGTGCCCCAGCACCCTCGCACACGCATCACCACATGTGTGTCTCAGATTAATCAGTCACTCCTGGGTTAGATGACAAGAGCCTCACCAGATATGAGGTACTTTTTAAGAAATACAAAAAATCATTTTCTAAAAGCAAAGTATTTCTGCGAGGTCACGCTACAGGATAGCGAAGCAGCCCACAACAGACCCGTGATTTAGGCGTCGATCTTCAGCTGCTGAGTGTCCTGTTCTGCTCACCGAGTGTGTGATCGGATGAATTTCTTAAGCAGGTTGGCTCATCTTGAAAGCTCTGTCTTGTGAACATCATAACTGAACAGTTAGTGTTTGAGTTTTTATTTTCGCATTGACTCTTACACCATAAAAATATGGCTTTTTCTATCCTTCCTTTAATTCTTGAGTTGACTGATATTGGTTTGGAAGTAACAGAAGCCAGCATTTTCTAGCAAAATCCCAGAATTCTCTCTGAACGCCAGTGCTTTCTTGCTATGAGAATTTATGTTCTTTTTTTTTTTTGAGATGGAGTCTCGCTCTTTCGCCCAGGCCGGACTGCAGTGGCGCTGTCTTGGCTCACTGCAAGCTCCGCCTCTTGGGTTCACGCCATTCTCCTGCCTCAGCCTCCCAAATAGCTGGGACTACAGGCACCTGCCACCATGCCCAGCTAATTTTTTATATTTTTAGTAGAGATGGGGTTTCACCCGTGTTAGCCAGGATGGTCTCAATCTCTTGACCTCGTGATCTACCCACCTCGACCTCCCAAAGTGCTGGGATTACAGGCGTGAGGCACTGCGCCCGGCTTATGGTCATATTAATACACAGACTCTGTTTGTGTAGTCAGCACGTTCTGAGACGTTTCTCTGTCCCAGGCACTGCTCGGGCATCACGGATGTGAGGGAGGAAATGAGTAAGGCTCACCGCCAGCTGGGTGAGGACAGTTGAGGGGCATCACAATGGGGTCACAGGCAGGGGCAACAGGGAGCAGCCAGGAGGGTGGCTGAGCCATGGGGAGGGGCCAGAGTCAGGCCCCACATGCCAGGCCCCATCCACCTGGGCTGTGACCCCGGAGAGGGCGTCTTCCTGTCCCTAGGCCCCTGCTGCCCAGGAGCCCAGCTGCCTCCAGGAGGGTTTGGTGCAGGAGGGGCATGAGCAACCGGCAGGAGATGATGATGGTGGACATTGGATGGGCCAGGAGACATGGAGCTCACAGCCCTGGTTTCATGAAGGAGAAGTGGGCCACAAGGCCAAGGAGGCAGGAGGTTGGGGGGCGGGCGGTGGTGGCACTGTCATAGGAGCTGGTTGTGCACGTGCTGAGTCTCAGAGGGTCACTGGTCAAGGGAGTGAGGGCAGCTGTGGACACGGCGAAGCCTGGGTCCTGGGCAGACCAGGAGGGGCGAGGGTCTCTGCCCTGGGGAAGGGGCAGGTGGTGGGGCTGGGAGGATGCCCCAGGCTCTGTCCATGGGCCACGCACTCCCTGGAGAGGGCAGACCAGGGATGACCCCTTGGGCGTCTTGGTTCAGTTTTTTGGAGATGGTGCAGTTGACCTGATGTGGGGACACCAAGTAGTGCCTGCAGGGGGCATCTGGACGCCAACCCCTGGGCTCCAGGCCTTGACAGTGAGCTTTGGCTGGCCTAGGCTTCCACCTAAAGTGGCTTTGGGAAAACTAGCACTGTAGCAACAGCCCAGGCCAGCTGAGCCCTCAAGCAGGTTTCCAAACAGGCACAGGCTCCAGCTGCCCAACCCCACCAGGGTGCCCAGCTCATGGTGCTGCGGGTGCCACAAAGCAAGCCCACGGCAGAGACTTTACCTCCAAGCGCTCGGCCACCGAGGAAGACGCAGCGCTTACATAATGTGCCATGATCTGGGGCTATTTTTAGCCACCATATGTGCTGTCTTAAGAGCTGAGCTCTCCCTAATTTGGGGTGTTCTTTTTTCTTTTTTGGATGCCTTCAGCATGGCTTGGAATAGAAAAATTAGACATTGGAAGAGCCAAAATCCAGTGTTCCTAAAACCAGGCGCCCAATCCAGAGCAAGACCCATGTGATGCTGAGGGCGTGTGGGAGCAGGATATGTTCACAGCTACCCACCCAGGGGCTCAACGCACCCAGCAACGGCAGAAAGACGAGACCCTCCTCCAACTCACGTCTCTTCTCCCTTAGACAGTTGTGCGGTCCTCAGATAGAAGCATCTCTTATAAAATGCTGTTGCAAAACCTAACCCTCTTCCACTATACCACGTGTGTGTGTGAGTGTGAGTGTGACTGTGTGTGGCAGTGAGTGTGCGAGTGTGTGGGTGTGAGTGTGAGACTGTGAGTGAGTGTGTGTGACTGAGAGTGGGTGTGAGTGTGGGTGTGAGACTGTGTAAGTTTGTGAGTGTGGAGTGTGTGAGTGCAAGAGAGTGTGAGTGTGTGGGTGTGTGTGACTGTGAGGGTGTGAGTGTGGGTGTGTGTGTGACTGTGAGGGTGTGAGTGTGGGTGTGTGTGTGACTGAAAGTGTGAGTGAGAGTGAGTGTGTGTGTGTGTGTTCACATTTTGGGAATTTGCAATAGAGTATATATATTCATGTTTAGAGCTAGCC
Source organism: Symphalangus syndactylus (assembly GCF_028878055.3). Lineage (NCBI taxonomy): Eukaryota > Metazoa > Chordata > Mammalia > Primates > Hylobatidae > Symphalangus > Symphalangus syndactylus. Next base: position 7,289,094 of record NC_072437.2, on the reverse strand, counting down.
TAAATCAAACTAATCTAGATCCTCAAGTAGGTGGCTGGAGAAAGTGAATCTGATTTTTAGACTGCGTGGGGCCAGAACTCTGTTTTTCCTGTAACACTGGTGCAGTGTGTGTGCAGGAAAGGTAGAAAACGAGGTGTCTGAGGGACGCCGGACTTCCAGGTCGTCCAGCAAATCCTTAACGTTGGCAAAGTACGATTGTATATGCGGCCCCGCGACCCGATTCCTCCCCTGTGCCAGCTACTGGGGCCCTGCGGAGGAGCTGGCTGTGGGGGTGGTGGGGGCGGGGGGGAACGGGGGGGAACGGGGGGGCGGGGGTGCGGGGAGAGGGGGTGGTGGGAGCGTTGGGGACGTGGGAGCAGTGGGGGCTGGGGCGGTGGGAGTGGGGGGGTGGGCTGGGGGAGCGGGGAGGCGGGAGGAGCGGTGGGGGCGGGGGGAGCACGGGGGGCGGTGGGAGCGGGGGGCGGCTGTGGGGGGAACGGGGGACGGGGGGCCGGAGGGGGCGGTGGGGGCGGGGAGGGGACGGTGGGAGCTGGGGGGCGGTGGGAGCGGTGCTAACTCCAGGAGGACTTCCCGGCGGAGGTGATGCTTGGTGAGAGCCTGACGGGAGGAGGAATTGTCCAGATGGAGGGGGGCGAGGAGATTCCCCTGGGAACACAAAGCAGCCCTGGGGTCAGGGGCTAGAGCGCTGGCTGCCGAGGGAGAGAGGGCCAGGTCCATGTGCCCCTCTCTGAAGAGGCAAGACCGTCCCCAGCGCAGGGAACTGAAATGCACGCTGCATAACTGTGGCGACATGGGGGTGGGGGACCCAGCTCTTCCCAGTGTGGCTGAGCTTTCTCAGAACACGGCTGCTGTGTGCAGCATGCACCTGCCCAGGTGAGCACAGCCCCACTGTGGGGGACGGAAGGGGACCAGGACCTGCAGGGTATCTCCTATGCACCATCTGCTGTGGCAGATGCATTTCAGCGCACCCTGCGCGTTCATCAACCGCCGATTACAGGGGAGGAGCTGGGCTTCGGGGCGACGAGGGAACGTGCCGACGGGATGGGGCGGCTCTGGGGGCGGCCTGGGCCTTTCTGTCTCTGAAGCCCGAGCTCTCTCCCTACTCCGGTGGTCCAAGGGCCACGGCGTTGGGCGGGGCTGGTCATGCAGAATATTGCAGGGGGAGGCAGCCCGAGAGGCTTCCACGACGCTGAGAGCGTCTATTTAAACGACTACCCTTCATCCGAAGGTTCGCTCCTCCCACCTAACCGAGGCTTTAACAGCCTTGAGGTATCTAGCAGGGGTGGGAGATCAGAGGCCCCCAGCCCTTCTTCACTGTGTATTTCCTGGAACATGGAATCCAAGGGTCCAGTAACGGCGGCATGAGCCACTTTGCTTTTCTCTCTAAAGACCTCGGAGGCAACACAGTAAATAACAAGGTTGTCTTAGTCCAGGTCTACTGCTTATATGTCAGAGTATCTGAAACTGGGTACTTTACAACGAAAAGGAATTCATGCCTTGCAGTTGAGGAGCCGCATCTGGTGAGATCCCTCTTGCTGGTGGGTCCTGAGGCGGTGCAGGACCTCACCTGGCGAGGGGAGAGTGGGCCAGCCCAGGGCTGCCTGCCCTGCTTACAAAGCCACCAGGTCCCCACCCACCTCCACGACAGCCCATTAATCCTTGAATCCGTGAATGGATGAATCCATTCGTGAGGGTGGGGCCGTCCTGACCCAGTTGCCTCTGAAAGGTACTGCCTCCCAATGCTGCCACGAGTTTCGAAGTTTGGTAGGGACGAACATTCCAACCACACCAAATGTAATTTCAGAAGTGCTGAAAGAATCGATTTTAAATGTTCTCAGCACAGAAAACTGGTGAGTGGGTGAGGTGACAGATCGGTTAATTGGCTTGATTTAATCATTCCACTGAGGATACTTACAGCAAAACATCACTGGGTGCCCTGTAAGTAGATACAATCATGATTTGTCAGTTAAACGTAGAAACATTTTTTTTAAAAGATAAACACAGAAAAAGAGCTCTGAGACCCAGGCTCACTCAGCGGCTTTTTCTCGCAGAGAAGAGGAAGGAGCCCCGGGGTTCCTGGGACCAGGTGTCTCGAGGCTCCGTGTGGGGCCGAGGACCCTGCAGGCCACGCCGGCTTCCCTGACTGATAAACCCAGAGCCAGGCCTTGCCGGTGAGAGGCCGGGGACTGCTGGCTGAGCTTCTCCAGCACTGCTCTTCACTCCCCTTGATGTCTGGAGTGAGACTATTTGCCTGGTTTATTTTTTTCAGCTTAGAGCTCATTGCACGGAGTCAGAGCTCCTGCATCCCGGTGGCTCAGGCATTTGAGTGAAGGTTGGATCAGGAGGGAAGGGAGATGCAGCTGCCCCACGCATGGAGGAGAAGAGCTGTGAGCTGCAGCAGCCTCCTGTCTTTTTCCTCTCAACTTTCAGTTCAGAAAAATTTCAGACCTACAGAAAACTTGGCAGAGTCTCACAGTGAACAAACCTCAGCTGTGGCCATTGACAAAGTGCCCATTGTGTGTGTGTGTATATAGAAACACACAGACACATCACACACGCACAGAGACACAGACATGTACACACATCACACAGACACATCACACAGACACAAAACACATCACATAGACTCACAGACACACATATATATACACATATACCCACACATCACATAAACACACACAGATCACACAGACATGCATACACTCAGAGACATACATCACACAGGCACAGAGACACACACACACAGACACACAAACACACACATATATACACATATACACACATCACATAAACAGACACACACAAACACGTTTTGCTGGTGAGAGCCGGCTCTGCCATCGTGTCTGTTCATCCCGGATTGCTGACAATGGTGTCCCCTGAGAGGAGTCACCCTCTGCGTAACCACAGGCGAGTCAGCATCGCGGCCACACCGCCCTCTGGACGCCCACACATGGGGCTTTCTCCACGTGCCCCGTCATGTCCTCCCTGTATTTTGTTAAAATCCAGGTCCAGTGAAGGACGGCGCCCACGTCAACTGTCCACCCTTCTCAGTTGTCTCTAATCCACCCAGTTGTTGGTTTTTGTTTTGCTTTCTGTCTTTTGTGAGATTGAGATTTGCGAAGGGTTGAAGCCAGTTGCTTTGTGGAATATCCTTTCATCTGGTTTCCTTGTAATTAGGTTCCACGTGGTCCTTTGCGGCGGGAATCCTGGTGGGTGAGCTTCTGGGGCAGCCCGTGAAGGCCCAGGATGTCCGTGTGTCCCGTGATTGGGGCGGTGTCGTGTGCTCAGACGGCCAAGGAGGCATCCAGATTTCCCCAGGAGAAGGTGCCTCTCCTCTTGGTAATCAGTGGGTCGTATGTGGTGATGCTCAGGACAGGGTGAAGGTCCCATGGCTGAGGTGTCGACTGACCGTTTCTGCCTGAATGGGTAGTTCGGTGGTGGTTGCCACAGGGCTGTGTTTTCGAGGGGGAGTGGCAGGTGCCTGGTGTCTGCATCCACACCTGCCTGGGAGCCTCCCTCCATTTCTTACTCGGTCACCTCCCGTGTCCCTGCAGCTGGGTCTGCAGTGATCTTCCCTCTACTCTCTGCCTCTGCAGAGTGAGGTTTTGCACTGATTGCAAAGTAAACATGCACGCCCCTTCAGGGTCCTGGTCCTTAGGGATCTGGTTAACAAGTTGACCAGAGAAACAACCCGAATACTCCTCCACTCTTGATGGGAGCTCAGTTCACACGGCTCCAAATCGGTGAAATGCAACCAACGCTGGGCAGAACCTTGGCAGAACTTTGCTAGCGTCCGCCGAGAAGCCGGGGGGAGGTTCTGGGGCTTGGCTTGAGCTGTGGGGTGAGTGTGGGAGAGACAGCGAGCGGGTTCCCATCAATCAATCAACAGACTGTCCTATTTTCATAGTAGTCCCCGCCCAAATGTCATTCGAGTCCAATCTCAGGATCCTGGGTGTACGCCTGTTCTCCAGGTCTGCTTCCTGTGAAATTCGTGGAGATTATTGTACATTCTGGAGTGGGGGTGTGATTGGATGTGTGTCTGCAGATTCTCCCTGTATTTTCTCCCAGGCTTTCTAGAGGACCATTTGCTAGGGGACCAGTCCCCAAACGGCTGCGCTTTTAGGATTGGTTTTAGGAGCGACGGCCTCACGCACACAGCAGCGACCGTCCTGAGCACTTGTGTCTGAACATCCGCGGGAACAGGGTCCATGCCCATTGTTTTCCTCACCCGGTCCAGCGTCTCTGATTCCGGCTCTAAAGTCTTCTTCATCTGTTAACACAGAGACACAAGCAAACTTTCAAATGCATATTTTTATATAAACTTGTGTTTACTTTTTGGCTACTGTCAGACAAGTGTAATTGGTGAGGTTTCAGCTCCTCTGAAATTAAATATATAATGTCAAGCTGGATAGGTGTGGCTTGGAGCAGACCTTAAGGAAGGTGATTTGAACTTGGGGAGGGTTTGTCAAACAGGGTTCCCCAAAGTACCCAGTTCTACAAAGTTCCCAGCATGCCCTGTTGCTTTAGCTGTATTGGTAACTATATGCAGTGATTGTTTTGTTAGTCCCTAAGAATATTAACTCAGAAACCAGTGAACTATTTTTCTATCTCTAGACTACAATGCTGTGGTCACACACGTATCTGTTCCTAGGTTCATCCAGGTCAGCTCAGAAAATGAGCAATTTTGTTTTCATATTAGATAGAAACCTATAGGATTACCTTACTGTTGAATAATTTACGAAAAGATTCAACAGCCTCCATCCTGAATCCTTCATCCAGTTACCATTTATACTTATCCCCATCTTTTAAAATAAAGTTTTTATTTTAGACCTTTCCCCAGCTTTTAATACAAATGGTCAACTCCAATTCAGAGAAAATTTAATTTGCTGTTATATTTATTCAAAGTATGTGTTTGTGTACATCGTTAGCACCTTCTCACTCAGCTAGGATCTTCCAATTTATTCTATTTAATATAATGATCCAATAACTTAAAATACAAAACACTAAAACTGAGCCAAGGAAGAAGGGGTCATGTTTGATGCTGGCAGAGCCTCCAGGGACCGGCCTTGCTGCGGGGGTACGCTTCGCCCCCAGAGGCTTTAGGGGCAAATAGCTGCACCTGCTGGAGACGTGGAATCCCCCCCACCCCGACACACACACACACACACACACACACACACACCTGGCTTCATCTCCGAGCTTCAGGCTCTCAGCCTGTCCTTAAAGATCCAGGTGATAAAAACGACAGTGAAATGTAGAAGAGCATGATTCATTGCACCTCCAGAAAAAGACTGGTTTTCTGTAAATAGTGGTGTCCAATTTCACAGCAGTGTGAGGGGTTTTCAGTCCGCTCACTGCCGAGACACAGAATCTGCCCTGGGGCATCCCACTCTTTGGGGCTTGCTTCTCGAAGGAGAACTGCCTGGGTGCCCCGTCCACCAGGATTGCGCTCCCCACAGATGCTCAGCTCACGATTCTTGCTTGTAATTCAGCCTGTCCGTCACAGCATCTCACCCACACGTGCTCCCTGCAGAAGGTGAATGGCCGTGGCCTTAGTCTACGTCCAGGCCTCGTGTGAGATGGTGGGGCAGAGAGGGCTCAGATGCAGGGCCCCTCCAGAGCACTTCCCTGAGGGCCGCAGGTGGAGGGAATGGGTGTGGAGGGCAGCAGAGACAGGAGAGTCTCCTGGAAGCCATCAGCCTCCCCTCCCTCATCCACTCCGCAGCAGACACCTGCAGAACACCTGCCAAGTGTGCCGGCCACTGAGGGCCGTGGTCCCTGCCCTCCCCATGCAATGCAAATGAAGCAGAGGTCTCCATTGGAGGGATCCTGTGGGAAAGATGTGCAGTGTCCACCCAGCGACAGGACATTGTCCACCTGCCCTGGACGGGGAGGGCAGCCGCCCAGTGACTGAGCCCTTAGTTTATGCACATGGGGCAGGGGCACATCTCTGGTTTTAATTCCTACAAGGCAGTCAGGTGACCTGGTTCATGTTTGGGTGCTGACTGTTTGGGTGCTGAGTGGGCGCTGAGTGTTTGGGTGCTGAGTGTTTAGGTGCTTTGTGGGTGCAGAGTGTTTTGGTGCTGTGTGTTCGGGTGCTGAGTGTTTGGATGCTGAGTGTTTCGGCACTGAGTGGGTGCTGAGTGTTTGGGTGCTGTGTGTTTGGGTGCTGAGTGTTTTGGCACTGAGTGGGTGCTGAGTGTTTGGGTGCTGAGTGTTTGGGTGCTGTGTGTTTGGGCACTGAGTGGGTGCTGAGTGTTTGGGTGCTGAGTGTTTCGGCACTGAGTGGGTGCTGAATGTTTGGGTGCTGAGTGTTTAGGTGCTGAGTGTTTAGGTGCTGTGTGTTTCAGTGCTGAGTTTTTAGGTGCTGTGTGTTTGGGTGCTGAGTGTTTGGGTGCTGTGTTTAGGTGCTGTGTGTTTGGGTGCTGAGTGTTTGGGTGCTGTGTTTGGGTGCTGAATGTTTGGGTGCTGTTTCAGCACTGAGCGGGTGCTGAGTGTTTGGGTGCTGAATGGGTGCTGTGTGTTTGGGTGCTGAGTGTGTGGGCGCTGAGTGAGTGCTGTGTGTTTGGGCGCTGAGTGTTTGGGTGCTGAGTGGGCATTGAGTGGGCACTGTGTGTTTGGGTGCTGAATGGGCACAGTGTGGGCACTGAGTGTTTGGGCACTGAGTGGGTGCTGAGTGTTTTGGTGCTGAGTGTTTGGGTGCTGAGTGTGTGCTGTGTGTTTGGGTGCTGAGTGGGTGCTGAGTGTTTAGGTGCTGTGTGTTTGGGTGCTGAGTGTTGGGTGCTGTGTGTTTGGGTGCTGAGTGTTTAGTAGCTGTGTGTTTGCTGTGTGGTTGCTGTGTGTTTGGGCGCTGAGTGTTTGGGTGATGTGTGTGTGTTTGGGCACTGAGTGGGCACTGAGTATTTAGGTGCTGAGTGGGCACTGAGTGGGTGCTGAGTGGGCGCTGAGTATTTAGGTGCTGAGTGGGCGCTGAGTGTTTGGGCACTGAGTGGGTGCTGAGTGGGCGCTGAGTATTTAGGTGCTCAGTGGGCGCTGAGTGGGCGCTGAGTGTTTGGGTGCTGAGTGGGCGCTGAGTGGGCGCTGAGTATTTAGGTGCTGAGTGGGCGCTGAGTCTTTGGGTGCTGAGTGTTTGGGCGCTGAGTGTTTGGGCCCTGAGTGTTTGGGCGCTGAGTGTTTGGGTGATGTGTGTGTGGGCGCTGAGTGTTTGGAGTGTTTGGGTGATGTGTGTGTGGGCACTGAGTGGGTGCTGAGTGTTTAGGTGCTGAGTGTTTGGGTGCTGAGTGTTTGGGTGATGTGTGTTTGGGTGATGTGTGTGTGGGCGCTGAGTGGGCACTGAGTGTTTGGGTGCTGAGTGTTTGGGCGCTGAGTGTTTGGGTGATGTGTGTTTGGGTGATGTGTGTTTGGGCGCTGAGTGTTTAGGTGCTGAGTGTTTGGGTGCTGAGTGTTTCGGCGCTGTTTGGGTGCTGAGTGTTTGGGTGCTGAGTGTTTCAGCACTGTTTGGGTGCTGAATGTTTGGGTGCTGAGTGTTTCAGCGCTGTTTGGGTGCTGAATGTTTCGGCGCTGTTTGGGTGCTGAGTGGGCGCTGAGTGTTTGGGTGCTGAGTGTTTGGGTGCTGAGGACAGACTTGTCAAGGTCTTGCTACTAGAATTCCACAACTGTGGAAAAGGCATTGTATAATCCTAAGTGAGGTCCCAGCACTTATGTTGCAATCCCAGAGCTGGGTTGGAACTTGGGGTGCGCAATCTAGAATTCCCGCCTGAGACCACGTTGTCAGCAGTAGAGATGAGCCCAGGTGCCTCTGCAGCCAACGTGGCTGGAGGGCCCAGCCTTGGCCCATGCCCCACGCGTCCCCTGACTTCAGACCCTACCCCAGCTTCCTGACCTCAGGGCCCTCTTCTTATGGTCCTCGCTAGGCCAACCTGGACATTGAAGTGTGGCTGGGGTAGTGCCCAGCCAGGATGGTCACTCCTCCTCCAGTCCTTGCTGCTATATTCTTTTTGGGCTTTAGAGCAATGCCATTCTTTTCTATATGTCATATTTTAGGTGCATTTAACTTAGTTATCCAGAAATCAAACTCAGTTGCTTCACAATTTCTTTTTTGGTGATGGGGTTTCCCTGGATTTCAGCATCTGGACATAACTTGGCGTCAAGAGCAGCCGTCACTGCACATCTGTCATCACGGCTTTTGAGCGCTTCCTTGGTGCAGGCGCCCACTGAACGCCACACACGCCTTGGTCCATTTCATCTTCGAAAGGGTGTCATGAGTAGGCACTGCTGCTCTCCCCACTTTCCCAATGGAGAAGCTGAGACACAGAGAAGGGGAGTGACCTACCCAAGGTCCCACGCCTTGTAAGAGGCAGAGCCAGTTTCCAAATAAATTCATGTAACTGTGTCCAAGGCCATGTGTGCACACCAGGGCACAAGATTATTTTTATTTTTGTAGGTAACACACATATGTGTCTATGTTGCTTTTATGAAATTTGACAAGTGTCTTGGTTTCCTGGGGCCATGGTAACAAAGTAACTACAGACTGGCCACTGGACGCACAGAAGCTGTTCCCTCCCAGCCCTGGAGGCGGAGTCTGAACTCAGGCGTGGCCAGGGCAGGCTCCTTCCAAGGGAGCGTCTCTCTGCTCGAGGCCTCTCTCCAGCTTCTGGCCTGGCTGCCTCCTGGGTCTCCCTGGGTGTGGAAGCACCGCCTCCGCCTCCACCAGCAAATTCTCTGGGAGCTCTCCACAGGGTGCTGGGATCGGGGCCTGCCCTAATGACCTCGCTTTACCTTGGTTACCTCTGTAAAGACCCCGTCACCAACCAAGGTCACATTCGGAGGCACTGGGAGTTAGGCTTCAACATCATAATTTGGGGGAACACAGCTCAGCCCCTAACAACTGTCGTAAGCTTTGGACTTTTACATTTGTAAGCAGCATAACGTTCTACCAAGGCATGAGGCTTTTCCTCCTTTTCTTTTAGAAAAGGGTGATGCCTCTCACAGAGGCCAGCATCTCTACCATGTTTATCTGAGCATAAACCTGCCGCGTTGAGGATGCCCGGCCGCGAGCTGCGCCTCCCCGGTCAGCCCAGCGTGCAGGCAGTGCGCTAGGGGGGCTGCTGTCCACAGAGCACGCTGCAGGCTCTTGTCTCTCACCCTCTCTCGCAGGCATCTTTCCCGGCAAACCTGCAGCTCGTTCTCGTGCTTCGCCCGACGGGTTTTTTCCAAAGGACTCTCTCCGACATCGCTTTCAAATTCAATAGAGATGACTTTAAGATGAAGGTGCCGGTAAGTGCCCCCCGCCTCCGTCCTGCGGGAGCACAACGGAACTAATTGCCGTCCTGGCCCATCTGTGATCATCAAAATCCTCGAGGAGCTGACTTCAGGGCCACGCGGTCAACAAAACCCCGCAGGACCTGGTGGGAAATTGCACCTCCTCAATGCTGTCAGAAGCAGCGCAGTCCTTTCTTCCCCCACCTCTGCCCCCAGACCCCACCCCGCTGGAGGTGCACAGAGCATCAACGTCAGACAGGCCACCCTGTGGGCATCCCATCAGGACGCGGGTCACGTGACATTCATACCCCCAGGAAAACTGCAAAGCTTGAGACCCTGAGGGCTGAGAGTCCCCCGGCCCACCCGCGAGGAACTCAGCCCAGGCCCTGCCTGCGCCCCAGGGATGAGAGAAGGGCGGGGAGGGGGCTGTAAGCATCCCTGGACCTGGGAGGGAGCACCCACTGCTGACAGGGAAGGGCCGGACCTGTCCTGGAGCAGCCAACGGGGTGAGCCCTGCCCCATCGCCACCACACCATCCCGGCACAGTGCAGCGTCTCCCAACACTGCCCACCAAGAAAGCACCTTCAGCCCTGATCCGCTGTCCTTTAGAGAACAAAGGCTTCACAAAGTCCCTTAGAGCCTGTGGAGCCCGGTCACCAGCCCAAGCTGTGTAGCTCCCCCGGAGAGCCCTAGTCAGCTGCCTCGGCGAGCTCACATCTTCTCTGCCACAAAGAGAACAGAGACTTATGGGCCAGCACCAGGCATCTCAGAGCCCCCCACGGCACCAGCCAGACGCTGCTGGAAACCAGGCAGTCTGGGGTGCAGGTCGCTCAGTGTGAAGCTACTCCATGTGCCCTGGGAATCATGTGGCACCAGCCCTCCCTCCCCACCCTCATTGCACTACAGCCTCAATGCCAAACATGCAAGAGCCCTTCTCTGACAGGGAAGAAAACTGGGCCTGGCCCCTGTGTACTGCCTCCTTTCCCCTCCCCTCCCCTCCCGTTCCCCTTCCCCTCCCCTTCCCCTCCCCTTCCCTCCCTCTCCCCCTCCTTTCCCTCCCCTCCCCTCCCCTCCCCCTCCTCCCTTCTCCTCCCCTCCCCTCCCCCTCCTCCCTTCTCCTCCCCTCCCCTCCTCCCCTCCCCCTCCTCCATCCTCCTCCCCTCCCCTCTTTTCCCCCTCCTCCTCCTCCTCCCCTTCCCCCTTCCTCTCCCCCTGCCCGAGACAGCCCTGGGGGCCACAAGGCCCCATCCACTCTGCCCACCCCCCTGCAGTCCACTCCGGGTGTCGCCCATGACCCTGGTGCCTGGCCTGGAGCAGTAACTGCAGGTGCAGGGCGGTCTGCATGGCACCTGTGGGGCTCTGTGCCATCGTGCTTTGGTGGCCCCAGAACCACCAGCTTCCAAGCCATTGGGAAGCTCTGTGCATGCACCGTTTTTTGTAGCCTTGGAGAAGCCTTAGTTTCTGAACAGTCCGTTCCCTAGAGACGACCAGCGACAAAACCATGCAGAGCAGGGACCCGTGGGCAGTGGGAGGCTCATGTCCGACAACAGGATGAGCTGGGCATTGTGTGTGCAGCTCAGCACCCCGCAGACAGCGCCTCTCTTGGTGGCGTGTGCAGCTCAGCACCCCGGAGACAGCACCTCTCTTGGTGGCGTGTGCAGCTCAGCACCCCGCAGACAGCTCCTGTCGTGGTGGCATGTGCAGCTCAGAGCTCCACAGACAGTGCCTCTCGTGGTGGCGTGTGCAGCTCAGGGCCCCGCCGACAGCACCTCTCGTGGTAGCGTGTGCGTGTTATGGCCCTTATGATAGAGATAACTCCGTGTGCCCTCCTTCCCTCCTGTTTGGCAGGCACTGCACACTAGCCATAGGCTTTGTGACCACAGACGTGTCACGGGAGCGAGACTGACCTCACGGGTCATCCATGCCACAGGCTCCCCTGCACAATGGCTGCACAGCAAGCTGTCAAAATGGGTTTCACAGAAATCACCAGCATCTTCAAACTCACAGCCCCACTTAGATAATTCTTGAAATTAGAGTGGACGATGTGAAGGATGCAGTTGTTGACACATGTGTGTCCGTGTTTCAGTGCTGTGTGCTGAACTCAGCTGTAGAAAGGAGACGTGAGGGAGAACAGTGGCCCCGGCACCTCTGCTGCCGTGACTGACTATCCAAACCCATGGATGGAGTGACCTCAAAAAGGGCAAGAGAAATGCAGAAAAATGAAGACAAGGCACGTGTAGAGGAGCTTATGCGGCCGTCGCAACCACAGGTTTCCCGCGTAACCGTAACCATGTGGGAACTGCCAGCCACTCTCCCCGTCCGGGCTCATGCTGCTGTGTTGATTTCAACTGGTGTCTACAATGACCACGGGGTATTTTCAGCAGGAACAGGGACAAACATGATCACCCTTCCCATCAGAGCACTGTTTGATGATGTTGCTGGAGGAGGTGTCAACGCCTATTGCATGTCCTTGGCCATCACAGGCCACGCTCATGTTGAGTTTTGTGCACCTCCGACAGCGCCATTTGCTGCTCACCGTGGCATGATGAGCTCAGGCACGACGTTCCCATTTACAAAGGAGGCAGCTGAGACACAGAGAGAGTGGGCGGCTGGCCTGCAGGCGAGTGGGACCCACATCCGGGTCCACACAAGTCCGAAGCCAGGCGCCCCGTCCGCACAGCCGCCCACAATGTCCAGGCGCCGCCATCCGCTCAGCCGCCCACGGTGTCCAGACACCCCTGTCCACACAGCCGCCCACGGCGTCCAGACACCCCTGTCCACACAGCCGCCCACGGTGTCCAGACACCCCTGTCCGCACAGCCGCCCACGGTGTCCAGACACCCCCGCCTGCACAGCCGCCCACAGCGTTCAGGCGCCCCTGTCCACACAGCCGCCCACCTTGTCCAGGGTTTGGATAAAATCTAGGCTTTGCTTTGCAAGCTGTCAGACGGGACCACAAAATGGGTGTCCTGAGGTTTAGGGTTAGGGGTTATTTGACACCATATCATGTATTATTAAATACTGTATCAGTCTGGAGTGGGGACTCTCAACTGGGGGTGATTTTGCCAGATAGTCACAGCAGCAGAGGTGCCGGGGCCACTGTTCTCCCTCATGTCTCCTTTCTACGGCTGAGTTCAGCACACAGCACTGAAAAACAGACACACACGTGTCGACAACTGCATCCTTCACATCATCCACTCTAATTTCAAGAATTATCTAAGCGGGGCTGTGAGTTTGGAGATGCTGGTGATTTCTGTGAAACCCATTTTGACAGCTTGCTGTGGAGCCATTGTGCAGGGGAGCCTGTGGCATGGATGACCCGTGAGGTCAGTCTCGCTCCCGTGACACGTCTGTGGTCACAAAGCCTATGGCTAGTGTGCAGTGCCTGCCAAACAGGAGGGAAGGAGGGCACACGGAGTTATCTCTATCATAAGGGCCATAACACGCACACGCCACCACGAGAGGCGCTGTCGGCAGAGCTCTGAGCTGCATCCCATCCGCACAGCCACCCACAGCGTCCAGGTGCCCCAATCTGTACAGCCACCCGCAGCATCCAGGTGCCCTCATCCACACAGTCTCCTGCAGTGTCCAGGTGCCCCAATCTGCACAGCCGCCCGCAGCATCCAGGTGCCCCCATCCACACAGCCACTCGCAGTGTCCAGGCAGACGTGGTCCTCTCTGTGCTGCTGGGTGTTCTGCTGATGGGGCAGCTCTTTTGGCAGCCAACAATAATCCCAGACACCACCACGCATTCCCTTTCTCCTCCAGGTCATAATGCTGAGCTCCGTACCAGACTTACACGGTTACATCGATAAGTCGCAGCTGACCGAGGACCTGGGCGGGACCCTGGACTACTGCCACTCCCGGTGGCTGTGCCAGCGCACGGTGAGCCACATTGGGGCCAGTGGGGCTGGCTGCTACCAGCTCGAGTACTTCCATAGAATTGCTCTTGCATTACAACGCGGCCGTTTCCAAAAACATGTTCACATTAACAGTCGTTTTCTTTCCCAAGAATGAGGAGATGGTCTCAGTGGACCTTAGTCATTGTAAAGAAGTAACATGAGTAATAAGTTTGGGAGTGGCTTTCTCTGGGCTTGGAGACCAAAAAAAAAACCCTTGCGTTGTGGTTTGCAGCACTCACTGCTCTCAACAGGGAGAGGCAGCGCAGGCACAGGCGACTCTAGGTGACGGGCACATGTGTACAGTGTGCCTGGTATGTTTCTGAAGAGGTCGAGGGGGGCAGGAGACTATGGGAGGGCGTTCACCCTCCTCGCATCAGCCGGTCTCGCCTGATGGGTCTGTGCAGGAACAGTTTCTGCCGGTGTCTGCTTTCAGGGCCGCAGGAGGTGGGTGCAGTGCACAAGGCATGCAATTGTGTTTTCTCTGTCCCCAAGGCCATCGAAAGTTTCGCCCTCATGGTGAAGCAGACGGCTCAGATGCTGCAGTCCTTTGGGACCGAGCTGGCCGAAACAGAGCTGCCCAATGACGTCCAGTCGACAAGCTCAGTGCTGTGTGCGCACACGGAGAAGAAGGACAAGGCGAAGGTACGTGGGGGGTGCTCCGGTTGGAAGCTGTAGGGGGCTCCGGTCAGTCGGAAGCTGCCGGGGATCTTCCGTCCCAGCGGGAGTTTGTGTCAGCAGCACGTAAGACCCAAGACGTCAGCAGGCTTGAGAAGCCTTTTGATGGCGATTAGCTCGGCAACCTCTCCGATGAGAACGGAATAAAAGGAGCATAAATGAACCCTGTAGATTGCCGGCTGTGGCTGCCGTTCTGGCGTTGGGTCAACCATTGGCCCTGGGCGGCCGTGGCTTCAGGAGTGGGACCAGGGGTGGCTCTCCTCTCGGGGCAATTTTGGCTGTCTGTGCGGGGAGCTCCCGAATACACATCTCTTGCTTCTGAGTGTGACCGAGACAGGATGTCTGTGCCGGTTTCTCATGCCGAGCAGGCGATGAAGTGGTGGTTAGAATTCCTGTTTGCAGAACACTCCCAGTGCTCACGTGTCCACAGCGCTTGCTGGAGCAAACGTATTCTGAGGAGCATGTGCTCCCTGCTCTGTTCTGCCCCTGGCCCACCGGCACGCTGCTGGCTTTGCAGCAATGGTGGCCCAGGGCCATGACCTGCTGGTGTGTCCCCAAGGACTGTGCCTCTGTGCTCACCGGGCCGCTCCGCTGTGAGGACGCTGAGGACCAGGAGCAGGCACCGTGAGAAAGCCTGGTCTCCAGTGACTCTTTCAACTAACCCGTTGCCCTGAGTGACCTGTAACGACAGCTCTGCCCCGGGGCACACAGGAGTGAGGAGTCCCCCACATCGGCCCACCTGCCCGCACGACCCCACAGAAGAGACTGGGAAGACTCGGGGGTCGGGGGTTGACCCCCTCCTCAGTCCCCGCCCCCTCAAGAGCAAGGCCCCACGAGGGCTGCACTGTGTGCCTGGATGGGGCCGGGGTGCGAGGCTGCGTTCTCTCCACAGGAGGATTTGAGGCTGGCACTGAAAGAGGGGCACAGTGTCCTGGAGAGCCTCGGGGAGCTGCAGGCTGAGGGCTCAGAGCCCGGTGTGAACCAGGACCAGCTTGACAACCAGGCCACCGTGCAGAGGTGAGGCCCGGCCGCCTTCCTGCCCTCATCCTGTCCCGGTCCAGGACAGGATCCTCTCAGGCACACAGCTTCTGAGAAAAAAAAAAAAGGCCACGGAAATAGCAAGCAGCGTGGCAGGCAACCCCACTCCTGGCCAGGGCCAGCACAGCAGCCAGCCTCCGAGCCTGTGTGGACCTGGCTCCTCCTGCTGAAATGCTTTTCTCCTGAACCCCACAGAAAGCCGCTGTTTGGGGGACAATTTCCTAGAGCAAAGGCCCTTTTGCAGGCACGAAGGAGGTGTTGGGGAAGCAGAGGCATTCCAAGCGGGGCTTCCACGGACAGGGAGAAAGCTTGGGGTTCTCCTCGCTGCAGCTAGTGTTTCTTACTTTCATTGTAAAAGGTGTGATTCTCATATTTCTCCCTTGGGCTTCCAGCTTTATAGCAGCACAGGGCAGGGCACTTGTGTGGTCGGCACGGTGCTCTAGGATGTCCAGAACTCCCTGAGCGCCCCCCTCACCCCCCAAGAACTCCCTGAGCCTCCCCCGTGCCATCCTCCCCAAGACTCCCCAAGCCCTCTCCTGTCCCATCTCGCTGGTGGGTGCTATCAGCCCTGCCTCCCAGCCGAGGAGCAGGGCCCGCACAGCTGGACAGCGGCTTGTCCGGCAGGGCCGTGTGGGGTGCACCCAGGCCTGGACCAAGCTGGTCCTTTTGACTCTCAGCTGCCTTTGACTCTCACGCAGCGTGGCCCACACCCTGAGCTGCCTTGTGTGCCAGGGACACGCCAGAGGCCCCGGGTACTCAAGGGCGCATCCTTGAGGGGCTCCTCGTAGATGGGGTGCTGTGACCCACGAGGCAGAGGTTGCAGCACAGCCCATGAGGGTGGGCCCTGCCCTGGCCTGTGTCAGGCACCTTGTCAGCTTCCCAAAGACTCAGTTTCCTCAACTGTAAAGTGAAGCTGATCCATCCACACGCCTGGCAGGGTGGGCATGGGGCTGACTGGGTGGTGCACAGCTGGAGTCCCAGCTACTCAGAGGCAGAGGTTGTAGTGAGCCGAGATTGCACCACTGCACCCAGCCCAGGTGATGGAGCCAGATCCTATCTCAAAAAATAAATTTTTAAAAAAGTTTTTAAATTTTTAAAAAATAAAAATGAAACGAACAAACTCAGTGGCTCAGCCTAGTCGCAGTGACCTAGAGGGAGAGAAGCAGGAAGAAGAGCACACAGCCCCTGATGCTTTCTCCAGGGCCTCCCTCCCGTGCTGACGGCCCTGAGTGCCCGCACCCACGGATCCCAGGTTTAGGTGCAGGGAGTGAGCGGAGGCAGGATCTCAGGAAGGCCCGGGGTGGAGATGAGCCTTGGGGTCACTCGAACACCCACTGCGCTCCACGTTGCGTGGGGTGCCGTGGGCCACATGGACGATCAACTCCTCTTTCCCAGGCTCCTGGCCCAGCTGAACGAAACCGAGGCTGCCTTCGATGAGTTCTGGGCAAAGCATCAGCAGAAACTGGAGCAGTGTCTGCAGCTCCGGCACTTTGAGCAGGGCTTCCGGGAGGTGAGTGGCCCTGGGTGGAGCCGGCAGCCACCCTGATGCCCACGGGGCCTCCTGTGCCTGTGCCCTGGTCCCAGTGCCAGGAGCTAAGCCGTGCCACCCAGTTGACTTTGGCTTAATGCAGAAAAGTCTCCACTTGCCAGGTGGAGCCTGTGAGATTAAGTCAGGCTGAGCCTTGAAATGCACAATTGATGACTGCGTCACTGTATAGGAAGGTGATTGAAAATCGGCTCACTGGGATGCGCTTACACTGCATTATTCGTAAAGTAGCAGGAAGCCTTTGCTCTCCCTTCATAGTCATTTGCATGCTCTTTTATTCAACATGCATGTAGGATGTGCCTGCTGTGTGCCAGACTGTAGGACGGTGTCACAGTCATGAGGTGCACAGCGACACGGCCAGTGCAGCCAGACCCAGACATCTCCCTCCTGCAGCCCTTCATGGACTCATGTTCCTCCCAGCCCGCCCCTCCTTAGCCCCCGGCAACCACTCATCTGTTTCCGTGGCTGTACTTTTGCCATTTCAAGAATGTGACATAAATGAATCCCACAGAATGTCACTTCTGGGATTGGTTTGTTTGCTCAGCACAGCTCTCTGCAGACCCCCAGGTGCCGGTGGCTCACTCATTGTGTTCCTCGGTGTGGACGGACCGCAGTTCTTTCAATCATTCACCTGTTGAAGGGTATCATTCCGGATTTGAGTATTACAGATAAAGCTGTTACAAACATTCATGTACTGATGTTGGTGTAAATGAAAGTTTTCATGTTGACTTAAATGCCCAGAATGTAATCGCAGGGTTATATAGCAGTTGCATGTTTCATTTAAGAAAGTGCCAAACGGTTCTCAGCGTATGAGAGACTAGTTGCTTCCCCTTTCCCCAGCACGTGGTGGTATAGTGATTCTTTATATTATGCTCACATCCTGATGTGCGTGCCATGGAATCTCACAGTGGTTTTCCATTGTGTTTCCCCAGTGTTGATGGTGCTAAACACCTTTCCACGTGCTTATTTGCCATTCCCATATCCTCTTTGGTAAAATGTCTTATTTCTGTTGCCCATTTTCTAACTGGATTACTTGGTTTTGTGCTTTTGTTTTATGGTTTTGTTACATTTTGAGAATTCCTTATATACTGCAGATACTAGTTCTTTGTCACATATGTGGTTTGCGAATATTTTCTCCTGGTCTGTAACTTGTCTTTTCATCCTCTTAACAGGGTTTTTCACGTAGCCAAAGCATTTAATTTTGATGAACTCCAATTTGTCAATTTCTCCTTTTAAGGATTATACTTTTGGTCCTAGATTCCAAGTATATTCCCCTAAGCCTTTTTCCCCCCAAATTTCATAGTTTTACATTGAAGTCTATGACCTAATTTGAGCTAATTTTTGTATAAGGTATGAGAATTAGATCATGATTTGTTTTACCTCTGGATGTCCAATTGCTATAGCGCTGTTTGTTGAAAAGGCCCTTTCTTCCACTGGATTTCCTCTCCACCGTTGTCAAAACTCTGGGCACATTTGTGTGGGTCTGTTCTGGAGACTCTCTATTCAATTACGTTTATCTGCATACCTGTTCCCCTGTCTGTACCACAAGGTCTTAATTACTGCAACTATATAATGTCTTGAAATCAAGTACACTCATTCTTCCCTCTGTTTTCTTTTTCAAAATTGTGTTAGCTTCTAGTTCTTTTGCATTTTCATGCCAATTTTAAAATTATCTTGTCTACATATATAAAAACAAATTTCCTGGGGTTTTCACAGGAGTTGTGTTAAACCTATATTTTAAGGAGAATCAATGTCTTTACTGTGTTGAGTCTTCTAATCAACAAACGTGGTATTCTCAACATTTGATTTCTTTCATCAGTGTCGAGTAGTTCTCAGCACACAAGTTCAGTACATATTTTGTTTGACTTACCTTTAATATTCCATTTTAAGAAGTCATCACAGTATTATATTTTTAATTTTGGCATTTATGTATTCATTGCTGCATATAGAAACACGATTGATTTTTGTATATTTATCTTGTCTCCTGCGACCTTGCTGAGCACATGTATTCGAGATGGTTTTTTGTGAAGTCCTTGAAATTTTCCATATAGACCATCATGTCATGTGCAAATAAGGAGAGTTTGATTTCTTCCTTTTTGAAGATATACCTTTTATTCTACCCCCCACCCCCAACACCCTGCCCCACCGTGTACTGCCCCAACTAGAGCTTCCACCATTTGATAAGAGTGGCGAGACTGGACATCTCTGCCCTGTCCCCAACCTTAGGAGGAAAGTGTTTAGTTTTTCACTATCAGGTGTAATGTTAGTTGTAGGATTGTTGTAGATGCTCAATAAAACTATCTGGGCCTAGAGATTTCTTTGGGAGACTTTTAAAATTATGAATTCAGTGTCCTTAATAGTTATGCAACTATTGAAACTATCTGTTTCACAATGAGATATAGTAATGTGTTTCTCAAGGCAATGTGTAGGTTGTTTATAGTATTTTTTTTGTCTTTTTGACGTCTGCAGGGTCTGTAGTGATATTCCTTGTTTCATTTCTGATATTTGTAATTCGCATCTTCTTTCTTTTTTTCTTTGTCAATCTAGATTGAGATGTATCACTCCTCATCTATCCAGAGAACTAGTTCTTTGTTTCATTAGTTTTCTCTGTTGTTTTCTGTTCTCAATTTAATTGATTTCTGGTCCTACCTTTATTATTTCTACAAATTGCTTTGGTGGGAACTTACATTCTTTATTTGAGACTATTCCTCTTTTCCAACATACATATTTAATAAGAACACTATAAATTTCCCTCTCATCACTGATTTAGCTGTGTTCCACCAATTTTGATGTATTTTCGTTTTCATTTAGCCCAGACTTTTTTTTTTTCCAATTTCCCTGGGAACTTCCTCTTTGACCCATCGATTATTTAAATGTATGTTGTTTGGCTTCCAGTGTTCAGAGATTTTCCTGTTGTCTTTCCATTCTTGATTTCAAGTTTGATTCATTGTGATCAGAGAACATACTCTGTATGATTTCAGTTCTTATAAATGTGTTGAGATTTGTTTTATGACCCAAGAATATGGTCTTTCTTGGTATATATTCCTCGCTTGAAAAGAATGTGTATTCTGCTATTGTTAGGTGAAGTTTTATAAATATCAGTTAGATCCCGTTGGTTGATGGTATTGAGTTCTATATCCGAGCTAGTTTCTGAGAGGTGGTGCATTATCCATAACTCAGTGGCTGTGCGTAACATGGAGGGAAGTCTCACACATCAGCTGTGCCAGATGCAGGGGGTTCAAGGATGGACAAGCATCCTGCCTTCCTGGCCTTTAACCCCAGGCCATCTGAACTACAACCCCCTTGGCACTGGGATGTCTGCGTACATACCCGTTCTCAGGATCATTTCCAATAACAAAAATTAAAAGCTTTTGTATTTAAAGGAATAAGTGGTTATATGTTTTAAAAATCAGGCCAGGCATGGTGGCTTATGCCTGTAATCCCAAGACGGGTGGATCACCTGTGGTCAGGAGTTCAAGACCAACCTGGCCAACATGGTGAAACCCCATCTCTACTAAAAATACAAAAATTAGCTGGGTGTGATGGCTGGCGCCTATAATCCCAGCTACTTGGGAGGCTGAGGCAGGAAAATCACTTGAACCAGAGAGGCAGAGGTTGCAGTGAGCCAAGATCATGCCATTGCACTCCAGCCTGGGCAACAAGAACAAAACTCTGTCTCAAAAAAAAAAAATTAAAAATTAAAAATCATTTCTATGACACCCGTCGTCTTCCTGCCAACGGCAGAAATCGTAGACATTAGAAGTTAGTAGCAAGCTAGAAGGGACTGAGTTACATAATTCTCCATGCCTAGGATCCAGTAGGAATGCTGACAATTCCAGCGTCCATATTGCTGCTGGCTTTCGGCTCCCAGGGCCCTTGTCCTTGCGTGATCTCATCTTCTCTTCATGCTGTTTTCAGGCGTGTGGTTGATAAACGGAGGCACACACAGGCCACAGAGAAACGAGTGTCCTGCCAGTGAGGTCACTGGTGGGTAGCGTCGACCCAGAGGCCCCACGGTCCCCGCTTGGTTGGTGACCACTCAGGGCCGACTTTGCACCTGTCTGACTGTGGTCCCTGCTTGATTGATGACCACGTGGCCTGACTTTGAGTTCTGTCATTTCCCTGATCTGGAGCGCTGGAGTGGGTTCTCTCTGTTCAGGTGAGGGAGACACCCCCCTGAGATGGGCCCTCCTCTGTTCCAGGTCAAAGCCATCTTGGACGCAGTGTCCCAGAAGATAGCAACCTTCACGGACATCGGCAACAGCCTGGCTCATGTGGAGCACCTGCTGAGGGACCTGGCCAGCTTCGAGGAGAAATCGGGCGTAAGGCAGGGTCCCGGCTGGGGCGGCGGGAGAGTGTGGGCAGCGTCATCAAGTGCTGCTCAGGAAGGTGCAGGAAGGGGCCTCCCGCCAACGGAGAACAGACCCCCACATCCCCCAGAGACGTCCACAGGGGGTGGGGGCTGCTGCCTGTACCCCTCCCTTCGCACACCTTCCCCACAGCATGTGGCCCTGCCCGGCCTCCTCTGGGTCAGGTCCCTGCAGACGGGCAATGCCTTTGCTGGGACCACCACAGCCCCCAGAAGCACTTGCCACAGAACAGCTTCGGGGATTAGGCAGCATCTCAGGCATCCACAGCAGTAAACAAAGAAAGCAACACACACGTGTGCCCTGGGGCACACATTCTGTACAGCGAGGCACCGTCTGCCTCGAACAGAAAGAGGCCTGAGCTGGTCCTCTGGGTGGCCGTCCACAGGTGGCCGTGGAGAGGGCCCAGGCCCTGTCTCTGGACGGCGAGCAGCTCATTGAGAACAAGCACTACGCCGTAGACTCCATCCGCCCCAAGTGCCAGGAGCTCAGACACCTCTGTGACCAGTTCTCTGCGGAGATCGCAAGGAGGAGGGGGCTGCTCAGCAAGTCCCTGGAGCTGCACCGCCGCCTGGAGACGGTAGGCCGAGCCGGAACCCACCCCACCCCACCTCAGCTGCGAAACCAGCCTCTTCCACATCCACCACTGGATGACCTTTGTCGTGGGGAGGGCAGCTCCTTGGCTGGAAAATGTCCTTGCACCCTTCCTTTCTGGTCTTGTTGGCCTAGCAGGTCTTTTTTTAGAATTCATTTGCCACAGTTTTATTTATTTTTATTTTTTTTGCTCACTGCAACCTCTGGTTCCTGGGCTCAAGGGATCCTCCCACCTCAGCCCCCAAGTAGCTGGGACTGTAGGTGCATGCCACCGTACCCAGCTAATTCTTGTATTTTGTGTGTGTGTGATAGAGATGGGGTCTCACTATGTTTCCCAGGCTGGTCTCGAACCCCTGGGCTCAGGTGATCCTCCCACCTTCACCTCTCAAAGTGCTGGGATTACAGGCGTGAGCCACCCTGCCCAGCCAATAATGATTTCTTTAAAAGATCCAGAAGCTTGAGGCCTGGTTGATCCTACTGCACTTTCCCTGCCTCTCCGGGCCCCGCCCTGGGTAATTCACTGGCCTTGTCCAGTACTGTGTCCCCTTGGGATTGGCCTTGTCCAGCACTGTGTCCCCTCGGGGTGCTTTGGACAGGGTGGCGGGAGCATGAGGAGTCGGTGGCCCGGGATCTGTCAGGAGGACACCCCGGCAGCGTGTGCCTGGACAGGGTGACATGCTCACCCTCTCACGGCATCCTGCCCTCGGCAATGCTCTGTGTTTCCAGTCCATGAAGTGGTGTGATGAAGGGATTTACCTACTGGCCTCACAACCTGTGGACAAGTGCCAGTCCCAGGACGGCGCAGAGGCTGCTCTCCAGGAAATCGAGAAGTTTTTGGAGACCGGTGCGGAAAATAAGATCCAGGAGCTCAACACGATTTACAAGGAATACGAATCCATCCTCAACCAAGATCTCATGGTAACGCTGACTCGGGCTCTCCATTTGCAGCTTGCTGTCCCGAGCAGTGAGGCAGTCCTCTGTGGGAAGTTTTAAAGAATCATTTAATGAATTATTTTTATTTATTTATTATTTTTTTTGAGAGGGAATCTCGCTCTTGTTGCCCGGGCTGGAGTGCAGTGGCACGATCTTGGCTCACTGCAATCTCCGCCTCCCAGGTTCAAGTGATTCTCCTGCCTCAGCCTCCTGAGTAGCTGGGATTACAGGCGTCCGCCACCACACCCAGCTAATTTTTGTATTTTTAGTAGAGACAGGGTTTCACCATGTTGGCCAGGCTGGTCTTGAACTCCTGACCTCAGGTGATCCACCCGCCTGGGCCTCCCAAAGTGCTGGAATGACAGGTGTAAGCCACCACACCTGGCTCATTTAATGAATTACTACCAAATAATGGGCATATGAGAGAAACACACAGTTGGGAGATCCAGCTGAATTTTCCTTTCAACACAGAAATTATTTCCACGCCAAGCCTGCGAGGTGGCCATCCCGCCTCCGCTGGCGGACTTTGTGGCGTGGGCATGTTCTTCAGGAAGGGCCTGGCCCTGGGACCTGGTGATGCCCTTGAGACCAGGCTCCTCCTGAGCCTTCCACATGCCTGGGGAAGGCCGCAGGCCCCTCCTTCGCATGGAGCTGCCCTTTCCCGAGGCCGGGGCCCCATCCCGTGGGTGGACTGCATCCCCCTCTCCGTCCGTGGTGGCCAGGGCTGGACGCAGCCGTGCTGCGCTGACAGACCCCGCATGGATAACATTTAAAGCGGGGTTGGGCGTGCCCTGGCACGTTCTGCACCTGACCGTGTATTTTTAATGATGACGCCAACACGTGCAAGGCGTCTTACTGAGCATGTGGTTTCAGGAGCACGTGCGAAAGGTCTTCCAGAAGCAGGCGAGCATGGAGGAGGTGTTCCACCGCAGGCAGGCCAGCCTGAGGAAGCTGGCAGCCAGGCAGACGCGGCCCGTGCAGCCGGTGGCCCCCAGACCCGAGGCACTGGCAAAGTCGCCCTGCCCCTCCCCAGGTCTGTGTGGCCGCCCCGTGCCCCAGGTGCTGTGGGACCCTCGGGGGAGCTCCGGGCGTTGAGAGCTTGGCACATCTGAGGCAGCCACCTGCGAAAACTGTCTCCACACGCCTCCTCCCCTTCCACCTCCGGGCCCCAGTTCAGGGCCTGAGGGCCGGTTCCCGCCACCCCTCGCCCATGTTTATAAACGGAGTTTTGTCAGGACCCGGCCACGCACATCCTGTGGGCATTGTTGTGGCTGCTTTTCCACGAGGCTGGCAGGGTTCAGTGGTCTCAGTGAAACCCACGTGGCCCAAAACTGAAAGCGGGGAGCTCCCACAGGGGAACCACCTCCGGCTTTCCCAGCTCCAGCCTCCGTCCCAGCTCTGCAGTCCGTCCTTTGCCGGTGCTGTCACCAAACAACATTCCGCACACACGGCCCAGACCCTGGGCGCCCGGAGCCCTGAAGAGCCTCAGTGCGGCCTGCATCGCTGGTCCGGAACCCGCCCCCTGTGCCGAGCCGGGCGCCGCGCCATTTCCCAGAGACTTCCCTGCCACCTCCATGTCTCCAAACGAACCCTCTTCCCAGCCTTCCTGGTTTCTCACACACGAACCCACCAGGGGCCCCGCGGGCCAGGCTCTTGCCTTCCTGCGCTGGCTCCCAGGCGACCTTATTTTCTGCCTGTTGGGAGCTGTCCCAGGTCGGAGCCCACAGGCGCTGTGGGAACATGGGGTGACTCAGGGCAGTGAGGCCCCATGGTCCCCCCATTCCCACACCACCACCTGTGGCCTCAGAGGCCGAGTCCTGCCCTCTCCTCGGGGCCTTTTCCCGCTGGGCGCACGTCCCCTCTCCAGAGGGTCGGAGGGGACCTCAGGCCCCGCTCCCCTTCTTCCCAACAGGCATTCGGCGAGGCTCTGAGAACTCCAGCTCCGAGGGCGGCGCGCTCCGGAGAGGGCCCTACCGGAGGGCCAAGGTGAGGCTTGCCCACGACAGCCCCGCCGTCCACACCCGCCTCCTCGGTTCACGCCGGGCCCCCTCAGGCACTGCCCAGCTCCCTGGCCAGCCCTCCATCATGGGGACTCCGCCCTGTCCCCATACGGGAACCTGTGGGCTCTGGCCTTGAGAGTTGGCCCTTGAGGCTCCGTCCCCGCGTTTCAGACCTGACGCTGTTCTTCTCCCCAGAGTGAGATGAGTGAGAGCCGGCAGGGCCGCGGCTCAGCGGGGGAGGAGGAGGAGAGCCTGGCCATCCTGCGCAGGTGGGTGCGCTGCCCTTCTGTCCTCACGGGGCCCCCTGACCGCAGCCTGGACCACCAGGTGCCCTCAGCCACTCGAGTGGACGCCTCACAGGGCTTTTGGGTTGGCCCTTGAGGCTCCGTCCCGGCCTTTCTGTGTGTGAGGGCGCCGGCAGGGGGCAGCTCCGGCGATGCCAGACCCCCGCCCTGGCCACGAGGGCCCACACAGATACCCACCATGAGGAAGGCTCAGGGAGGCCGGGCAGCGGGCGGGTGTCTTCTTGGTAGAACGGACTCGGGTGGATTCTAGGGATGGATCCTGGGGTAGGATGACTTGCCCACGAGCATGGGGAACTGAGCTCATTTTGCGCAGGTGGAACCCAAAAGCCCAGGAGGCGAGTCAGGGAATCCCTCCTACCAGGCGGTGTGTGCCAGGCCAGGGGCAAGACAGTGCTGGCCATTCTGGGAACCAGGGAGGCTTCAGCCGCCATCTGCAGGGTCTGAGGCCATGAGCTGGGAGGGGAGCCCCAAGGAGCGTCCAGCCCATGGGCTTTGCGTCGCCGCCAGTCCCCTCTCGCTGGGCAGGCCATCATTCTAGGTGGCACCTGTGAGACTGGAGCAGACCATTCCTGCCCTCCCAGTGCTAACCATTTTTGCTCTCCACATGACCTGCCACCAGGCACGTGATGAGCGAGCTCCTGGACACAGAACGGGCCTACGTGGAGGAGCTGCTGTGCGTCCTGGAGGTGAGGCTGGACTTGGGGAGCGCCGACCGCCACGCGGACTCACCTGGGCCAGCTGGTGGGGCTTCCTCTGACAGCTGCTGCTGGGAGCAGCCTGCTGTCCACCAAATGCATGTGAGAGAGTGTCCACAGCAGCCTGGTCACAGCAGCCCCAGATGGGGAGCCCCTGAGGGCCTATCAGCAAGACACGGACCAGGCAGCTCAGGGGGGTCCGCACAGGGGACGAGTGTAGTAACAAGAAAGAGGAGCTAACACACAACAGATGAACGAACCACACACACACACCATCACCAACACAGGCCACAGGGTGCATGCGATTCCCAGCATGGAGCACTCCAAGGCAAGCAAAACTGGTCTGACGTGGGAGGCGGATTAGAGGTGACCTTGGCAGTGGGCTGTTGCCTGGGTGAGCTTGATGTGAGTGGTGGTCACCTGAGTGTAGACAGGCGTCTCATTCACCCGGTGTGCACAGGTGGTGATCACCTGAGTGTAGACAGCAAGTGTGCACGGGTGGTCGTCACTTGAGTATAGATGGGTCTCTGATTCACTGAGTGTGCACAGGTGGTGGTCACCTGAGTGTTGGCAGGTCTCTGATTCACCAAGTGTACACAGATGGTGCTCACTCGAGTATAGACGGGTGTCTGAGTCATTGTGTGCAGGTGGCGGTCACCTGAGTGTAGACGGGTGTCTGATTCACCAAGTGTTCATAGGTGGTAGTCACCCAAGTGTAGACAGGTGTCTGATTCACCAAGTGTTCACAGGTGGTGGTCACCCGAGTGTAGACGGGTGTCTGAGTCACCAAGTGTGCACAGGTGGTCACCCAAGTGTAGACAGGTGTCTGATTCACCAAGTGTTCACAGGTGGTGGTCACCCGAGTGTAGACGGGTGTCTGAGTCACCAAGTGTTCACAGGTGGTGGTCACCCGAGTGTAGACGGGTGTCTGAGTCACCAAGTGTGCACAGGTGGTCACCCAAGTGTAGACAGGTGTCTGATTCACCAAGTGTTCACAGGTGGTGGTCACCCGAGTGTAGACGGGTGTCTGAGTCACCAAGTGTGCACAGGTGGTCACCCAAGTGTAGACAGGTGTCTGATTCACCAAGTGTTCACAGGTGGTGGTCACCCGAGTGTAGACGGGTGTCTGAGTCACCAAGTGTTCACAGGTGGTGGTCACCCGAGTGTAGACGGGTGTCTGAGTCACCAAGTGTGCACAGGTGGTCACCCAAGTGTAGACAGGTGTCTGATTCACCAAGTGTTCACAGGTGGTGGTCACCCGAGTGTAGACGGGTGTCTGAGTCACCAAGTGTGCACAGGTGGTCACCCAAGTGTAGACAGGTGTCTGATTCACCAAGTGTTCACAGGTGGTCACCCGAGTGTAGACGGGTGTCTGAGTCACCGAGTATGCACAGGTGGTGGTCACCCAAGTGTAGACAGGTGTCTGATTCACCAAGTGTTCACAGGTGGTGGTCACCCAAGTGTAGACGGGTGTCTGAGTCACCGAGTGTGCACAGGTGGTGGTCACCCGAGTGTAGACAGGTGTCTGATTTACTGAGTGTGAGCAGGTGGTGGTCACCCGAGTGTAGACAGGTGTCTGAGTCACCGAGTGTTCACAGGTGGTGGTCACCCAAGTGTAGACGGGTGTCTGATTCACCAAGCGTTCACAGGTGGTGGTCACCCAAGTGTAGACGGATGTCTGAGTCACCGAGTGTGCACAGGTGGTGGTCACCCGAGTGTAGACAGGTGTCTGATTTACTGAGTGTGAGCAGGTGGTGGTCACCCAAGTGTAGACATAAGATTTATGCCCTCTGTTTCAGTTACACCTGAATCATAAAAGGTGAAAAGGGAGAAGGGTAGAACCTCCACCCCATTCCCCCAAATTGGTGCTGTTCATAATGTTTTTGCTTTGGTGGATGCCTGTCCAGATAACTTAGAAATCACCCGAGAATAAAGATGAAGGGACGGCCTGGCCCACAGATGAGCCGGCATGCCTGGCCCACCTGCCGCACCACAGCCTGATGCTGTGGGTGGGCTGCAGCCCAGGACCCCCGCCGACCTCTGCGCTCTCCCTGCAGGGCTACGCCGCAGAGATGGATAACCCGCTGATGGCTCACCTCCTGTCAACAGGCCTTCACAACAAGAAGGATGTTTTGTTTGGAAACATGGAGGAAATCTATCACTTCCACAACAGGTGGGCCCTTCCCCCCGACACAGGCACGCACCTGTGATCTCTTGCAGCTAATGATGCTGGCTTCAGGGGGCTGGAATAGGGGGGAGGCCGGGCCAGTCTGGCTAGGGAGGGGCGCCCAAGGGGTGGACTCACAGAGGCACAGGCATGAGTGTGGGTACATGGGGCCATCTGAGTGCCCACGTGGCACCGTGCCTGATGGCTTGCATCTAGGCAGCTGAGTTGTGAGCCACCAGCCGTGAGGAGAGGGCTCTGAGCCCCCGAGGGCACCCTGTTTTGTGGTGCGGGAAATGGGACCTGCCTGCCCCTCATCCCCTCCTCATCCTGCTGGGCAGGTGGAAGCCGGAACCCCCTCCCAGGTGTGTATTCAGCCCTTTGGGGGGTCACCGAAGGCCACACCACATAGCAAGGCCTGTTTTGCTCCCAAGCTCTTGAAAAGGATGGCAAACTAGGCGTTCCTTACCCATCTTGGGGGCTGCTTGTCCCCGGAGCGACCCGTGGCCTCTCCAGTGCGGGTGGTCTGTCTGGCCTCTTGTCCTCCACTCCTCTGAGCTGTTTGGCTGCTTTAACACACTTTTGGGGAGCTCATGGGAAGGTGTAGGGTGGGCATGCAGTGCAGAATGCCAGGGAGGCTGCAGTGGACGGCCCCGGCTGTGTGTCCTGGAAGGAGCCCACGTGAGTGGCTCCCGTGAGGTCACGTGCTTGGGGACCAGCGTGCCCCACTGGCCATGGGAATCGCCAGTGCTTGGGACGTTGTTCTGATCCCTGTTTCTTGCCCCCTGCCATGATCATCACCTCACCTGCCACTTACAAGGAGGCAGCAGGTCTGCAGTTGACCACCAAGAAGCCTTCCACATCCACGGAGCTTGGGCAGAACCTTAGTGTCCCTTAGTATCTGTCCTCATGGCCCCCAGGGTCTCGGCCAGTCCCGCATGCAGGGGTCCCCACAGCTTTAAGCTGTTGTGCTCATGCCCCAAATCCACCCCCCAGATGGTTTTCCCCTCCAGCTGGATTTCCTCCAGGGGACAGATGCAAGTCAGAAACTAAAGGGAAAACAGCCCAGGAGTCGGGATGGCCCTGCCTAGGGCCAGGGCTCGGGGTGTGTCTGCAGAGAACCCACAGACCTACGGCCAGTTATGGGGGTGGCGCCTCCACCTGGGGCAGGGCCAGGGCTCAGGGTGTGTCTGCAGAGAACCCACAGACCCACGGCCAGTTATGGGGGTGGCGCCTCCAGGGCGCTGAAAGGTCCCATCTCTGTCTTTGCCTGTGGCCCTGTGAGCCATGTGTGTGCTGAGGGAAAAGCAGCTCTCTCCAACTTCTGTGTGCAGCCAAGGCCAGAAATATAAGGAGACTCAGCCTGGGGCTGCACCTGCTGGCACCTGAGAGCTTGGTGCTCAGGACAGGCGTGGCTGCAGGGTCCCCAAGTCATGCGGGGCATTGTTGCCACATAGTGGCTTAAATTGTCCAGAGCAAGGCATAAAAGGCTTCTGAAAAATGATGTCTATCCATTTGTCACTGATCCATGTGACTCGGCCTGTCTTTCTTACTACTTAAAAACCTTCTTTGTCTAGGATATTCCTCAGGGAGCTGGAAAACTACACCGACTGCCCAGAACTGGTTGGAAGATGCTTTCTGGAGAGGGTACGTGGTGTTTGGATGTATATTTTGTCACAACTTCTTAAAATTACTGAATAATGACTTCAGATTCTACTGCAAGTTCCCATTCTAACCAACTGAAATCACAAAATACTGATGTTTTCAATTGGGCTGAGATAACATGATGCTCCTGTACCCCCAGAACCTCCTGTGCCCCAGAACCTCCTGAACCCCAGAACCTCCTGTACCCCCAGAACCTCCTGAGCCCCAGAACCTCCTGTACCCCAGAACCTCCTGAACCCCAGAACTTCCTGTACCCCCAGAACCTCCTGAACCCCAGAACCTCCTGTGCCCCCAGAACCTCCTGTACCCAGAACCTCCTGAACTCCAGAACCTCCTGTACCCCCAGAACCTCCTGTACCCCCAGAACCTCCTGTGCCCCAGAACCTCCTGAACCCCAGAACCTCCTGTGTCCCAGAACCTCCTGTACCCCAGAACCTCCTGAGCCCCAGAACCCCCTGAACCCCCTGAGCCCCCAGAACCTCCTGTACCCCAGAACCTCCTTTACCCCCGGAACCTGTGCCCCAGAACCTCCTGTACCCCCAGAACCTCCTGTGCCCTTAGAAACTTCTGAGCCCTGTGCCTTAAACCCTCCTGTGCCCCTAGAACCGTCTGTGCCCTGAGTGCCCAGGAGCACCTGCACTTCACAGTGGGGTTAGGGTCTGTTTTTTGCTAAATAACAGGTAATTTATAAAACTGCCAGAGAAAATGCTAGGAGTTCTATTATATAAACAAATCGACAAACCACACCATAAATGGCCTTCTAAGAATGGCTGCGGTGGAACCCCGTCTCCACTCCACGCCTGTGCTCTGGGAAGTCAGGGAGGACAGGGAGCCCCATTAATGGAGGGCAGGCCCCCCAGCGGAGCCTGGGAGCCAGTGCTGGCCCTCAGAAGCTGTGGGGCCAGCAGCCATGCCTCGCGGGGCCGGGAAGACGCTGCGTGATGTGCTGCCCATCCCTCACTGTGTGATGCGGTGCCCGTCCCTCACTGCGTGATGCGGTGCCCGTCCCTCACTGCGTGATGCGGTGCCCGTCCCTCACTGTGTGATGCGATGCCCGTCCCTCACGGCGTGATGCGGTGCCTGTCCCTTGGTGCAGATGGAGGATTTCCAGATCTACGAGAAGTACTGTCAGAACAAGCCCCGCTCCGAGAGCCTGTGGAGACAGTGCTCTGACTGCCCGTTCTTCCAGGTTTGTCCCCGGGCCTTCCTTTAGAACTCCCTTTCCTAACTGACTCCTGAGGAATAATGAAAATTGTGCAAACCGAAGGCTCTGGGTTGGTTCCAGGAATGCCAGAGGAAGCTGGACCACAAGCTGAGCCTGGACTCCTACCTGCTGAAGCCAGTGCAGAGGATCACCAAGTACCAGCTGCTGCTCAAGGTGGGCTCCGCAGTGACTGTGGCCTGGCCTCCCCAGGCACCTGCTGGCCAGGTATCTGTGCTGCCCTGGGGCCCCGTCCCCATTGCGCCCTGCCCCTCCCAGGCCAAGGGCACCTCCTCTGAGCCTGTGCTGAGGCTGGGATGCCTTTTGAGGTCCTACTGTGCGCCGCTGTTAGGGGTCTGAGGACGCAGTTGAGCAGATGAGTCCCCGTCCCCATGGGTTTGCACACAGCCCAGCCCGCATAGGATTCTGTGTGATGTGCTGACCCGTCCCTCCAGAGTGGAGCCACGCCCGGATTAGCTGGAACACAGCAGGGATGTGGGGCGGCCTAGACTGGGGATTCCAGCTATGAGTTTGCCATGTGGGTCCCTCTAACCTTCAGGCAGGAAACTGCAACTCCGTGCCTTTGGCCAGGGTTAGGGTAGCGAGAGGAAACTCCCCGGGGAGCAGGTGCGAGGGGTCTGCACCTGGCAGGGGTGCTGCCCCATCTGCAGCACCACTCAGTCTGTCCCAGCTGCAGGAGGACAGGCAGGGCAGCTCCCCACAGACCAGGGGAGGGTGAGCAGCGTCCCTACCTCGTGCCAAACTCCTGAGTGGTCTGTTCCAGGGAAGCCAGAGCTCTCCGTGTCCTGACACGGTTGCCTCACCCCATGCCCCTCAGGAAATGCTGAAATACAGCAAGAACTGCGAGGGGGCTGAGGACCTGCAGGAGGCGCTGAGCTCCATCCTGGGCATCCTGAAGGCCGTGAACGACTCCATGCACCTCATTGCTATCACCGGCTATGACGTAAGGCGCCCAGACGCCCGGTCTTCCCCTCTGCCTCCGCGGAATACGCCAGCCCAGCAACTCGGCGGCCTCCCTGCACACCCCCCACACTTTGGTGTGAATGTGCAGGTTCTGGGCAGGAGCTCTGGGGTGGTCCCTAGATGAGCCCACTCCCAGGCCCCACAGCCAGGTCCACAGACCCCACTGGGCTCTCTGGGATGTGGAGAAAATCAGGAAGCGTCCCCTGCTTGGAGGGCACCCATCTCCAGCAGGAATGCAGCTCAGACCTCCTCACCCCTTGTCTTCTCCTGGGGAGGAGGCATGGCTCGGAGCAGACGTAACGTCTGTTTTCTGGGCTGCGATTTGCAGGCTGGTGACTTAGAGCAAGTAGCCCCAGAAGGCAGATGTCACTTTCCCCATAGAACCCCACGTCAGGTCAGCTGATTCATCTTTTGCCCGTCTTTATGTCCACCCAGCACTTATTCTCAGGTTTGGTTTTTTTTTTAACAGAGTTGATTTGTTGCAGCAATTTTTGGTTTGTGAGATAATTGAGTGTAAATCAGAGGCCCTGAGGCTTCCCCTAGTGTTGACATCTAGTATGGGTGCCGCACCTGCCACACGTGGTGAACCAGCGCTGATGCTGATTAGTGACTGAGGGCTGTTCCCCTCGGGGCTCACTCTGGGTGCTGTGCCTTCTGCGGTTTGGACAGGCGTGTTAACGTCCTGCACCCAGCGCTAGAGCATCACACAGAGCAGCTTCACTGTCCTAGAAGCCCACGTGCCCCACCAGTCCATCCCTCCTCCCCCAGCCCCTGATACCCACTGACCTGTCACAGTCTCCACCAGCTTACCTTTCCTGGGACACCCTGCAGCTGGAATCCCACCATGGGTGGGCTTTGCAGAGTGGCTGCTTTCACTCAGCGATGTGTGTCCATGGCCCGAGGCCCATCCCGTTCTGAACACACCCTGCTTTCACTCAGCGATGCATGTCCATGGCCCCAGTCCTGTCCATTCTGAACACACCCCTGCTGTCGCACATTTAGGGGAATCTCGGCGACCTGGGCAAGCTGCTGATGCAGGGCTCATTCAGCGTCTGGACCGACCACAAGAGGGGCCACACCAAGGTGAAGGAGCTGGCCAGGTTCAAGCCCATGCAGCGGCACCTGTTCCTGCACGAGAAGGCGGTGCTCTTCTGCAAGAAGCGGGAGGAGAACGGGGAGGGGTATGAAAAAGCTCCCTCCTACAGCTACAAGCAGTCCTTAAACGTAAGTGAGGCCGGGTCCGCAGCAGCACGCTCCTGGCCACAGACTCCGAGGGGGGGGAAATCTGTAACTGGGTCCCTGTTGCCACAAACCTGGGCCTGAGGTGGCCACGCTGACACCCAGCTCTCAGCCTTAAGTGTGGGGGTGGGGTATTCTGCCATTCTTAGCCCTCATCCCCAAAGCATTTCCATCATTTCATGCCTGCACCAACACCTTTTTAAAACAAGGCAGTGGGTTCACTGTGCATGTGAACCCCGTCTCCACTCTCTGCTCGCAGATGGCTGCCGTCGGCATTACGGAGAACGTGAAGGGAGACACTAAGAAGTTTGAGATCTGGTACAACGCGCGCGAGGAGGTCTACATCGTCCAGGTGGGCCACCCACCCTGCCCCTGGCCTCTTACACATTGCCGAGAACGGTTTCTCATGGGAACCGGTGCTAGAATCTGCCACAAAGTTGCATCGAGGCCAGGAGCAGCCGCTGTACACTTCAGGGCGCCGCCCTGGGCTGTCTTCACCCTGAGCTGGACCCAGGATGAAATGTGGGGAAAAGTACACATCAGAGGGGGTGCTGTGAGGAAATGGGCTCGCCCTCCCCAGGGGAGCTCGTGCATCCCTGGACGGCGCAAGTGTGCGTCTGGCATGCAGGGCCGATTCTCACAGTGGGGAGGGTGCCGTGCCCTGGGTGCCCGGCACAGCTCTTCTTCAGTCAGTCTCGTGTATGGGGCACAGAGGGTCCGGCAACCCAGGGCCAGCCCACAGTGCTTCCCTCCTCTCCCCTCACACGCAGCCATCTGACCTTTGACTCCTAAGATTATCCTTGGATGTTCCCAGAGTGAAACTGAAGCGTGTTTCCTCGGGGGCCTGAGTACTCACCTCCTGGCGTTTCTTTTGGGGAAACAGGCGCCAACTCCTGAGATTAAAGCCGCATGGGTGAATGAAATTCGGAAAGTGCTGACCAGCCAGCTGCAGGCTTGTCGAGGTGAGGCTGTCTTCAAGCGATCGTTTTCCCGTAGCTTCCGCTTCAGGTGCATTTTTACATATGTTCAAAGCAACCACACAGTCCCCGCATGTGCAAGGTGCCTTGGCGTTAAAGTAAAGATGCTCGTCCATGTGGTTTGTCTGCTCCCTCCTCGCAGAAGCCAGCCAGCACCGGGCACTGGAGCAGTCGCAGAGCCTGCCCCTGCCGGCCCCGACCAGCACCAGGTGAGAACGGACACGCCGCCGCAGGCCTGCATTTCTGGAGCACTCCCAAGTGGGGCATTTGCACGCCAGGGTCCTCAGCCTCTGTCAGTGGGACCCGGTGGTTATTGGGGTTTTCCTTGAGGCCCCTGGTGTTGATGTGCTGATGGGTCAGTCCCAGATGGTGCACTTCACAGATGTGTGCCTCCGGCAATGCCCAGTCCCTCTCCAGCTCTTCCCGAGGTGGGCTGTTTCACAGCACGGCAGCGCACACACAGCCTGTCCAGATCACAGCCATGCCCCAGCCTTCCTGAGACAGTCGGTGCTCAGCTGGGAGCCGGTACTGATGGCCCAGCACACGCGTGGGCACATTTCAGACTCCGACCCTGACCGTGGCTTTGTCGTGTCTCTTCTGCCTTGTTTTTTCTTTATTTTATTCATCCACTTACTTTTTTCACTTTATCCTATTTCTTATATAAGCTACCTTTAATCATTCATGGAACAGGATATGGCCTAAATAAATAATCCGTAGAACAGTAGTTTTAAAAAAGAAACACTCCCCTGCCCCACCCCACCCCCAAAAAAAAACCTCGTACTTCAGAGCGAGTAGCGTGGGCGTCTGCTCTCATCCAGCCTGTCCAGGTTTAACTTAGAAACATGTGCAGGAGATGCTGCTTTAGGATCAAGCCGGGAGCTCAGAGATATCTGAATGCCTCAGGTCCACAGAGCGTTCTGAAAAACTAACCAGGCAACATACTATTTCCTTTTTGATTTGTCTGATGTCAACAGTCCCTCCAGAGGAAACTCAAGGAACGTCAAGAAGCTGGAAGAGAGGAAAACAGACCCCCTGAGCCTGGAGGGATACGTCAGCTCAGCGCCACTGACAAAGCCCCCCGAAAAGGGCAGAGGTGGGTGTGTGCAGGGACCAGGCCTCACAGGGAGGCCTCACGTGGAGCTGCTCACGGAGTGCTCACTGCATCTGAGAAACGTGCGCTTCCTGCAGTGTGAAGAAGGTTTGCAGAGCGTGCAGGGCCCCGTGCTCCCCTCTTAACAGAGCCCTAGGACCCCACAGAAGAGCCCCTCCCTCTCGTTGCTCTGCACCCCTGCGTCAGCTAGGCCAGCCCCACAAGGAGCCTCGGCCGAGACCCAGCGTGCAACCCGGAGCCGCCCTGGGCCCTCCCCACCACAGCCGGACCCGCCTCCGCAGCGGGTTGCGATGCGCTCTGCATGGTTTCTTTCTCTTCCTTCGTAGATGACACGGTCACTAGCTCTGCCTCAGAAAGCTCTGTGCTTTCCAGAAAGCGCTTTACCGTGCAGGGCTTTGCTAACCTCAAAGGTCAGAAAGGTAAAAGTAGCGCCTGCCTGAAACCCACCCTCACCGTGGTGGCGTCTGTCATGCATCGTGTGTGACCATTCGTGCCTCCTTCATCACAAGGGCAGCCACACAAAAGCGTTTCTTTCCACCCAATCACGTGTTCGCTGATGCTGTGTCTCGCACACAGACACCAGAGTTATCCTTTAGGGGTGGCTTTCCTTTGGGAAATGAAGGCGAGCTTTTCAAATGGAGGCTTGCTCAGAAACGGAGCTGTCCTTGCTTTCCAGGCCCCCTCCTTCCTCTCCGTGCCCCTCACCCCCGCCTTCTCAGGTGAGTTCCCTGCAGGGTGCTGACCTTTCCGGCTGCATGTCTCTGCTCCGCCCGGTGGCAGAGGCCGCTCAGCCATCTTCTGGGGCATCCGCTAGTGAACAGGGCTGACGGGACCCTTGAGACGGAGACGTCTAATGCCCTGCTCATCTGCGAGAGCTCCACGATGGGAAATCCGTGGCGGGGGAATGGGCCCAGGAGGCCCTGGAAGCCGGCCCTGGCATGCAGGCAGCTCTTCTGGAAAGCCCTGAAGGCCAGCGTGGACAAGGGCTCTTCCCAGAGAATTAGGAGTGTTTTCCAATTTATAAAATGCTTTTAAGTTGGCCTGAAACTTGAAACAAACAAACAACAGATTCCGATGCTGCAAACTCTGCTAGCGCAGAACTAAGAAAACGTCCCTAGAGATGGGCCCCGAAAGGACGCCTCTGAGTGCCGCAGCCCCCACTCGCACACCCTCCTGGCCCCTCCTTCACCGCGCGGCCCCTCGGCTCCCTGCGTTTTGCTCACAGAAGCTCCTTTTTCATCAGTGGAAAGGGGCCAAAATGTGGGTGTCCCCTCCCGGCACGAGCGCGGGTCAGCCTCCTCGCCGCCTCCCTCCGTCCTTCACGCTCTCTCTCCGGTTGTATTTCTGCCTCCTCCTCCTCTCTGCCGTTCCTCACACTCTCTCTCCGGTTGTATTTCTGCCTCCTCCTCCTCTTGCAGCTTCTCCTACCAGTCCTGACAAAAAAGCCAAGCGGCATGAAGTAAAGAGCGACCCGACTCCCTTTGGTGTGCGAGGTAGAGTGGCACCCTCGGGCACGGCACCCACTCTGCGTCGGCAGGAAGCGCGGCCCTGCTGGCTGTCTGGTGGCCGTCAAGGCCACCTAAGGGGGACGCTCGTGTGGGTCTTTATGCTGCAGAGGCAGACACGCGGTTGTGTTCAATGTGTGATGCTCTGGCGACAGGTCCTCGAGGACAGCACGCCTCTCAGCCGACTCCTCACAGCAGGTCTATCCGGAGCCTGCAGAACTGCCCACCCCGTCAGTGGCTGCTGGCCACGGCTGCTGCGCTGGTCACCTGGCCGTGCTGGGTGGAGCTGGGTGGGGTCTCACTGCCCAGTGGCTGCTGTTGGCTATAGGGCATCCCGTTCCCCGCCCTTTCCTGTGGCACAGTTTGCCCCGACACTTCCTGCTGGGAACACAGAACATAGCAACTGGCAGGGCCGACCCAGACCCTCCTTTCCTGGGGCCGATGAGGCCCAGCTCCCTGTGGAACCTGGCCCTTCTCGTTTCCTGCCTCCCTTATATTCTGAGGGTGAAAACTGCCCCGCGAAGCCTAGAGACCTCCCCTGTCCTGTTGAGGACCCTCAAGTGCAGGGAGGGGGCTCATGTTTGCAATCTTGAGTTTTCAAAAATTTGCAAAGGTTCCTGGGGGTGTAAGCAGAACCAGCCTCCCCATCCCGCCCGCCTCCACAGCCTCTTCACATGACGCTGCAAGCCTCATGGATCCAGGCAGAAACTGTGGCCACCCTGGGCGTGAGTTCAGAGGCAGGGAGCTGGCCCGGCGTTACTGACCGTCCTGCCTGCAAGTGGGTGGGCGCCCGGCTTGCTGCTTCGAGGCCCCAGGGGCTTGGGACAAGGGAGTCATTTCCCTGTTGACAGTCTCCCGGGAGAGGCTACTCTTGTCTGTCAAACCCTCTCCGCTTGTGAGCTGGAGTTGGCAGAGCCGGTCCCTGGTGGAGAAGGTGGGCTGGGCGGGCCCTGTGGGCCAAATGCCGCTTCTGCTGCACTTTGGCCAAGCTCAGCCTCTGCTTCCGTCTCGTCATCCGTAAGTGAAGACAGTGCAGCCTTGCAGGGTCTCGAGGAAGCCAGTGTGGTGTTGAAGCCGGGCCACTGCCCGTGGGTCATTTCCCCTGTGGTCGGTGGTAGTGAGCCCAGGTGGTCCTGGGTGGCCTGGGCGCTGCCCAGCGCCCGCTCCCCAAGCCCTGCAGGTGGTGACTCCATTGAGCAAAGGCCAATGGGCTATTTTACAGAAAACAGAGGGCACCTTCCTGGCCATCACCCGGCCTCCTGCCTTCACACAGAATCCCCCAGCTCCTGGTGCAGCGGTGCTGGCCTGGCCTGTGGCTGCCCGCTCCCAGGCGCTGCCGCTCACATCATGGTCAGACCTCTGCGTTTCGCTGCTGGCCTCCCCCGCGCCCTATTCCAGCACGGCGCTCTTGACGGCCCGCAGAGAGGCCCTGGGGAGCACTGAGCAGCCACGGCCAGGGCAGCTCAAGAATCCTTTTGTGTCTCTGGTGGTGCCGGGGCAGAGCCGCTCGGGTTTCACCCCGCACAGGCCGGCCTTGCTGTGGAGAGGTTCGCGTGTAAGGTCCTACCCGCGCCACGCTGGCTCCT
The DNA here is from genome assembly GCF_028878055.3 of Symphalangus syndactylus. NCBI lineage: Eukaryota > Metazoa > Chordata > Mammalia > Primates > Hylobatidae > Symphalangus > Symphalangus syndactylus. The sequence continues at coordinate 7,251,346 of NC_072437.2, read as the reverse complement.
CTGCACACACAGCAGCCACCCTTTTTTTGTTCCCACGGTCCTCAATCAGATTTTTGGTTCTGTCTGGCCAGAGGCCCCACGTGCGGTGCCTCAGAGCGACTGGGGGCCTGGACGGGGAGGGCATGCTGGCAGCCAGGCCCCATAGGCCAGTCCCTGCTGCTGTAGAGGAGGCACCTGGGCCCCCACCCTGTGCTGTGTCTCAGCCTCCCTTGCTGGGGCCAGCTGCAAGTGCACTCAGGAGGCCAAGCTGCAGGTCTGCAACCAGAAAATCACAGTCCTCAATTCTCACACAGATGTGCCTGGTGTGGTGCCTGGAAGGCTCAGCTGCCTCCAGCTGTGACCCCAAGAAGGCAAAGCACCCAGGTGGGGTGGAAGGAGCGGCCCCATGCTCTGCTGGCTGACGGTGGTGATGAGGCCCAGCTCCCTTCTCTACACAGACAGCAGAGTTCCGCTTAGCACAGGCTTTTCCTCGCCAGCGCAGACACTGTCAGCCATTGGAACTGGCCTGCAAGACAGCTTGCCATGGTGGCTTTGCAGGCACAGGGCACACAGGCATTTGTGCACGCAGCTCCTCTGTCCTCCCCATGCCCTGCACCCTCCGTCGCAAGGAAACACTCGCTTCCAGTGGCACCAAATAGGATTTGGAACCAGTTTGTGCCCAAGCTCAAATCCCATAGCATCTGCCTATTTCCCTGGTGTGCATGTGTCCTGCCTTGATGCATTTGGCACCAGGTGGGATGCGCTGGGCCTGCTGCCCGGTTGCTGCCTTTGCATGTTTATTTAGCTCCGATGTCATCTCCCATCTCCCCTGCACGGGGAAGGCAGGTGCTGCCCTCTGGGAATCTGGCAGGAGGAACACTGGGTTGTGGAGGGGAGCATGTGTGGTCCCAAGTCTGGAAGAAGCTCCTTCCTCTTCTCCCGCTTGGAGCTGCATGGCCAATGGGAGCCCATCTCCACCGCGGCGCCTGCATGGCCTCAGCCTTCTGGTTCGGTGCCACTGTGCCGGGAGCTACTCTCTTGCCAGTGGGGACCACAGCCCTCGGTATCCCATAGGTCAAGGGCGTCGGGCCCTCTCAGTGAGCCTCAGTCATTCCTTTTAGAAACCGCCTCCCGGCTCGGTCTGCTAGGTGTTGAACATGACCGTGGCACTCACTGAAAACACCTGCCTGGGGGGGCGTCTGCGGCAGGAAGGCTGCTTCCCTCCTGGCTGAGGGGCACTGCCCTGCCTGATGAGGGCGTGGCTTCCCAGGGCCTGGGGATTGAGGTCTCCCACAGGGTGGCCCGGCAATTGGAAGCAGATGGTCTCAAACCCTGACACGTGCCAGGCATTCTGGAAGTCTGCAGGGGTGTCCTGCTCAGCTCTTTATGAACCCGGGAAGATGACAGGCTCTGTGGGGGCCCACGGCGCACATTTCGGGGGGTCTGTGGGACAGCTGACCCCACCTCAGATGGAGGCAGACAGCGGCTCATCACCGGGGGGTCCTTCACGGGTGTCTGTCTCTCTTAGGTTGGAGCAAAACGTCCCACTCACTGGAGGCACCTGAGGATGACGGGGGCTGGTCAAGTGCAGAGGAGCAGATTAACTCATCCGACGCAGAGGAGGACGGCGGGTTGGGCCCCAAGAAGCTGGTAACCGCAGCCTCCCTGTGGGCACTTGGGGTGGGGGCTGCCCTGCGGGGATTAGGGGTGCTTCTGGCAGGTCCACCCGAGCCTGGGTCTTAGGACACAGCCCCAGCTCCTCCTAACCCTGGAAGGTTCACCTGGGCCTGGGTTTTAGGACACAGCCCCAGCTCCTCCCAACTCCAGAAGGTTTACCTGGGCCTGGGTCTTAGGACGCAGCCCCAGCTCCTCCTAACCCTGGAAGGTCCACCTGGGCCTGGGTTTTAGGACACAGCCCCAGCTCCTCCTAACTCTCTCTGGAAGGTCCACCTGGGCCTGGGTCTTGGGGCACAGCCCCAGCTCCTCCTAACTCCAGAAGGTCCACCCGGGCCTGGGTCTTAGAGGCAGCCCCAGCAGCTCCTAGCTCCTCTGTCTCAGCAGCACTTTGTGTTTCTGGTTTAATTTCCAGGTGCCCACCCAGCCTCCTGTAGAGCCCACTCGTGGGTGCACCTTCCTCAGAGGAGACAGTCCCCACCCCCCCCACCCTTTATGTCATAGAATGCTGTCACTGAGCCTTCCTAACTATACACACAACTCTCTCATTTTGTAAGAAAATGAAACTGCTAAGCATGGATTTGCATTTGAAACAACATTCATTGTTAATGTCAGAAGCAAGAAAAAGCTGCCATGTGTTAATCATTCCAGTGAGGGTTACACCAACAAGTGTCTGCTGCACCTTCTGTGCTGTGCCTGGTCCACGCACCAAGGCTGGAGGTGCAAAGGGGACAGGTCCCAGAGGCTCTGGAAGGACAGAGAAGCCAGGCATGGAAGGGTAGGGAGAGCCCTCGGGGCCTCTGGCCTCTCCCACAGAGACAGCATGAAGGAAGGCCTGGGCGTGACAACAGATGTGGGGGACACAGAGGCAGAGGCCACATGGCAGGAAGGGAACAGGCTGGTGGACCAGGGTGCACAGGCCCTGGAGAGGGAGTTGGATCTCATTCTTTGTGGGGTGTGGGGAGTGATCCTGGCTACTCTGGGCACCACAGAGGCAAGAGCCAGTACAGGCCATCGCGTGAGGGCAGGCATTCCGGTCACCGTCCTGCTGCTCCAGGCCATCGCGTGAGGGCAGGCATTCCGGTCACCATCCTCCTGCTCCAGGCCCTGCAGCTGGCAGCTCCCCTCCGCAGCCCACCACACGCAGCACCAGGAGGCTGTGAATCTCCCCACTCTGTAGGAACAGCTGCCGCTTCCCGGGTCCCCATTCCCCAACGGAACGTGTTCCATGATATCTGTGCAGCATCCACTGTGTGCCAGGCACAGTTCTAGGCCCTGGAGACAAAGCGGGAACAGCACAGACAGGAACCTGCACTCTTACAGCGAGGAGAGGAGTGAGGCCTGGGGACGTTGGGCAGGACAGCTGCAGGGAGAGGGAGGGCAGAGGAGGGGAGAGTCGGGGAGTACCAAGGAAGGCCTCAGCAAAGCAGCATGGAAATAAGACCCGAAAGCACGGAAGGGCTCTCCGGGAGCCGGGTATGCAGGCGCAGAGGCCCCGGGGCCGAGAGCTCTGTGTGGAGACCAGCGTGAGGGGCTGGGGCAGCTGGGCCCAAGGACAGATTCACAGACGCCTTCCATCGCCTCTGACGTGGTCATGACCTGCGGCGTAGCCGCCTCCTGAGGCTGGAACCCTTTCCCTGAGCCGGCCGTGGCCAGGAGCTCCCACCGGGGCAGGGCGCTAAGGCCCCGCACTCCGCCTGGCTGCTGTGGGGCTGCTGCCGGGGCAGGTGCTGACGCTGCCTGTGCCCCCGCCCGTCTCCCACCAGGTTCCGGGTAAATACACGGTCGTGGCGGACCACGAGAAGGGAGGCCCCGATGCGCTGCTCGTGAGGAGCGGGGACGTGGTGGAGCTGGTGCAGGAGGGCGACGAGGGCCTTTGGTAAGACCCCGAGCTCACCCCCGGACTGCCCCGCACGGGCCGCCGCTGACCCTCGCCCCTTGCAGGTACGTCAGGGACCCGACCACTGGCAAGGAGGGCTGGGTGCCGGCCAGCAGCCTGTCCGTCCAGCTCGGCCCGTCCGGCTCGGCCCAGTGCCTGAGCAGCTCAGGTAAGGCCCACGTGCCCCGAGCCCACCCGTGACGCTGCCAAGGGCCCGTGCGAGGAAGCTGCTCCGTGTGTGCCCAGGAAAGCAGACGCCGAAGCCTGTCCCCGCCTGATCTCCCCGCAGAGTCGAGCCCGGGGTCGGCCGTGCTGAGCAACTCGTCCAGCTGCAGCGAGGGCGGCCAGGCCCCCTTCTCCGACCTGCAGGGGTAGCGCCGCGCAGTCTCGGCGCAGGAGACCCGCGCGCTGTCTGGGGCTGCCACTGCGAGGGCTGGCGTGGCGTGGGGAGGGCGCAGTGCCCCCGGACGTCCCGAGGAAGGGGCACCTCAGCGCCCCGACCCAGAGCGCCTGGCCGTGCGGGCTGCAGAGGACCCCTGCAGGGCAGAGGCAGGTTCCACGGAAGACCCCGGCCCGCCGAGGCTTCCTCGGAGACTCCAGAGCCCACGGAGGAGGGGCCGCAGGGAACAGCCCCGGGCAGGAGGCGCCGGGCAGCGGCATCTCCTCCTGGCTCCACCGTGCTGCTTCTTCCTCTGGACGGTGCTTTCAGGGGACGCGCAGACCGTGGTGGAGCTGCTTCCGGAGAAGTGGATGATTCTCTGACCGACGGCCTGAGGAGAGCGGGGCTCGGGGACTCTTTATCTTTTACAAGTTATAGGATTTTTTTTAAGCAGGGATCAATCCCGTGGCCATTTTTTGTGGTACTTTGGCCTCAATTCTTTTACCAGGAATCACTGTGTTTACATGAAATGACAATTTGATACTGTATTTGATAGAAAACTATTTTTTTGTTACCGGGGTTTACATAGAAGCACGTTGTTTATGCCACTAAATGACTTTGGGGGACTCTCCCATGGAAACGGATGGCACTGCCTGAAGCTCCCTGGTCACAGGTGGATGAAAACGTGTCCCTGGGTGACATCAGGTGGTGTCTCCACCACCGAAAGCAGTTAGAAGCCAAGGAGACTCCTTTATCTACCTAAGGTTCATTTTCAAAAGAAAATTTAAACTATAATTTAAACAACCTTCTTTTCTACAAAAAAAAAAAATGAAGGGACTTGATTTTTTTAACGAGCTTCAGTGAATTAGGATATTTTTATTGCTTTTAAAGAAAATACAAAGATGCAGTTTCTGCCGGGTGTGGTGTGGACCAGCGCTGCCGACCATAGCTCAGGCCTGCCCCTGCCTCACTGCACCACAGCCTCCTCGGAGGCCACACCTCCACTCCCCTCCCCACGCGACCCCTGCCTCCCACCCAGGTCCACCTGCCACCTGGTGACCACCTTGAGTGCAGAAGTGAAAGTGGGGAGAGTATGTTATTGAAGCCACAGCAGAACTGGAAAAAAACTCTTCTGTTTTACCCTTCTTGTGTTTCAGAAACATATTCTGTTCCTTTGAAGCCCTTTCAGTGTCTAGTCTGCAGATGTTTTTGTATGTGTGCACCTCTGACCATGTGTGTACATATGTGTCTTGCTGGAAAGGGCATATTCGCTGTCCCCATGCTGCTGGGCATGCCGCCTCACAGCCTCATGGTTCCCAGCCCCAGCACAGTGGAGGCGGGCATGGCTGCATTCCCCTCACACTACCCTCCCAGCGGCTTGCAGCCGTCACTGGCCAGACCTCCAGGGTGCGGAATCAAATAGGAAGCATGCAGAGACTCGGCAGCTTTTCCTCTGATGTGCAAGTTATTTGGAACGCGTGCTGTGTCCTGCGATGTCCCTGATGTACTGTGCGGGCGCGGTGCCTCCATCTCGTCGCGCAGCTGCGCGCCCTTGTGTGACCCTCCCCATAAAGGCACTTTACAGCTTCATGTTTCATCCACTGTCACTTTTTTTTAACTGCTGATGTAAATGGAATTTTAAAAGCAGAGTTCTTTATTGTATGGATGACGTTTGAATAAATATCAGCAATTCCTGCCATCTGCCTTTGTCCGTCAAGACACAGAACGTCTCAGCGGTTGGGGTTTCCAGGGCTGCAGTGCACTGTGCTTGCACATGGCAAGTCATTGTTGAGACGGAAAAGAAGCCGGCAGTGAGCAGGGCCCAGCGTGCGGCTCAGGCACCGAGCAGCCCCTTTGCTTTCTTCTGTCAGACAGCGATGATGACACAATAGCAACAAGGTTGTGCATGTCAGAAACGCAAAGGCAGCAGAGAAAGCGTAGAGGAACCATTACAGAATCACAACGCAGCCAACACGCTCCAGACCAGAAAAGGGAGCATAAAGAAAGGGTATTGATCCAATAGAAGAAGGGAAGGGTGGAGAAAGGGGAAAGCATGGTTAACAGGAAACAACATGTGACGGAAGAGACAGCCCAGATGTGTCTGACTCACAGCAGATGTGATCATGTTACGCTGGCCTCCTGGAAGAGCATCGGATCAGACGTGACAAGTCACTGCTTAGAGACCATCAAGCAAAATTATATACAGATTGAAGATTTAAAATAAAAGAAGACAGAACAGACAAACACTAACCATAAGAAAGCTGGTGTCGCAGTATCGATGACCTGAAATGGAATTTAGGACAGTTGGTAAAGTAAAGCGGGCTGTGTGGCAATCAGGAACTCATAAGCCACTGACTATAAAGCTCAAAACACAGCAAAGTTGGCAGTCGGCAGACAGCAGTGTTGACTGTCACGAAAAGTGATCCCTGTTTGTCCCTAAACATAGAGAAATCTGCATTATTTTCCAACACACATGGAGCACAAACAAAATATTTACAAAACAATGGGAAGATCATTGAAACAGTGTTTGGCAATTTAAAAGCTTGTTTCTAACTCATGGGATGCGGGGAGTCTGCTCTCTAGAACTGGACAGAGTGCACAGAGCCACGAGAGGGAACAGCCATGGCCAGCTCAGATTGGCGTCGACAGCTCAGTGGTGTCTGATTTTATACATGACAAAATAAACGAGTTAACCATTTAAGCCAAAAAATAAGACCAGCGTAACCCAAAGAAAGTATTTAAATACTTCTGTCAATTAGGACAATTCAGAAAAGAGAATAACAAAATCAAAAGCAAAACTCAAACTTTGTACCTGAAAAATCTAATAAAACTGGCTAATTTATAGAAAACCTAAGAAACTCCATATCAAATAAAAAATTTTAAGTATGAGAGAACCATTATGAACAACTTTCTGCCAATATATCTGAAAACAGATAAATAGGATTTAATTGTTAGAATTGGTCAAGAAGAAATAAAATACTTGGGTTGATGAATAACAATTAAAGAAATTGCATTGTAGTTAAAAAAAAAAATTACCCCAAACAGATACCAGATCTAGGTGATTTTATAAGCATACAAAAATATTTATAAAAAACTATTTAAAAGAATATAACAAGAGAAAGCAACTCAATAAAGTTATGAATCAAATTTAACCTTGGCACCCAAACCTGACAAAGATTATGCAAGAAAAAAAAATCAGCTGGGCCAGGTGGCTCACACCTGTACTTCCAGTACTTTGGGAGGCTGAGGTGGGAGAATTGTCTGAGACCAGGAGTTTGAGACCAGCCTGGGCAAGATTGCAAGACCCCATCTCTACATGAAATTTAAAAATTAGCTGGGCATGGTGGTGCACACCTGTAGTCCCAGCTACTTGGGAAGCTGAGACCTTACAAGTGAGCCCAGGAGTCCAAGGCTGCAGTGAGCTATGATGATCAATGCCACTGCACTCCAGCCTGGGCAACAGAGCAAGACCCTGTCTCTCAAAATGAACCAAACAAAAAGATAATGTAAGAAAAAATAAAATTATGAAGATGAATGCAAAAATTCCAAAGGAAATATAATTAAATAAAACCCAATTGTATGTTATAAATAAAGGTAATACGTTCTAAGCAAGTAAATTCATCCCAGGAATGCAAGGGGTAGTAGGTTAATTGGCTATAATTGCCATATTAACGAAGTGAAGGGTAAAATCACCAGCTTAACAAAAGCAAAACAATAATTCAATTTTTATTCAACATGTACTTGTCATGTTAGGTCAATTAGGAGTAGAAGAAAATTACTTTAACTAAATAAAGTATATCTAACAAAGTCTTTGCAGCGAATTTTTTTTTTTTTTTTTTTTTTTTTTTTTTTTTTTTTTTTTTTTTTTTTTTTTTAGACAGAGTCTCGCTCTTTCGCCCAGGCTGGAGTGCAGTGGCGCGATCTCGGCTCACCGCAAGCTCCGCCTCCCGGGTTCACCCCATTCTCCTGCCTCAGCCTCCCGAGGAGCTGGGACTACAGGTGTCTGCCACCACGCCCGGCTAATTGTTTGTATTTTTTTAGTAGAGACAGGGTTTCACTTCGTTAGCCAGGATGGTCTCAATCTCCTGACCTCATGATCTGCCACCTCAGCCTCCCAAAGTGCTGGGATTACAGGTGTGAGCCACCGCACCCACCTGCAGCAAAAATTTTAAGTACTGAAATCCTTTAGAACCATCCCCATTGGCAGCAGAACTGAACAGGGACCCCACTACTCTCCAGTGCAATTTAGCAGCAGTACTAGTGATTACCACAACAAAGAAAAAGGAAACAAGGCCGGCGCCATGGCTCACGCCTGTAATTCCAGCACTTTGGGAGGCCGAGGCGGCAGATCACGAGGTCAGGAGATCAAGACCATCCTGGCTAACATGGAAAAACTCCATCTCTACTAAAAATACAAAATTAGCCAGGCGTGGTGGTGCATGCTTGTAATCCCAGCTACTCAGGAGGCTGAGACGGGGGAATCGCCTGATCCCAGGAGGCAGAGGTTGCCGTGAGCCAAGATGTCACCATTGCACTCCAGCCTGGGCAACAAGAGCGAAACTCCATCTCAAAAAAAATAAAAGAAAAAGAAAACAAGCCATGCTAATTGAAAAATAACTTTTCATATCTAGAAAATCCAGGTGAATTCATAAACTATTGAAACTAAGAAGTCCACAAGATCAACCCACAAAAAGTTACTAACATTCCTAGCAATGACGATACTATTTTAACGGCAATCTAAATACTAATATAAATGTAACAAAAGTTTTGGACAAAATCATGAAACATGATAGAAGGTCATAAAAGAAGGCCTAAATGGGAGATTTTTATGGATGGGACAATTCAGTATCACCAAAATGTTAACTCTCCCCCAAGTTAATCTGTGTATTTAATCAAAATCCCAACAGAATTCTTTGTGGAATTAGGAAGTTGATTGTAATAAACATAGAAGATAAAGGTCTGAGTATAGCCGTGGCGATTCGGGGAGCAGAGGCAGGAGGGGGAGGGCTCGCCTCCCAGGCGTCTGGATAGATCATAAACCTGCCATCAGTCGTGACAAGGGGGAGAGAGGCTAAACCAGTCGAGCAGAATTCAGATTCCCAGGCAGGGATGTGTGCAGGGACGTGGCTTGTCCTGGGGCTGGTCAATCTTTGGCACGGAATGGCCTCTTCGGGAACGGGTGTTATTGGGACAGCTTCCTTTCCGTGTGGATGATGGTGTAAAAGTATAGCCCCCCCAAATTTAAGATTAAAACATTAAGATTATTATGAGGAAACATAGAATATTCTTATTGCCTAGGGCAAGGATAGATTTCTTACAAAAGACAAGCTACACTTTAAGAGATGGACAAAAAGATAAGATGGACAATCTGAGCACATTCCATGGTGAATTTCTCTCCACGCTAAGACCCCGGACAAGGGTGAAAAGCAGGACCAAGGCCTAGAGAAGAAAAATTCTGCTCAAAATCATAACTGTTCAACCTTGCATACATTCTCTCTCTTAAACTGAAAGTTGTTTAGCATCTTACAGCACTGGTGTGATGCCCGGCAGGCCCGAGGGCTCAGCTGCCTCCAGCTGTGGCCCCAAGAAGGCAAAGCACCCAGGTGAGGTGGAGGGAGCAGTCCCCAGCTCTGATGGCTGACAGTGGTGCCCAGGACCAGCTCCCTTCTCTACACAGACAGCAGAGTTCCACTTAGCACAGGCTTTTCCTCGCCAGTGCAGACACTGTCAGCCATTGGAATTGGCCTGCAAGACAGCTTGCTGTGGTGGCATCACGGGCACAGGGCACACAGGCATCCGTGCACGCAGCTCCTCTGTCCTCCCATGCCCCGCACCCTCTGTTGCAAGGAAATGCTTGCTTCTAGTGGCACCAAATAGGATTTGGAACCAGTTGGTGCCCAAGCTCAAATCCTGCTAGCAGCTTCCTGTTTCCCTGGCATACATGCGTCCTGCCGAGATGCATTTGGCACCAGGTGGGATGTGCTCACAGGTTCCCAAAATGAGAACACATAGCAGTTTCCCTGGATGTTTGTTCAATACTATTCCTGGGACCTACCTGCAGATTCCAATTCCTTATGGGTGTGGAAGAGCCTGGAAATCGCGTGTGTGTAGGTGTGTGGCATGTGTATAGGGGTGTGTTTATGTGGTGTGACTTTGGGGTGTGAGTGTGGCATGTGTACGGTGAGTGTGAGTGTGTGTGTATGGCATGAGTTTGGGTTGTGTGAGTGTGGTGCTCTTGTACGAGTGTGAGCATGGAGATTCTTTGGTAGGGAAGGAGTCGGGGTCTCCCCGTCGCCCAGGCTTGAGTGCAGTGGCGCAATCCCAGCTCATTGCAACCTCTGCCTCCCAGGTTCTCTGTCTCCCGAGTAGCTGGGACCACCAGCATGAACCACCAAGCCCGGCTAATTTTTTTATTTTTTGTCTTGCTTTGGTCTTGCTATATTGCCCGGGTTGGTCTGGAACTCCTTTCCTCAATCGATCCTCAGTCCTCAGCCTCCCAAAGTGCTGGGATTACAGGCATGAGCCACCAACCAAGAGATTCTGATGTCACAGACATCTGACTCACACACTTCCTGGACAGCTCACATGTGCCCACCACCACAGTCAGGGATGGCTGCAGATGAATAAAGTGTTGACGTGGTTTCTGTAGCCCCTGAACAAGCAACTTGCCTTGAGATGACAACCAAAGTTTTCCTGTGTCCTCCACACTCAAGAGTGACTGTGAGGCGGAGGGGCCCAGCCCTTCCTGCAGGCTGGAATGAGTGGATGGGTGGATCAACAGAGGCTGCCACAGGAGAGAGGGAGGCCTGGCCTGGGAATGGAGCTGTGACCGTGCCCTTCCCCAGGGTGGGGGCTGAAGGACCTTCCCATCCTAGTGACAGGGCCACAGCACATCCAAGGGGGCCCCAGAGGAGGTCCCGGGAGTCCTGGGAGAGCCTGGGTTAGTCTCCCTGAAGGGAGGAAGTGGGGTTTTGTGAGAGGGATGGTGCAGCAGCCCCCACACCTGCTGCTCCATGTGGCCAGGTCCAGCCCCAGGCAAGGTTCCAGGCACGCCCCTGGGACAGACGTGGGAGGGAGACCAGCAGGTAGGACCCCCTCAGGGAGGTATGGAGCAGGTCCCCGGGGCCAGGTGGAGCCCCTCACACCTGTGTCCTCAAGGACCCACACCAGGACGATGGCCATAGGCGGGCACCTGCAGCCGCCCTGGCCAGCAGTGAGACAGGCAGAGAGCCCAGCCAGATAGCCTGGTTCCTGCCCCCTCCCGCCTGCCCACACAAAGAAGGCTGCACGCAGGTGAGGGTCCATCACCGGAAGAGCTTCACCAGCCCCGAGGCCATGAGCTGCTGAATCTCTCAGGGGTTTTGGCGCTTGAGGTTCCCCAGGTCATTCTGCTGCCCAGAGAGGGTTGAGGACCTCTGACCTAGAACCCCAAAGAGGAAGGGTACCCCAAGACCAGCCAGCCATCTACTCTTAGGTGGGAAAGGGGTGGGGTTTAGATATGGCCCCTCCCCTCCACGTCCTGAAATTACCTTGGGCTGTGCTGGCCGAGAGCCGCGGGGACCAGATTTGAGCTGGACGTGAGCTTTATTCCAGACCGAGCAGCTACTTTGTAAGAGATCTCCCCGGGATCGATATCATGGAGGGGCACAGAGGGGCTTCAGCTGCGCTGGGTGGAAGAGAAAACATGCCCTGTCGGCCCCTCAGCAAGTGCTCTGCTCCCTGGACTGAGATGCAGATTAGCAGCAAGCAGGGAGGCTTCGGGGATGCTGGGGGCTGCTTTGAAAGGCACCCCTGAGCTAAGACTTGGCTGGTGGGAAGGAATCACCTCCCTCCCTCCAGCCATAAGAAGAACTGGACATCAGCTTCCAAAGAAGTCATCAGCAATGCAACTGTTCACATTGAGGATACTCCCTGCTTGAGGGGTCAGCCAGGCCTGCTGGGCAACCTAGGAGGCTTGGATGACCGTCTACCCCAGTGTTTTTGGGATGGAAAGTCCCACATTCTAAGAACCCTCAGTCCCTGGGCAACCTGGGGTGGTTAGTCACCACAGCTTGTGGCTTGGGCCCATGACAGCATATAGAAATGACGTGGACTGCCGCCAGCCAGGCACAGTGGCTCACGACTGTAATCCCAGCTCTTTGGGAGGCCGAGGCATGTGGATCACCTGAGGTCAGGAGTTCGAAACCAGCCTGGTCAACATGGTGAAACCCCATCTCTGCTAAAATATATATATATATATATATATATAAATTAGCCAGGCATGGTGGTGTGCACCTGTGGTCCCAGCTACTCAGGAGGCTGAGGCACAAGAATCACTTGAACCCGGGAGGTGGAGGTTGCAGTGAGGTTGCACCAGTGCACTCTCCAGCCTGGCAACAGAACAAGACTCTGTCTCAAACAAACAAAACAAAACAAACAAAAAGACGTAAGACGTGGATCGCTGGAGAATGGGGGTGCTGCCTGCAGTCAAAACGGAGTGGAGGTGCCCAGCTCAGGGCCAGAATGATCCTATTCCCGGCACTTCTCAGTGAGGCTCTGTGGCTCACCTAGGAAACAAGCCTCCCTTGCAGGCAGCGGCCTGGCTGGCCTGGTCTCCTGGAGGCTCTCTCAAATATTTACATCCACACCCAAGATATGCTCTTGAGATTTGACTCTCGTTATTGCTATGGGACAAGTTTTCATCTGCAGTTTAAATCTTGTTTCCCAGCTTACATTCCTATGTCCTAGGGGTTAGGAATTCTAGATCGTATTTGAAGTGTTGGTGCCACACACACACCTTAACACCTGCACACTGACAACAAAACCATCGCTTTGCAGCACAGCTGGGATTGCCTGACCTTTCTCCTGTCCTCCCCGCTTGAGCTCAGTGGCTGGGCAGCAGGGGATGCATGGCCACTGGCCAGCCAGTTGCAGCTCTTAGCTGGGGTGTTCAGAGGACGCCGCTGTCCTCCCCTCCCCCATCCCTCTGTCGCCCTTGGAGGCAGAGAACTTTGCCCGCCAGTCCCATGGGGAATGTCAACAGGCAGGGGCAGCACTGCAGAGATTTCATCATGGTCTCCCAGGCTCTCAGGCTCCTCTACCTTCTGCTTGGGCTTCAGGGCTGTCTGGCTGCAGGTGCGTCCGGGGAGGTTTTCCCCATAAACTTGGTGGAAGGGCAGTGGGCAAATCCAGGAGCCAGCCCGGGCTTCCCAAACCCCACCCTTGCTCTGGACACCCCCATCTGCCAGGAGGGCTTTCTGGCAGCTCCTGTTCAATTTCTTTCCTTCTAGAAACCAGCATCCAGGCACAGGAGGGGAGGCCCTTCTTGGTGGCCCAGGCTTTGGCGGGATTATTTTTCAAAGAACTTTAGGAGTGGGTGGTGCTTTCCTGGCCCCCATGGGCCCCTGCCTGTGAGGTCAGACAAGCGCAGGGAGTCTTGGGCCTCTCAGAGTGCGGGAAGTGCTCACAGGGTGCTCCCAGACTGGGGAGCACAAGTAGGGGAGGTGCGTGGGGGATGGTGCCTGGGGCATGGGGGATGGGGTGTGGGAAACGGCATGTGGGGCGTGGGGGATGGGGTGTGGAGGATGGGGGGTGGGGACAGTGTGTGGGGTGTGGGGGATGGGCCATGGGGGGTGGGGCCTGGGAAACGGCATGTGGGGTATGAGGGATAGGGCATGGGGTGTAGGGATGAGGTGTGGGAAAGTGTGTGGGGTATGGGGGATGGGACGTGGGAAATGGCATGTGGGGTGCAGGGGATAGGGCATGGAGGTGTGGGGGATGGGGTGTGTGGGGTGTGGGGGATGGGGCATGGAAAGGGTGTGTAGGGTGTAGGGATGGGGTGAGGAGATGGCGTGGAGGATGGGGCATGGGGATGGCAGGTGTGGCATGGGGATGGCGAGTGGGGGGTGGGCGTGGGGATGGTGACTGTGGGGTGGGGATGGCAAGTGGGGGTGGGGCCTGGGAATGGTGAGTGGGGTGTGGGGATGGCAAGTAGGGGGTGTGGCGTGGGGATGGCGAGTGGGGAGTGGGAATGACATGTGGGGATGGCAAGTGGGGGGTGGGGATGGCGTGTGGGGATGGCGAGTAGGGGATGGGGATGGCCTGTGGGGATGGTGAGTGGGGCGTGGGGATGGCGAGTAGGAGGTGGGCTGTGAGGGACAGTGCCTGGGATGTGGGGCTGCAGCCCTAGCTCACAGCATGGCCTTATGACCCCGGCCACCTTCCTGCCCCAGGTGGGGTCGCTGAGGCCTCAGGAGGAGAAAACACGGGACATGCCGTGGAAGCCGGGGCCTCACAGAGGTGAGCAGGGACTGCCACTGGTTTTGTCCTGGGGCCCAGTGGGGGCCAACATCACCTCCTTTGCCTCCCATGGCAAAGAGCCCGCCCTCGGGGTGGCTACTGCAGTGCCCCCCAAGGAGGGTGTTCCCTGCTCAAGAGGAAGTGACCGCTCCAGCTTGGCCTTCCCTGGGACTGGGGTGCAGGCGATTTTATCTTCTTGGTTCCATTCTGTTCCTTCCAGATAATCGTGTGTTCTTCATCAGGTTTTCCTCAGTTCTTGAGAGGTTTTCTGATGCAAATCTGCTTTCATCCCAGGGCGGTCACCGGCTCTGCTCACACCAGCCTCCAAGGGTGTGGGTGTCCTAGAAGTGTGGGTGTTCCAGGGGCGTGGGTGTCCCCAGGGGCGTGGGTGTGCGGGGGGCGTGGGTGTCCCAGGGTTGTGGGTGTCCCGGGGGCGTGGGTGTCCCGGGGGCGTGGGTGTCCCGGGAGCATGGGTGTCCCGGGAGCGTGGGTGTCGGGGACTGCAGGGACCTGGGCCTCCCCTCCCACTCCTGCTGCCCAGGGCACCTCCTGTGAGGACTCGGTGTCCATGAATTCCCACCTCCTGGAGCCCGATTCTTTGGTGTCCCCGCCTGCATCCTCAGCCTCCTTCCAAACCAGACCGGTTCTCTAGGGACGTCGACGTGTGAAACTGATTTTAAAGAAAACAGGCGGTGGCCTTTCTCGTGGCCCCACGTGGCCCAGTAGAGCTCAGTTTCCGTCCCTTCTTCCGCGCTCAGTAACCAATTTAGGCCGCTCCTGCAGAACTCGGGCTCCTGCCCACCGGCCAACAGCGTCCACCTGAGGCCCCGTCCTCCTTTTTGTTCGTCCCTCCCGAACGCGCCTCCTGCGGCCTCTCCAGAGCCCCTCCCGCGCGTCCTCTCAGCCCCGCTCGCCTCCTCCCGGGGCCTCCCTCTCCCGCCCGCCCCACAGCCCGTCTCCCCTCGCGGGCTAAGGCAGGTTCAGGCAGCGCGGCCGCCCCGGGGGGTCACTCCTCACTCCACCACCGCGTGGTGCCCACAGCTCACAGCGCTCCCGGGAAACGGTCCCCTCAGCTGTAGGGCGTCCTGAAGAACGGCCTGCTCGGAGCTGAGCGCACGGGGTTGCCTCGCCCTGGGCGGCTTGGGGTTGCCGTTTTCCCATGGGCAAAGCGGGGGTCCTATTTGCCTACAAGTAACCGTCGGGGTTACGGAGAGGCCAGGAGCTGCAGCGGGGGGCTCTGCTCTCAGGACCGGCCCCAGGAGGATCCGCGCGAGGTCTGGAGCTCCGAGGGGTCGCAGGGGACAGAGAGGCCCCAAGCGGAGGCAGGGAAGGCGGCAGAAGCCCAGGACCGCCAAGAGCTGGCGAGGAAGCCTGGGGCTCGCTGTCGGGGGAGCCGGGCAGGGGCCGCGTCTCGGACTAGGACGGAGGCCTGGGGAAGGCAGATCTGGCCGCCGGAGACGCGGTGCGGGTGGAGACGAGGGATTTGGATTTCCGCGGGCGGCTGTGCAGGGCCAAGGCGGCGTTGGCGCGCGGTTCACGTGGGCCCCAGGGGGGTGCCCAGCACCCGGGCCGCGCCGCCTTCTCCTCGTCGGCATCAACCCCCAGCCTCACATTTACGCGGCGGCGCCCGCAGCCCCCTTCGGCCCAGCTTCCTCGCGTGCCCCTGAGCGCGCCCTCGGGATCAGCTCCTGGAAGCAGAGAGGCCGGGCCGGGAAGGATGAGCGAGAGGGGTGACTGCCCTGGGAGCACGGCAGGGAGGACGTCCAGCCAATCCTGCGAGCAGCGCCGCTCCCCTCCTCCAGGACGGGCGGGAACCTGCGATGCCCCCGCTGCGTGGGGCGGGGCCGTGGGACGGTCTCCGAGGCACTGGGCAGGGCAAGCGGTGAGCATTTCACGGAACTCGCATTTCTCAGTCTTCATAACCCAGGAGGAAGCCCACGGCGTCCTGCATAGGCGCCGGCGCGCCAACACGTTCCTGGAGGAGCTGCGGCCGGGCTCCCTGGAGCGGGAGTGCAAGGAGGAGCAGTGCTCCTTTGAGGAGGCCCGGGAGATCTTCAAGGACCTGGAGAGGACGGTGAGCCCAGCCTCGGGGCGCCCCGCACCGCTGAGACTGCAGGCGGCGGTGGACCAGGCCGTGTGGGGCCGCCTGCGTCTCTTTGGCTGTGGCTGTGAGCGGCGAACACGCAGCGGCGCCCGCACAGCGCTTCCTGCGGGGGTCGCTTTCCGCCTGGGGTGACTCAGCTTTCCTGGGCGATGCCCCTCCCTCCCCGTTTCCAGGGACGCCCCCCCACGCACACGCTCCCCTATGGGGCCACATCAGAAAATACGATTTGAAAAGCACACTTAGGGTGTCACCCTTAACTTCCCAAGGGAGTCCCCCCAATACCCTAAGGATCCGGGGCAGCCTGCGCATCACAGACGCGCGCGGCTCACAGAAGGGACATGGTGAGAAGCTGGCCTGGGGGAGCCGCACGCGGCCCACAGCATGCCACCAGCGGCGCCTCCTCAGGGCACATGTCGGGGAGAAACAACATTTAGGGACCTGGGACTTTCTCCACTTCACACTCACGGGTCACCTCACACTGAAAGATCACCTCAAACAGGATACCTCACACAGGGCACGCTTCACACCACAGGCCACCTCACACTCACAGGACACCTCACACTCAGGGTGCACTTCAAACCCACAGGTCATTACACCTCACACAGGACACCTCACACAAGATACCTCACATGGGGCACACTTCACACTCACGGGTCACCTCACACTCGACAACTCACACAGATCACCTCTCAGAGGACACCTCACACAGGGCACACTTCACACTCAGGACACCTCACACTCAGGGTGCACATCAAACTCACAGGTCATTTCACCTCACACTCACAGATCACCTCACTCTCACAGGACACTTCGGACAGGGCACACTTCACACTCACAGGTCACCTCACACTGGTCACCTCACACAGGTTATGTCAAACTCACAGGTCCCCTCACACAGGACACCTCACACAGTGCACACTTCTCACAGGTCCCCTCACACAGGTCACCTCACACTCACAGGGTGCACTTCACACTCATGGGTCCCCTCACACAGGTCACCTCACACTCACAGGGTGCACTTCACACTCATGGGTCCCCTCGCACAGGACACCTCATACTCATCACCTCACACACGTTATATCAAACTCTCAGGTCCCCTCACACAGGACACCTCACACAGTCACCTCTCACAGGACATTTCACACAGGGCACACTTCACACTCACAGGTCACCTCACACAGGGCACACGACTCTCACAGGTCACCACACCTCACACTCACAGATCAGCTCACATAGATCACCTCACTCTCACACGACATCCATCACACTCACAGGTCACGTCACACTCATAGGATACCTCACCCACAGGTCACCTCACACAAATCACCTCGCTCACACAGATCACCTCACACACAGGGCACACTTCACTCTCACAGGTCACACCTCACACAGATCACCTCTTACAGGACACTTCACACAGGGCACACTTCATTCTCACAGGTCCCCTCACACAGGACACCTCACATTCACAGGGTGCACTTCACACTCATGGGTCCCCTCACACACAGGACACCTCACACTCACAGATCACCTCACACTCACAGGGCACACTTCATTCTCACAGGTCACCTCACACACGGGACATCTCACAGATCACCTCACTCACACAGATCACTTCACATAGGGCACACTTCACTCACAGGTCACCACACCTCACCTCCCACTCACAGATCACCTCACTCTCACAGGACACCTCACACTCACAGGTCACCTCATGCTTACAGGACACCTCACACTCACAGGTCACCTCACTCTTACAGGACACCTCACACAGGTCATCTCACTTTTACAGGACACCTCATACTCACAGGTCACCTCACTCTTACAGGACACCTCACACTCACAGGTCACCTCACGCTCACAGGACACCTCACGCTCACAGGACACCTCATACTCACAGATCATCTCACTCTTACAGGACACCTCACACTCACAGGTCACCTCACACTCACAGGTCACCTCACTCTTACAGGACACCTCACACTCACAGGTCACCTCACACTCACAGGTCACCTCACGCTCACAGGACACCTCATGCTCACAGGTCACGTCACTCTTACAGGACACCTCACACAGGTCATCTTACTCTCACAAGACACCTCACACTCACAGGTCACCTCACGCTCACAGGACACCTCACGCTCACAGGTCACGTCACTCTTACAGGACACCTCACACTCACAGGTCACCTCACTCTTACAGGACACCTCACACTCACAGGTCACCTCACTCTTACTGGACACCTCACACTCACAGATCGTCTCACTCTTACAGGACACCTCACACTCACAGGTCACCTCACTCTTACAGGACACCTCACACTCACAGGTCACCTCACACTCACAGGTCACCTCACTCTTACAGGACACCTCACACTCACAGGTCACCTCACGCTCACAGGACACCTCACGCTCACAGGTCACGTCACTCTTACAGGACACCTCACACAGGTCATCTTACTCTCACAGGACACCTCACACTCACAGGTCACCTCACGCTCACAGGACACCTCACGCTCACAGGTCACGTCACTCTTACAGGACACCTCACACAGGTCATCTTACTCTCACAAGACACCTCACACTCACAGGTCACCTCACGCTCACAGGACACCTCACGCTCACAGGTCACGTCACTCTTACAGGACACCTCACACTCACAGGTCACCTCACTCTTACTGGACACCTCACACTCACAGATCGTCTCACTCTTACAGGACACCTCACACTCACAGGTCACCTCACTCTTACAGGACACCTCACTCTTACAGGACACCTCACACTCACAGGTCACCTCACGCTCACAGGTCACGTCACTCTTACAGGACACCTCACACAGGTCATCTTACTCTCACAGGACACCTCACACAGGGCACACTTCACTCTCACAGGTCACCATACCTCACACAGATCACCTCATACTGACAGACCACTTCATTCTCACAGGATACCTCACACTCAGGGCACACTTCACACTCACAGGTCACCTCACACAAGGCACCCTTCACACTCACAGGTCACCACACCTCACACAGATCATCTCATTCTCACAGGACACCTCACTCTCACAAGTCACCTCACACTCAGATTATCTCACACTCACAGGTCGCCACACCTCACACTGATAGGATCTCTCACACAGGATGCCTCACAGTCACAGAGAAACACATCTCATATGCACAAGACACCTCACACTCACAGGACACGTCATGCTCAAGGAAGCCTCACACTCACAGGAGGTCCAGCTGTCTGAGGCAAAGGTTAACATGAACCTTTCCAGGCAAATTGAGGATGGTCATGCCTAGCATTTTTATACACCTAGTTTTCAAAGCATTTCTCATCTGTTGTATTCTCTCAGCACCCTGTGCGTTTAAGTTCAGGTGGCCAACAGTTTCTTCAGCAATCACTTTTTTCTGTGGAGTGCTTTTGCTGTTTGTGGAATATTTTGCATCTGCTACTGCACCCTTTCCCCGTATGTGTGGCCACCCTGTCAGAGGTGGAGCTGTGGCTCAGAGCCTGTGTACCTCGTCCCAGGTCCACAGCTCAGCGACAGAAGAGTCAGGGCTGAACCTCGGGTGTTCTGACTTGAGAGCAGGAAATGTGTGGTCACCCATAGTTCCAGATGTCCCAGGGAGGGGCCAAGATGAGAAGAAACCTACCTCAGCTCCAGAGCAAAGTCTGGCCTCCTGAGCCCGCCCCGCCAGGCCCAGGTCCAAGTCCCCCACCCCCAGTTCATGGTTTGTCCAGTGCTTCCCATCGGGTGCTCTGGTGAAGGTGCATCTCACGAGGCTTTCTCTCTTGTTCCCTCAGAAGCTGTTCTGGATTTCTTACAGCGGTGAGTGGACGATCGCCACCAATCCTGCCTGCAACCCTTCTCCTCAGCGTACTGACACCAGCCCACTCCACAGATGGGGACCAGTGTGCCTCAAGTCCATGCCAGAATGGGGGCTCCTGCAAGGACCAGCTCCAGTCCTATATCTGCTTCTGCCTCCCTGCCTTCGAGGGCCGGAACTGTGAGACGTGTAAGGCCCCGCTTTGGGTCCCATATTTGCAGAGGGCCCTGGGGAGCTGGTGGAGGTGGCCTGGCCGACCAGGCTGCAGGGTGCACAACCTGGTGAGGCGTGTGGACCGGGCATTCTGGGCTCAGCCCCAGTTGGAAGTTGGTCTAGGTGACCTTGAAGTCCCTTCCAGTCTGAGGTCTTTGACAGGAACCCAAGGTTCTAATTCTCAGACTTAATGGCCCCTTGGGCTCCCGGCCCTGGGCAATTCTCAGCCCTCGAGATGGCCCAGCTGAGAGTCCCTGTGTCCCTGTCCCACTTCCACATCCCACGACACAGGACCGCTTGGTAAACTTCCCCTTCTCTACTTTCCATTACAGAGGTTTGAGGGTTGTTTTTTTTTTTTTTTTTACCATCCGAATATTAAATTATCACAAAGTTTGAGGCCCCCAACCTCCCTTGGGTTCAGTAATTCACTAGAAGGACTCATAGAACCCACTGAAGTGGATACACTCACAGTTACCATTTATTACAGCAAAGGATGCAGGCTTAAGTCTGCAGAGGGATCAGGCACAAGCTTCCCATTGTCCTCTCCCTGTGGGGTCATGTGGACAGTTCTTAATTCTCCCAGAATGACGTGTGACGAGACGTGGGGAAGTACTGCCAACTTGGGAAGCTCTACAAGCCCCGGTGTCCAGAGGTTTTATCAGGGCTCAATCACATAGACCCAGCTGACCACCCACACGGCTGACCTCAGTCTCAGCCCCTCCAGAGGCTAAGCCGATAGTGCGGCCCAAGGCCCCGCCATACATCACATTGTCAGCTAGACCATCCAGCACGGCTCAAGGCCCAGGTAAACACCAACATTCCCTCAGGCAAGACCTTCCAAGGGCTTAGCGGTCACTTCCGAGGAGCCAAGGCAAAGGCTACCCTTTCTCTGGCACAGCAGTTCATCCTTGACCACCCAAGACCACATTCTTACACTGAATGAGCTCTCCTGTGCAGCAGCCACTTTCTTCTCTAAGCAGAAGAGAGCCCAGCACGGTGGAGGAGGCTGAAGAGAGAGGCTTCCTGCTGGTCATCTGGGTCCAGAACACCTGGGGATCTCTGCTCAGTCCTGGTGCCCAGCAGCCCTGGTGCCCAGCAGCCCTGGTGCCCAGCAGCCCTGGTGCCCAGCAGCCCTGGTGTACATCCTGCAGGGCAGGCCTTCCCGCCGGAGTCCTGGACTTGCTCAGGGCCACTCCCCTTGCCCACGTCAACCAAAGTCGGGCTGCTGGTTCTGCTTCTTCTTTCTGAGCCCATGACCAGAGCTGGGACTAACTGTCCCCAGGCGGGCTCACGGTGGTACGAGGCCAGCTTGGAAAACTGTCTCAGCTCTCTGGTCCTCTCGACAGTTGGGTCTCTGACTGGAAGTCCCTTGGACACTTTTACCGTCCCCATGGGGACTTTCACTTTCCCCCAGGCTCCCCTCAGGCTCCCATCAGCTGCTCGGAAGAGTGGTCACCCTGGAGGCCACTGCCCACCAGCCAGGCACCCCCCAAATGCAACTGCAGCCAGCGCTGCCGCCCACTGGCAAGGCTGTTCAGACATGTGGCTCCTCTGATCCACGCCTTGTCCTTTGGGTCAGTCCACAGAGCAGGTGGTGCCAAGCTCAGGATCTGTCACCCACAGCTCAGTGCCACCTTCCAGGCAGAACACTGCTGCTGACCCAGAGCATGGCCACCCCCGGGGCTGGCTCTCGCTGACCCCCAGAAGCCCCTCTCAGGGTGTCCCCTTCCTGTCCCCAGACAAGGACGACCAGCTGATCTGCGTGAACGAGAACGGCGGCTGTGAGCAGTACTGCAGTGACCACACGGGTGCCAAGCGCTCCTGTCGGTGCCACGAGGGGTACTCTCTGCTGGCAGACGGGGTGTCCTGCATACCCACAGGTGACCAGGCTTCATGTCCCAGTCCCAGATGACACCAGTCCCCGTCCCACTACGGATTATCTTACTGGACAAAAGACGGGTGGGGGTGGCTTCACATCTACTGAGCACCGATTACGTGCCGACCAACTGTGAGTCAGGATCTGGGCACCAAGGGTGGCACAGGCCAGAGCGACAGTGACTAGGATGGGCACTCTGGGGGCAGTCCCTGAAAGGCCTCAGGCCCCCTGCCCATTCTAAGCAGACCAGGGGAGCCAAGCAAGGCACTATCTCACGTCCAACTCCCACTCGCAGGACCTCCGCCAGGGTTCATGAATCTCCTTAGGCACAGCCAATGTCTGTACTGACTGCTGCCCACTCTGCATTCCAAAACTCGTAAAGGCTCCTGGGAAAATGGGATGTTTCTCCAACCCAGCCTGAAACGAATGGGCTGCACTTCCAAAAGCAGGGACACCCCACGCCCACTGTGTCTCAAAGAGGTGGACGTGCCCACCCTGGCCACACAGCCTGGGACTCAGCCCGCCACCTCCTCGGGTTTTCTTTCTGGCCCAAGACCTTGATTGGAGCAGATCAAAACTAAGTATGGGATCAAAACAACACAGTTGTTTGTGACATTGATTCATCTTTAGGTAGAATTTCATTCACCTTTTACTAAAGTCAAGCAACACATCTTCCCCCTGAAAAGTGAGCAGAGGGCGGTTTTAAGACGTAAGCCCTCCGTTTCCTCCAAAACCAGCCCTGACCGTTGTCTCCTCAGCCAGCCACTTCCACAAGGGCCTCTCATGGCCCGGCCCCACCAGTCAGGCCCAGCCGAGGCCCTGCCTTCCACCACCCCTGGGCCCTGGGAGCTCCTGCTCCTGGGGGCCTCCCATAGCCTCGGCCTCAAGGCCTCTCAGAGGATGGGCATTTCTGAATCTTGCCTAGTGGCACCTTCATCCCTCACAAATCTCTGCATCTTTCTGACTTTTGTTTTACACAGTTGAATATCCATGTGGAAAAATACCTATTCTGGAAAAAAGGAATGCCAGCAAACCCCAAGGCCGAATTGTGGGGGGCAGGGTGTGCCCCAAAGGGGAGTGTCCATGGCAGGTAAGGCTTCCCCTCGCTTCAGGATTCCAAGCCCTGAGGGTCTTGGAGCCTTTTGAATGTGAACAACAGTTCTGGAAGGGAAAATGGGCAGGTCAGCCCCGAGCCCACCAGGCTCCAAGTCAGCCCACCTAGCACCTCCAGCTCACTGCACGCCCATGCTTTTAGTGGGGCAAGGAAGGAGAAAAGAAAATGACACTCACTGAGGGTCTACCCTGTGCAGAGAACCCTGCGAGATGCCCCACCCGAGTTGTCACGTCGTCCTCACTGTTACTCTTTGAGGTGGGACCTTTGCCTGATCTTTGCAAAATCAGGAGCGTTGGATCAAAGCTATGTGAAGATCCTGTGACGTGAACAGTGAAATCTCACAGCGACATTTGTATTCTTTGGCCGTGCCCAAGAGCACGTCTCAGCTAGGGAGGGGCACAGCCTCCCAGAGCCAGGTCTGAGCAGCTTTGCCTGGGAGGGATCTGCAAAGACCCCAGGATTTCAGAAACAAATTGTGCAATGCCAGAGGTCCCTTTGCATGCCCGGGAGGGCGAGTCATCAGAGAAACAATGACAGCAATGTGACTTCCACACCTCCTGTCCCCCCGCCCAGGTCCTGTTGTTGGTGAATGGAGCTCAGTTGTGTGGGGGGACCCTGATAAACACCATCTGGGTGGTCTCCGCGGCCCACTGTTTCGACAAAATCAAGAGCTGGAGGAACCTGATCGCGGTGCTGGGTAGGTACCGCTGTCCCCTGTCTGACCGCAGCTCTCAAGTGTCTCAGGGGCCGTGGCTCTGGGCTTCGTGCTGTCACTTCCACAGACAGACAGATGTCTCCAAAAGGGGAGCGACCATGCTGGGCACGACTGCTGTGGCCACCGTGCTCTCAGCCACTTTCCCATGCCCAAATAAAACGGTAAAAGACTGGGGGTTATGCCCATCCTGCCTCAGTTGACCAAGAGCCCAGAAAAGGTTGCGATGCCCAGGGCTTCATGGGACCATCAGGTGGCAGGGGTTCTGCTCACTGGGTTTATGGGTGAGATGAGCACTCCCAGGAGGGCCACTGGGCCGGGAAGAACTGTGGAGAATTGGGGCACGCCCTGTCCCTCCAGCTGCCGGGGTGCAGCACCTCTTCCCCACCTCAACACCCAGGCCCCAGATTCACCCCAGTTCACACGCCCCCACACAAGCCACAGGCTGCCACCTGGGGCAGGCCAGCCCCACCTTGGGATTGGATGCAGGCCCCCTCGCCCCAAAAGGAGACTGCGGCCCCTGCAGACCTAGAAATGGCCACAGCCCATCCCCATGCACCAGGGGCGAGGCAGCAGGTGGTGGAATGGGCCTGAGGGGGGCTCCTTCCTTCCAGGCGAGCATGACCTCAGCAAGCACGATGGGGACGAGCAGAGCCGGCGGGTGGCGCAGGTCATCATCCCCAGCACGTATGTCCCGGGCACCACCAACCACGACATCGCGCTGCTCCGCCTGCACCGGCCCGTGGTCCTCACTGACCATGTGGTGCCCCTCTGCCTGCCTGAACGGACGTTCTCCGAGAGGACGCTGGCCTTCGTGCGCTTCTCATTGGTCAGCGGCTGGGGTCAGCTGCTGGACCGTGGCGCCACAGCCCTGGAGCTCATGGCCCTCAACGTGCCCCGGCTGATGACCCAGGACTGCCTGCAGCAGTCACGGAAGGTGGGAGACTCCCCGAATATCACGGAGTACATGTTCTGTGCCGGCTACTCGGATGGCAGCAAGGACTCCTGCAAAGGGGACAGTGGCGGCCCACACGCCACCCGCTACCGGGGCACATGGTACCTGACAGGCATCGTCAGCTGGGGCCAGGGCTGCGCGGCCGTGGGCCACTTTGGGGTGTACACCAGGGTCTCCCAGTACATCGAGTGGCTGCAAAAGCTCATACGCTCAGAGCCACGCCCAGGTGTTCTCCTGCGAGCCCCATTTCCCTAGCAGCAGCCCTGCCCCGTGGAGAGAAGGCCAACGCTGCGTAGAACTGTCCTGGCACCAAATCCCATCAACTCTTCTGCAGTTCGTGGGGTAGAGGAGGGCATGGGAGGGAGGGAGAGGTGGGGAGGGAGACAGAAACAGAAACAGAGACAGAAACAGAGACAGAGAGAGACTGAGGGAGAGATTCTGAGGACATGGAGAGAGACTCCAAGATTCAGAGAAACTAATAGAGACACAGAGATGGAATAGAAAAGATGAGAGGCAGAGGCAGACAGGCGCTGGACAGGGGCAGGGGAGTGCCACGGTTGTCCTGGAGGCAGACATCCCAGCTGAGCCTCCATATCTCCCTTCAGCCAAGCCCACCCGCACGTGATCTGCTGGCCTCAGGCTGCTGCCCTGCCTTCATTGCTGGAGACAGTAGAGGCATGTACACACGTGGATGCGCACACACATGCCAATGCACACACACAGAGATATGCACACACACAGATGCACACACAGAGATATGCAAACACACCGATGCACACACACATAGAGATATGCACATACACAGATGCATACACACAGATATGCACACACACGGATGCACGCACACAAAGCCAATGCACACACACCAGTGCACACACACGGATGCACAGAGATATGCACACACCGATGTGCACACACAGATATGCACACACACCAATGCGTGCACACACCGATGCACACACACACGCACACACATGGATGCACACACACCGATGCTGACTCCGTGTGTGCTGTCCTCTGAAGGCGATTGTTTAGCTCTCACTTTTCTCGTTCTTATCCATTATCATCTTCATTTCAGGCAGTTCAGAAGCCTCACCATGCATGTTGGCAAATGCCCCAAACTCTCCCCCAAAATGTATTTCTCCCTATGCTGGGTGCCGGGCTGCACAGACCGTTCCCCACCTGCTTCCCAACTTCACAATAAATGGCTGCATCTCCTCCACACGCCTGTAGTGCCTGCCACCCACTGGGTTGCCCGTGATTCATTTTCGGAGCCCCCGGTGCTCATCCTCTGAGATGCTCTTTTCTTTCACAATTTTCAGCATCACTGAAATGAACCCTCACATGGAAGCTATTTTTTTTTCTTTTTTCTTGTTTCTTTTTTTTTTTTTTTTGAGACGGAGTCTCGCTCTGTCGCCCAGGCTGGAGTGCAGTGGCGCAATCTCGGCTCACTGCAAGCTCCGCCTCCCGAGTTCACGCCATTCTCCTGCCTCAGCCTCTCTGAGTAGCTGGG
This sequence comes from Symphalangus syndactylus, assembly GCF_028878055.3. NCBI lineage: Eukaryota > Metazoa > Chordata > Mammalia > Primates > Hylobatidae > Symphalangus > Symphalangus syndactylus. Next base: position 7,224,838 of record NC_072437.2, on the reverse strand, counting down.
ACTACAGGCTCCCGCCACCACGCCCGGCTAATTTTTTTGTATTTTTAGTAGAGACGGGGTTTCACCGTGGTCTCGGTCTCCTGACCTCTTGATCCGCGCACCTCGGCCTCCCAAAGTGCTGGGATTACAAGCGTGAGCCACGGAAGCTATTTTTTAAAAACAAAAGCTCTTTGATAGATGTTTGAGGCTGTAGCTCCCAGGATCCTGTGGAATTGGATGTTCTATCCCTGCCACAGCCCTTGTCAATGATATTTCGCAGAGACCCTGGGAGCACCTGCTCGAGAATCAGGGACACGCACATCACTAAATGCAGGTTCCCAGGCCCTGGCTGCAGTGGGAGGACCTGACAAGCTGCACTCTTGCTGAGTCCCCAGGGTGGTGGGGGAAGAATGAGAAACACATGAACAGAGAAATGGGGAGGTGACAGACACTGCCCCCACTCAGACTCCAGCAAGCACGGCTCAGACAGCGGACTCGATGCCATCCCTGCAGGGCCGTCCCGGGCACCGGTGGCGCTCACAGCAGCAAGGCAGGCACCAGCAACCCACCGCGGGGGCACTCAGGCAGCATCTACTTCAGAGCAGACAGGGTCCGTGAACTACAGCCGTGGGCTGCTTCCAAGCCAGCCTGCTCTTGTAAAGTTTTATGGGAACACACCCATGTTAGTGTCCATGGAGTGGCCGTGGCAGAGACGTCCAGCCAGACAGATCAGCTGACCCGCCAAGCCCAGCATGGTTAGTGTCAGGACCTCTGCCGAAGACGCTTGCTGACCCTGGCCAGACCCCGGTTCCTAATGCCTCCCCATACGGGACGGGAGCCAGTGGCAGGCCCTGATCCAGGTCAGAGCTGGCTCTGCTTTCTCTTTTGTCCGAGTGGCCGTGCCTCAGTTTCCTCATCTGTAAAACAGGAGCCCACCGTGATGCTTGTGGTGGGATGAGATCAGCGTGGGTGGAACAGGGCCCTGGAAGGGCCCATGCCATCATCATCGGCAGCAAAGCCACTCTGCAGACAGATGCTTCAGTGAACTGGCAGAAAATTCTGCAACCAGAATGCCCGGGGCTCCTGAGGCCCTAAGCCCAGCCGGGCTCTGGAAGCCGCTCTGACTTCTTGGGAGTGGAAGTTGGCAGGACTCTTCCTGGGAAGAAGCAGAGGGTGGGGATGAGAGGACAGTTCAGGAGCCCACCCAGACCCACAGGAGGAAACCGGGGGAGTCATGCGGGGTCCTGGTGGAGCGCCAGCCTCCCTTCCTGCCAATGGGAAATGCAGGCGCCCACCTCATGGTGCTGCCAGAGGAGGGGGCCCGGGACTCCCCAGAGGCTTTGCTGAAGGGCCTGGGCACCCCCGAAGGCTACACGGTTCATATGGGACGTGCCACCTGCCACGGCTCAGCTCCGGCTTTCTGTGAGTGGCGAGATAGAATACAGGGAGGCCACTGGCCATGGGCCTGGGACAGGGTGGGATGAGGCGGCAGGCTTGGGCCCCCAAAGCCAGCATCGCCACCCAGTGTTGATGACAAAGACTGCGGGTCTGCCACGAGCATCCTGCTGTCGGTGCACACACTGCATTGGTCTCTCCACGCAAACACGCCTAGAGGCGATGCCGGAGTGTGGAGACCAGGAGAGGCAGGAGTCAGACATCTGGTGCCACCAGGAAGGCCCCTCTCAGAGGACCGGGCTGTGCGTGGCGCCTGCCATGGGAGGCCAGCCCGGCGTTGGCATCCAGCATCATCAGTTTGTGCAGTCGGGTGGGGCTCAGTGAGTGCCTCCTGTGTGCCAGGCACAGTGACGCACAATGTGTGCAAACCAGGCTCGTGTGCAGGTGGCTGTGAGATGGGGCGACCCATCAAGGCAGACGCACTGTGAGGCAGTGGCCAGTGCTGCAGGTTTTAGGGGCATTGCTCCCTGGCCACTATGGCATAGCAGGCAGTGATCGCCACACTGGCCAAGTTTTAGGCCATTTATTCCGGAGACCCCAGAGGCAAAAATCCTGGCTGCACCTCCCAGTGACTCCCACAGCCATTGAGCAGAGATGCTCAGGGACCTTGTGACGGGAGGGTTCTGTGCTGGAGAATGAGCCCAGAAGCCCTCTCAGCCTCGGAACAGTGTGGCCAGTGGTGGGCAGGTCAGGAGGGGTTTCCGACAGAGCCTGTGCCTCCAGATGGTCAGAGGAGGGTCACTCTCCACAGAAGTACATTTTGGGGCCATGTGGGCACAGAAGGTTTGGGGGTGGGTGGGGCAGGTGCCAGCCTGGCCTGTGGGAGACCATGGCGCAGATGCCAAGCCCCCCCGTGACATGAGACCACCTGACACCACCCAGAGAGTGGCCGTGAGCAGAATGGCCCGCCCAGAAGCAAGCAGGGCCGTGAGGCAGAAGTCCTGGGCTCAGATCCCACACTCACTGCCAGCAGCCTCAGCTCAGGCTTCTGAGCTCTCTAAACATAGTTTCCTGTTCTGGAAAAATGATGGGGAAAATGATATTTTTATGTGATTGTGAGGACTGAGAGTTAAATGTAAACATCTGGAAACTATAAAACTAGCGTGAAATGATGTTTTTATTCTTAGAACAGAAAGTCCCCACTCCTGCGGCCCTGATGACTGATGAGGATGAAGTTCCACGGGGCCGCCCAGCTCTGCCTGGGGAAGGTGGGGCCACAGCGGCTGTGTTCCCAGCGTAGTCACTCCCCTCCCTCGCCAGCGGGTCTCGGCTCCAATCAGGAGGCCTAAGCCAAGTGATAAGCAGCCGGACAACAGCCATCCCAGCCAGGGCGTGGACTTTGCTCCAGCAGCCTGTCCCAGTGAGGACAGGGACACGGTACTCGGCCACGCCACTCGGCCACGCCATGGGGCACCTACTGCACCTCATCCTGCTCAGTGCCTCCCTGGCTGGCCTCCTGCTGCCCGGGGAAAGTCGTAAGTGCCCCTTGCCCTTCAGACCCAAAAGCAGCCCTGGGGAGCGGGGTGGGGCGGCAGTTGGGGAAACCCTCTCATCTCCACAGCCTGGACAGCGGGTCCTTGGCCGCTGTCAGAGGCTGGCCTCAGATGGCTGGGCTTGGCCTTTCCAGCCAAGGGCATCCTCAAGGCCAGCTGTGGCTCCCTGTGGCCGAGAGTCAGATGGGCAGATCAGAGGTCACAGAGACAAAAACACAAGGACAGAGTCAGAGAGCGAAAGGGAGAGGGAGGGAGAAACGGAGACACAGTGAGATGGGAGGCCAAGAGGCAAAGACAGAGGTAGGGAGACAGAGACAGAGGGAGGGGCGGGGGCAGGCAGAGACAGGACAGTTGGCCGTCTGCCACCACAGGGAGGCACAGGACGAGGGGCACAGCAGAGGAGCTCCCAAGGAGGAGGAGGCTGAGCCGAGCCAGCGCCACCACCCTCAGACTGGCTCCGCCTGGGAAGGGGCTGCCTAATGCACAGCTGGACAGTGGGGGCAGCAGGGCTGTCCAGGACCCCCAGGCCTGTCCAAAAGCAGAGGCCCAGAAAGGACAGAAGCCAGGCAAGGCTGGGGGCAGCGGAGGAAGAGGAGGCCTCTCTGGTGGGGACACGAGAGACAGGGACCCTAGACTTGTTTGCATCCTGGACAAAGTGGACAAGCAGAGCCACCAAGGGGACCCAGGCCTGGGCAGGGAGTGTGTGAGGGAGAGACGGAGCAGGGGGAGACCCTCGTGGGGTGGAAAGGGGAGACCCCTGGGAAGGCTGAGTGGATCCTCAGTGCATCACTGACCTAAACGGCCCCTCCGCCTGGTGGCTTGGAGCTCCAGTCACATCACACGGAGGTCTTCTCCATCCCACCCTCAGCCCCCTGCCCTCCCCAGCCTCTGTCCCCTGAGCCACATCTTCCTATCTCCCACATGGAACGGGACTCCCCTCTTCATGGGGTACTGTGTGGCTCCATCTCGCCCAGCCTTCTTCCTGCCCCTCAGGCCACACTGCCCCGTGCAGGAGCCCACTGTGATGCTTGTGGTGGGATGAGATCAGTGTGGGTAGAACAAGGCCCTGGAAGGACCCATGCCATTGTCACCGACAGCAAAGCCACTCTGCAAACAGACAGATGCTTCAGTGAATTGGTAGAAAATTCTGCAGCCAGAATGCTCTGGGCTCCTGAGGCCCTAAGCCCAGCCCGGGGCTTCTGAGGCCCTAAGGCCAACCCGAGGCTCTGGAAGCTGCTCTGGCTTATTGGGAATGGAAGTTGGCAGGACTCCTCTTCCTGGGAAGAAGCGGAGGGTGGGGATGAGAGGACAGGCCAGGAGCCCACCCAGACCCACAGGAGGAAACTAGGGGAGTTATGCGGGGTCCTGGTGGAGCGCCAGCTTCCCTTCCTGCCAATGGGAAATGCAGGCGCCCACCTCGCGGACCTCTGGGTCCACAGGGTCATGACACCCTTAGCTGTGTGACGCGGGCCTGGCCCATGATCATGGCCTGCGGTGTCCCCAGGGCGGACATGGCCAGCCCCGGAGAGCCAGGGCCAGGCCGTCTCCCTCCCCTACTCTGCCTCAGAGGCCTCAGCAGCTGCATGGTGGGGTGGGTGGGGCTGAACACAGGTCCCAGAAGGTCCCACTCAGGACCCTGCTGTGCACACTTTTGATTTTAATAAAATCGGAATGCGCACAGCATCTGCAGTCTAGCCTTTAAATGAGCACAGCTGTCCTGGCAGTCATGGAAGTTCTTCTGGGGCGGTGGGACCTCAGCACTGCTTTGCTGGTACTGCTATCAGAAAGGACCATGGACCAAGTAGCTTAAAGCAACCGAAACGTTTCTCCCACAGCTCTGGAGGCTGGAAGTTCAAAATCAAGGCGTCAGCGGGGCTGGTTCCTCCAGAGGCTGGGGGAGAGTCTGCTCCAGGCCTGTCTCCTGGCCTTGGAGCCCGTGGCTTGTGGGAGCATTGCTCCCATCGCTGCCTCCATCATTGCGTGGGGTTCTCACCATGGCTGTTTTTCTGTCATCTTTTCTCTCAGAAGGACACCAGTCATTGGATTTAGGGCTCACCCTACCCCCATAAAATGTCTTCCTAACTAACGACATCACAAAAGTTCTATTTCCAATTAAGGTCAGGTGCTGGGGTTCTGGGAAAGACATGAACTTGGAGGGACATTATTCAGCCCTGTCCTGCCACCTGTGAGTGTTTTCTGCAATCCAACTTTTTATCTTAATAAAATCAGAATATGCAGAGCACCTGCAGTGCCAGCCTTTAAACTACCGCTATTGTACTGGCAATCATGAAAGCTACGTGGCTTCAGTTTCAATCTTTACATTCAACAAGTTTAAATCCATTCTTCATGAGTTTGGACCTTACTGACTGAAAATTTTGCTTGCTGGTAAAACTTGCTCAAATGCAGTTGCTGACTGTGGAATTCACTGATGTTGCCAAAACAGCAAACACAACCGTGTGCTCCAGGATTGCAATGCTCCCGACGGCTTTTGAAGAAACAAAACCACACAACAAACGTCTACCAATCTGGATGCTCCATATCAGAGTTCTGGAGTGTTCCATTAATCTCTTGAGACAAATGTCTAAAAACCTTGTTTTAGTTTCGTTTTGCCAATCCCATTTTACTGACATCAGAAAGTGTGGCCACGTGGCCGAGGCCCGGCCTGCTCAGTCTGACTGAAGCGTTGATGCGACTCAGCCATAACAGATAGCAGAAGTGCCCAGATTCAGTCTAGAGGGCCGAGCCAGGCGCGCAGTCTTTCCTTCATTCCCTCAACACATGTCAGTTAAGTTCTGGCCGTGCTAGGCACAGGGATACAGCTCTGACCAAACACGCCAAGTCTTTTTCCAGCGGAGGGAAGGATGAGCCTGTCAGCATGTAATGTCAGAGAGGGGTTGGGCGCTGGAAGACAAGTAGCACAGTGTAAGGGGATGAAAGAGACACGAGTGGGGGCAATGTCAGAGGGTGTGGTCAGGGAGGGTCTCTCGGGGGGCGCTGGGGCTGAGCCACTTTGGTATCTGTGGAAAGAATGTTCCAGACAGGGAGGTGACTGGTGCAGAAGTCCTGGGGTGTGAGTGTTGGGCTCAGCCAGGGTCAGCACAGTGCCCAGTGTGGCAGAGAGAGATGAATGAGGGCAGAGTTGAAGGTGGTGCAGCCTGGGAGGCCTGGCCATGGGAAGACCGTGGGCTCTGTTCTAAGACCACTAGAGGCAGATTCTGGGTGGTCCTTGACTTCCTTGCATCACCCTTTCCACCCCGTGCCTGCCACCTGTACCCTGTTCCTCACACAGTCCAGCTCAACCTTATAGGCAGTGTCCTACCCCCATGAGCTGGGGAGACCTGAGCAGGCTTCAGGGAGATGGGAAAAGGCAGGAACTGGACAAGGGCTGCAAAGGAAAGGTGAATTCTTAGTGGTCAGTCAGCCTGGGGATGCTCGGGGGTAGATGCCAAGGGGAACAGAGCTGTGGCCGGTATCACAGAACAGCGAGTTCCTCTAAGAGGTCAGAGGAGGCGCAAGGGATTGACCAGAGACAGTGAGGGCGTCAGGCCCCGGCTGAGTGGGGACCAATCCTTGTGGCAAGTCTGTGAACCGTCACTGTGGCTCTAGGGCAGCAGAGAGAAAAGCAGGTGTATGTCAATCTGGCCACAAGGAAGGAGACCAAGGGGAAGAGAGAAGGGACCAAGAGAGGTGTTCACATGGAGGTGGGTTAGAACACCGAGGGCAAGGCAGAACGCGGTCTTCAGACCCCAACTGGAGCCCAGGAGGTCCGCGAGTCCCAGTCTGGGAAACACGAAGCCAGGCTTGGATAACTTGTCTGAGGCTGTGGTCATCCCAACATGAGAGCCAGGGGCCCCAAGGGAGATGGGCATTCCCCACCCCTCAGCTTCCTCAGTGCCTTTTGTGGAGAGGAGGTGACATGAGGCTGCAGGTTGCAGGGAGCCATGTGTGCAGACTTGCAGGAGCCATGTGTGGGCTGCATTTCAGAGCAAGTGTGTGGGAGTGGAGCAGACACGCAGAGCAATGGGGCAAGGTCAACAAATAATAAATCTAAGCCTAGCGTTGGTGGGATAATGTCAGTGTCACTAAAAGAAATGGGGAATTTGGAAGGTAAAGTAACTGGAGGTAGGAATGAATCCAAGATTTACTGAGCACCTTCTGTATAGCAAACTCAACACTAGGAGTTTATACAATCTTTAAAACAACTCTAAGAGCAGATATTATAATTCCCTTCTGCCAATAATAAATAATAAGTGACTAAGATGTTTTTGAAACTCAAGATTGCTTGATTCTGCAGTCTTGTTTTAAATTTTGGACATGGAGAGTTTGGAGTTCTGAGATGAGGGAAGGCATCTCTCATAGAGAGCTGAAAACATGGAGCTCGGGACAAAAGTCAATGCTAGAGAGATCAATTGGAAGAGTCATCTTTATTGTAGTGAGACATTGAATTTTTCAGTGGAAAAAAAGCACAGAAAAAGACTACAGAGGGCCAAGAAAAGAAACTGAGGCTATCAAAATGAAAACAGGAGGAGGAGTGGGTGAGAGGCAGAGGAGACACAGGCAGAGAGATGGGGACAGCACAGCCCACAGACACACACTGTACAAGGGACACAGACTCTCGGATCCAGGGCATTTTAACCAGCAGATCAAGACTCATTTGCCAATCATGAAATCAACTCAGTATTTTTTTTTTTTTTTAAAGAGTAGAATCAAATAGAAAACTTTGTACTAAGTACTGTATTTTAGGAAATACTAGTAAATACTATTTCTTGAAAGTTGGCGTGTATGTGTGTCCTGGCACTTCATAAATTGTACTTTTATAGTTTGTAATTGAAACAGCATCACCAATCCCCACATAACAAAGAGCAGAGACCTTAAAGACGAGTGGGGCCAGGCTGAAGGGGCACAGCTTGAGCCAAAGCACAGAGCAGAGTGGGCTGAAAGCACCCTAGGGAGGGAAAATTCAAGGAAGGAGGCTTGGGTGGCCAGGCTGAGCCGGCGTGAGCATGTGAGGAGGCTGGTGAGCTGATTGGATGGGATGTGTCTACTTCTCCAGAGAAGGGTGCACGCGTCTAGAGCAGGTGCCTCATGCTGTACCTCATAGCGAACGGGGGGGGAAGGGGGGAAATGGGCATTTCCCTCCACAGCCTCCAAAGTGCCTGAGGAAAATGTTGATAAAGAAGCCAAACTCTGTAAAATATTTGAAGAGATTTATTCTGAGCCAGATGTGAGGACCATGACCCATGACACAGCCTTGGGAGGTCCTGAGAACATGTGTCCAAGATGGTTGGGTCACAGCTTGATTTTATGTATTTTAGGGGGACAGAAGTTACATGCAGACACCAATCAATAAGCATAAGTTGTACACTGGTTCATTCCAGAAAAGGGGAAGGTGGGGGCTTCCAGGTCATAGGTGGCTTCAAAGATATTCCGATTGGCAATCAGTTGAAAGAGTTATTATCTAAAGACCTGGAATAAATAGAAAGGAGTATCTGGGTTAAGAAAAGAGGTTGTGGAGACCAAGGTTCTTGTTATGTAGATGAAGACTCACAGGTGGCCACGCTTAGAGGCAATAGATGGCAACTGTTTCCTCTTTGGACCTTTAAAAGGTGCTACACCCATGGCCAGGTGCCATGGCTCATCCTGTAATCCCAGCACTTTGGGAGGCTGAGGCGGGTGGATCACTTAAGGTCAGGATTTCAAGACCAGCCTGGCCAACATGGTGAAACTCCATCTCTACTAAAAATACAAAAATTAGCCGAGTGTAGTGGTGCTCGCCTGTAGTTTCAGATACTCGGGAGGCTGAGACAGGAGAATCTCCACCTGAGGCAGGACAATGGCTTGAACCTGGGAGGCAGAGGTTGCAGTGAGCTGAGATTGTGCCACTGCACTCCAGCCTGGATGACAGAGCAAAACACCATCTTAAAGAGAAAAAAAAAAAAAAAAAGGTGCTAGACTCTCAGCTCAGAAAAAGACCTGGAAAGGTAAGGGGGTTCTCTACAGAATGTGGATTTCCCTGAGACAGCTTTGCAGGGCCATTTCAAAATATGTCAAAGAAACACAATTTGGAGTAAAATCATTTATTTTAGGACCTGCTATATGTTATGTGATCCTATACTAGAGAAGTCAGGTTGGAAACTGGTATCTTATTGCTACAAAGAATCTGTTTGGTCAGCCTTAAGGTCTCTTAATGTGAATGCTGGTCAGCTGTGCCTGAATTCCAAAGGATGAAATAAGGAGGCGTGTGGGACCTGCTTCCCCTCATGGCCTCAACTAGTCTTTCGGGTTCCTATGGAATTCCCTTGGCAGAGAGGAGGGGTCCACTCAGTGGGTTGGGGGCTTAGAATTTTATTTTTGGTTTACGAGAGCGATCTGCCTTTTGTGATGTGGATATGGCAGCGGACATCACAGTCAGGGAGCATGGGTGAGGGGGAGCCTGGGTGAAGAGGAGCCTGGGTGAGGGCGACCAGAGCTTGTAACTCTGTCCTCCCTGCCTTCCAGTGTTCATCCGCAGGGAGCAGGCCAACAACATCCTGGCCAGGGTCACGAGGGCCAATTCCTTTCTTGAAGAGATGAAGAAAGGAAACCTCGAAAGAGAGTGCATGGAAGAGACCTGTTCATACGAAGAGGCCCGCGAGGTCTTTGAGGACAGCGACAAGACGGTAAGGGCTGGGGCTAGCCCGGCTGTGGGGAAGGAGCTCGGGCCACAGCGCCCTCGCTGGCCCCACTGCTCCGTCCATCCGGGGGCGGCCTGGAGGAAGGGGCAGCGTGCGCGAAGCCTTTCCGGGGCGGGGCCCAGCAAATCGAGGCCTCGGAGGAGTCCTGCCCACAGGGACATCAGTGCCGCCCCCGCGCTGGCTTCTTCCCGGCGAGGACTCAGCGGGGAGGGATGCGCCCAAGTCCCTTGAGGGTCAGAGGGCTTCTGCCAGAGTTAAGTTCTATTTAAAAATTAAATGTTAACCTAAAAACCAATAGTCATGGTCTCGGCCAGCGCCTCGCCGAGTTGCAGTGAGCTGAGATCGTGCCCTCCCGCGTCCTGCCTCGGCCTCCGTAGTCGCTGAGAGCCACAGCCTAGAGCGCCAGCGCGCAGGCGCACAACTGACGACAGGCCACGAACCCAGCACTGCGCCTGCGCAGCAAAAGGACACGCATTGAGGCGGGGCTGTGAACCCAGCACAGTGCCCTCGCGGGAAGACCGGCATCGACACCGGGCGACGAACCCAGCACCGCGCCTGCGCAGTAGGAGGAGCGCGCTGACACCAGGCCGCGATTGCGCAGCCGCAGAAGCCCCGCGCGGAAGACGCTACCCCCCTCTCCCCCGAAGAGGCGGGGCTGCGGATTAACCTGGAAATGGCCGAAGGGTCTCGACTTCCTCACCCCAGGCCTCAGGAAAGGTGCCTGCAGGACAGGGCTCTGAAGTGGAAGTGGGCGGTGGTGATCCTGAACTGATAAGAATGAGCTGAAGAGAAGAAAGTAGCCAAGAAGGGGGTCAAGCCCCCAGTGAGCAACAGCTAGGCCAGCTGTGGCTGGTGCCATCAGCCACACCACTGACTGTGGACCCAAATGGAAACTTTGAGGCCCCTTACAGGTCCCCCAGTGCAGGCCACCACCGAAGGTTACTGGGGGAGACCCCTACAGCTTCCATGTGGACATCACTCACTTACTTCATCCTGGAGTGCAGCCACCTGCAGCCTGGACCACCTGACTGATGTCACCCTGAAGATCCATGCCAAAAGAGCTGGGGAAGTTAGCCTTCTAATGACCCCTGCAGACCAGGGTGAAGTTACAAGTTATGGCCAGGTCAAGGAATTGTAAGTCAATAAATAAACTGCCTCAGGGAGATGTACTCGGAGTCCAGGAAAATCTGGGAAACACCAAGAAGGGTGAGCTCAGCATCAGCCCCTGCAAAATTGCACTGCTGTCTCCTGGCTCACATGTTGCCCCATCCTTACTTTAGCCTCAAAGGCAAGGAGACCCAATATTATTTGAGTACTTGGACTTGATCCTGAGTGACTTTCTGAGAAAGCAGTGTATCATCTGCCCTAAGATCACCACATATATGACAAGGTTTTTGGATGAGTTGAGACTTGTAGACATTGAAACCCTCATGATGAACGTCATCCCGGGGTAGCAGGGGCTAAGCCTTTCATCACTTTCCACAACAAGCTGGGCATTAACTTGTATTTGAGAATTGCTCCAGGACTCTACCTTCAGATGCTGGTTAGTAGCATTGACTGGATTTATGAAATTGGATGCTGGTTAAGGAATAAGAGAATGTATTTGATTTGCCACCCTACATGGTCTGCGCGGACTGTCATGATCTCATTGAAATCCAAGAAAAGATCATGTCAGGGATGAAGTACATCACAGGTGGTTACAAGGTCACCCACCATCCAGATGGCTCAGAAAGCCAAACCTATGGGTTGACTTCTCCTCACCCTTCTGGAGAATCAGTGTGGTAAAAGAGCTTGAAAAAGTGCTGGGTGTGATGCTGCCAGAAACTAACCTCTTTGGAACTGAAGAAACTCAAAAAATTCTTGGTGATGTCTATGTAACAAAAGCTTTTGAAAGTCTTCTACCTCAGAACATATCCAGGCTCCTTGATAAACTTGTCAAGGAGTTCCTGAAAGTGACTTACATGAGTCCCACATTTATCTGTTATCACCTGCAGATAATGAGCTCTTTGACCAAATGAATCTCTCTAAGAGGGTCTCACCCTGCACTTTGAGCTATTTGTCATGAAGATAGCTGAATGTTTCCATGCAGCAACAGCAGCGGCTGTTGACAAACAAGGCAAGGCCAGCGAAGATGATGAGGCCACATTCATAGATGAAAGCTTCCGTACAACCCTGGAATATGGGCTTCCGCCCACAGCTGGTTGGAGCGTGACAATCAAATGTGTTACCATGTTTCTCACAGACTCCCACAACATCAAGGAAATATTTCTGCCTCCTGGCATGAAACTTGAAGACAAGAAAGAGAATGTAGCAGCCACTAATACAATGGAAAGCACAACATTGACACTTCTATCTAGAAAATTTTAGTTGTCTAAGTTGTGTGACTCAGATATCTTTGCATTTCTGCAAAAGATCAAGGTCTACTCTAATTCTTAATTAAATTAAGAATTCCTTTTTATTCCTTGTTAGCAAATAAATGACTTGTCTCTAACAGAAAAAATTTAGAATTTTCGGAAATATTTTCAAATACTTCTTACATATACATATATTTTTTTCCACTGGTAGAATTTTTCTTTAATAAAAGTAAATAATGCTGATCCAAGTTTATGTTTCACTCAGCATCATTTCTCAAACACTCTTCTTTACTTCTATATAGCTACCCTATAGCTAAGCTATATTTTATTGTATGATGCATTTACTCTTCTCAGAGTTTGGCCATATAAGTTATTTCTAAATATTGCTATTAGGAAAACACATATGCATGCATTTCTTCTAGATTATCATCTAAGAATGGCTTCTCCAGAGAGAGATGACTGAATTAAAGGTTATCAACAAGTTCCAATTCCAGATAAGCTGAAGAAAGCACATTCCACACTGCCTCTCCCACGGAGTGTAGCTCCAAAACATGGATAGAATATGCATGTAGCAGCTATTTGAGGACCCCAAAAAGTAAATCGCAGTGTATTACGGAATAAGATTAGAATTAGATGTATGATATGATACAACTGGCTGTGAGTTTATCATTTTTTCCTCCAGTCTTCCAGACATCGCTTGACCTGAATCTAATGGACATTTATAGGATTCTCAACAATAGCAAAGTACACTTTCTTTCCACATATGGAAAATTCCTCAAGGTAGACTATATCCTGTGTCTTAAAGCATACCTCAATAAAAAGATTGAACTCACATAAAGTGTGTTTTCTGACCATAATGGAATTAAACTAAAAATTACTAACAGAAAAATAACTGAAAACTTCCCTAAGTACTTGGAAATTAAGTCACACATGTATAAATAATCTGTGAGTCAAAGAGAAAATTTTAAGGGAAGTAAGAAAGTATTTTGAGCTGAACAAAAATGAATATGTAACAAAATCTGTGGGATGCAGCTAAAAAAGCAGTGTTTCAAGGGAAATTTATAGCATTAAATGCTCATATGGGAAAAGAAAGACGGTCTCAAATTGTTTATGTAAGCTTCCACTTTAATAAACTAGAAAAAAAGAAAAAAATAAACCAAAAGGAAATTGAAAAAGCAGAAATCAAAGAAATTTAAAACAAAATAATAGACAAAATTAATAAGCTGATGAAACTCAAACAAGATTGACAGGAAAAAAAAAAACAAGAAAAAGAAGCTATGTTGGAAATGGAAGAGAGGGGACATCACTACAGAAACTGCAGATGTTAAATGTATAATAAGAAAATACTTTGAACAACTCTGCACATATAAATTTGCATGAGATTTGAACTTGGATGAAATGAGCCTATTCTTCAATACCACAAGCCACCAAAACATACACAAGATGAAAGAGATACCTGCCAATTCAATTCTTAATTTAAAACCTTCTGAAAAAGTAATGTTCAGGTACAGATGGTTTCACTGGTAGACTTTTACCAAACATTTCAAAAAGAACACCAATTCTATACAATTCTTCTAGAACATAGAAGAGGGAACACTTCTCAGTTTGTTTTAGGCCAGCATTACCCTGATGTCAAAAACAGACAAATACCGAAAACAAAAACCACCCTACGTAACAATATCTCTCATGAATCTAGACATAAAAATCCTCAACAAAATATTAGCAAACGGTGCAGCAATATATTTTTAAAAGAATAATAATACACCATGACCAAGTGTACATGACTGGCTCAATATTTAAAAATAATTATGTAATCCACCATATAAACAAAAGAAAACATCCACAAAATCATGTCAATTGATGCAACAAACAAACTTGGCAAAATTTAACATCCATTTATGATTTTATAAAAAACCTATCAGCAGAATATGAATAGGAGGGAATTTTATCAACATAATAAAGTTCATCTACAAAGAGTCTACAGTTGATATTATACTTAAAGGTGAAAACTGAAGGTTTTCTCCCTGAGACTGGAACAACACAAGAATGTCCATTCCCAACACTCCTAACTCAACATTATACTGGAAGTCCTAGCTCTAAGGAAGGCTTTCAATAAGTCAAGAAAAAGAAATAAAGTTATCACTATTTGAAGATGACATGATCATGCATATAGAAAATCCTAAAGAATGTGAAGGGGAAAAAAGCTTGTTTTAGTCCATTCTCACGCTGCTGTGAAGAACTGCCCGAGACTGGGTAATTTATAAAGGAAAAAAGGTTTAATTGACTCACAGTTCTACATGGCTAAGGAGACCTCAGTAAACTTACAATCATGGCAGAAAAGGAAGCAAACGCGTTCTTCACGTGGCTGTAGGAGGGAGAAGAATGAGAGCCAAGCAAAAGGGGAATCCTCTTAAAAAAAAATCAGATCGCATGAGAACATACTCTCATGAGAACAGCATGGGGGAACCCCCCTCATGATTCAGTTACCTCCCACTGGGTCCCTCTCACTACACAGGGGGATTATGGGAACTACAATTCAAGATGAGATTTGGGTGGAGACAAAGCCAAACCATATCAGTGCTCCTAAAATTTGCAAATGAGTGTAAAAAGGTCACAGAATGCAAGGTCAGCACACATGTTAATCATATTTTTATGTAGTAGCAATGTACAGTTAGTTGTAAGCCAAAATTTTTTAAATGCCATTTACAATTGCTTCAAAGAAAATTATATACCTATATGTAAAGCTAATAATACATATACAGGATCTTTATCCCAAAATCTACAAAATTCCAATGAAAGTATTGAAACAGACCTAAATAAATAAGAGACACATACAGTGTTCATGGATTGAAAGACTCAACATATTAAGATACCAATTTTCGGCCGGGCGTGGTGGCTCACGCCTGTAATCCCAGCACTTTGGGAGACCGAGGTGGGTGGATCACCTAAGGTCAGGAGTTCGAGGCCAGCCTGGCCAACATGGTGAAACCCCATCTCTACTAAAAAAAAACACAAAAATTAGCTGGGCGTGGTGGTGTGTGCCTGTAATCCCAGCTACTTGGGAGGCTGAGGCAGGAGAATCACTTGAACCTGGGAGGCGAAGGTTGCAGTGAGCCGAGATCAAGCCATTGCACTCCAGCCTGGGCAACAAGAGCAAAACTGTCTCAAAAAAAAAGAAAGAAAGAATTGTCTTTTTCAACAAATTATATTAGTCTCAGTCTGTTTGTGCTTCTATAACAAAATAGATCAGACTGGGTAAATTATAAACAGAATAAGGTTATTGCTCACAGTTATGGAGGCTGGGAAGTCCTCCAAGATCAAGAAAGCAGCAGACATGGGGCCTGATGAGGGCCTGGTCTCTGCTTCCAAGATGATGCCTCATGGCTGCATCCTCACCTGACAGAAGGCAGAAGGGCAGAAGGGACAAACACTGTGTGAAGCCTCTTTTATAAGGACATTAATCCTATTCACAAGGGCAGAGCCTTCATGGCCTAATCACCTCCTAAAGATCTCACCCTTAATACTATTACATTGTCGATTAAATTTTAACATATGTATGGGGGGGGCATGTTAAGACCATAGCAGTGTTGGAACAATTATATATTTATACGCAAAAAAATGAACCCGACCTAAACTTCACAATTATACAAAAATTAACACAATATAGATAATAGATCCAAACATAAAATACAAAACTATAAAACTTTTAGGAGAAAATACAACAAAATTTATGACCTGGAGCTAGGCAAAAATTCTTAGACATGACACCAAAAGAATGATTAATAAAAGAAAAACGTCATAAATTGGACTTTATCAAAATTAAAAACTTTTGCACTTCAAAAATAAACACTGTTAAGAGGATGAAAATAGAAGCTACAAACTAAGAGAAAATATTTGCAAATCACATATCCAACAAAGGAATCATATTCAGAATATATAAAGAAATCTTACAGCTCAGAAGAAGAAAATAAACACCCAGTTAAACGATAAACAGAAGACCTTAACAGCCACCTCGCCAAAGAGGATACATGGATAGAAAACAAACATGTGAGAAGATACTCAACATTATTAGCTATTACAGAATGCAAACAAAAACCACAATAAGAACGACTACATACTTATAGAATAAAAAACACAGACACATAACAGCGCTGGTTAAGATACGGAGAAAGCAGAACTTTGATACACTGCTTGTGGGAATGCAAAATGGCACGGCCACTTTGAAAAGAAATTTGACAGTTTCTTATAAAGTTGTATAAGGTTACCACATGATTCAGCAATCCCATTTCTGGGCATTTACCCTAGAGGAATGAAAACTTGTTTCCACATAAAACCCTGTACATAAATGTCTATAGCAACTCTAGTCTTTTTTTTTTTTTTTTTTTTAGTTTTTATTTTTTGAGACAGAGTCTTCCTCTTGCCCAGGCTGGAGTGCAATGGCACAATCTTGGCTCACTACAACCTCCTCCTCTCAGGTTCAAGTGATTCTCCTGCCTCAGCCTCCCAAGTAGCTGGGATTACAGGTGTGTGCCACCATGCCAGGCTAATTCTTGTACTTTTAGTAGAGATGGGGTTTCACCATGTTGGCCAGGATGGTCTCGAACTCCTGACCTCAAATGATCCACCCGCCTCAGCCTCCCAAAGTGCTGGGATTATAGGCGTGAGGCACCACGCCTGGCCAGCAACTCTATTCTTAATTGCCAAAAGCTGGAAGTAAGATAAATGTCTTTTGCTGGGTATAGCCATACAATATAATAGTCGTCAACAACAACAAGTAAGAAACTATTGATAAAACAATAACTTGCATGAACTTCAAAGGCTTTGTATTGAATGAAAAGCGAGTTTCACAAGGTCCTATAATATACACTTTCATTTACATGACATGCTCAATAAGTTGTTATCATTGTGATAAAGAGTAGATTAGTGGTGGGACGGGGTTTGCCAAGGGTTGGCAGGCGGGGGAGATGGCATGGGGAATCTGGGGGGAAGGATGGACCTGTACTGCATCCTGATTATGCTGGTGGCTACAGAAGTCTCTCCATGTGTTGAAATTCATAGAAGTGTACACCAAAAC
This sequence comes from Symphalangus syndactylus, assembly GCF_028878055.3. Taxonomy (NCBI): domain Eukaryota; kingdom Metazoa; phylum Chordata; class Mammalia; order Primates; family Hylobatidae; genus Symphalangus; species Symphalangus syndactylus. The sequence continues at coordinate 7,207,809 of NC_072437.2, read as the reverse complement.
ATTGGTTTTGCTGTGTGAGAATTTTAAAAGTAAAAAAGTAAAAAGATAGTATATTTGCTTCCTAGGGCAACCATAACAAAGCACTACAGACGCCTTAAAATAACAGCGATTTATTGTCGCAGCTTTGGAGACAAGCCTGAAATTAAGGTGTTGGCAGTGTTGGTTCCATCTGGAGGGTCTGAGAGAGTCTCTGTCCCAGGCTCTCTGCTCGCTTCCAGGAGCACCCAGCAATCACGGGCATCCTTGGGCTGCAGACGCGTCGCTCCTGTCTCGGCTTTCATCTTTGCATGGCCTTCTCTCTGTGCCTCTGTGTGACTTTTTCTCTCTCTTATAAGGACGTTCTCTTTTATTTAGGGCCCACACTGACCCAGCATGATCTCGTCTACAGCCTTGGCTTAGTTAACATCTGCAAAGACCCGATTTCCAATTAAGGTTATATTCTGAGGCTGCAGGTGGACCTGAATTAGCAGGGAGGACACTATTCAACCAACTGTAGACAGTTAAAAAAACAGGAAGACTATGGGCATTTTTTAGTGCAATCTGGGCTCTTGATGACCTGTTTTAAGCTAATCAGCAATGAATATTTTTCAACTAACGTCGTGACTATTGACAAGCATGTGACCCTTGTCTGAATGTTTAGCTCAGGCATAGCAACTAAAAACCAGCCACTGACCAGCTTGGGAGTAGCAAACAGAGCAAGCCATTTTTGGTGCAACCCATTTCTAGGTAATTAACTTGAAAATAGTTTCAATATTCAACAAAGATGGTTCATTTAAGATGACTGAAGCCACATCTTCACAGATGCAGAAGATCTGAATAGCTTTCCTCTTTAGATTGAATAGTTTTAGAACAAATCATTCCTAAAAGTGACTTCCATTGGGGAAAATACCCCATTCAGCTTAAGTCACTTAATTATGGTTGTTATTGGTATAAAATGTCTCTGTTTTCCCTAATATATTTTTAAATCTCTTTTTTCCTTTTAGAATGAATTCTGGAATAAATACAAAGGTTAGTATTTTTTCTGTTTTAACCTTAAGTGAGAGGGGTTCATTAGGATATTCGAATTTTGAAAATATTTCCTGAATTTCCTTTCTGCTTTTGTTCTAATTTTACTCATTTAAGACATTTTCCCTCAGGGTGTTTCCATAACAGGTATTGTAAAAGAGTTTTTAGAGTAATTTTATACTAATCCTAGTTTTGTTATTTAGAGATATATATTTAAATCAGTTCATTCTCATTTGAGGATACCAAATTCCATGATAACTTTTCTTAAATACAAGTGTATTCGGTAAAAGCAAAAAACAGAGTCTGAAAGATTAGAGTCCTGACTAAGGTAACCACCTTGATTTAATGCTTAATGGCATCTGAAACGGCATCAGTCATGGCTACCTGGTAACAGTACTCACATTTCTCAAAATGACAACTGGGCCTATCTCTAGATTAGATTATGTAAATCCTCCAAGAAGTGGGAAGCCCCCGTTAGTGTTTGCCTTCTCATTTTGCCCCAGGATCATTCGGAAAGAGGAACCCTAAGCTCCTTTCCCATCAAGGCCCAGCCCAGAAATGAGCATCAGGCTCTCACCTTTCCTCCATCCTTCCAGCTGGTCCCTGTGGTCACCTCTGACTGTAAACACACAGCAAAACACCGGCAAAAATCGAAAAGCTGGGCCGGTGATCCCCCTAGGTAAAGGCATCACGTACACACGGCCACAAAAGGGGGTGGATCAAATAAAGTCCAAAGAGGAGGAGTTGTTTACAGAGAAACAGGAAGCCTTTTCCAGTTATCTGAACAGCAGTGCCAAGGTTAGCACAGCAAAACTGTTTCCATGATGCCGGAAACGGCTTGCAGACTCCAGTTTCGAAATCCTCTCTTTGCAGATGGCGACCAGTGCGAGACCAGTCCTTGCCAGAACGAGGGCGAATGTAAAGACGGCCTCGGGGAATACACCTGCACCTGTTTAGAAGGATTCGAAGGCAAAAACTGTGAATTATGTAGGTTCCTCTGCTTGGTATACCTTCAGATCAGACGCCCCTGAAGAGTGGCAGGTGGGGCGGGGGAAGAAGTGAAAACGCCTAATGGAACAATCTTAAGTCATTTCTGGTTTACAAAGTCTGGGCTCTATTATACTGGCCACTATAGCAATAGAAAAAAAAGCCCCAATATGTCCCCCAGACGCCTCGGTTTGGGGGCATGATGAGAGAGACACAGTCTCTTCTCTGCTTCTCTGAGGGAGACTGTAGAACATTGATGAAGCGTGTGATCCATTCATGTGTAAACAAGAGTGGACTCTGTTTTCCTTGGGGCCAAGTGCATTTGCCTTGTTATTCCTGCTCCTTGTGAGCCTGTGCAGTGATTCTAAATCACCTCTTATTTATGTGTATGGATGCAGGTGTCAATATTTGTGAATATTTGTGATTGCCCAATTATAAAAATTTGATACATTTAATTAGTTCTACATGGAAAAATCACTAAGTGCTTTCTCTAATGTGGTGATTAATTTTTAAATAAAAAGTTAGGCTACTATTAGATCAATTTTCCCTAAGGAAAAAGATTTGCATTTCTTTTAAAGTACTTAATTGATCATCTTAAACCATGTTCTTAGATTGGATTACTTTTGAATTTTCCCTGATGAGAATATCAATTATGCATCATTCCATTACAAGTCCAGAGTTGCCTCCCTGGAACACCATTTGGTAACTTATGAGGCATAACCCTGCTCAGGCTCCCAGGGCTGTTATGAACGTTTTCTAAAATTCCAGGCATGTTGATCTTTGCACTGTGATTACTTTTTCATCAAAACCCACACAGAGGGATGTGGAGTCACCGTAATGTGAGTGCTGCTGGGGCAGGGGGTGCCGGCCTCCCAGAGGTGTGAGGGGCAGGTCCCTGGAGCCTGGCATCTGCCAAGGAAGCCAGGCTCCACCGGGCACTGCACCACGAGCTCCCTGTGACCCACGAGGTTGCCCTTCGGGGCAAGTGTACCTGTTGCCTGGCTCTGGCCCTTTGCTCAACCCAATGGCCGCTTTGTGGCTGACAGGCAAGTGGATGTAGCTGGCACCCTTGGGCCAGCCCAGCCTCCATTTCCCCAGCTGTCCCCAGAGCCAACATGCCTCTCCTTTGCAGTCACACGGAAGCTCTGCAGCCTGGACAACGGGGACTGTGACCAGTTCTGCCACGAGGAGCAGAACTCAGTGGTGTGCTCCTGCGCCCGCGGGTACACCCTGGCTGACAACGGCAAGGCCTGCATTCCCACAGGTAGGAGGCATGTTGGGCCACAGCCACCAGCTGCCGCTGGGCCGGGCCAGGGAGAACAAGCCCATGCCAGGGGGCGGGGACACAGGCATGTTCTGGGCGGGCCTGGCAGGTAACAGCGGCACCAAGAGGACAGGACTGAGTCCTGGGCTCCAGGCCCAGGTGGTTCAAACATGAAAATGAGGTTTGGAAACAGACCCATCATTTCTGAAAGCCAGATGTGCTGTTTAACCTCGGCTTCCGCATCTGACAAATGGGACCAACACTATTGCCTGACTGCTTGGGTGATCCCTGGAGCACTTTGCATGATGCCTGGCCCACCACGGGCCCTCAGTCTGTGTTCGGACTGTGGCGGGATCCAGTGCAAAGGCTCAAAGCACCAGGGCAGGTGAAGGGCAGAGCTGGCCCGAGGAACTGGAGCTAAGGTGCGGGGCTCGGATGGGAGTCAGAGGACGCTCAGGCTCTGAACTCCTTTTACCAGGACCAGTGTTCATTGAACTTAGTTTTTCTTTTCCTTGATGAACGTGGACAACAGGCGGCCAGAGGGCAGTGAGCACAGGACAGGCTGGGGACTGGGCAGGGTGGGGACGAGCCTCCCTGTCCTGACCCCGTGGGCATTGCCTACGCTGGGCTTGCCTGGCTGCCGGCACTTCCACACGGCCAGCACAGGTGGGGCCCTCGAAGGCAGGGTCTAGGCGTCACAGCTGCACCTTGCACAGCGACCCCACTCCCACTCATAGCTGGCCCGACCCATAGCATCGGCCTCACCCAGGGGCACATTCGATGGACAGAGTCCCAGGCCTGCCTTTTCAAGAGCCTGGTGACCCAGCTCACCTTCCGGCTTCAGATGCAGCTCAGCCCCCAGATCGTGTCCTGCCCTCGGCTGCCATGACTGTCCCCTCCAGACACAGGTTACTCCCGAGTGTTCTGTCACTCTTCCTTTCATATCCTTCTTACTGAAAACAATTTACTTCCAAAGATGAGTGATAAGAAAAGACCAGATTCCATATGCATCCTTCAAGGACTGCTTCAATTATGTGCCTGAAATATCTCAGCAAGTGAAAGACACCGTGGCTGACCTTGCCACTGGCAATGACATTCAACCTTAGGCTGGTTAAAAAATATTTTAACTGAAGTCATTTCTTGACATACATGCGAATATTTTTTAATTCTAGAAATAATCACAAATCCACTTAAAACCAAGTGTGGGCCAGGTGCAGTAGCTCACGCCTGTAATCCCAGCACTTTGGGAGGCCAAGGTGGGGGGATCATGAGGTCAGGAGATCGAGACCATCCTGGCTAACACAGTGAAACCCCGTCTCTACTAAAGATACAGAAAAAAAAAAATTAGCCAGACGTGGTGGTGCACACCTGTGGTCCCAGCTGCTCAGGAGGCTGAGGCAGGAGAATGGTGTGAATCCGGGAGGCAGAGCTTGCACTGAGCACTGAGCCAAGAGTGCGCCACTGCACTCCAGCCTGGGCAACAGAGACTCCGTCTCAAAAAAAAAAAAAAAAAAAAAAATCAAAAAGCAAGTGTGATGTGTGAAAATAAAATTACGTAAACTACTTCGTAGTGCAAAAAGTTCAGGCTGGGTGAGGTGGCTCACGCCTGTAATCCCAGCACCTTGGGAGGCCAAGGTGGGTGGATCACCTGAGGTCAGGAGTTCAAGACCAGCCTGGCCAACATGGTGAAACCCTGTCTCTACAAAGAACACAAAAAATTAGCCGGATGTGGTGGCGCGCACCTGTAATCCCAGCTACTCGGGAGGCTGAGGCAGGAAAATCGCTTGAACCCAGGAGGCAGAGGATGCAATGAGACAAGATCACGCCATTGCACTCCAGCCTGGGAGACAAGAGAGAAACCCGTCTAAAAAAAAAAAAAAAAGTTCAGTTCCAAATAATGGATGAACTGAGAACTTGGAAGGGTGGTGACTGCACACATGGACAGAGCTGAGGCACGGCGGGGTGAAGACCCCTGCGGCTGGCAAATTCACCAGAGCCTTCTCAGACCGTGCAGGAGCACAGCAATTAAACAGCTAAGCTGTGCCCATCTGACCCCAGACCCGCGTGGCCACAGAGAAGCCCCTTGCCATCCACTTCCCCCGCTCCTCTCCTCTCCTGCTCCCCCACACCCCTGCCTTCCTCCACCCTGTTTCAGCCATTCGCTTGGCCTTGGTGCCCTAATTGGCCGTTATACAAAAGGAAGCTTCCTAACATCTCAGCGTGGCCTCTCTGGGAGCTGTGCTATTCCAGACACTCTCCTGTGCCTCCAGTTGTTTGCGTGCACTATTCCTCCTGCCTGAAAACTTGTTTTTCTTCAATGTTTCATTAGGAAAACTTTTCCAACACACAGCACACTGGAAAGAATTTCGAAGGGAGCCGCACACGCCCAGCACCTGGGTTCTCCTGTTGGCGTCCTCCGGCCAGATGCGTTCATCCCATTTCGCCTGGCCCGTTTGTCTCTGTCCATCTGTCAAGGTTTCTTGACTTCTTGGTGCATTTTCAGGCAAATTGCAGGCAAACACTGCCCTCGCTGCCTGGGTTGCTGCCTGGGGTCCAGTGTTCACAGGCAGTCACTTGAGGGGAGGCCAACGCTCAGACAGCTGCGCTCACCTGCAGACCCGACCCCTGCTGACGACGTGGGGCCTCGCCCCGCAAGCCTGCTGCCCCTCCGGGTGCCCCTGCGCTCTGCCTCCCGGCTCTCTGACTCTTCTCCCACAGGGTGAGCCGTGCAGGGCCTGGGGAGCCTCTCTCTGTGCTGAAGGCCCCGGCCGTCCTCTTTCTTTCAGGGCCCTACCCCTGTGGGAAACAGACCCTGGAACGCAGGAAGAGGTCAGTGGCCCAGGCCACCAACAGCAGCGGGGAAGGCCCTGACAGCATCACATGGAAGCCGTATGACGCAGCCGACCTGGACCCCACCGAGAACCCCTTCGACCTGCTTGACTTCAACCAGACGCAGCCTGAGACGGGTGACAACAACCTCGTCAGGATCGTGGGAGGCCGGGAATGCAAGGACGGGGAATGTCCCTGGCAGGTAACAGTAGGACAGCCCCTTGGGCCTGCTGGACGGACCGCCTGTCCCGCTGTGCACCTCGGGGAGGCCAGCCCGACACTTGGGATAGCAATCCGGGAAGGAAGTGCTCCGAACTAGGACAGAGGGGCTCCACCACCCAAGCCTGCCTGCCTGTCCCCTCCCTCCGGGCAGCCAAGGAGGCTGTGAGCTCCACAGGGAAGTGGCCGGGGCTGAGGGAAAGGCTGGGCCCGGGCAACGCCCCCCTCACCCCATCCCACTGGGCATTTCCATGGCTGCCCGTGGCGTGCCCAGGACGATGCTGTCCTGTGAAACAGAAGAGAGGGAGAAGGCGCAGCCACACGCTCAAGTGTCCTCAAACCTCCCCTACACCAGGAGACAGGGCTAAAGCCAGGGAGCCGCCCACGCTGCAGGGGCGTCAGCAGGCAGGAGGACGGCGCCGGGGTGGGCAAGGCCTCCATTCGCTCTTCTGTTTGACGGGAGGCAGAAAGAGTCGGTGTCCTCGCTTCATTTCTAATTTTGGAATTTTTTTTACCCAAACACCTAAATCCTATGGAGGCAGACAGTACCTTAGAGAAAAACACATCTACTTATTTTCAAAGGTAAAAAAGAAAATCACTCTGAGGTTTTTTTGTTAAGAGACAGTACCTTGCTCTGTTGCCCAGGCTGGAGTGCAGTGTCGCGATCTCGGTTCACTGCAACCTCCACCTCCTGGGTTCAAGCGATTCTCATGCCTCAGACTCCCAAGTAGCTGGAATTATGGGTGCCCGCTACCACGCCTGGCTAATTTTTTTTTTTTTTTTTTTTTGAGACAGAGTCTCTCTCTGTCGCCCAGGCTGGAGTGCAGTGGCGCCATCTCGGCTCACTGCAACCTCCACCTCCCAGGTTCATGTCATTCTCCTGCTTCAGCCTCCCAAGTAGCTGGGACTACAGGTGCCTGCCACCATGCCCAGCTAATTGTTTTTGTATTTTTTAGTAGAGACAGGGTTTCATTGTATTAGCCAGGATGGTCTCCATCTCCTGACCTGGTGATCTGCCTGCCTCAGCCTCCCAAAGTGCTGGAATTACAGGCGTGAGCCACCGCGCCTGGCCACGCCTGGCTAATTTTTTTATTTTTAATAGAGACAGGAGTTTCACCGTGTTGGCCAGGCTGGTCTCAAACTCCAGGCCTCATGTGATCCGCCCTCCTCAGCCATCCAAAGTGCTGGAATTACAGGTGTGAGCCACTATACCAGGTCCTAATCTTTGATTGTTGATTTGGACTAATGCTGTCAGATTAAACAAATAAAAGCACAATACTTTCAATTAAATTTCAATTTCACATAAACTAGAAATACTTTTAGTGTAAGTATGTTCCAAGTATTGCATGAAGCATACATATGCTAAAAATTATTTGCTGTTTATCTGATTCAAGTCAAACTGGGTGTATTAGTCAGTTTTCACACTGCTAATAAAGACATACCCAAGACTGGGTAATTTATAAAGAAAAAGAGGTTGAATGAACTCACAGTTCCACGTGGCTGGGGAGGCCTCACAATCATGGTGGAAGGCACAAGGCACGTCTTACGTGGCAGTAGCAAGACAGAGAATGAGAGAACAAGCAAAAGGGTTTCCCCTTAGAAAACCGTCAGCTCTCGTGAGACTTACTCACTTCCAGCAGAACAGCATGGGGAAACCACCCCCAAGATTCAGTCATCTCCCACCAGGTCCCTCCCACAACACATGGGAAATACGGGAGCTACACTTCGAGATGAGATTTGGGTGGGGACGCGGCCAAACCCTGTCGCTGGGCATCCTGTATTTTCTCTGGCAATCCTCACTTGGACTTGAATTTTCAGCGCCCAAAACCAGAATGTCCTCTCCTACAAGCAAGAATCTCAGAGCCACCAGCGCCCCCATGAATTCCCCCAGGCCTTCCTCCACCCCAGACTGTGTGGCGGGTGAGCCTCTGTCTAATTATAAAGAGCCAAGCAAGAGAGGGATGCACTGAGGCGGTTCTGCAACGCATGTTTGTTGAGGGCCTTCTGCGCGTCAGGCACTGAGCTGGACGCTGTGTAGGTGGGATATGAAACCATGAAGCCTCTCTGTGACCAACACACAGAACTCTCAACCTAGTTAGGGGGCTGAGACCCAAGTCCTCCCGATCCCAGGCACTGTGTGGTTGGGGCAACTCGATGCAGGAGACCCCACCGAGGATGAGCAGGAAAAGCCTCTTGTGGGGCTGAGGAGCTGGACTTGGAGCCCCAGGCGGGGTTTTGGAGAGGGTCTCGGGCTGGGGGGCCAGGGCGGGGCGCCCTGGAGGGCTCCCTGGAGGGGCCCTCGCCCAGTCTGTTGAGGTTTGCAATTCTTGTTTCCTGGTTCGAGTCTTGGCAAGCGGCCTCATCTGCATCTTCAGGAAGAACGGTTGGTGCTCGTGTCTTAGAAAGCCTGACTTTCCCTCATGTAAGCTGGATGATGAGTTGACAAATTATGCAAAAAAGAGGCAAAAAATGACCCCTTTTCTAGCCATGAAGGTTTTACGAAATCTTTTAAGACTCAGTATTGTCAGTAGTTTCATTGGTCTACACATGCGCCTAGCCACTATCACAGGACGGGAAACTCCCCGGAGAAAAGAAAACCAAAATATGCCCGGGCTCCAAACGTGCAAGTCCAGCTCCCTAGGGACAGCGTGTGGCACCCGTCAGTGCTCGCTCCCCTGGGACCATCCGCGTTCCAAGTCCTGGCAGGGAGGAGACCCTTCACAGGAGCTGCCACAGGGACCCCCAGGAAGTCACCTGGGATGGAGGCATCCGTGCACCGTGGGGGACAGGCTCACACTGCTGAACCGTCGGGACACCAGGCAGGCGCACCAGTCGAGGCAGATGTTTCTGCACAGACTGGCGTCTCCTGGTTCCAGGTAGAAATGCTGCCACAGAGATGGGAAAGCCTGCTCCCACAGGGAGCATCTTTTCCAAAGCATGGACAGATGTGTTGTGTGCATGAGACTTTAGAGAGCGCTGTGATGGATTTGGTAGAAAGAAGAGATGACTCCCTATATCAGTGAGTGTGTGGCACAGGTGGAGAAAGGAGGCAGACAAGGAACTGTCCTTGGGTGGACGGCAGGAGACCAGAGAGGACAGCTTGGCATGGGGAGGGCCGGGCAGTGCCACCTGAAGAGCTGGCTTCTCAGTCAGGCAACACCTGTCCACCTGGCCGGCCACACTGAGCCTGTCACGTCTGTCACAGGCCCTGCTCATCAATGAGGAAAACGAGGGGTTCTGTGGTGGAACCATTCTGAGCGAGTTCTACATCCTCACGGCAGCCCACTGTCTCTACCAAGCCAAGAGATTCAAGGTGAGGGTAGGTAAGTGACCAACAGCCCCCAGGGCCGTGGTGGGGGGGACAGTCATTGTCTGCTTTTCAGAGACCACTAGAGCTGATGGAATTTGTTGGGAACACTGGTTGAAATCCTGAAATCCTATTTGTGGGGGTTAGGGGCATTTCACAGAGGAAGAAGATAAGGAAGCAGAGGAAGGGGAAGAGCAGGGAGGAGGACGGGGAGGGGGAGGGGAACCAGCCCAGCCCTTCTTCCACTGGGTGTCCAGGTCTCGGGTCTCCGAGTCTCTGGGTCCCAGGTCTCTGGGTCTCCGTGTCCAGCTAATGTTCTGTGTCTCAGTGTCTTATTGGGAGCCTTCCAGACCTCCCTCGCTCTTTAACATACTCTGAACACCAAGCACCTCTGTCTCTTCTATTTTTATTTGTGGGATTGTTTCATTAACATCTCTTTATCTACTAGACCCTAGAGCTGCTCAGTGCAAACCCAGCGCAAGCTACAAATGCAGGCGATATATGTAAACTGACCTTTTTCTAACATTAACTGTTCTATTATACATTTTAAAATATAAAAAAACAGGCTGGGTGTGGTGGCTCATGCCTGTAATCCCAGCACTTCGGGAGGCTGAGGCGGGCAGATCACCTGAGTCAACAGTTCGAGATCAGCCTGGCCAGCATGGCGAAACCCCATCTCCACTAAAAAATACAAAAATGAGCCGGGCATGGTGGCACAGGCCTGTAATCCCAGCTACTTGGGAAGCTGAGGCAGGAGAACTACTTGAACCCGGGAGGCGGAGGTTGCAGTGAGCCGAGATTGTGCCATTGCACTCCAGCCCGGGCGACAGAGCAAAACTCTGTCTCAAAAAAAAAAAAAAAAAAAATATATATATATATATACACACACACACACACACACACACACACAAATTTTCATAATATATCTTATTTAACTCAACATGTTGAAAATATTACTTTTTCCATGTGTGATCATGTTAAAGGTGTCATAACACGTTCCGCACATTTTCTTTCATGCTAAGTCTCTATCTTACATTCACGGCACAACTATTTTACCTCTCGGCCGGCGGCCACACCGCACAGCCTGGGTCTGGGATGCCAAAAGCCTTCGGCCCTGGGACGCCTTGTTGGTGCCCACGACTGGCACCGAGGATGCACCCGCCCAAGGACACAGGAGTGGCGGCCGTCTAAAGAACCAAATGTGTGAGACATGACCAGTGGTTCCCTGGGTAGCAACGCTGACAGGCATTTTTATTTGCTGCTTTGCACTTCCCTCTATTTTTCAAATTTTCAAAAGTGACCACGTGCCATTTTTAATTAAAAAAAAAACAAAAACATAACTTCCTTAAAAAGCAACGGATGTGCGAAAGCATGTCCCCGGCTGAGCTGAGTGCAGGCCCACCCATCTGTCCCAGGGGACCGGAACACAGAGCAGGAGGAGGGCGGCGAGGCGGTGCACGAGGTGGAAGTAGTCATCAAGCACAACCGGTTCACAAAGGAGACCTATGACTTCGACATCGCCGTGCTCCGGCTCAAGACCCCCATCACCTTCCGCATGAACGTGGCGCCCGCCTGCCTCCCCGAGCGCGACTGGGCCGAGTCCACACTGATGACACAGAAGACGGGGATTGTGAGCGGCTTCGGGCGCACCCACGAGAAGGGCCGGCAGTCCACCAGGCTCAAGATGCTGGAGGTGCCCTATGTGGACCGCAACAGCTGCAAGCTGTCCAGCAGCTTCATCATCACCCAGAACATGTTCTGTGCCGGCTACCACGCCAGGCAGGAGGACGCCTGCCAGGGGGACAGCGGGGGCCCCCACGTCACCCGCTTCAAGGACACCTACTTCGTGACAGGCATCGTCAGCTGGGGAGAGGGCTGTGCCCGGAAGGGGAAGTACGGGATCTACACCAAGGTCACCGCCTTCCTCAAGTGGATCGACAGGTCCATGAAAACCAGGGGCTTGCCCAAGGCCGAGAGCCATGCCCCGGAGGTCATAACGCCCTCTCCATTAAAGTGAGATCCCGCTCAAGGCCTGGTTTGTCTCTCGATTGCCGCCTTGCCCTGGCTTCTCCTGCCCTGTGGAGGTGGGTAGGTGAAGTGTCTGTGTGGAACACCAGCTCCCGCCCTTCCCAGCTAGGCTGGGGATTCCTCCAGGGAATATTCTAGTCTGTGGGGGCAGGATGGAGGCTCCAGGGATGATACTGTGCCGTGACTGCCATGGGCATTCCTTTCCTCAAATACCTTCCTGTGTCTGGGTCACGCCCAGAGGCAGATGGGAGCCTGTGCAGGCCCCGTGGGGTCGGGAGGGGCCCACACGTTGGTGCAGCCTCCCCAAGGCCCCCCACTTGGGCTGGTCTCTCTTGTTCCCCTTGGGAATTGGACTCCCCGGTGACTGCCTATGACCCACAGACTCCCTAGTAGGGAAACGTCCAGAAAGCTTCTGGTTGGGGCAGACGTTCTACATTAACTTAAACAACCAGGTGCTCTTCAACCGCACGGTGCCAGGCCCCACCCCAGCTCGGGCTTGTATAGTGGGGGCCACAGGCATCCCCCGGGCAGATGACCTGCTCACCAGGCAGCGACCTGACCTGGCACGGTGGGACCCCACCCTGGCCACCCTTAGAACCCCCTAGGGGCTTTAGCATGCCTGCATCCAGGCCACAGCCTGGCCACTGAAATCAGTCTCTGGAGTGAAGCTGGCCAGGAGCTTCTGGAAGCTTCTGGAGCTCCTCAGGTGCTGAGTGGTGGTGGTGTGGCAGGAGGGGCTTCGCAGGGCGCCTCCTTCTCTCCTCGGGTCCAGATGTTGAGTCCTTGCCCCACTCCAATCCAGCACTGTCCCTAGGCCTCAAGTTAAATGGCCATGAGAACCAAATGAACTTTCAGTAAACAGAAAAGATTCCGGACAAGGCCTGCCGTGTGTCTCCCAAACGTCCCCTGCAGTTTGTGTCTTGTGTAATGTCCCTAAGCAAAGTTCAACAGTTCTAGTACAAAAACTCCCCAAAAAAGTCATGAGCTGGGCAAAACCGTTCGTAAACAGATGTTGCGAAGTTAGGGAAAATCAAAGAGGACAGGTGTTCGACCTCCCAGAAACGGTCTGAGGAACAGCCCGTCTCCCAGGGTGGGCCGGAGGGCGTTCCTGGCCTGCCGGTTCTGAGGCCTTCTCCGTGGAGCCGGCTGTCAGGCTCTTCACCGGCCCTTCCTGGAGAAAAGGTTTCTGCCTCGGAGCTAGCACGCTGTTGGGCTGCATTTCCTAGGCAGCAACGTGGTCCCCAGGCCCCAGAGGTAAACCCTGGACTTGGATTCCCGTTTCTGGAAATAAAAGGTTGAGTGGGGTCCAGAGATAACTCTGGGGAAAAATATACAAATGAAACCCCCCATCGCCATCACTGTCTGCACCCTGGTTCCTGCCGCAGTGGGTGCCTGGCGCCCGTGCCTGTCTCAGGATAGAAAGGAAACCGGAGGCTGCAGAGAGAAGGGCCTGATGGGTCACAGCTCTGCGTCTGCTGAAGCCCCATCTAGAAATAGGGTCTCATTCAGGGAGGTGTGGGAGGAAGCCTCGGGAGGGAGGTGGCGGGAGGAGAGGCCCCAGTCCTGGACGCGCCCTGGGGGTCGAAGTCTCAGCTCTGCAGGCTCCTGCGCTGCTGTGGCAGGGATTTTCTCTCTGCCCGAACATCTCCTTCTTCATAAGTAAAGGCAAGTGGGCTAAACCCATGTCATCTCCATGTTAACTCAGAATAGTCTAGGCCTGGGCCAGGGGACTCTCTGTGACCTGAGACCCCCAGAATTCCCTGAGGGAGGCCCGGTTCTGTTTCGGGAAATAACTGAAGCGGCTGTTTGTGCGAGGTGAGACCCTGAGGACCGAGAACAGCAGGAGGTCACGGTGGGGAGCAAAGACCGAAGAAGTGATTCCGCCTGAGAGTGAGGGAGAGAGAACCTGCGGCAGCCCCATCGCCTCCCCCAGTGACACCTCCCCTCCCCCTGAGCAGGAAGGGGAGTTTTGGGGGGTCCACCTCTGGAGGATGAAGGTGAGAGCGGGTGTCAGGGGCCTGGTGGGACAGGGAGGCCCTTGTGGGTGCTGGGAGACCAGACTGTGTGGGGCCAGAGCTGCACTTGGATGGGGAGATGGGCCTGTTTCCGGGAACACGCAGCCCAGGCTGTGAGGAAGAGGAAGCAGGAATGAGAGCTTCAGCCAGGATAGCTGGTGGATGGCAGACCTCGGCCCCAGCATCATTGTGATGGAGGCATCTCAGCAGGGCTGGGGGTTAAGCTCCCGTTTAGAAGGACCCCACTCCACAGCCACGGGGTAGCCACTGATGTGGGCAAGCACCCGCCATGAAGACCCCACCTTGGAGGAAGGGCACTGAGAACTGGACACCCCCAAGACTCAGAGGATCACCCCAGAACTGGCCTGCTAACTATACCAGGAAAGCATGCCTTTAGCATGGCCAAACCTGGGGACCCAGCCTCCTCCTGAACCGAGGGCAGGGGGCTGCCAAAATACTGTCTAAGCCGAGCCCGATCTTGAGTCAGGCAAGTCCAAATGGAGGAAACCACAGACTCTTAACGTCAGCGTCAGCAAAGACCAGAAACAGCCGGTGACTCTGCATTTGGTGAGCCCGGAGGAGCCCGCAGGCTGCCAGGAGAGCGAAGGACACTGCTGGGGGTTCCCGTCAGACAGCCCTCAGCGGGGTGAGGGGAGAGGGAGAGAGGCAGAGACAGAGAGACAAAAAGAAAGAGAGACAGAGACAGAGAGAAAGACAGAGACAGAGACAAAGAGAGACAGAGAGGGACAGAGACAGAGAGAGACAAAGAGAAAGAGAGAGACAGAGAAAGAGAGAGAGGAGGAAGTCCAGGTAAAAAAACAACCAAAAAAAATTGAGAATAAAACAAGAGAGAAACAGAGACATAGAGACACAGAGAAAGACATAGTGAGACACAGGAGACAGAGACAGAGAGGGAGAGAAAGAGACAGGAGACACCAACACACAAAGAGGGTGGAGAGACAGAAACAGAAAGAGGGAGATAGCAGGGCTGGATGGACGTGTGGCCGGGCCAGTGGAGAGGAGAGATGAGTCCACAGACAGCGTTCGGAGGCCGCGCTGCCTGGGTGCTGAGCCATCCCAGGGTTCACAGTCGCAGTTTGTTCTTATAAAACGCCCGGCCAACCCGACCTGTGGTGCTTGGGGAAGACCTGGCTGTGCAGGTCTGAGAAGGGGCCAGTGAGGCCCGGTGCAGGTGTGGGCGGATGCAGATGGAGCCAGGAGGACAGGCTGGAGCAGGGGGGCTGTCCCACACAGGGGCCTTGGCAGCACCGGCGTGGGTAGAGGCCAGTATGGCCAGGTGTGGCGGGAGGGAGCACCGCCTGGCTCGGGTCGTCCATCCTGACAGGACGCTATGAGGGCAGGAGCCCCGCGCCCCGTGTCCTGCCCCCCTGCTCGAGGACAAGCCCCAGCCGCCAGTCTCTGCTGGGTTCCGACAGGCCTTGCTGGGAGGGAATGCTGGGAGCTGGGGGTTGCTGATGATGCTGAACAGTTGGGGGTTGAGGCTCACAGACTGCACTGACCCCAGCAGGTCCAGGGACTCGGGAACTCAGAGCCTGACACGGGTCGGGCCCCCAGGGGTGGCTGCTGGTGGTCTCGGATGCCCTCCCTGGCTGGACTTTGTGGCTGTGCAGATACTGAGCGGTATCCCTAAGAAGGAGAGTCCTCTGGCTCAGCTGACCTAGGACAAGGTCAACAGGGACACAGGCCCCAGTTCCAGGAGAAAAACAAGCACGGCCAACGGCGAGTGTGGGCGACAGCAGCTCAGAGAGAAGCAGATTATCAACAGCAGCGAATTCACTCAGTGTCAGCCAACTGTACGCTTAAAAAAAGATTACTGTGGTAAATTTTATGTTATGTATATTTTACCACAATAAAAAACTTAGTTTTTAATTACCAATGACTTCTAAAAAATGTTTTTAAAACCCAGATCACAAATCCTGAACATAGGGCCTGAAAGGCGAATTCAACCACCATGGAGGACTCCTGCACCGTGGAGCCGGGACGTGGGGACTCCATGCCGCTCGGAGGGCAGCTGCTTATGAGGGGGGGCGTGGGGGAGGTGGGGCGTGGGGGAGGTGGGGCGTGGGGGAGGTGGGGCGTGGGGGAGGTGGGGCGTGGGGGAGGCGGGGTGTGGGGGAGGAGGAGGAAGGTTCTTGAGTGGCTTTTCTACTCCAGAAGTCTCCCCGATCCTGAAATAAAATCTAGAGAGATGGAAAAAAGAGAAACATGTCCAGATAGTGTCTTCCACATTAATGGTCTCCCAAGCTCTGAGGAAGCCCATTGAGTTGAACAATTCCTCATAAGCTTGCAGGTCCCTGTCAGTGCTTCTGAGATGCTGAAAACGCCAGGCCATGGGCTGCGTCACCATGTGTCTCTTCTTTAATTTCTTCAGGAGCTCCAGGTGATAAGCTGCCACCTCCATCTATAATGTGGACATCAGAGGATGCACCATGCTGTGGTTTGAATGTGTCCCTATAGTGCATGTGTTGGAAACTTAATCCCAATGCAACAATGTTGAGAGGTGGGACCTTGAAGACACATTCTTCATCAGAGCCCTCGTGAATGAATTGATACCACTATTGTAGGAGTAGGTTCGTTATTTTGGAATAAAAGGATGAGTTTGGCCCCCTTCCTCTCTCCCCTTTCTCTCTCTCTCTCACACCCTTCCACCTTCCACCATGGGATGACACAGCAAGAAGGCCCTCACCAGATGGGGGCCCCTGGACCTTTGATGTCCCAGCCTCCAGAACTGTAAGAAATAAATTTCTGTTCTTTATAAATTACCCAGTCTCAGATATTCTGTTACAGCACCACAAAGTGGACTAGGCCACACTGAATCTAAGAAGCACCATTATTGATGGACCTCAAAGAAAGAGCATATACCTAAATTAGCTGTGGGTCAGCTCAGCCTGGAGGCAAGAGGGGGAAGCTCAGATAATCTAAACCACAGGCCAGCCAGAAACCAGCTTTGCAATATGTTTACACTATTCACATGGGCTCCCAAAACTCACACAAAAAAAAACGTATTTAAAGGGATTCCAAAGTGGCAGTGCCCCCAGGGGGCAACATAAAGCACAAACCCTTTCAGGAAGAACTCGGCCTTGTCCAGGCTGACATTAGAACACAACTGCTGTAGGGAACAGGCCAATTCAGAGATGTTGAAATCTAAAATATAGGTCCCCGAGTTGATTGAACAGGTGTTTAAATAGGGACTGCAGCAAGATCTAAGTATTCAATGACCAGGTTCTCCATAGGCTGCTCATTTCAGGTTCCACACAAAGTTGTGGGGTCAGTTGATTTAAGCTGGGGACCCCCACAGAGGACACCCCAACGTCTGAAGGACATGACAAAGACCCCAAAGGAAGGAAGATTCCCCTCAGGTATACAGAAGGAAAGTAAACCAGTCAATGGAAAAAGTGCCCCAATGTTGGTTGGTTTGTTTTTCAGAACAGAAGAGGGTGACAGAGGAATGATTATTCATACGAGAGATGAGGAAGATGAGTAGAACGAGGTGAATCTTAATGTTTGGACAATTTATTATTGTAGAATTTTTGGTCCAAAGGTGGTATCTTTGAGAAGACAGATGAGAAAATTAAATCACCACATACAACACGGTCAGTCCACATACAACACAGTCAGTCACAGCTGTGGCCTCGATGTTGATGCCTTCCCGTATTAGTCTGCTCTCATGTCACTATGAAGAAATACTTGGGACTGGGTAATTTATAAAGAAAAGCGGTTTCATCAACTCACAGTTCCACATGGCTGGGGAGGCCTCAGGAAACACAATCATGGCGGAAGGCACCTCTTCACAGGGTGGTAGGAGACAGAATGAGTGTCAATCGCAGGAGGAAGCCCCTTACAAAACCATCAGCTCTTGTGAGATTGCACTCACTATCACGAGAACAGAATGGGGGAAACCACCGCCATGATTCAATCACCTCCACCCAGTCCTGCCCTTGACCTGTGGGGATTATTACAATTCAAGGTGAGATTGGTTGGGGACACAGAGCCAAACAATATCATCTCCCAAAACTCACATTGATACCTAACCCCCTGTGCAATAGTACTAGGAGGTGGGGCCTCTGGGAGGCAGTCTGCCTACATGGATGGATGACTGCCCTCCCAAAAGAGGCTCCAGGGGGCACCCACATTCCTCCCTTCCACCATCCAAGGACACGTCTATGAATCATGGGCCGTCACCAGACACTGAGTCTACAGGCACCTTGATCGTGGACTTCCCACCCTCCAGAAATGTGAGCACTACGTTTCTGTTTATCATAAATTACCCACTCTAAGTGTTTTGTTACAGCAGCCCCAACAGACTAAAATGGTCCACGAGGGAAGAGCCTGTAGCTCAGATACCCATGCCAGGCATACAGGATGTGCTCAATTAACACTTATTGATCAAATGTGTACGTCCCTGTCTGCTTTTCCATTTTTAAGCAGCTATTGATGGTTATTAAATTATCCAGCAGAAGTATTTTTAAAGTATGTAAGTTTCCATGTGGGAATATATTTTCACACAAAAAAAGGCACCTTTTCTTAAGAGAAGGCCGCGTGGATTACCAGCCTGGTGCAATTCACCCAAGATCTATCCTATACAATCAACTTCTGGCTTTCAAATTATTTTAGCTCACTCACTAAAGATAAACTTTGTTTTCTTTTCCCAGCTTTTTAAAGCAAACTTCACAACTTCAGTGTATTCGTGGACATGCCCTTTTAATCAAAGGTGTCAGCTTCTTAGTTTTCTTCTGTTCCCACTTTAACAAAATTGTATTTAGAATCCTTTCATTGAGTTTTGCCACCTTTGAGTATCATACAATCGAACAAAATCTATATGCCGACAATGCTGTCATTTCATCTGTTACCACCTGAATCTCCACTGTGAGTCCCAGCTTCTCTGATGCCCACTCCTGTCTCCACCTGGACTTCCCACAGACACTTGAAATTTGCCAAACCTCGCTTCCCTCTGCCCTCTGGGAGCTTGGCCGTCTCAGCACACGCACTGCCATCCTCCCAATCGCTCAGCCCAAACCTTGAAGCCATGCTGCCCGACCCAATTCATCACGAATCCCATCAGCTTTCCCTTCATGAAGTATCCAGACTGCAAACGTGCTTCCTGCTGCATGGCTGCACCCTCGCCCCCTCCTGGACTAGCCAGCAGCCTCCCTTTTTGACTTCTCTGGAATGTTCTGTTCTCCACACAGCTGCCACAGTGATCCCTTCAGAGCACAAATCTTTCCATGTCAATTCCTGTTCCCTCCAATATCTTCCCAACACAGTGGAAATGAAACACCAGGTTCTTACCTCAGGCTTCAAGGGCTGATATGGTTTGGCTGTGTCCCCACCGAAATCTCACCTTGAATTGTAATCCCCATAATCCCCACGTGTCGTGGGAGGGACCCAGTGGGAGGTGATTGAATCATGGGGGTGGTTTCTGCCATGCTGTTCTTGGGATAGTGAGTGAGTCTCAAGAGATCTGATGGTTTTGTAAGCATCTGGCATTTCCCCTGCTTGCACTCATTCTGCTGCCACCCTGTGAAGAGGTGCCTTCTGCCATAATTGTAAGTTTCCTGAGGCCTCCCCAGCCATGTGGAACTGGGAGTCAACTAAACCTCTTTTCTTAAATTACCCAGTCTTGGCTATTTCTTCATAACAGTGTGAGAAGGGACTAATACAAAGGGCCTACATCTGAAAGCAGCAAACTACAACCCTGGGGCCAAATCTGGCCCCTTAATAGCTCTTATAAATAAAGCTTTATTGGCACACGGCCAAGTGTTCATTCATGATTGTCTATGCTGCCTCTGCTACAATGGTGCTGTGTTGTAGTGACAGACACTATTTGGCCCTTCCCCCCTTTCTCCCTCCTCCCTCCCTTTTCTCCCCTTCCTTCCTTCCATCCTCCTGCCTTCCCTCCCTCACTCCCTCCTTTCTCTTTCCCTCATTCTTTTCTGTGTATTCCACACACACCTAGAACATAAGCTGCATGTGACTTTGTCTGTCTCACCCACTGCTATGTCCCCAGGGCCTGTCTCATCTCCATTGACCACACACGGGCACGGGTGCCACCTTCCACCTTGCACCTGCTGCCTTTACCTTCCATTCTCTGTCTCCCTAAATATCTCCCAGGGTCCTCTGAGCTTTCACCGTTCATTTCTCTGCCTGGCCTCAAACAGAAAACGTTAGGAGGGAAGCACACAGCTGCGCAGGTCATGCCCCGGGGCTCCTGCTGCCAGCACCTCCCCCAGCCTGGACTTTGGCTGTGTTTGTAGCCCTGTCCCAGCGCTCGGGGTAGGAATGGCCGACTGCTTCCTGCTGCTCCAGGGCCTGGTCCTGGTCCTCGCCCTCCATCGTGCGGAGCCCTCAGGTAGGCATCTGGCTTACCTGTCTGTTGTGCCTGGGCTGTGTCTTTCTTGACTCAGTCCACAGTGGATTTGTAGATGACGCTTTTTCCCGGAGCCGGAGGAGCCCTGAGTGCCCAGACTAGTCTTAATTCCCCTGAAAAAGCTGTTTGCATCTTTATCATTTGGTGACAAGTATTTGGGACCAATGATGGTGTCACCTGAGGTCCTCCCAAGAGATGCCCAAATGGAAAGAAGCATGTGTGCAGGGGATTCAGCGAAGAAAGGCTGGGGAGAGGGGGGGGGAGAGGGGGAGGGGGGAGGAGTGGGGGGAGGCCTGGGTTGGGCATTGGATGGGGGAAGGGGGTGGGGCAGGCTGAGCCCAGACTGCAATGTGGGCAGAGAGAGCCTTGGCCAGGCTGGCCAGGAATGCCCAGTTTTGGGTCAGGAGACATAGCCAGGGAGCAGCCACCCTGCCTGCCCGCCACCCTTCTACCATCAGCCACTTCACTGAAGGAACAGACATGGACTCCATTCTGACTCTGCCTGCACAGGCATCCAGGAAAGCTGCAAGTCAAAACACCCAGTGTCCCCGCTGGCCCCATGGTCTCCCACTGGCCCCATGGTCTCCCGCCCTGAGTGGGTGACTCCCTGCCCACCTGCCCAGCACTTGCTGTAGCCGGACTTAACTGAGCCGCCTCTGCTGTAACCCTCAGCACCAAGAGAAAAGGAGGGAGGATGGGAAGGGCCTGGGCTTTGACCCTCCAGGAGAGGGACAGAACATGCTTTGGGACCCTCAGGTGGGAAGAGGCTCCAGAGACCACTGCCGGGGGCCGACTGGTTTGCCTTCTCCTCCTGGAAATCGCAGAGCTTGCTGCAACGTATAAGTTTCTTCTTTTTGTGTTTTATCAAGATGTTAAATGCTGTGCACAGAGGCAGCATAGGAGCTGACGGCTCTTGGTCCCCAATTCTCAGCACGGTGACCTTTGACCCCAGCTCGGCCTTCCTTCGCACTTGGACCCAAAACCCAGTTGGAGCCCTCCCTCCTCCACTTTCCTGAGGCCCGTGGCCTCTCTGCAGAACCTTAGTGTATCTGCACTGATCCCGGGGCTGGTCCATTCACCCAGAGAATGAAGTGCTTGCCTACCTCGGGGCAGGGAGTAGCGGGGTGGCCCTGAGGCCCTCGCAGGCTGAGAGCCTGTGGAGACGGAGGGGGCTGGGGCTGGGGCTGGCGGCCGGCCAGGGCGGAAGCCAGGCAAGCAGGGCCCTCGGTGCTCCCAGTCATCTGCCTTCTTGTCTCGTCTGTAGTATTTCTCCCGGCCACCAAGGCAAACGACGTTCTGGTGAGGTGGAAGCGTGCGGGCTCCTATCTTCTGGAAGAACTCTTCGAGGGAAACTTGGAAAAAGAATGTTATGAAGAAATCTGTGTCTATGAAGAAGCAAGAGAAGTGTTTGAAAATGAAGTAGTCACTGTATGTACCCCCACCACAAACCACAGGCCGCCTCATTATTTAGACTTCTGCTGGCCCAGGGAGCATCATTTCTCAGAGATTAAGCTTGATTAATTAGCCTATTTACTTACCGATGAGGTTGACACAATCCCAGTTTTACAGATGAGGAAACAATTTAGAGAAGCGACTTAATCCACCCTTCCCTACAGCAGTGAGTGGGGCCGGAAGTCAGCTCAGAGCCCACTGGACTCTTTTCTTCAGGTCAGGCAAGGCCCACACACTGATCAGACACCCAACATACACGCCGCCCAGCTTGTGGTGGCTTTCAGAGAATTTCGTGCTTTTAATGGAGACTTAGTGGTTTCAATACCTTAAAAAAACCTGAAAACAGAAACATCCTCTCTGGGATGCCACACAGTAAGAAAATCATAATCCATGCTTGGGATTACATAAATGATTTTCTTCACATGTGACTGCATGTATGCTCTAAATAACACAAGTAAGAATTTGCTATTTTATTTATTTATTTTGTATTTTTTTGAGACAGAGTCTCACTCTGTTGCCCAGGCTGGAGTGCAGTGGTGTGATCTCAGCTCACTGCAAGCTCCGCCTCCTGGGTTCAAGTGATTCTCCTGCCTCAGCCTCCCAAGTAGCTGGGACTACAGGCACCTGCCACCAAGCCCAGCTAATTTTTTTGTTTTGAGTAGAGACGGGGTTTCACCATGTTGGCCAGGATGGTCTCGATCTCTTGACCTTGTGATCCACCCACCTCGGCCTCCCAAAGTGCTGGGATTACAGGCGTGAGCCACTGTTCCCAGCCTAAAGCTGATTCTTAATTAAATGTTGACCTGTTTCTCTAGTATAATTAATGTTTTTAAAATTCTAGTTTCGTAAATACCTATCTATAAGAGAACTCTTATGAAATAGACCATTTTTAATACAACTCAGAGAAATCCTGAAGGCATGTGAAAAGTGTAAAAATTTTTCAAAGTATTTTGCCCTAAATTTCATTTTTCAGATTTCCTGGTAAATTGTTTTTCATTTACTACTTATGACATGATTCAAGTTGTTACAAGTCCAAATATGATCTTGGGAGATACCATTTTTTATACATTTTCTTTCTAGGCTTCAAGTCTGAATAATTCTCCTAATTTTAGATACTCCTACCCCAAACTAAGCGTCCCCACTCCCTACACAGGTATATATCTTTAAAATTCAACTCGGTTTATAAAAAGTGAAAAGGTGATGTGACTTCTATATCATGTGCTTTTGTGGAGGGTGGCGTGGAGATTGGCCCTAGGAGGGAAGGGCCACGTTAGGGGCTGTGTGTGGTGGGTTTGTGCCACGTCATAGACTCTGGCCTTCCTCAAATAGGTGGTGGTAGGCACATGTTGAGTAATATATCTTACACATACATTTAGTTACTATACATTTAACATAAACAAATAGGCTGTAAAACAGGAAAATTGTGCATTGTTTCAACCACTATTGTCCTATTAGGTGAATAAAATCAACATTTTCTTACCTTCAAGTTCATCTACAGGAAAGAATATAGAAAAACAAATATCCCATTTGTAACATTTTTTATGTTTTAACTCTAAAGGATGAATTCTGGAGACGATATAAGGGTAAGTGGTTTCCTTCATCTCCTCAGAAGTATTAACTCCTCGGGATGAGGTGAGGGGGTGGGCTTAGGACGCTTCATGACCCCAGGTCAGCGGATGCCAAGCCTTTGGCTCTGGGACCCACGATGTACTCTCCCCAAGGACCAGGTCAGGAAGCCCCTGGGCTCTGCCACCAGGGCCACGGGCAGCGCCTGGTTTGTCTTACCCAGCGTCTGGGTAGTTTCTGGGCACTCTGGGACATGGGCCACAGGCCAGGAGGGCCCCCCCAGAGCAGCTCCTCCAGCCGCCTGGCTCCTGGGCTCCTGGGAAGCCTCATGCTGCAGCAGGATCAGAACTCGTCTCAAATTTTGGAAAGTCATGGCCCCGATGGAGACTTTGGTTAGGGGACTCCTCCCGAGGGAGGAGCTCCAGGTGAGCAACTGCAGAAGAGCATGGGACAGAAGTGACATAGATGGAGACCCATGGGGCTGGGGGAGGCCAGGGTAAGGACCCACCTGGGAATGAGTAAGCAAAGAGCTGCAGCCACCACACCAGACAAGCACGGGGACAACTGGGCTCAGAAGGAAGCGGGAGAGGCCGGGGAGGCCAGAGAAGGGCTGATGGGGCAGGACAGGGGGGGCCGCATGCGGACGAAGAAAGAGCTCCCAGCAGAGCGGGAGGCACTGGCAGCCAGGCCCTATGTCCTGAGAGGGGAGCGTCCTGGGGGCCAGGCGACGGCATGGGGAGCAGCATGAGAGGGCTCAGTCCCCGTCCCTGCCAGCCCCTGTTCTCCCGTCCTCCTCCTGCTCAGGTCCCCATCCCTGCTCCCCTCTGTCCTCCTCCTGCTCAGGTCCCTGTTCCTGTCACCCCACCCTCCTCCTGCTCAGGTCCCCGTCCCTGCTGCCACCCCCCACTCCGTCCTCCTCCTGCTCAGGTCCCCGTTCCTGTCACCACCACGCCAACCCCCATCCTCCTCCTGCAGGCGGCTCCCCGTGCATCTCCCAGCCCTGCCTCCACAATGGATCTTGCCAGGACAGCATCTGGGGCTACACCTGCACCTGCTCCCCTGGCTATGAGGGCAGCAACTGCGAGCTGGGTGAGGCCCTGGCCGTCCCCTTCCCCCAAGGGCCTCCCTGGGCAGGTGGGCCTCACATCCTCGGCCAGGGTCCCAATGGGCCTCTCCTGAAGTGTAGACACGAAGGTGCCTGTGTGAACCGCGATTTGGCTCACCCCAGGGGATTCCTCTCATCCCAAACAGATTCTCCTCCAGAAACCACGCCCAGGGGGCTGGCTGCATTCTGAGCTGCCCCTTCCAGACAGGCCCCCATACTTTTCATGGCATGGGCCCCTCTCCTCCCCACCCCTGCCTCAACCATTCACAATCTGCTCACAGGCTGGGGGTCACACACAGGCATCCTCAGTGCCAGACCCCCAGTGGTAGACTGCAGACAGGGAAGACGCAAAGCATATAAACAAATATCCTTAAATACCCGCCAAATGTCAGTGTCCATCATCGCCAACTATAGCAACAAGCGTGCTCTGTTCTCAGCACCACTGGTCAACTCGGAGCCCGTTTCTCTGGGGAAAACCTTCCTTCCAGCCCAGCCCTCTCCTCCGAAGTCCAGATTTCTGCTCCATCTGCCTCCTTGATGCCCCAGCTAGTGCCTTCACAGACACCCCAAATTTACCACAACCAAAGGGGGCTTTGACCTTCACCCACTATGTGCCCCTTTCTTAATCTTCTCCCTCTTGGTGGAGAGCCCCCATTCCAGCTGCTCAAAGTCTCAAAGCCTCCCAAAGTGCTGGGATTACAGGTGTGAGCCACCGCGCCTGGCCTCACTCATGGAGTCTTTGTTCTACATGCACACTCCTGAAATACGGACATGTGGGAAACACTGACACAAAGGACAACGATCTGAAGAGAATAAGAACACATGGACCAACACACCAGAACTCTGTGTGCAAGGCTGTGATAAAATGAACATGGACCAACACACCAGAACTCTGTGTGCAAGGCTGTGATAAAATGAACATGGACCAAAACACCAGAACTGCGTGCAAGGCTGTGATAAAATGACTATTTCCAAGCTAGCATTTCTGGTTTTTTTCCTTTTCAGCTAAAAATGAATGTCACCCAGAGCGGATTGATGGGTGTCAACACTTCTGCCTCCCGGGACAGGAATCCTACACGTGCAGCTGTGCTCAGGGCTACAGGCTTGGTGAGGACCACAAACAGTGCGTTCCCCACGGTGAGTGCTCAGACCACAGCGGCCTCCGGCTTCCAATGCCAGCGACCCGGTCCACATCCTCCTTCCTTCTTCTGTAGTACTAGGTGAAGCCCGCGGATTTGTGATAAGGAGTTGCCATGACTCAGAAGGTGGTCCGCGTCTCCATGCTGGAGCAATGGCAATGCTAGAAAGTGCAATTTCTGTCACTAGTGCTTGCTCAGACCACTCTGAGCTAAACCATGAGTGCCGTGAGGGGGTGGTTTAACTCCAGTCTACGTGTCTGTGTGAATTATTGCGCATTCATCAGCATTAAGGATAAGATTATAATGGTTAGTACCATAGACGGAATTATGCAATGGTTAACACCCTAGACAGAGTCTGATATTCGCTGGGAAGGCGCTGATTCTTATTCTTATGTTGCTGCCTCAAATGCAGACCAGTGTGCCTGCGGGGTGCTGACCTCCGAGAAGTGTGCACCAGACCTACAGGACCTCCCGTGGCAGGTAACAGAGCGCTCTCCGCGTGCTTCAATTTATTGTTACGACTTTCACCTTACTTGTCATTTCCTAAATAGAAATGTTAACAACTGAGTGAATCAGGCATCCTGACTTTGATGGGCTGTTGACTGCATTGACTACCCTCTATTCACACTTCCAACCATGTTCTAATGCTGAGTTCGTAACTAATACAAAAGGATAGCATTATTTACGGCCCCCAACACCTTTCCTCTGCAGTTCCAAACTGTTGCCAACGTCATTTTCTCAGAACGTAAGCATCTCGAAATCACAGCATGCCTGGGAAGCACTTCAGTGATGGGCTGCCCCAACCTGGGGACCTGGGTGTAGCCACAGAGTGGCTGAGCAACAGCTTGAGCACCAGCTCAGGCACTGGCTCTGCTCTCGGCTGCTGGCCTGGCATTCTAGCTTTGTTATTTTGTTCACTAAATTTCTCTAGTTTGGCATTCATTTTTGTTCTCCTTTTCCCCTCCTTGGCTGGTTTAGAAGTTAACCATTCATTTGTTTTTGGTTTTTCTTTTTAAGATGGAGTCTCAATCTGTCACCCAGCCTGAAGTGCAGTGGTCCAGTCCCGGCTCACTGCAACCTCTGCCTCCTGGGCACAAGCGCTTTTTCTGCCTCCGCCTCCTGAGTAGCTGGGATTACAGGAATGCGCCACCACGCCCAGTTGATTTTTATATTTTTAGTAGAGCCGGGGTTTCGCCATGTTGGACAGGATGGTCTCGAACACCTGACCTCAAGTGACCCACCCGCCTTGGCCTCCTAAAGTGCTGGGATTACAGGCGTGAGCCACCACGCCCGGCCTCATCATTCACTTTGTTTATTTAATGGTCACTCTTGACACATAAACATCCATATTTAGCACATGTAAAGTCAGCTTTTTCTCCCTCCTCAGGCTGATTCCCAGCACCTCATTCTGGGTCCATTTGCTGTCTGGCCAGTATTTGATTCTTTTCTTGCTTTCTGTATAGCTGCACAAAATAGATATTACGATTTTTGTTATTATGGTTTTATACCACCAACACTGGCTCTGATTTACTTACTTCGTTTTCCACTTTCCTTGCCTTTCAGGCCTCTAACACAATTATCTCCTTCTGCCTGAGTATATCCTTCAGAATAGCCTTGTCCAATAGAAATGCAATGTCAATCACATAATTTAAAATTTTCTAGTAGCCACAATAATGTAAGTAAAAGCATGTGAAATTTTGATATTTAACCCAATATGAGTGTCATTATTTCCCCATGTAATGAATATAAACATTACTGAGGTTATTTGCCTTTTTCCTTTACACTGAATCTTTGGAATCTGGTGTGAATTTACACTGAGGTGCGGCCCTCGTGTCCACAATGCTCCGTACCCGAGTGTGGCTGCCGTGTGGATGGCACAGCCTCAGGGGCCCCCCTCGTGAGGGCCTGTGAGCAACAAGCCCCTGAGGTTTCTGTGTGTGACATCCTTCAGTTTCACCCGATTGTTACAAGACAGCTGTGCCCAGCCCACTCACTCTGGCAGTCATGTGGACTGGTAGAGAACAGGATGGAGCTCAAGGACTTGAAGCCACCCAGCTCCAGGGTGGAAAGGAAGAGACCGAAGGGAGGCAAAGCAGACAGTGATGGAAGGCAGGGATGGAAGCGGGAATGGTCCATTGCCAGCTTTGCAAACTTCCTCTCAATCTTTTATCACCTTTCCTGCCCAAGCTTTCTAAGACAGTTCTTGCTATCGCTGTCTGCCCCATGAGTGCGCTGAGCGTCGATATTTGGGAGGCCCGGTCCTCCATAGGTAGTGACAGGGTCTGCTCTACCACCTGCAGGCTGTCTTCAGCTTCCCAGCTTACCCGAGGGAAGACAGGGCGCAGTTCTAGTCTGCAACCGTAGCACTCATACCAGCAAGGCTAAGAGCCATATAACCGGGGAGGTGGCATTCTCTAGACACAGGACACTGACTTAGGCAGGCTACATACTATTAGATTTTTACTTCAGTATTATAAATTGTTCTGAAGTTATTTAACTGAATATATGGAATTTTCCTAAAACAAACTTTGAAAAGGAGAATAATTAAGTGACCTAGCAGGATATAGGGTTGAAGATTATCTTTAGAACTTCCTTGTTTCTTACCTCCTAGGGAAGAAATTTTACTAAAAGTCTGGCAGACTGATGGCGCAAGCGCCATCTTCTCTAGAACTTGATTTTATCCCCTTTAAAGTGAGGATCTCACCCCTAGAGTTGCAGTGAGGATTACAGATAATGTTCTTGACTTATGGTAGGTATTCAACAAGTGGCAGCTATTATTCATAAACACATAAAGAGTTCCAGGAACGATGCCACGGTAAAGTTGAAAAAAACTTTTTCACTTGGCTCAGCATTTTGCATTTTATTAGACCGTTGAAAATTGTAACACTTAACACTTCCAGAGCCAGTACCCGTACTATGTGGGTACATGCTTTATTTCATTTAATCCTTCAAACAACTTCTTGTTTTCTCCTTTTGTATCCCTAGTAATATTATTTGCTCTAAAATCCCCTTTGTCTGATATTGATATAGACACTTTAGCTTTCTAATTATTAGTGTTAGCATGACTTATCTTTTTCCAATCTTCTACTTTTAACCTATTTGTATTTTTATAAAGTACATGTTTAAAAAATAAATAAGGTACGTTTTATAGGTAGTATATAATTGGCTTTCATTTTTATCCAGTCTGAAAAATCTCTGCTTTTTAATTGGGGTATTTAGGACATTTTACATTTATTGTAATTGTTGATATGTTTAGGGTTAAAGCTATCATCTTGCTATCTTTTATTTTTCTCATCTGTTCTTTTCCCCTTTTTCTGCCTTCTGTTAGAATAACTATATATTGTTATGATTGTTTTCTCTCCTTTGTTGGCTTATCATCTCTGGTTCTTTGTTGGCGGTTTCTTCACAGTTTGGAGAATACATCTTTACTCTATCACAGTTCACTCCACCTTCGACGACACCACATCCGCTCACTGTAGCATGAGTCCTTATAGCAATCATGCCCCATTCCTCCCCTCCTGACCTGGGTGCTGGTTTTGGCATAGGTCTTACATCTACAGATGTTATAAATGCCACTCTATACTTCCATTATTTTTGTTTAAAGAATAAGAAAGTTTTAAAAAAGTTTAAAGAAGTTTAAAGAATAAGAAAAAAAACCTTACATATACAGTGGAATGTGGATAAATATTTAATGGGATGTCATAACTTTTTCCAGTGTTCCTTGCTGCTTTGTGTAGATCCAGGCCTCCCTCTGGTATCGTTTTCCTCCTGCCTCAAGGGCCCCTTTGATATTGGCTGTGCTGTGAGGCATCTGGGGAAGAAGCCTTCTTGCGTTTGTCTGGAGGAGTCTTTGTTCATCTTCATCTATGAAAGGCATTGAGTCTGGCGCAGAGCCCCAGGCTGGCAGCAGTCCTCTCCTTTCTGCACTTGGGCCTGCCCCACTGCCTTCCTGTCTGCCTCGTGCCACAAGATGGCTCCCGTCACCCTGCTGCTGTTCCTCACATGTCCTTACCCGTGGCACTTTTAAGATTTTAAATGCTTTTTAACTTTCTAGGATTTCCTCTATCATGGATTTTGAGTTTAATTATACTGTGTATTGCTTTCTTTATGTTTCTTGCACATAGGGTTTGTTGAGATTCTTGTATTTGTGGGCTAATAGAGTTTGTCAAATTTGAAAAATATTTGGTCATAATTTTTTTTTTTTTTGAGACATGGTCTCGCCCTATTGCCTGGGCCGGAGTGTAGTGGTGTGATCATGGCTCACTGCAGCCCCAACCTCCTGGGTTCAGGTGATCCTCCCACCACAGCCTCTCAAGTAGCTGGGACCATAGGTGTGCACCACCACACACAGCTAATTTTTAAATTTCATGTAGAGATGGGGTCTTGCTATCTTGCTCAGGCTGGTCTCAAACTCCTGGGCTCAAGCAATCCTTCCACCTCAGCCTCCCAAAGTGCTAGGATTACAGGCCTGAGCCACCATGCCTGGCCCATTATTTTCAGATATTTTTTTCTCTCTTCCTTCTCCCTGCTCTGTTTTGAGACTTTAGTTACATGTATCTTAAGCTGTTTGAAATCCCATAGCTCAGAGATGGTCTGTTCATTTTTCAAAAATCTCCTTTCTCTCCGTGTTTTACTTTTGATAGTTTCTGTTGTAATGCCTTCAAGGTCATCAATCTGTTCTTCTGCAATGTCTAATCTGCCATTCATCCTGGCCAGTGGATGTTTAACCTCATACATTGTAGCTGTCATTCAAAAATTTAATTTAGATTTTTAAAAATATGTATTTCTGTCTCTACTTAACTTTTGGAACATTTAGACTACAGTTACAATCACTGTTTAATTGTCCTTGTCTACTAATATCTGTCAGTGCTGACTCAGTTTTGGGAGATTTTTCTTCTCATCATGGGTCACATTTTCCTGTTTGTACGCTGTAATGGATTTCCAGACATTGTGAATTTTATCCTGTGAGGTGCTGAATATTTTGTGCTCTATACATACACTTGGATATTGTCCTGGGACGCAGTTAAGTTGGAAATACTTTCATCCTTTGGCACATTGCTCTTAAGATTTGTCAGCAGGACCAGGGCAGCGCTCAGTCTAGAGCTAGTTATTCTGACTACTGAAGTGAAACCCTTCTATGCATCCTACCCCATGTCAGGGATGTTTTAACTCAGCTGGTGGAAGCAATCGCTATTCCCAGCCTGTGTGAGTGTCTAGCACAGGTCCCTCTCATCCTCTTGGGTGGTTCTTTCCCAGCCATAATTAGTCTCCACGTACACATGTGATCACCACTGCTCTGCTGAAAACTGCTAGGCATGCGGCCATCCTCCGGCATTCTCTACCAAGCTCTCTCCTCTGCAGGACTCTGTTCTGCAAACTCCAGCCACTGTGGCCTCCCTGGGCTCTCAGCTTTCTCTCTTCAATTTAGGGAGTCAGCGGGGCTCCAACTGAGATGCCCCGTCCTGCTCTGCGCCACGGAAATTCTGGACAGTAGCTGAGACAGTTGTTTCTTGGGGATTACGATCCCTGAAAACCATCATTCCATAGATTTTGTCAGTTTTTTGCTTCAGGTGGCATGGTAAATCTGATCACTGTTACTTCACCTGGGCAGAAAGGGGAAGTGCCGGCCCCATTTAATCCCTGAGCAAATAAAAGCTTAGATTGTCAGCAATTTGTTAACAATCCTGTAGCCATTTGAGTGCTGGGGCAAGATTCAAATACGGCTGTCTGCCTTTGGAGTCCATATCCCTAACCAGTAGACTTTACTGCTCTAATCCTGCAAATTGTCACCAGCTATTTATTGTCTGTTTCGATTTTTAAAGGTAAAGTTAACAAATTCCGAAGGAAAAGACTTCTGTGGTGGTGTTATAATACAGGAAAATTTTGTACTGACAACAGCAAAATGTTCACTGTTACACAGGAATATTAGTGTAAAAACACGTTAAGTATTTTATCATGAGTTTTTATAAAACCACATTGGAAATACACTATCCTATGTAAGAATGAAATGAAAAATTTAAAACTGGACTGTTTCTAATGCAACATAGAACTGAATTTACTGTCAATAAAACTGAGATACTTATAAACTCAGGAAGCATATGTAAAATACCTAGCCCAAGCTTGGGCCCAGCGATGGGCAAGTGCTAACTCACACTCAGCAAGGGAGGAAATCACAACCTACATAAGGATGACTTCATTTCCCACTGAAATTGAGCAGTTATGGCATAAGAGATGGGTAATTGGCTAAAAGTCGGAAGAATGGGGCTCGAATTCCCCAGCAGTTGAGACCTTGGGCTGAGACAGTGGCCTTCTCATCGGCTTATCTGTGCCTATTTCTTTTTTTTCTTTTTTCTTTTTTTTTGAGACAGAATCTCACTCTTTCCCTCAGGCTGGAGTGCAGTGGTATGATCTGGGCTCACTGCAACCCTGCCTTCTGGGTTCAAGCGATTCTCATGCCTCAGCCTCCCAAGTAGCTGGGAGTACAGGCACCTGCCACTGTGGCCAGCTAATTTCTTTGTATTTTTGTAGAGATGGGGTTTCACCATGTTGGCCAGGCTGGTCTCGAACTCCTGACCACAGGTGATCTGCCTGCCTTGGCCTCCCAAAGGCTGGGATTACAGGCGTGAGTCACTGCACCCAGCCATGTGCCTATTTCCTTATCTGTCCAAACACACAATAGTTTCTACCCCGTCGGGAGGCTGAAAAGTTCCATATTAACCTGTCAACATGCTCTATGACTCTGAAGAACCTCAAAAGAGGCGGGTGGATCACGAGGTCAGGAGATCGAGACCACAGTGAAACCCCGTTTCTACTAAAAATACAAAAAAAAATTAGCCGGGCGTGGTGGCGGGCGCTTGTAGTCCCAGCTACTCGGAGAGGCTGAGGCAGGAGAATGGCGTGAACCCGGGAGGCGGAGCTTGCAGTGAGCTGAGATCGCGCCACTACACTCCAGCCTGGGTGACAGAGCAAGACTCCGTCTCCAAAAAAAAAAAAAAAAAAAAAGTATGTTTTTACTCTTCATCCTTTTTTTTTTTTTTTTTTTTTTTGAGACAGAGTCTTACTCTGTCGCCAAGGCTGGAGTGCTGTGGCACGATCTCGGCCTACTGAAACCTCCATGCCTGGTTTCAAGTGATTCTCCTGCCTCAGCCTCTTGAGTAGCTGGGACTACAGGCGTGCACCACCATATCCCACTAATTTTTTGTATTTTTAGTAGAAACGGGGTTTTGCTATGTTGGAAAGGCTGGTCTTTACTCCTGGCCTTAAGTGATCGACCTGCCTCGGCCTCCCGAAGCACTGGGATTCCAGGTGTGAGCCACTGCGCCTGGCCCTTAAATATTTTTCAATCAACAAAATAACATGAAAACCACTTCTCAACAGCCAATGTCTGACTGGCCTGGAGAAATTCCACATCACTGCTTCCTACTTTTTAATCATTTCACCACACCCCATTGCACGCCAAAACAGAAGAACTGACCTTGACTGTTTTTAAAGGCCGTGGCACTTGGTTGCAATCTTGCAATCTGTGAGTGGCCTTTCTGTCCACAGAAAGGCACAGTGTCCACACCACGGGGCAGTGAGCCTGCGGGTCCTCCAGGGCCGGTCTCTCCCTCCTCACGTGGCTCCCTGAGAAGCTCGTTTCTGAGTGTTATGTCCCCTTGAAAATCAGACTGTAAAGAACTAGCGATTGTTCATGATTTCAGATTTTAACAGAACGAGCCAAGACCCGCTGATGATCAAGATAACGCACGTCCATGTGCACATGCGGTATGACGCGGACACAGGGGAGAATGACCTGTCACTGCTGGAGCTGGAGTGGCCCATCCAGTGCCCAGGTGCAGGGCTCCCCGTGTGCACCCCTGAGAAGGACTTCGCTGAGCACCTCCTCATCCCGCGCACCAGGGGCCTCCTCAGCGGCTGGGCATGCAATGGCACTGATCTGGACAACTCGCTGACCATGCTGCCTGTCACACTTGTGGAGGGGGAGGAGTGCGGACAGGTCCTGAATGTGACCGTCACCACCAGGACCTACTGTGAGAGAAGCAGCATGGTGGCCATGCACTGGATGGAGGGAAGTGTGGTCACCAGAGAACACGGAGGCTCCTGGTTCCTCACGGGGGTCCTGGGCTCGCAGCCAGCAGGAGGGCAGACTCGCATGGTCCTTGTCACCAAGGTCTCTAGGTACTCACTCTGGTTTAAACAGATCATGAACTAACTGAAACTCAGCCAGAAAGAACAACACAACCGGAAGTGGGATACCAAGCTGGCACTGCCACCATGGAGGGCACTGAAACTTCATCACACACTTAGAGGCCGTCACAGCCCTGGACCACCCGCTCAGCCCATGCAGCAGCAGAGCCGCCGCTTGCTGGGTCATTTACCGAGCATTGTGACCTTTCTTTCCCTGGAACTCTTTATCTCAACAGAGACCTTAAAACAATAAGATAATCTGTCAGTCATAAAACAGCCTGGTTTCCAGAAATTCTTTCCTTCTCCAAGTCCAGTATTCTCTGTGCTCAGGGAATAGCCACCCCGGCCTGCACACAGGTGAGTGTGTTCTGGCGCAGAAGCGACAGCAATCACTGGTTACAGCAGAAAGTGATCTCCTCTGTTGGTTTACCAATTGCCACTGTGACTGAGGACCATGGCTCAGTGCAGAAGCAGCCACTAGAAGCAGGTTGGCAATGGAGGAGAATGACTCTGTGGGTACCCCAGAGAGGCAGCATTAGAGGAAAGGGCCAGAGAGCACAAGAGAGGCTGAGGAGGCGTGCCGGCGTCTCACGGGGTTGTGCACCCGCCCTTCTCTGGGAGGGTTCCCACAGAAAGTTCCAGGGCCCCAGGTCAGGGCTGAGCACTGAGACCCAGCTCTCTGCTCGTCCCACCATATGGCTCTTGGACAACTGCTCCACCTCTTCATGCCTCAGGGTCGCCCAGGGTGGAGCCCCAGCACCTCACCAATGGGCTGATGGGCAGCTAGGGCAACGCCCAGCACTGTTGTGGCTGGAGTGTGTGTCCCTTCAAAACTCCGAAATTGGAACTCACCCCAAGATGATGATATGGGGAGGTGGGGCCCTCGGGAGGTGACTAGGCCACGAGGGCTCTGCCAGCCCCTTCCATCTCTTCTCCCACGCGAGGATACTGCAACAAGGTGCTACCCTGGAGACAGAGAGCCCTCAGCAGACACCAAATCTGCTGATCCCCAGATCTTGGACTTCCCAGCCCCCAGATCTGTGAGAAATGAGTTTCTGTTATCACCCAGTCCATGGTATTTTGTAGAACAGACCAGGACAGCACGTGCTGAATCACAGTGAACACCTGCTGTCATGAAGGCTGCAGCTGCAATGCAAGTACCAAAGACAGAGCTGCAGTCCAGCCCCCAGTGAAACTTTCTTGGAGACTGGAGCTCCTAGCAGGGTCTGAATTTGCACTGAAATGGACAGAAATGGTGTAAATGTTCACATTTTAACTCTGACTTAGTTAAGGAAGGGGCACAGCTGCTTCTCCACCAGTCAAAGCAGAGCATCGTTGAAAAGCAGAGAGGACTTTTAAAAAGGGGATTGAAAATGTAGGTGGACAAATATTCTCTTGAGTTGAAAACAATTTACACATAACTTGGGTTTTTAAGCCTTACTGTTCTTCAGCACACTCTCTTTCATTTATGCTTTAACCCCAGAATTAAACTTCTTTTCTCCAATCTGTAGATGAAATGGCTCATTTCTCTGAAAGGTCCTTGGCAAAAAGCAACACTGTAATTTAAGGCAAATTAATGGGGAGGGCAGTTTAAAATTCACTAGTGTGAATTTTAAAGTCTTAGTGAAGTTTGGTTGTATTATTCTCAAACTACAATAAAGTAAGTAAGTCACTGCTTTAAATGCCTACTAATGATTTTAAAATCAGCTAATGAACATGGCAGGCTTTCTGTACATAATGCTGCAGAAATGTCTGCAATCTTGCTTCTGGTACATCTATTACAAATTTGGATTTACTAGAGTGGAAGCCCTGCTTGAAAACTATTCCAGGCCGGGCGCAGTAGCTCACGCCTGTAATCCCAGCACTTTGGGAGGCTGAAGCAGGCGGATCGCGAGGTCAGGAGTTCGAGACCAGCCTGACCAACATGGTGAAACTCCGTCTCTACCAAAAATACAAAAAAAAAAAAAAATCTTTGCCGAGTGTGGTGGCTCGCGCCTGTAATCCCAGCTACTGAGGAGGCTGAGGTAGGAGAATCACTTGAACCCGGGAGGCAGAGGTTGCAGTAAACCGAGATCATGCCACTGCACTCCAGCCTGGGAAACAGCACGAGACTCCATCTCAAAAAAAAAAAAAAACCTGTTTCAAACACAACTGGGCAAAGTATATGAAGACCCTCCCTGCATAATGGTGAAATCTGTGAAATCAGGAACAATCAGAGAAAGCTACAGGCCCAGATTGTCAGCAGAGACATGAGGGGCCTTCAAAATGAAATAACTACTCTACTGGCATTTAATGACATGCTTAGAAACCACACCATAAACAAATCTAACAAAACAATAAAACTCAAGAAAAGGGAAGCTAGCTATGATGACTGTTTTTCTTGTTTTTTGAGACAGGATCTGTCTGTTGCCCAAGGCTGGAGTACAGGACACGATCCCAGCTCCTCGTGGGCTCGACTTCCTGGGCTCAACTGACCCTCCCACCTCAGCCTCCTGACTACAGGTGTGGACCACCGTGCCCAGCTAATGTTTCTATTTTCTGCAGAGATGGATTTTGCCATATTGCCCAAGCTGGTCTCAAACTCCAGGGCTCAAGCAATCTACTGGCCTCAGCCTCCCAAAGTGCTGGGATCATAAATGTGAGCCACCACGTCCAGCCTGTGATGATGTTTTAAAAGGGCCAAACTAGTTTACACTTGGGCAGAGATTAAGTCCAATATTTGAATCCATGTAAACACACTGATATAGGCCATGTGTTCGCCTGTGAACTTGAATGCTGCCATGCTGGACACAGGCCTTGATGTGGTTTGGCTCTGCGTCTCCACCCAAATTCCATCTCAAATTGTAATCCCCACGTGTCGAGAAGTGATTGGATCATGGGGGCGGTTTCCCCCATGCTGTTCTCGTGATAGTGAGGGCGTCTAACGAGAGCTGATGGTTTTAAAAGTGGCAGTTTTTCTCATGCTCACTTCCCCTTCCGCCATGACTGTAGGTTTCCTGAGGCCCCCCACCCCGCCCCCTGAATCATGTGGAAGTGTGAATCCATTAAACCTCTTTCCTTTACAAATTACCCAGTCTCAGGCAGTTCTTTATAGCAGTGTGAGAACGAACTGACAGAGGCCTGAACACCAAGAGGTAAACGTAAGGACACCTACACTGAGGTTGTTTCTTTCATTGCTAAGAATAACCATTCAATTACCTTAAAGTATCAGTCCTTGACTTTAGGTGTCACTATGGACGGTTCAATACGTTACCCAGAAATGTTGATAAACCTGAGCTTTCTACCACTATTACATCCAGAATGAAATTCAGCTATGCTGGTAGAAATTCCAATATTCAAATTACTGTAAGAAAATCATTTAAATCAAAAGTTGAAGGATGTTCAAGGCCCATGCTGAGCAGCAGGGAAGATCAGATTTCCGTACCCAACACTGCAAGAGAACGGGGCCCCACTGGACACATGGGGAGCTAGAAAACAGACACAGCACCCAAAGCCTCCGCCGGCATGAGTTTGCTCCGTGTCTGCTCCACAGGATGTAGGAGGCACTTGTCACAAATGCCAGCGCTAAGGACCTTGCTGCTGGTGGGGAGCAGCTCTGTAGGTCAAGAGGATCCTTGGCACGAACTCCACAGGCACAGGCACTTGCCCTCCTGCATTCATCTCTTGTGTGTACATGCGGCAGTCCATGGCTGGAATCTGGGTGTGACTTAGGAGAGCAGGGCATAAAAGAGATCTGGCTTCCCTGGCTCTACTGGGATCTGCGCTCCCAGAATCCAGCTCCCTGCATGTGGAGATAAACAGGGGAGCCCACCCACAGCCCTGCTGAGCCCCAGGTGAGAGCCCGGGCCGATACGCGGGAATGAGTCACCTTCAAAGGGGCCCATTTGGGCCCCAGAAGAGCCAGCAAACTTCCCCGCCCAGCTCCGAAGAAACTGCAGACCTGCAGATGTAGGAGCGAGCTAAGGAGTGCTGCTGAAGCCCTGGGGCAGTTCCTGCATCCAGGGGAACCTGAGGAAGGAGCCACACAAAGTGAGTCCTGCACTGCGCGGCCTAGACAGAGAGAAAGAGGGATTCGCACTTTGTAGAATAGCCCCTCCTTGCACAAGCAGCTTTCAAATGCAGTAACTTTGCAAAGATGAGCTCATACAGTTTGTGTTCTTCTTTAGTAAAGTTTTTATAAACGGGGAAATGTGCATACTCTGAAAAATGGCAGTGCTGAGGACTAAACCGTGTCCCCCAAATTTCTTACATTGAAGCCCTAACCCCAATGTGACTGTATCTGGAGGTAAGGTCTTCAGGAGGTAACTAAGGCTAAATGTGGTCATAAGGGTGAGGTCCTAACCCGACAGAACTGTGGCCTTATAAGAGGAAGAGAGCCAGGTGTGGTAGCACATGCCTGTCATCCCAGCACTCTGGGAGGCTGAGGCGGGAGAATTGCTTTAGCCCAGGTGTTCCAGACCAGCCTGTGCACCATTAGCAAGACACTGTCTCTACAAAAAATAAAAGAATGAGTTGGGTGTGGTGGCATGCACCTGTGGTCCCAGCTACTTGCGAGGCTGAGGGAAGATCACTTGAGTCTCAGAGGTCCAGGCTGTGGTAAGCATTGACTGCACCACTGCACTCCAGCCTGGGTGACAGAGCGAGGTCCTGTCTCAAAAAAGGCGGGAAGAGAGTCATCTTTATCTGTACCATCTCTAGCACAGCAAGAATACCACCTTATTCTTAAGTGTGCAACTCAGAAGAGAGCCCTCCCCAGAAGCCGACCGTGCTGGCAACCCCATCTCAGTCACACCTGCAGCCTCTAGAACTGTGAGGCAACATTCCTGTTGCTTAAGCTGCCTGTGGTATTCTGTGATGGCAGCCGCAACAGCACAATGTGAGTGGCCCGACTTAGCGACTGTCAATCTCGCTGTGGTGCCGAAGGGATGCACTCAGGGGCAGCCATGCCTCAGCGTCCACGCACCCCTTCGGCTTCCACTCTCAGTGCAGCACTCGGTAAGCTACACGAGGTATTTACACTTTTATTTTTATTCTTATTTATTTATTTTTTTGAGACGGAGTTTCGCTCTTGTTGCCCAGGCTGGAGTGCAATGGCGTGATCTCGGCTCACTGTAACCTTTGCCTCCCGGGTTCAAGCGATTCTCTTGCTTCAGCCTCCTAAGTAGCTGGAATTACAGGTATGCACCACCACGCCCAGCTAATTTCGTATTTTTAGTAGAGACAGGGTTTCTCCATGTTGGTCAGGCTGGTCTCCAACTCTCAATCTCAGGTGATCTGCCTGCCTTGGCCTCCCAAAGTGCTGAGATTACAGGCGTGAGCCACCGTGCCCGGCATCTACACTTTATTATAAAATAAAATCGGCTTTGTGTTTGATTTTGCCTTAAGTGGAGGCTTCTGAGTATGTTAAGGAAGGCTAGAGTGAGCCATAATGTTTAGTAGCAGGTGTATTAAATGTATTTTCAATTTAAGATGGTTTTTTAAAAGAAATGTTTTTTTTTTAACCAACAAAGCAAAGGCAAATAAAATAAGTTTATTGGGACGTAACCCCATCATAGATTGAGGAGCATCCATACGGGCAAGCTATAAAATCTGGAAAATTTAAATCAAATTAAATTCTGCTTTTAAAAAGATGCCTTAAGTTAACCAAGCATTTTGATAACATATTCAAATTTAATA
This sequence comes from Symphalangus syndactylus, assembly GCF_028878055.3. Classification (NCBI taxonomy): domain Eukaryota; kingdom Metazoa; phylum Chordata; class Mammalia; order Primates; family Hylobatidae; genus Symphalangus; species Symphalangus syndactylus. Next base: position 7,168,642 of record NC_072437.2, on the reverse strand, counting down.
TATAAAAATAGATGTATCCTGGAAGATATACTGAAGAACATGCCATGTGTATAAATTCAGAATACCCTTTTTATACAAAGAACCACAAAAAGTTACAAAGACAGCCTTCAGGAACCACACTTAGGAAAAGTGAGCCGGAGCTGCCTTCACGCAAAGCCTCCTTCAAAGAAGTTTCACAAAGACACCAGAACCAGCCGAGTTTTGTGAAAAAGGAATTCCAGGTTTTCACCAGGCTGAAATTAGTTCCAAATGAAGGAGATTGACTCGGGTGTGCTGAAAATCTCAGCCTCAGCATCCCTGGGAAAAGCGCCTCCAAGACTTCCGACTTCAGGGAGCCTTGTCACAGTACCGGACCGGTCTCATCAGCACAACCAAAATGGAAAGAAACAACTGCTCACCCGTCCTCAGGGCTACGTGTACTTTCAACACACCGTGGACAGTGGAGGAAATGGGTTCTGCTTGCTGACCACTAGCTTCTGATGCTGATGCGATATGTAGCCTTTGATGTGACCCTGCAGGACAGAAAGGGAGGAATTCGTTTACATTTTTGGATGTGAGTCATGTCAAAGATGCTGGGTGATCTAATTAATTTGGCATTAGCATTCTTCCCCAAGAGCGGCACAGTTCAGTTCAGTGGGAAGACAATAAATAAAAATAAATACAATCAACCCTCTATATATACATGGTGGGTTTCATATCCATGAATCCAACCGTGGACTGAAAATATTTGGGAAAAAAAAAACGCATCTGTAATGAACATGTACAGATGCTCTTCCCTTGCGATGATTCCCTAAACAATACAGTATAACAGCTATCTACAGTGCACTGAGTATTTTAAGTAACGTAGAGATCATTTAAAGTATACAGGAGAATGTGCATAGCTCATATGCAAATACTACGTCCTACCAGTGACTGGAGCACCTGTGGATTTTGGTATCCGAGGGGGGTTGGAGAATTGACAGATACCGAGGGATGTACCGCCAGTAAAGAATATGCAAACATACAGACTATCCGTCCCCTCGTGCTCCTAAGGCCCTGGTGAATGGTATTTCCTGGGCTAAAATTAGTTCTATCAAAAAAAAAGCAAAAGGCCTTTTAACAATTTTAACACCACCACACTGAAACTTGAAATTCTGGGCTGAATCTTGCTGTGAGTAGCTGCTTAAATTAAAACTAGGACTCACACACCATGTATATCAAGTTAGCCAGAATACACTGAACTTCGTCAATGTCCACGTCCTCCACCTGCATGAATTTCAAGGCAACCAGAAAAGCATCCAGAGACAGCTGGTGTGTTTTCAGTAACAAATACCTGGAAGAGGGGAGAAGATCACTGTGGTTACTGACAGGATGCAACACTCCACAGCCAAAAAACGGCACTGTGAGTCAGCAGGGAAAAGGCACCTCTTAATAAGCCGGTGTTCTAAAGGAGTAAAAAAATTCCCACCTATTAGATAAACTCTAAACTACACTCTCAAAGAGCTATTAAATCTAATTTGACTTTTCAGTCTTTAAAAAGTCACTAGTACAAATACAATTTTTAATTATTTTCTAAGTATTTCATTAAGGTGCGTTTTTTTTTTTTCACATTTTAATCTCCCTGAAATCAGGAAGCACCTGACAATGGGCTGTGTCTCACAGACTCAGCGAAATAGGGTCCCTACTGTTTGTGATGTGTTACCCACAGCTCTATACAAAGTTGGCCTTTGCCTGAAGTTTACTGAACTGAGATCCTGCTGGGACGAGGCCTCAGAAGACGTGTGAGGAAAAGAATGACGATCTCTGCATCTGCCTCTGTGACAGGCAGGAGTGGCTGGGAGGGCTACTTGGTCAGGACTAAGGGAGGGGAGTGAGTGGCGAGTCCTGTGTGCTCTGATGAAATGTGGTACCGTGGCTCTCAGGGCTGATGTCTCAAGTCATCTTCTCACACAGAACCTGCTTACCTCCCCCAGAAGTCCAGGCACAGCTTGTGCTACTCACGTGTCTCCGCGCAGGGCCCCCAGGAGGCAGTGGGTGGAGGCTTCATTTTATCCCACACAATGGAAGGAAGATGACGACCCCACCCACACGGTGGCCTCCTCTCTTAGCCTGCAACAGCCCTGGACGACTGACTGCTCTGCCGAGAGCTGCACTGGGAGCCCAACGTGCCGGGGAAACGCTTACACTTTCTTAAAGAGGTTCCTGTAGGTGATGATCTTCAGCTTCTCCAGGATGAGGAAGATCCCGCAGCGAATGAAGAAGGCCTCGTGCTTCGCCAGCGCCTCGTGCAGCAGCAGCAGGTTGCCCTCACTGGTGAGGGAGGAGGCGCGTCAGAAGGGGGGTGAATTTCTCATACAGCGTGCACGTCAACTCTCATCAGGCTTGCATTTTTAAAACCCCAAACAGGAAGGATGGCATACGCTACCTCACAGCTCTGGTCACTTCTGCAAACTGCATCAGGTGATACTTTTTCAGGAGCTCCACAGTGGGCATGTGACCCTAAGACAGAGTCAATTTTCCAGAATGAAAATGCTTTCATTTTTGACAAAATTGTCCTTGATAAATATTCATATCAAGGAATTAAGTTTTAAGAAAATTGCAACCTGAGTTTCTTAGAATGTCCATGGATTAAACACATCATAGTACACTAGGAAAACAACACAGGTCTAGAAATCAGAACACTTGGGTACAATACACTTTTGTCAGTCCATGACATGTGACCTTGATCTTGACCTTCTCACATTTCTTCGAATTTCTATAACAAGAGAGTGATAACTGAAGAAATGCTAGTATAAGCATGAGATGTAGGCATACGGAAGTAGCTTCCAGAAGAATCGGCTAAGCATTTGAAACTGGCTGTCAGTTAAACGGGGTGAGAAGTGAGGAGGGCAAGGCCACAGCAGCGCTTCTCCATCACAATCCATTCAGAGCTACAGAAGTTTTAGCCACCTGTGTGCAATGCTTTTCTCATTAGTCAATTAACTTACCAGTTATTTCAAGTATCAAAAATACATTTTAGTAACTAAATGAAATACCTACAGAGAGGGTGAAATGACATTTTTCTTTCTTGGTGAATCCACTGCTTTTAACTTAGGTTTTAAGGGAGGAATACAAATGATACGTACTTATTTTGTCACATGAATGTTAAACTCGAGTTAAATACTTTTAAGGGAAACAAGACACAGGGAGAGCTTTTCTAGAAGGACCTGGAGGCGTAAGGCATGAAGCTCTGGGTTTGGGCCACACACAATGCATGCTCCTTCTTTATTTTGGGGTGTGCTCATACACAGCTCAGGCTGTGATCAACTACAGACTGTCTGCTAGGTTTTAAAAAACCTATCAGCTGTCAACTTTGTGAAAGCACCAGGATCTATAAACATGGAGTTAACAATCACTCACCAATAGCATTTTTACTGGAAGCAAATAGATCAGAATCATCCTTTTGTTCTTCTGACTAGAACGGTGACAATGCTCAAAGGCAAATGACAGGTACTCCTCAGCTGCAAAGAAGGCAGAGTCAGCACGCGTGAGACCAATGCACCTGCTTCAGGCCCCTTCCTGCTCCATTTTCTACCACTGTCTCCTGATTTAAAAGGCAAAAGCCCCCTCCCTTTATTATCTCAACAAATATCAGCCCAGTTTCATTTCTGTGATCAATGACTTTCCTTAAGTAAAATCCATACCCCCAAATTCAATGGGAACTGCCTGGGAAGTCCTACTTAACAGAGGAAAACTGAAGAAAATAACTTTCACAGAGATTCTGATTTGCCTAAGGTTGTCTGGCAAGCCATTATGATAACATTTTAAAAGTTTGACCCTGCTCAGATGATTTCTACATTCATGAAAAATATAAAGACATATTTTAAAATGTACCTCCACGATACATTTTAATCACTCATAATTAAACAATGAAAATAACTTAGTAAAACACCATCCTCCAGCTTAACATATAATTAGTGATCATATATCTTCCATTTTAAATGACCACATGCTTTAAAAAATTAACTTAGTATTAATAATACACAACATACTAATTCTGTCCTGAGAGCAACATTAAAAAACAGATTTGAATTTAATATATTTCAAAATACAAAAGTAATTCTATTTGTCAAGATTAATCCTACAAACTGCACGACAGGCCTGCAAAGAGTTCAGCCCGTGCTAACAAGGAACTCTCAGAACAGGCAGGCAGTAGCTGAGCCTTGTCCTGAGGCCGGAAAGCTGAAGGGTCAGGGGTTTCTGGACAGTGATTCCACGTTCTCCCTAGGTGAAGAGAAGAGGCTTTGCTAAGGCTGAGTTTGGGTCAAGAATTAGGAAAGTGAGATATTCCTGTTTATGTAAGTTCTTCCTGAACAGTGATATTAAGTCCCAAATATAAGAGAACAGAGATGCTCAGAGCTGCAGAGGCCCTCCCTTATGCAGAATGGGTCACCAGAAGCAGCAGGCCCTGGGGTCTGGGTCAAGGCCTAGGGAACCCACACTGAGACCACACACTGCCTCTGCTCCTAAACTGTGTGGCCACACTGGCACAAAAAACATCCAGTCTTGCACAGTGAGCGTGAATGCTGTGGGGCCAGTGTCTCTTCCAAACCACAAAGCCATGACCCACGAGGAGCCCTGTGGGGCTGAGACCAAGGAACAAGGATTCACTGAGAGTCTGAAATATCCCACCAGCTGCCAGTTTGACTTCTGCAAACTAGCCTCTAAAAAGTGTACCTTTGCAACTGCCCAAGGTAATCTCAAATTCTCCTGGATGTACAAAAAATGCATTTTTTCTTTCTCTTTTTTTTTTTTTTTGAGACGGAGTCTCGCTCTGTTGCCCAAGCTGCAGTGCAGTGGCGCGATCTCGGCTCACTGCAAGCTCCGCCTCCCGGGTTCACGTCATTCTCCTGCCTCAGCCTCCCGAGTAGCTGGGACTACAGGCGCCCGCCACTGTGGCCGGCTAATTTTTTGTATTTTTAGTAGAGATGGGGTTTCACTATGGTCTCGATCTCCTGACCTCGTGATCCACCTGCCTCAGCCTCCCAAAATGCTGGCATTACAGGCATGAGCTACCATGCCTGGCCAAAAAATGCATTTTCTAATAGTTAACGCAAGCTGAGATTTTTCTGCTGTCTTTGAGGGCACCTTAGTCATTTTGCATCGAATAATATATTTCGGTTGGAGTCAAAAATATCTAGAGGGGTATAAATCTCTGAAATTAATAAATTAATGAAAGTATACATACAAAAACTGAGATACTCCAAATACTCTTTTTCTTACATAAACAATATAAAATCACAGGAAAGAAAATCACCACAATCTCTGCAGACATTTTATCCACTTAAATACAATCAGGGCTCTAGGAATTCCTAGCAGTAAAATGGAAAACAAAATCTCTGTGAGCTACAAGGCAGAAGATCTATGGCCAGCGCTGGCTTTTTGGGGACACAGAATCACTCAGTAATCTCAGAGCATCACACTCTCAATGGCTTTCTGTTTCTTTTACAGTCAAACGAAAGGGTTGGATGATACAGACTTAAACTTTTTAGCTCTAAAGATGTCAGAAACTATGACTATGTCACATCAATATTAATAATAATTTCTGGCTATGTTAGGTATTCAAAAATACCACTTACTGAATCCTCAGAAGAAAAAAAATCAGTATCTTAATAAAATCCAATAGGATAGAATTTAAAAGCTTCTCTACCTTTATGCTTCATATTAACAGAAAAAAAAAGAGACAGATAAGAAGAGCCCTTCTTTAAAAGCCCTAGATCTACTAAAAACTGAAAGGAAATGAACAATCAGTCCATACAAACCCACAGAGTAAAAACTGTGAAAGGAAATGGTCTATACAAGCCTATAGAATAAAAAGCCAGAGCGTCCTTATGAAAGGGCTATTATTTATCTTGCATTGCCTAAAGTTATGTTGCTTCATGTACTTGGGACTGTGTGCTCAACAAACAGCTGAAGAAGAGTTTAAAGTCTGGTTTGAGCACAACAGAAGAGATCACCAAGAATGATGCCATGACAGCCAATAAAAAATTACAAAAAGAAGAAAAGACTAGTTTCCTGTTCTTGAGAAAGTTACCAACGTAAACTAATACAATAACGTCAGGTGTGGTAGCGACACACCTTGCGAGGCTGTTTAAACATGAGCTTTGTGGTAGCGACACACTGCACGAGGCTGTTTAAACGTGAGCTTTGTGGTAGCGACACACTGCACGAGGCTGTTTAAACGTGAGCTTTGTGGTAGCGACACACTGCACGAGGCTGTTTAAACGTGAGCTCTGACACCAGGTCCAAGGGCATATCCCCTGCCTCTAAGTCATCTCCATGCGGGATTTGTAGGTCATTAAGTCAGTCGCTGAACTAAATGTTGTCCTAATCTCCATTTCCTATGTCAACATAACCAGCATCTATTACAGGGTCAAAAGGCAAATAAAGAAAACAATGATTTACATTCTATTCCGAGAACAGTCATGCTTAGCGAACTCAGAAAGGATGTCTGTAATGCCCGTGAGACTCCAGCATGCACTTGAGAGACCCAGTGTGGATTAAGAATCTTCAATATAATTTCCCTTTAATCAGTTTTAGTGTCAAATATGTATATATAACAGTCCATATTTAAAAATAAAATATAGTAATTGTGTTCTCTGAAACTATCTTTATTATTCAAAGTTGTTCAGAATGCAATGTCTTATTTAAAATACTGGGAAAAAAAGATTAGCAACACACCTTGCTTAAAGTCGCTGTCAAACATGGCCTTGCGTCCAACGTAGTATTTGTATGTTACTCTCTGTGCAGTGCTGTAATCGTCTTTCAGGTTTGAGCTGTCAATTGCTCTAATTAGGGGTTTACATAAATGGAGTTTGTTGATCTATAATGAATAACAATCCATTTAAAATATTTAAAAACAACAAAAACAGGTGGCAAAACAAATTACTAAGCATGTCTCCTTAAAATGCAAATTATAAAACCTATTATATCATAAAAATTATTTATATAATAAAACCAAAACAGAAAGCAGCCAGCATAGATGGCGTTCACCCTGGGAGGCTCTGCAAAGCCGTTCCAGGGGACACAGCCCTGCAGGAGCCCATGCTAGTGGACGCTCTGGGAAGCCGTTCCAGTGGACGCTCTGGGAAGCCGTTCCAGGGGGCACAGCCCGGCAGGAGCCTGTGCTTGTGCAGCACCGGCAGGAAGGTGGGGTGCTCTACAGGAGTGGAAGGCCCTGAACAGAAGGCACAAGTCCCAGCTGCTGACACGTGATAGGCTGCTCTTCACCTGACTGACTTTATGTGGCAATGGTTTCTTTATCCATCTATCCATCTGCGTGCCTGCTTTTCCATAGTTAATTACGACCACAGAAGACAAAAGGCTCTGGAGTGAAACCGCCTGCACTGAAAGCCCAATTCCACCACACTGGGCCAGCTGCTTCACACACAGGGGCCTTCGTTTCCTCTGGGGCTGAGAGTGCTAACCTCAGAAGGCTGATTGTCAACAGGAAGACATTTGTAAAGCATTCAGAATAGTGCTTTGCACCTAGTAGGCATTCAACAAATGTTAGCTATTAGGACTAGGAATACGGTTATGATCATTTCGCAAGCAACGCCAGGGAGGCTAGCTGATATATATGATATGTGGGAAGCCCAGGAGAATGGAAAATTGTAAAGACAGAAAGGATTCAAACAGAAGCGCACCTTGAAGTAGATTTTAAACAGCTGGTTCACCAGAAACAGCATGCCCCACTTCTTAGAGTCCTCTATACCAGCACGGCTATGGGGAAATAATTTTTTTTAAGTTACATAAGAAATAAAAATTTTATTTATAAATCACAAAATAAACTGCCTAAACAAATTAATATCTTGAGGTAAAGTCCCAAAGCTCAAGTCATATTCATATCAAGTCATATTCATCAAACAAAATAACATTATGAAAAAAGATGTCTTACCCGATGGGTAAAAATAAAAGAAAAAGCAAACCAGGAAAATCCCAATTAACTACTTGAGTAACATCCTCCCTCCGCAGCACCAGCTAAAAACTGCCTCATTTGCAGCAACAATGTGTATAAGTTAATTGTTATAAACCATTTTTGAAAAATGGAAAAATAGGACATGGTGGTGTGTGCCTGTAATCCCAGCCACTCAGGAGGCTGAGGCAGGAGAATCACTCGAACCCGGGCCAATGCACTTCAGCCTGGGTGACAGAGCGTGACTCCGTCTCAAAAAACAAAAACCAAAAAAGAAAAGAAAAATGGAAAAATACCTTCTCATCAGTACAACAAAACAAATCAGTAAAACACACAAAGAGGATGAGTCCCATCAAGGCAGACACAGAAAGTACACACTGTGGGCGTCCATTTACATGAAGTGACTGAACAGGCAGGAAGTGACCCACAGTGGAACAAATCCAGACAGCAGAAAGGGCCTGCCCCAAATGAGGGATGAGGGAAGTTTCTGGGGACAGGCAGGAAGTGACCCACAGTGGAACAAATCCAGACAGCAGAAAGGGCCTGCCCAAATGAGGGATGAGGGAAGTTTCTGGGGTGGCAATCATGTCCTATAGCTCAGCAGCAAGCAGACAGATAATACTGTAGGTAGTTCACTGCATGCAAATTTTACCTCAAAAGACTGAAAAAACAGAAACTGAAGCACCTAGGGGAGGGTGTGCCACTGTCTGCAATTAACTTGGAAATAGTCACATGTTACACAACATTTCAGTCAACTACAGATGACCACATGTGAGATGGGGGTCCTACAGATTCTCACACTGTATTTTTACTGCATCTTTTCTGTGTTTAGTTATGTTTAGACACACAAATAATTCCCATTGTGTTCCAGTTGCCTACAGCATTCAGTGCAGCCACACAAGGCTGCTCTTGCTCCTCGTAGCCTAGGACCCACAGGCTGCGCCACAGAGGGGGGCTGTGTAGTGGGCCACGCCATCTAGGTTTACGAAATACACTCTGTGGTATTAACAAAATGATAAAATTACTCAAAGTGAAGGCACAAAAATACAAAAGTGCCCAGTACAGAAAACAAGCAGGTGGTTTACAAGCCACAGAACATAAAATTACTCTTAAAGACCAAAATGTGTCCACATAGAAACACTTAAAATAATGTAAAAATACAATTTTAAAATATCAAACCCTGTCTTATAACTGCCTGTGAGCTTCTCTGAGCAGGTCTATGACTTTTATCATTCCCTAGGTGCATGACCTCAAACAAAAGTCTCTAAAGGTCTCGTTTTCCTCATCTGAAAATGGAGACAAATAATAATACTGTTCTATGACTTCAAAGAGTTATGGAAAAACCAAACAAAACACACAAGTACTCTGTAACTCACGTAAAACGCTACATGTATGGTAATATCGTAGCTGGTCTGGCACCAGGAACGATGACCTCTATTGGAGACTATGTGACAAAAGCAAACCCCAAGGGGAAAGAGATGTCACTGGGGATCTGTCTGTCTTCTGAGTGTCCCCTCAGGGCGGAAATGCTGGGTCACACGGTAGCTCTACGTCCAACTTTGAGGAACTGCCTTCCCATTTCTGCACAGCAGCTGCACTGTGTTTGTTCCCCTGGCAATGTGTACGAGGCTCCAGTCTCCCTGCATCCTTGCTGGCGCTGCCCATCTTTCTGATTACAGTCTTCCCACTGGGTGTGGACTGGCAGCTCTCCGAGGTTCTGATTTGCATTTCGAGTGACTGATGCATTAGTCATTGGTGACTAACGATGTTGAGCACCTTTTCATGCACTTACTGGCCACTTGTGTATTTTGTTTGGAAAATTTTTCAAATTCTTTAACCATTTTAAAATTGGATTGTCTTTTTACTGTTGAGTTGTAATAATTCTTTATATATTCTGGATATTAGGACATCTGGAATGTCCTTTGAAGTCTAAAGTTTTTAATTTTGATGAAGTCCAATTTATTTTTTCCTTTGGTTGCTTATGCTTTTGTTGTCGTATCTGAGAAGCCACTGCCTAATCAAAGGTCATGAAGATCACTGCTGTGCAGGAATACACAATCAAGCAAAATTTCAAGTATTCATTTAAGAAACACTGATTGAGCTACTGTGGTGCAAGGAACGCTAGTGATGGAGAAGGCCCATGCCCTCACACACTTCGCAATCAAATACAACATCATCAAATCATTTGGTAAATGCAGTGAAAGAAATGTAGAGTCTGCTATGAATGTTTATAAAAGGGAAATCTGATCCACCGTGAAGTCCAGCAGCAAGAGGCTTTAGAGAAGGCGGAAACCTTTAAACGAGCATAGACTGCCAGGAGTCGAGGAGAACCTTCCAGCAAAGGAAACGGCACCCATGGGAGGCCTCAGTGGGAAAGTGCCATGGCATAGAAAGGACTTTTCTACAGTCCGGCATTGGTACGAAAGTTCTGAAGCGAGGCTGGGTAGGGAGGCCATATTACCCCCACAGCACTATACATCTTGTAGGCTTGGCTGAACAGTTGCACAACTCAAACTCTGCTTATCTTCAGCAATAGGATGCCTGAGGTCAGAGGCTCCCCTCTCGGTTAAACCAGCTAAGACCAGCAGGATGCTAAGTGGAAGTCCACCTGGCCTTTACAGGGCCTCCAACTTCATTACAATCTCATTCTCATGCTCAGTGACACTCCCACCAGTGCCACAACAGCTGACAATCACCATGACAATGACGGGAAGAAGCCGTAAAAGGACAAAAAGATGGCAGTGCTTCAGCTCCCAGAAGTTTACCGTCCATTTCCAGAAAAGCCATGAATATTCTTCCCCTTGCTTTCAATGTCCAACCCCTTCATTCAAGAAACGCTCTATTTCAATCCCCTCACCCCTCAGGAGTAGAGAAGTTGATTTGTGAGCCACAGTCCTGCTTCTTCATTCCTTGGCCTTTACATACAGCTTGCTCTGCTCAACACTTACTTTTGGTTTCATGGATGGGATCTACAACACCCAAAAGGAAAAGTTCCCATCTTTTGAGGCTACCGAGTTTATTGGCAACAAACACGGTGAGTGAAAAGAGAAGCTGGGCTACTGCGATGGTTTGGATGTGGTTTTTTGGCCACATCAAGCCTCATGTTAAAACCTGATCCCCGTTGTTGGAGGAGGAGCCTAATGGGAGGTTTTTGGGTCATGGGGGTGGACACCTCATGAATGGCTTGGCGCTGTCCTTGCCATAATGAATGAGTTCTTGCTCTGAGCTCCTGTGAGCGTTCCCAGACAGCTGGTTGTGGAAGAGCCTGGTGCCTCCCCTTCTATCTCCTGCCTCCTCTCTTGCCATGTAGTGGGCTCCTCTTCGTCTTCCAGCATGAGTGGAAGCAGCCTGAGGCCTCACCAGAAGCAGACACGAGCACCATGCTTCTTGTGCAACCTGCAGAACTGTGAGCCAAATAAACCTCTTTTCTTATTCCCCAGCCTCAGGTATTCCTTTATAGCAACACAAGAGGACTAAAACAACTACTCTCTGGGAACAATCGTTTTTTGTTTATTTATATATGGATACCTTTGATAATCTTTCTTTGCTTTAAAATTTCCTAAATCTCATAAATAAATGTGATTATATAATTGGTGAAGAGATGGGAGTTTTAGAAGAAAAAATGGAAACTCTAAAGCAGAATCAGACAGAAAGTTGAGAACTTAAAAATAATGGCATAAAAGATCAGTCAACTTGTAAGCAGGTCAATACAAATTACCTAAAATGAAGGAGAGGAAAAAAAAAAAAGGATTGAGGCCAGGTGCAGTGGCTCACGCCTATAATCCCAGCACTTTGGGAGGCCGAGGAGGGTGGATCACTTGAGGTCAGAAATTCAAGACCAGCCTGGCCAACGTGGTGAAACCTCATCTCTACTAAAAATACAAAAATTAGCCAGACGTGGTGGCATATGCCTGTAATCCCAGCTATTCAGGAGGTTGAGGCAGGAGAATGGCTTGAACCCAGGAGGCGGAGGTTGCAGTGAGCTGAGATGGCACCACTGCACTCCAGCCTGGGCAACAGAGCAAGAGTCTGTCTCAAAAAAAAAAAAAAAAAAAAAAAAAAAAGATTAACAAATAAACAAAGAGACTAACAGTGGCCTGTGAGGGATAATATCATGCATTTAACACAGATGCAGTTGAAATCCCAGAAAGAGAAGAGAAAAAATGGGGCCAAAAGTAGTTGAAGAATGTAAAACATTAAATTTTTAAAAACATCAACTTACAAATACAGGACGCCCAATGAACCCTAAACAGGAGAAATTAAAGAAAAAAAAAAAAGCCAACTATGCACATCAGAGCCAAATTACTGAATGCCGATAAAGAGAAAATCACAGCCAGAGGAAAAAGACCTGTTCCATACAGGGAACGATGGCAAGGACTCATCAGAAGCAAAGGAAACCAGATGGAATGACATTTTTAAAGTGCCAAAAGGAAAAAACTGTCAACCCACAAGACTCCATGTAGCAAATGGAGCCTTAAAAAATGAAGGTAATCAGTGCTGCTTCTTCACTGGTAAAAAGAGAAAATTTCTTTAAAAAAATAAAAACAGTTTCAGAAAAATGAAAGCTTAAAAGATTCACTGCCCTCAGACCCTCACCAAATGCAAATGCGGAAGAAAGTGCCTCAGGAAAGGGAAATGGCACTAGACGGAAACTGGTTCCTGCAGAGAGGAGCTCCAGGCATGGTCAAATGTGGGCAAATGAAGACTTTTTTCCCCTCAGCTCTAATTTCCTTTACAAAACAATCAACTTTTTAAAGCAAAAATAATGATGGTTGTGGGATTATAACGTGTAGAAGTGAAATATGTGTCAACAATAAACACAGGCCAGAAAGGGTGAACGCTGCAATGAAAACACCACTAACAGCGTCTGGTGGTCGGTCCTCAGGTCATTACTCACGTGTCGCTGGCACAGACCCGGAAACAGCTCATCAGTAACTCTGCTGCTTTTTCCAACATGTCCCCAACTTTGCTTTTTCCTTTCTTTACCAACTGCTGATCTGCCTAATAAAATATAAAAACATTTATTTCATTTTTCCGAGGCAAGATCTTGCTGTGTTGTCCAGGCTGGAATGCAGTGGCACAATCACACCTCACTGCAGCCTCAACCTCCTGGGCTCCACTAATCTTCCCACCTCAGCCTCCTAAGGAGCTGGAACCATGGAACCAGGTACTACCATGCCTGGCTAGTCTTGGGTTTGGTTTTGTTTTGTTTTTTTTAATTTTAATTTATTTTAATATTTTTTTCTTTTTTTTGTAGACACAGGATCTCACTTTGTTGCTCTGGCTGGTCCTGAACTGACTCCAAGTAATCCTCCCATCCTGGCCTCCCAAAGTGTTGGGATTACAGGCATGAGCCACTGTGCCCAGCCAAAACATTTATTTCTTAAAGCAAAAAATGGGTACAATTAAGACTCAAAGTCCCAAAAGATTCTGAAGAAATCAGCTAGCATGTACTATATAACATTTTTAAAAATTGAGAAGTCTGTATTACTCCAATTCTTCCACAAACCAAATCTTTCTTCAATTATTTCAAGTTAAGTCAGTCACCAATTTTTCAAACCTGCACTGCATATGTTACTAAGCAACTAAGCTCTCTCTTACTTCAGTCCCTGAAGTTGGCTAGTCAAAACACTTGAAATAAAAACGTTTAACAAATATTAAAGTCATCACTGAGTTTGACTTTTCCCTCGCATTTAGGAGGATGGCCTTGGTTAAAGAAAGAATCTGTTTCTGCCACTTGTGTTCTCCACAAACCCGAGGACTGCAACAGGCTTGCAGATGACCCACAGCTCCAACTATATTCACAACAACACTAAGCCATTATGGTCTTTTTTTTACTGTATTAACATTTGCACTGATGGTGCAAAAACAGCAATAGGTAAAATGCTGGAGTGTTCCCACCGGCACCAAACTACACGAGTAATCATCATGTTCTTCAACACCAGACACTTTGCAATCAATCAACAAACCAGTAAAATTAGTGTCCTTTAAAAAATGTCCTTGATGAGCCAAGCACAGTGGTTCACACCTGTAATCCCAGCACTTTCGGGAGGCTGAGGTGGGAGAATCACTTGAGCCCAGGAGTTTGAGACCAGCCTGGGCAATATGGCAAGACTCTGTCTTAATTAAAAATTTTTAAATTAGCCTGGTATCATGACGTAGACCTGTAGTCCTAGCTACTCGGGAGGCTGAGGTGGGAGGCTTTAGCCCAGGAACTCAAGGCTGCAGTGAGCTATGACTGCACCACTGTACTTCAGCTTGGGTGACAGAGCAAGACCATCTCTAAATTAATAAAATGTCCTTGATAATGCAGTAAATATGAATTTTCTTAAATCTTGGTCCTTGAGCACAGGTTTTTTATATTCTTTGTGATGAAATGAGAAGCATACAGCACTTCTGTTGCACACGGGTGTCTCATGGCTGTTTACAGAAAAGCTCTGGGCAGCTGTCTGAGCTGTGAGCTGAACTAGCTGCTTCTTGTGGAACAGAAAACTGACAGGTAGACACAGCTACCCAGGCTTGGGCATCTGGCTGATTCTCCAAAACGAATGAAACAAATCTGTCACTTCCAGGCAAACAACTGATGGTACTGGTTGCCAATGACAACATTTGTGCTTTCAAGAAAAATCAGAATTCTGGAAAACTTTTATGAACTACCGTGAGCTTAGCAGCTTTTCCTTACTCCAAGGCTTTTCTGATGAGGCCCCTGGAGATGTTAAGGAAGGTAGGGGTTTGGGGGTTGGGTTTTAACAGTGGTATGTAAACACTTGGGAGGTGCTGCATGGCTCAGTAAGCCAATATTCTCCAAATGGTCTGCTATGGGCTGAATGCTTGTGTCCCCTCCAAAACTCATGCTGAAATCCTAACCCTCAAAGTGACGGTGTTTGGAAGAGAGGCCTTTGGAAGGTGATGAGGTCATGAAGGTGAAGCTGTCATGAATGGGAAAGACAGATCCCTTGCCCCATCTACCACGTGCAGACACAGCAAGAAGATGCTATGGGCCAGGAAGCGGCCCTCTTCATCAGACACTCAACCTGCTGGTGACTTGATCTGGACCTCCCTGCCTCCAGAACTGTGAGACATAAATGCTTGTTGGTTACAAGCCACCCAGTTTATAGTATTTTCTTATAGCAGCCCAAATGGATTAAGACATGACTAACGCAAGACATTACGACATCCATTCAGTGCTTTAGGCAGACCAGTGGATTTCAGTGTAAAGATAGAAAAAGTTCATTGGTACACATCAGAAGCCACATTGTAACTAACCTTTTAAAAAAAAACTGCCTCTAGGAATTTTCATATATAGAGTCAAAGAACTATCTCAATAGTCTGGAAAGCCTATGAGAATATTCCTGTCTTTTCCATCTACATCTTTGTGATGTGGCCTTTCACCATCAGGCAGAGAAATACTTTACTCAAAATAGTGTACTGCAACAGAGTGAGTGCAGAAGCAGGCAAGGGGACCAGATGGCCTCTGCTGAACTAGACATCAAAGAGGTCAAAAGTGATGTGACACCACTTTTCTTGGTATTTTGTTTTGGAAATATAGTTATTTTTTATTTAAAAAGTCAGTTATGTTGCATGTAAAAGGTTTATTATTGTTGCTTTAAAATATTTTAAAATCTTTTCTAATTAAAATTTCTAATACAGTAAATATAAATAGAACAAAAATAAAAGCTCTCTGAGGTCTTCAGTATGCTTTTCAGTTCTAAAATTTCCATTTGGTTCTTCTTTATATCGCCTATTTTCTTGTTGAGACTTTAAATGTTTTCATTTGTTTCAAGCATGTTCTAAATTGCTTGCTGAATCAAGAGGGCTGTTTAAAACTCTTGTCAGATAATTCCAACATCTGTGCAATCTCAGCATTGGTGTCTTCTGCTGAATGTTTTTTCTCATTCAAAATCTCCCAAAGTTGAGATTTTCCTGGTAATCAGTGTCGATTAGATCCCGGACATTTGAGGCGCTACCTGACTACACTGTGGACCTTATTTATCTTGTTTAGCAGGCCTCACCATGCAAGCAGAGAAACAGGTGCATCCCCTTTGCCACTGTGTGGGGGAGGTCTAGGTCCCCTGCTTAGCCTCTGACATCCACCTGGTGGGGAGGGGGGACTAGCTCCTCATTACTGCTAGCCCAGGGTGGAGGTCCTGGGCCACCCCTAGCCCGCACCACTTTGCAGATAGGGCGGGAGGAACCTGCTTTTTTGTGCCTGACACTGGAATGAGGCAGTGACGGTCAGAGTTCTGTCTTGCTGGACTGTCTTCCCAGCCTCCTGGTTTCCTTGGGGCTTTTTGTCTCTGCCTGATGGTGAAAGGCTTCAGGTTTCTAACGCGCCCAGTCCAGGACAGACAGGAGACAAAAAGGAAACCTTGAGACTCCCTACACGTGACTCTGAGCCCCATCCCCCTCTTCTCTCCACCTCCCATAGCTATGCCGGCCTGACAACTCCCAGGGTTTTAACTGTTTTTAGCAGGCACAATAGGGAGAAATCCATTGCATCCTGACTGGAACTGAGGCCATCAATCATTTCTAAAACTGTAAAGGGGTCGTCCTAAAACCAAAAAGTTGACAAATGCTGCTCCATAACGGGACTTCCGTGGGTCCCCATGGGGACGTCCCCTCCATAAAACCCAGGAACTCCCCTCACCCCAGGGAAGCCCCCTTCTACTGCCCAAATCTATATGAAGCTGAATTCTTTTTGGCGGGGGAGCAGGCCACATCTTAAAGGTAGAAGAGATGCAGAATAGCTCATTTGTTGTTGTTCCACTCACTTCATAAAAATAACACATACCATAAATGGTTAACCACAAAATGGAACCTCTCCCTCTATATGAACAGTGTGGAAATCTGAGCAAATGTTTATTTAAATCTGTTTGTGTTAACCCAGAAAGAATAGTCAGTATCTGTTCTTTTGCTCCCTATACCAGACACATCCCAACCCAATTCGCTCCTCAAAACTTCTGGGAAGAATGACATGAAATTAAACAACAGTCACCAAGTTTTAGTTTTAAAACAATAATGACAGCAAATTAAACTTACATTATTGGCAAACACTCGAAGGTCAAGCGCTACTGCATACATGACAGGCAGAGCCCTGCAGGGCAGAAAGTAAACAAGTGTGAGGGGCTATGTGGCCCAAGATTCCATCCCCAGAGGTGGGAAGAACACGGACACCCAGGGCCACTATCCAGAATGGAGTCTGCACTTATCCAAAACTCTGACAGTTGTCTGCTTCCTCACCTTCTGTCCAGGTAGGCTGCAGGCCCCAGACTTCCTGATCATCCCGGGGCCCCACAATGCGGTGCTCCACACCCCTGCCCCCAACCCTGTCAGAGGCCCCAGCCCTGCTTCAGTTCCAGGCTCCCAGGGTATCCTCTTCCCCTCAGCTTCCCACCAGTATCCAAACAGCACCACTGAAAAAGAAGTGGTTTGATCAGATTTCCTAACAGGAACCAGAATATATAATACACAAAATGTCACAGAATAACTTTTACAGCCAACTGGCAAAACTGGACTGTTTTCATGTGCAAGTTTTCACGTGAAAAGATAAAAGGGTGGCGGGAGGCAGAGGCTGCAGTGAGTGGAGATTGTGCCACTGCACTCCAGCCTCAGCGACTGAGCAAGACTCCTTTTCAAAAAAAAAAAAAGATAAAAGGGTGAGTTTGTTTGCAAAAGGCCTTTAGTTATTTTAGTATAAACAAATTTCAGTATTAACCTATAGTTTGTTAATAAATCATAAAATTAAGAATTAGTTTGGCAAGGCATTTAAAAATACCACCATTATTATGTATTAGAACACCCCAAATGAACTGTAGTTGGTCTACCTCTTTTATCTAAGGTTTAAAACCAAAAGTTCAAAATTGACAACTGAAGGAAAAAATAATAAATATCTGGGGAAATGGACATCTGAAATAAAAATAATACTATATTTACACAGACACACTGCAAACAATGTGGCTGATCTACCATTTGTTTACTAGATTTGTAACTCCACTAATCTGTGTAGATATTACCATATGTCAACACACTGATTATTAAATATCCACATGGAAAATACAATGCACATTTATTTAAAGCAAATTTGTAAAAAGATTCTGCTAAAAAAGATTGCCATTTGCCAATTCAGCTGTTTCTGTTCACACTTACCAGTTTTCTTCTTTGTGGGCCTGGAATGCTCGCAAGAATGATGTACTGTATTAAGGAAGACATGGCATATAAAGTTCAAATAATGCTACATATGATAAAAGTAAAGAATAAGAATCTAAATTTTAAGGAATGTAGCTCACCCTTTAGCAGATTTATGTTACAACAATAGTAAGTTCTTGAAGGAAAAAAGGTATAAGCTCACATTACAAATATCTGTATCTCATTAGGCTCAAGTATACTAAATACACTTATTTCATACATACTGTCTCCTAAATAAAAAAGACTTACAAGATTTTTTAAAATCAGCCATTTCAGACATTTGGTTTCTCTGAGCCCAGATGATCATGAGTTATATTTAAGTGCTTTAGAATCTGTAGCATAAGGCTGATTTTATCAACTCTAGAATTCTTGAATTCTAAGGAGGCTGTTAGCAAATAGCCCAACTCTCTTCTGTGTATATTTAAACAAGGTGGTTAAAACGAAAAGACAAAATCTAGAGATACATACAAAGCCTTAGAACACTCACTGATTCAGGCCATAACTAAAGATATGCTTTAAATGACTTAAGTATGAATTGGTTTGATTTAAGGTCTTTAGCCGCCACAATTCAATGCCGATGTGTATCTGAGTCCACTCTTGTCCATCTCTGCCTGAATTGTGGATTTCTGATATTTCACCAACAGGATTTAACCAGTCCCTGTAAATATACTTACTACCTTACTAAGGGCAACAAAGCATTCTTCTTCTCAGCAGAGTAAGATCCTTCTTCCTAACCAGTGTTCTTCCTTACTAAGTACTGCACGAGTCTTCAGATCTATGCTAAATTTAAGTACCCAAGTGAAATAGCTGAAACGAGCTTCTGTTCCAAAATACTGTCATTCCTTTCTAACTGCAGAAACGAGCAACTGGCCCAATGTTTCTGGGTCTCGAGTCCCAAGTAATCCACTGCATGTGTTCTATGCCAGACAGCTGCCATGAACAACAAAGGATATTGGACTATCACGGTCTGGCACTTGTATGCCTCTATGAAGTCATGATTCCCCACTGCATAAGTGCACCTGGAGGAGAAACAGAAACATGCTGTCACACAATAAAAACCTAGCACTTGTTATGCAGCCCAAAGAGCTCACTTCACTGCACAGGTCCCAGTGGTCCTGGGATGAAAGGCGTGAAGGAAGAAACACACAAATGGCTGAACACAAACAGGTGAGGATAAGAGGAAGTCCCACAGTAAGCTTGGAGACTACTCTTTCAAGTCCCAGAAGGACCTAGCACCAGCAGGTTTGTGAGCAACACATGTTGATAACATAGTATGACCCTTCTACTCTAGCAGGGGCTGACAATGACATTCAAACTAGATTCCCAGCTGGGTAATGTCAGTGTTAGTTCACCGCCAAATCTGGAACCTATCGCACACCGCGCAGAGCTAGGAAATCACAGGTGCTTTGTACTACAAGGAACACAGTGGTGCCCCAACTCTTCCAAAGACCCTGTGGGGTTAACAGAACATTCCTGCTCACAGATCCCACCCTGGTCCTGTAGCCCAGGCTGCTCTGAAAGACAGTAATCAAATCTCACATGGCTATAAGGACGCAATCTTCTGCCTGAACTGATCCTTTAGAGATAAAATGGTAGATATGAAATGTACATAAAAAGTAGCATTGTCTGCTTTGCTCAACTCTAGTTTCTTTCCCAGTAATGTAAAGAGCTTCAAAAACAGACATATTTCCACGAAAAGGGTAAGCGAACAGTTAGGCTCCATACTCTACTAGAAAGACCACTAACCAGGCACTATGCTAAATATTACGTGATGTTAAAAACAGTATTATATAACTGATGTATAAAATTTTCACAGGTTTTATCAAACTGAAATTACAAATGCATTTTCCTACTTTTTCAAACTCAATTATTCACTGCTTCAAGCATAAGATAATGCAAGATAAAATCTCCAGTTAATTCAGCGATTTCCAGATGTGTGTGTTTTTCTTCCTCCCCAACAGATTACCTTAAATGAGCTGCAAACATTTCATCATAAGGGGGTTCCAAGACTTGTTGACACTTCTCCTCTGGAGAGGCCATCTGATTTTAAAAAAGAAAAATGGCAAAAGTAAAATTAATAGGCACAGAAAGAATGCAACATAAAGAGATTTAAACCTCTGTTTCAAGAGAATTTATGCTTTATAGTTCACAGTAACACCTTATATTTAACACTCTAAATAAAAGGTTCAGGCCGTGAGCACAGTGGCTCATGCCTGTAATCCCAGCACTTTGGGAGGACGAGGTGGGCAGATCACTTGAGGCTAGAAGTTCAAGACCAGCCTGGCCAACATGGTGAAAGCCCGTCTCTACAAAAAAAATTACAAAAATTAGCTGGATATGGTGGTACACGCTGGTAATCCCAGCTACTCAGGAGGCTGAGGCAGGAGAATCGTGTGAACCTGGGTGGTGGAGGTTGCAGTAAGTCAAGATCGTACCACTGCACTACAGCCTAAGTGACAGTGGGAGACTCTGTCTCATAAATAAATAAATAAATAAATGGTTCATTACTTCAACAAATATTTATCAATATTTCAGGGGAACAAGAAGCCCATGAATATAATTTAGTCTTGCCTTCTGCAAGTCAGAAAATATTCTAGGCACTTTCATATACATTTTAGTATATTAGTATTCTTGACCAGTCAAGAAATACTTGTTAAGTAACTATCATAGGTTTAGTAAGTGAGGTCTAATGAGTTCCAGATGGTGCTATGTTAGGACTTGTTCTTCTCAGCTTCCTGCTGAGAGCACCAGTCTCATCTCCTGGGCTAGTCTAGCTGACATTTCTTTCTAAGTTTTCCTTTGCTTCTAACAGTCAAATTTTAGATAATCTGAACATCTCAATAGGTGATGGTTAATTCTGCCAACTTGACTGGCCATGGAGTCCCCAGACAATGTTATTTCTGGGAGTGTCTGTGAGGGTGTTTCTGGATGAGACTGGCAGTTGCACTAGTAGACTCAGGAAAGTAGATGGCCCTCCTCAGTGTGGACGGGCAATGGCCAATCTGATGAGGGCTTGAATAGAACAAGAGGTCAAGGAAGGAAGAATTCACTCCTTGTGTGGGATTTCTTGACCTCTACAATCACAGGACCCAGTTCCTCACACTAAATCTCTATAAATATCGATATATCCCACTGGCTCTGTTTCTCTGGAGAACCCAGGCTAACACACAATAGATTATAGCACACTGCGTTTTTTTGTTTTGTTTTGTTTTGTTTTACAAAAGCAATGAGCCCATGCTGATATGGTGAGAGAGAAGAATGACAGTACCAGAAAAATCACCATTCTACAGTCCCTGGTGAATGAAACCACCGGAAGAAAGTTTATTGGTGAATTTTACAATGAAGGGATTCGTCTCAGATTGCAAACAGGACAGTGTGTGTCCTCTCATGTCATACAATACAAAGCACATGGCACCAGCCATGGGGTGTTCTGGCCAAGGCAAGCCTGAGTCTCATCGAGTCTCTAGCACTAACTCCTACTTAGAGCAATGGTTCTCAACACTGTCTACACATAGAATCACCTAGGTAACTTTATCGGAAAAACAAAAACAAGCCTGCTGCTACTTCAGAGACTGATTTACCTGGTCTGAGTTGCAAGTCTGTACACCACCAAACATAATCGCCAATAGATAAGCCCATTTTTCTTCCAAAAGAAAAATGCTGCTCCCAGTAGGAACACACTCCAATATGATAAAGGGTGTCAATAAGGAAACAGGGCTTTACCAAATGTCCACAAGATTTTCTATAGAAAATACTGCCTCAACATCATCTACTCCACAGATGACATGGAAACTCCACGTACAACCCCAGGCTGGGCCTTGGCTTGCCAGCCTTTCTGACTAACAACTTAAATGGGAGACACCTGTGGTACATGATGTCTACGGGGCTTTGGGGACGCACAGGCCTAGACAGAGTCTAAGCTCCGCCGCCTCTCCACCATCTCACTTCTCTAAATCTCGGAGAGCTGTCTAGGAATCAAACACAAGGGCAGGAGGTCCACATCACTACAGTGTACGTACACAGTCAGTGCCCCACAAATGAATTGAAGTTACATAAATCATAAAGAAACTTTAAAATTTTCAAATGAGAGTGACAATATTAGTTTTCTTCTTACTCAAACTCTACGTTTCTCTTAGGAAAGTGGTTACCCTGTAATTGTCTGCAGACACCTGTGTGCACAGTTCTTTTACCTACCTGAAGTCGTGGGTTTGCAACATGGGGATGTTTAAAAGACACCAACTCTGCACAAGATGCTCCATCTCTGGTGTCGATGGCTTCATACACCTGAAACATTTGAAAGAGAAACCTAAGTAGAAAATAAAATATTCTGTTCGAATAGAACCTACAACAATATATTGAATGCCACACAGGGGAAAATTCATTTTCCCCTACTTTGAAAGAAGACAGAACAATCAAAATGTATTAGGTGGTCACTACTCTGCAGTAGGTAAACAATAATTTCATTTCAAAATAGGTTGTTCCTGGCTGGCTCAGGCCTGTAATCCCAGCACTTTGTGAGGCTGAGGAAGGATTGCTTGAGCCAGGAGTTTGAGACCATCCTGGACAACATAGCAAGACCCATCTCTTTAAAACAGACCAAAAAAACAAAAACAAAAAAACAGATGTTCCTGAAGCAAAAAAACAGGTTAAGCAAATAAAAATAAGTCTGTGGTATATCATGTAGCTCTTCATGAAGGTGAATTATTCTAGTTTTACTCAATCACACTAATATATGTTTGAAAATCCAAATATACAGCTTATGAAAAAGAAAACAGTTTAAAAACCACATATATCCAAAATTCAAAAAGCTTCCACTCAACCTTAATATAAAATAAAAGGAAAATGGAAATAGCTAAATAGATGTCACATTCATACAATGCAATACTTGGCTGCTGTTAAAAAGAATAAAATAGATCTACATGTAGTAACATGAGAAAATGTCCACAATATGATGATTAAATGAAAAAAAAGGTAACTGCAGGAAAACTGTATAACTTGATTTGGGAGAAAAAAGAAGAGAAAAATTACGTACAACATGCAAGCACAGGAAAGAATGCAGAGCCTGTACCATACCACACCAGCTGACTGCGCAGACGTGGGGTGGAGACTAGGAGACCCGGGAGCCTTTTGCCCTATCTAGCTCCTGCTACAACAGACATTTTATAATTAGAAAACCAAATACGCTTTTAAATTATATTTACAAAAAAATTGCCGGGCGCTGTGGCTCACGCCTGTAATCCCAGCACTTTGGGAGGCCGAGGCAGGCAGATCATGAGGTCAGGAGATCGAGACCCTCCTGGCTAACACAATGAAACCCCATCTCTATTAAAAATACAAAAAAATTAGCTGGGCGTGGTGGTGGGCACCTGTAGTCCCAGCTACTCAGGAGGCTGAGGCAGAAGAATGGCGTGAACGCAGGAGGCGGAGCTTGCAGTGAGCCAAGATCGCACCACTGCACTCCAGCCTGGGCGACAGAGCGAGACTCTGTTTCAAAAAAAAAAAAAAAGGACATAAAAATTCTAACTAAGCAAAAAGGCAAGCACAAAGCTTTAGATACAGTATGATTTAACTATGATAAAATTAAATATTTACATTTTATGCTAACACAAGACTGACCAGGGATGTCATAACATGGATGTGCAAACGGCAAAAAAGCACAAGCAGATGAGATCCCTCTATACACCCACAAGAGTACTTACAACTAGGAAGGCTGATGACACCAAGTGTTGCCAGGAGCCTGAAGCAACTAGAAGGCTCACACATTGGTGATGGGGTAACTTCGGGTAAATTTTTAGAAGAAAATTGGTATTCTACTAAAGCAAGCAAACGCCTACTCTCTGACCCAATAATCCTGTGCCCAGGTGTCCATACCCAGAAGAAAGGGAGGCACATGCCACCAGTTCAACACGCTGGAACCCAACTCCTCCTACCCCACTGTTCAACTCAGGGTATGACTGGGAGGCTGACACCACCTTCCTGAAGACTAACTTATATGATAAGGAATTTCCCACCTGCTTATTCCATACAACTACATATGCATTTACATTTTGAAACAGTAATCACACTTCCAGGGACTCACAACTAGAAACAGAAGGTATTTGTACTCGACTACATGTAATCACAAAATATTGGACACAAACTAAATATCCATCCATAAAGACAGGCTGAATATTCTGTGAAACATCTATTTTAAGGCACACTATGCAATCATTTTTTGAAAATGAGGAAGATCTCTATGAATTTACATGGAATAATTTCCAGGAAGATACGGTTAAGTGAAAAAAGCAAGTTGTAAAAGAGTATGTATAGAATGCTGCCTCTTGTATAAGAATGAAGGGAAACAAGAAAAATATGTGTTTATGTCTGTGTGTGTGTCACACGTACATCCCAAAAGGAAATACAGGATGGAGAAGGCAGAATCTAATGCAAATGATTATCTTTCTAGAGAGGGGGTGGAATGAGGTGAGAGAGAGAAGGAAAGTTTCTGAGCACACTTTTAAATGTAATAGTTATTTACAACCCTATTCAAGAATTAAAATAGAAAGACAAACCTTAAAATTGAAACAAATAGAAAATACATACCTAAGTGGATATCAGAAAAAAGAATATGAGTAATCTCTGAAAACAGTAGTTTGTGGAATTTGACTGTCCTTATTCTAAGGATGAAAAGACTGCCAAAAAAAAAAAAAAAAATCCTGAATTTCAACATCACTGATTAGATGTTGTTGGTGGCACTGGGGCCCTAATCCTGAACTGCTTGTGAGTACAGTGGTTAGGCTGGTGTCGCTGGGACCACAGTCGTCAGTGAGAAAGAGGAGCACTGGCACAGAGCAGGAGAAGGGACAGTCCCACAGGATTTGGGTTGGAGGTGTGAGCAGGAACTTAACTGTTATCTTCAGCTGAAGCCATCTGAAGATTTTCAGGTTTTACGCCTTCATAGAAAAATGACAGCCATTCAGAGGCAGCCCTCCTGCCCCAGTCCCTGCAAGATCACAGGTTGCTGCTCAAGGTCACATCATATCCTAGCTCCTAACATTTTCAAAGTCACAAACGGGTGCAAGATGATTTGGGCCCAAGTATTATGAAAACTAAGTTTCTCTTCATAGCCCTGGCCACAGGTTTAGGAATTTCATCTAAAAGGTAGACAGATAGATACTAAGATCCTCAACTGTTTAGGGGAAAGGGTTAGGTTTCCTCTTTAAAATCACCATGCTACAGATCAGTATTTTGCAATTTACAACACTGCATTTGCCAATCATCATCAAGAAGCTGAAGGTGGCCCCAAGAAGACAACACTGGCATCTGCCCATCCTCTGCAGGAGGCTTTCTGGTGTCCCCTGCCCACGCCCTGCAAGAACTCACTGGTGCCCAGCTCCAAAGGGGCCTCCTCTGGCTCCCTCGAGACCACCTGACCAGGTGCAATGGAACAGCGCCCTCAAGGATGAGGGTGGCGACTGCCTTGGCACGGCAGGCACACAGGGTCTTCCCTGCTTGCCCTCCATTCAGTAGCTGGCCCTGGGCTGGAAGGCAAAACAACCGATCCAGCCCAGGTCTTGGTCTGCAAGACCCCCAAGAAAACCAGTACTAGTCAGTTTAGCCCCAAAGAAGACATGCCTTCCAAAGTGGCCCTCCCTGTGCCATGTGGGCAGACCTAGCCACAGGAGCCCCAACAGACTCCAACCTTGCTCAACTAAGGCGCTTCTGGCTAGAAAGCGGTTCTGGAGCCTGCTGGCCAAGCCGTGCTCTCTTTGGTTCCACACAAACAGGAGGTTCGAGCTAAGAGTTCCCCATAGCGACTCCTGTTTATGGTTCCAGGCACTCCAGGCTACGCACTGTGCGATCACACGCACCACCCAGGGCCTTACACTGGGCCCAGCCCCAGGAGCCTGAGAAGAGGAGTGTTCTGGTTAACATCAGTACTCTGGTGACCGGTCACACTTGAGCACGATGTTCTGACGTCGCCAAGGCCTCCAGAGCTCTCTGCAAAAGGAACCTATGGGTGACTGAGAGCTGAGAGTCCCAGACTTGGAGCAAGCACTGTGGAATGAAAGCATACTTCAATGACTAAGCACACTGGGGACATAGTGGTCACAAAGGGATCAAACCCTGGAGTCCAGACACTGGGTCCCTCCAAGGAGAGGTGGAGACCCCTGCTGGGGGCACTCACTGGTAGCCCTCCTTTGCCTGTGACCTCCCAGGGTGGTCCCTGCACATATGCAGGGTGATGTCGCCACACCCTCGGCTCTGCTTGGCCACACCTACCTGGGCTGCACCCAGTGTCCCAGGGGTGACCTGACCAGAGGAGGGCTCAGGGCCACAGGGCCTTGAACCCAAGGAGGGCCCCAGCTTGCTTGGCAGGCATGAATGTGTCCCAAGGGTGGTCCTATCAATGCCCCTGCCTCAATGACTAAACTGTGAGAAGGCTGGGGATGTGAAGAGGAAAAGCAGGGATGGCAACGGACAGTACCAGCAAGCCCTAAAGGTGCGACTGGCGCCGCAGTGGACACAGGACCCCTAGCAGCCCAGCCACCTGGCCGACTCTTAACAGCTCATGCTGCAGAGCCTTCAGCCCTCAACGGGACCACACAACCAGACTCCAAGTTAGCACCTTCTGAGCAGCACCCCCAGGCCTGGCTCACCAGGGGATGCTCCCTGGCTCTGGCCCCAGGAAGACTTTCTTGTGGCTGCTGCATGCCCCTCACGCCCTCCAGTCTGGTCCACAGGAGGCATTATCTACTCTTGGAACTCATAACTCTTTTAAAAATTCAAAATCATTACAGGTCATGAACCTCTGAAGTCACTTCTGAATAGTCAAACTTTCCAATTCCATAAACTCTTGAAAGACAATATGAAGAACTATGGAAGATTAAGGAGTAAAGTATCTAACTCAAAGCTGATTCCCTAAATAAAGGTGTTCACTACACCTGTAAAAAGGAGAGGTGTTCTTGGCAAAAGGAACATAATGAAGAAAATCTTTGGGACAAGAAAGATCATGGGGTGCCACAAGAAGATACCACTCTGCACCCAGCAGGATGGCCATAATAAAAAGAATGGAAAAAAACAAGTGTTGACAAGGAAGTGAAGAAATTGCAACCCTCATACATTGCTGGTGAAAATGTAAAATGATGCAGCTAGCTGCTTTGGCATTTCTTTAACAAGTTAAACACAGAATTACCATATGACTCAGCAATTCCACTCTTAGGTATATGCCAAAAAGAACATAAAACGTGCGCATGAATGTTCACAGCAGCAGCACAATAGCCAAAAAGAGGAAACAACCGAAGTGGTCCATCAACTGATGAACGGATAAACAAAATACTCCATACAATGGAATATCATTAGCCATAAAAAAGAACGACACACTGACACATGTTCCAACATAGATGAACCCTGAAAACATTATGTAAGGAAAAGACACACAAAAGGCACATACTGAAATCACCAGAATCAGCAAATCCATCCAGACAGAAAGTAGATTTAGCAGTTGACGGGCTCGGGAGGGAGGAACAGGGAGTGACTGCTTAATGCTTATGACGTTTCTATTTGGGGTGACAAAAAAATTCTGGATAATAGTGATGGTTGTGCAATATTGTGAATGTACTTGTGTACTTTAAAATGGTTAAATGGTACATTTTAAGTTATGAGTACTTCGGTGGGGGCAATGGTACATTCAGCACAAGTGAAATAAACCCTCAGACTGGTGATGCCAAGTTAACAGGTAAACATGGACCAGATGATGTGCTAAAGCATTTGGAACTTTCCCCGGAGGAAACAGAGAGTCAATGAAGTTTTAGTAACAGAGGCAGATGCTCAATTCTTCTTCAATAAAATACCAGAACTATCATTTACTAAGTAAATGCATTTACTGTGTATTCATGCTCTTTTTAATTCTCACAACTTATGTGAAGCCTGTTTAGAGATGGAGAGTCACAGAAGTTAGATAACTTGTCATGGTCCCAGAATTTGTAAAAATGCCAGGATTTGGGCTGAAGTCTTATTGTCTTTAAAGTCTGTGCTCTCTTTGCTGTGTTTCACTTGGAAAGGGCAAAGTAAAGGAAACCATCAACCAGTACCTGCAGCAGGTGGGTCCTGGCTGGGGAGCCTGTGGCAACAGATAAAGAAGGGATGGATCTGAGAGACTTTGGAGATACATCCAATTAGGTAAAGGACTATTTGCTGAGACTAAAGGAGGAGTCAATGATTTCCCCCAACTTCCTAGCTTTGATGAATGTGCAAATGATCGTTTTATTCCCAAAGAGATACAATTACATTGGCACCTACGTTCCTATACAACAAATCAAACGTGCTGTGTTACCGTGTACAACCGGTTGCCGTTCTGTATCAAAGAGGCACCTCTTTTTTTTAAATATTCAACAATCTGTTAATACATAAAACTTAGGTAACACGCCAGTCCAACCAGAAATATTTTTATCCATCAAAATTAGGAGGAAGTGGACTTTTTGCTGTCTCACCTTAGTGGCTACACTGCCCTTTGCGGAGATGTAGGCATGCACATCTCCATAGAGGTCCATCCTGGGCCCAGCCCCTGTCTACTCTCTACTTGCTCCCTGGGTCACCCCTTCCCTTCTCAGTCTTTCCCATCATGTGAATACCAAGGAGTCTCAGATTTGTATCTTAACCCAAATCTGTCTGTTTAAACTTCAGTTTACACACGAGTAGAAGCTTGCTTACCAGTCTCACTTTAACTGACTTGAATTGGAATAATGACTCTCTCCAAACACTCCCTGAAATACACGAGCTGATGCCCAAGGCATGATGAGGACTTTCAGCAAGTAGGCTTCACTAATACATCGCAAGCTTTTGCCAGCTAAGTTGTATGTGTTCTCATATCCAGATGTGTCTGTTCTCAAATCTATTTTTGCTACCCGAACTTGTTACGGTAGTTATGTACTTTTAAGCTCATCAATGAAATATGAATGCAAAAGGAAGCAGTTGTTTCTCTATAAGCTAAGTTGCATGTTTTTAAAAGGCTCACTTGAGTTTCTCAAAAAAATAATTAGGTGTGGGGGAAAAATTGTAAAAGATTAAGAAAATTCTAAAGATAATCGTATCAAATTGGTTCTTAAATGCCTATATCCTTGTTTAACTTTAAATAAACTTATACTGGAAAATGTTAACTCTGCAGATTAGGCCAAAACAGACATAGCCTAAAGAAAAGGCCTTGGGCTGACATCGAAAGGCTGGCAAGTACACAACTTGAGGTAAGTGGTTTAAAAAAAAAAAAAATTGGCAAGTGAATGTATACTTCCATGTTTTAAGTTAAAAGCATACATCCATTTTTTCGTGATTCCTGTTTTAACCAGTTTTCTCAATTAACCAAGCAACTGCTGGGCCCAATCATGTCAGACTTTTCAGCTATCAAGTATGCACCTTTACCTAGTTGTCAACAGACATCTCAAACTCAACACGCCCAAAACTTAATTTATTTCTCCTTCCAAATCCACTCTATTCATCTTTTTCCCAGATTACAAACCTGGGAATCATTCTTAACTCCTCCGTGTCCCTCAGCCCACCCATTCTTATTCACCACGTCCTGGTAATGTTTCCTTCAAATATTTTAAAAATCCATTCCCTATATTTCCTATCCCTGTTACCACAGTGCTGGTTCTGAAGACAGGCATAGTTTAGCGGAAAGAATATGCGCTTTGAATCTTTACAAGTGCCCATGTTTTAACTGTGCTTCTGCTACTTACAAGCTGTTGAACAACATCCGTCAGACGCATGTACCGAGCGATATGAAGCGTGCATTGTACTCGGACAGTGAAGGGCGTTAAACGACAGCGAGGACGAGGGGCACGAGGCCGGCCTGCAGCACGGCCACAGCCTCGTGCTTACCCCTCCAGAGCCTCCTGGAGTCCTCGAATTCATCCCGCATCCTGCTGGGAAGCAGCGTGCATCCGACACAGCACCGGCCACACCGGGCCCTCGGCGTGGCCCGCAGGCCCGTCGGACCCGCTGGGAGCGCAGCCACACACGCCAGCAAGTGAGGGCAGCGACCTGGGACCCCCGCGTCTACTTACACCGCGACGACTCCGCGATCCACGGACACCGCCCGGCCCCCACGGCGGCCCTGCAGGGGAGACCTCGGGCCGCCTTCCCGAGTCCCGGCCGCCGCTGTTCGGCCTTTCAGTCGGCTCGCGCGGCTGCCCGCCGGGAACCCGGACAGAGAAAGGGTGGCGAGGTGGGAAAGGAAAAGGCCTGAGGGTCCAAGGCAGGAGGGGACACACGGAACACGCAGAGGGCCACCCACGCCGGCGCGCTCCCCGGCTAGGACCCACCTGCTGCAGGTACTGGTTAATGGTAATGTGCGCCATGGGAGCGCGGCCGAACGAAGAGCGCCACCCCCTACGCCTCAAGTGGGCCAGCGGCGTCACTTCCGGCCCTTGGTCCGTCTCGGTCCTGCCGCCCCCCGGCCCCGCCGCCGGTGTGCAGGCTGGTTCCGGAGGGAGAACCCGGGGACCGGCTCGGCTACGCGCTCGGGCTGAGGGGACCCGGGGTCTTTCTGCCGGGGCCCCGTCCTCTCAGCCGGGACGCCAGCGGCTCTGATTGTGTGTTCGGGCCCGCCCGGGCTGAGGGGTTTGGGGTCCAGTGGCGAGGACAGCCCCACGGCTACACTGCCTTTCACTGCGCCGACCCTTCGTCTGCCCCTTGTGAAAACGAGGCCGCGGAGGACGCTCCGCGCCCGGCTGGGCCAGGGCCTCGGGGCGCGCGCGCCCGAGCAGGGGTAGGGGGAGGGACATGGCGCGCGCTCCCGAGCTCTCATAAGGTGCCTCCGCTGCGCGCTCCCGAGCCTTCAGGAGTTAGGGCACGTCCCGGCGCGCACCCCTGAGCCCTCGAGGTGGTCTCACGCCCGGCGTGGGGGTGCCGAGCCCTCAGGAGGCGCGCGCCCCGGGGCCCTCAGGAGGGGGTCCCGGCTCCCGATCCCCTCAGGAGGGGTGCCCCCGGCACGCATCCCCGAGCCAGGAGGTGGGGGCCCGGAGCCCTGGGGGCAGGTCTCGGTGCGCCCCCCCGAGCCGGGGGTGAGGGTCCCGATCCCTCGGGACGGGGGTCCCGGCGGGCGCCCTCGAGCCAGGAGGGGGTGTCCGAATCTCTTAGGGGGAGCCCGATCCCTCAGGAGGGGTTCCCGGCGCGCGTTCCTAAGCCCTCAGGAGTAGCCGGACGCGGCGGCGGTTGTGCTCGGGCACGCGGGCGGGGCGGGGCGCGCGAGGAGGACCGGGCGGAGGCCGCGCGGACCGGGGCGGGCGGAGCGGAGCTGGGCG
Source organism: Symphalangus syndactylus (assembly GCF_028878055.3). Classification (NCBI taxonomy): domain Eukaryota; kingdom Metazoa; phylum Chordata; class Mammalia; order Primates; family Hylobatidae; genus Symphalangus; species Symphalangus syndactylus. The sequence goes on along the minus strand of NC_072437.2, from coordinate 7,137,244 downwards.
GGCGGCGGCGCTCGGGGCGGGGCGCGGCGGTTCCGGCCCAGCCATGGCGGACGAGGCCCCGCGGAAGGGCAGCTTCTCGGCGCTCGTGGGCCGCACCAACGGCCTCACCAAGCCCGCGGCCCTGGCCGCCGCGCCTGCCAAGCCGGGGGGCGCGGGCGGCTCCAAGAAGCTGGTCATCAAGAACTTCCGAGGTGGGTGCGGCGGCCGGGTCGAGGGCCAGGCGACCCCGGCGGGGACCCCACGAGACCCCGCCCGACTTGGGGGGAAGGCCCCGAGATCCGTGCGGGCCCCGGGAGCGGGGGCGCCGGGGCGCCGGCCGGGTCGGGGGCGGCTACGCGGGGCTCTTCGCGGCGCGCCCTGAGCCTCCCGCTCTCCCTCCGCCCTGCAGACAGACCCCGGCTGCCCGACAACTACACGCAGGACACGTGGCGGAAGCTGCACGAGGCGGTGCGGGCCGTGCAGAGCAGCACCTCCATCAGGTACAACCTCGAGGAGCTCTACCAGGTGAGACGGCGGCCGGGGCTGGGGGCGCCGCTCCTGCCCCGCGTGACGCAGACGCGGCCGGGCAGCGGCTCCGGGTGCCTCACAGGCTCTCGCCGGGGAGCGGAAAGGCAGGGCATTTGCCTCCACTGCAGGGCCGGGAGCCCCAGAGGCAACAAGTGGTTTTGTTTATTGCCGTGGTGGAATTTTTGTTTTCAGGCGTAAGCTGCTTAGAACGATATTTAAAGTTATCCCATTACAGAAGAGAAGGAGGTGTGTTTCTAGGACCCACGTGACTCATTTTGCAAGTATACAGCAAATTATTTTCTCGTTATATATAAAACTCATTACTGTGTCACTTGCCACAGTAATGAGGGTCTTTTCTCTGTTGTGTTTTGTGATTAATGATTGCCTTTAAGATATTCAAACAGATTTTGAAAAAATTTAAAATTCAAAAAAAGTGGTTTTTTTCTCTGTTGTGTTTTGTGATTAGTGGTTGCCTTTAAGATACTCAAACAGATTGATGGTGTTCCATTTCTAAAGTAACAAAAAATGGCTCAAAGTAAATTTTACCATATTTGGATATTTTGTTTATAAGCGGACTTTTTTTCTGGCGTCTTCTTTTTGTAAAACAACGTTAAGTAGTCTAATATCTATATTTTAGGTCACGATGTGTTATACAATTATTTGTATTAAAAGGCTTGAATTAAAAAAAATTTTTCTGGATATGCAAGTGACTGCATTGTAGAAATTATAAAAAATATAAAAAAGAAGACTTCAATCACCTATACTCCTACCACCCAAAGAAAACTACTGTTGACAGTTTGGTGTACATACATCCATTCTTGTCTGAAGTGTAAGTAGATTATATTTTCTTACCAGCTTTGAGATATAGTCTACATATAACGTGCACTTCAAGAAGTTTTAACAGATACATACAGTTATGTAACCGGCACCACGGCCAAGATAGAATCTTTCTTGGTAGAATGGTAGAATATTGCTACCACCCCCGAAATTGCCATGACCACTTTTGCGGTCAGCCCTCTCCCCTGACTCCTAGCCCTTGGCGATCCCCCATTTGTTTTCTGTCACTATATTTTGTGATTTCTAGAACCTTATCTAAATGCAGTCATGTATTTCGTAGTCTTTTGTATCTGGCTTTCACTTAGGACGGTGCTTTTGAGATTCATGCACGCGCAGTGTGATTGTAATTTATTACCTAGTAGAATGGGTATACCGCAGTTGTTTTATCCATTCACCAGTTAATGGACATTTGGGTGTCCATGTTTGGGGTTTTTTGTTTGTTCTTTGAGATGGAGTTTCACTCTTGTGCCCAGGCTGGAGTGTAGTGGCACGATCTCGGCTCACAGCAACCTCCACCTCGCAGGTTCAAGCGATTCTCCTGCCTCAGCCTCCCGAGTAGCTGGGATTACAGGCACCCACCACCACGCCTGGCTAATTTTTGTATTTTTAGTAGAGACGGGGTTTCACCATGCTGGGCAGGCTGGTCTCAAACTCCTGACCTCAGGTGATCCACCCGCCTCGGTCTCTCAAAGTGCTGGGATTACCAGCATGAGCCACCGTGCCCGGCCTTGGGTTGTTTTAAATAAAGCTGCTGTAAACATTTGTGAATAACCCTTTGTTTGGACATATATTGTTATTCCTCTCAGGTAAGTTCTGCTTGCTTCTTTATCTAGCAGTAAGTTCTCAGGGTCATATGGAAAATGTATGTTTACCTTTGTACGAAATTTCTTGTTTTTGCAAGCGGCTGCCCCTTTTGCGTCTCTCCCAGCAGTGTATGGGAGTTCCAGTTCCACTCCGCCACCAGCGTGTGGTGTCCTCAGTCTGTAATTTTAGCTGTGCTAGTGGGTGTGTGGTGGAGTATCATTGTGGTTTTAGTCTGCGTGTCCCTCTGATGCTAAGCATCGTGTATTTACTTGCCATTCTATGTATCTTCTTTGACAAAGTGTCTATTTAAATATTTTGCTCATTTTTATTGGGTTGGTTATTTTCTTATTATTGAGTATTTGAGTTTATTGTGTATTCTGGATACAAGTCCTATATCAGATATTCGCCTTGGAAATACTTTCTGCCTAGTCTTCAACTTGTCTTTTGATTCTCTTAACTGTGCCATTTGAAGAGTAATCATTTTAAGTTTTCAAGTCACATGTATCAGTTTGTTTTTCTATGGATTGTGCTTTTAGTATCCAAGAAATCTTGCCTAATCTGAGGTCACAAAGTTTTCTCTTATATTTTCTTCCAGACATTTTAGACTTTTAGGTTTTACATCTAGGTCTACGATCTATGTAGAGTGAATTTTTGTATATATTGTGAAATACAAATCTAGAGTCAGAGCCGGGTGCAGTGGCTCATGCCTGTAATCCCAGCACTTTGGGAGGCCAAGGTGGGTGGATCGCCTGAGTAGTCAGGAGTTTGAGACGAGCCTGGCCAACATGGTGAAACCCTATCTCTACTAAAAGTACAAAAAATTAGCCGGGCGTGGTGGCAGGCATCTGTAATCCCAGCTACTCGGGAGGCTGAGGCCAGAGAATCGCTTGAACCCGGGAGGTGGAGGTTGCAGTGAGCCGAGGTTGTGCCACTGCACTCCAGCCTGAGCAACAGTGAGATGCCATCTCAAAAAAAAAAAAAACAACAACAAAGAAAAAAGTCTAGAGTCAGTGTTTTCCCTGCAAATGTCCAGTTGTTCAGTCTCTTTTCCCCTACTGACTGCCTTTGCTCCTTTGTCAAAAACCATGTAGGAGTAGGTGGAGTGAGTTGTGAAATCGGGGTGTGTTGGCCCCCCAGCTTCATACATTTGGACAGGTTTCTGGCTATTCTTGGTCCCTTGTGTTTCCATGTGAATTTTAGAATTGGCCAATTTGTATAAGAAAGTGTGCTAAGATTTTGATTGACGGTATATAGAATCTATAGATCAATGTAGGAGAATTAAATTAACAGTATTGAGAGGCTGGGCTCAGTGGCTAACACCTGTAATCCCAGCACTTTGGGGGGCTGAGGTGGCCTGATGGCTTGAGCCCAGGAGTTCAAGACCAGCCTAGGCAACATGGTGAAACCCCATCTCCACAAAAAATTTAAAAATTAGCCTTGTGGGGTGTTGCACACCTGCAGTCCCAGCTACTGACTCAGGGCCCCCACACAACAACCTGGAAGCTCTTCACGCAGGAAGCTGAACAGTTGGGACCTGTTTGTCTCCCATCTTTCTGAGATTCACTGTCTTTCGTAGCCCAGTACTCAGTGCTTCGAAAACTGTTGCTTCGTATATTTTGTCTGATTTTGTGGTTATTTCAGGCAGAAAGTTAATACAGTTCTTGTACTGTGTCTTGACTAGAAACAAGAGTCCCACCTGAACTCTCAGAGGTCTTTGGTTTAATAAAAGATGATACCTTACAGCTAAAGGTTCTTACTACTTTTTTCCTGGAGATTTGGCTGTCTGATATCTGCTGCCTCATTATTTTTACTTAAAATGGCGGAATTACTTTGCAACACTTTGTACACAGTGATGTCTTATAAAACAATCACTGTAGATATTATGAACAATGTTTGCAGGTGCCTTAGGTGTCTGTCTTGAAACCCTGAGATCTAGGAGTGCTTACCCCAAACTGACAGTCACTGGTTCCTCCTTGGAATGAGACATCGCAAGTTCCAGGGGCATCTCTGGAGGTGCTGCCCAACCAGGGGACATGTGGAATCAATTGATTCACTTAATTGTGGTCATCTCTCCACGCACAGGTGGGCTTCTGGCCTCTCAGAGTCTGAAGCAGGAGCTGCCTCAGATCTATTGGAAGCAAGTGGGATAGAAATCTAAGAAAAGCAAATGTGAAATTACTGATGTCTGATCAAGCAGGCAATACATTTGACTTGGTGTTTCAAAATAAAGTCTAAGTTTTTGTATAGGTGGGGTGGTGTGTACTTTGCCAAAGAATCTTATGTGAAAGGACCAATTCTCACCCAAGTTTGAAAGGTTTGCTTTCATGTTTGATTTTTGGTTTTGCTCAGTCTCCCTCTACCTCGAAACACCTTAGGAGTCCTGTCACTTACACTGTGTGGGCCTCAGCTGGCCTATTGTTTCTCTGTTTGTTACTTTGTTTTTATCGTTTTTCTCCTGTAATGTGTAGAGGAGAATGTTGTGAAGGCATGGATCTTTTCCATTTAACGACCTGAATTTCGGTCTGTAATAACTAACTCCCTGAAGAAAGTGCATCTTGTGTCTTGTGTCTCTATGTTTTAGTCCTGCTTGTTGCTAAATGAGACAACAGAAAACTGAAGACTGCGTTTCTAGAAAGGTTTCAGAGAAAGCTTCTGTGTTTTGATTTAGAACTGTTTTTTTTGTTGTTGCACAAAAACCTCTCGGGCCTTTAAAAAAAAGAGAGAGGTGTGGCCTCCCTATGTTGTCCAGGCTCCTTGGGAATTCCTGGACTCAAGCAATCCTCCTGCCTTGGCCTCCCAAAGTGCTGAGATTCCAAGCATTGAGCCACTGCACCCAGCTGACATACAAGTTCTGAGGAAAGCCAGGCTGTCTTTCTTGAGTCACAGAGTAGTTGTCTCTGTGACATGTTGATACCAGGTGATAATGGTCAGTGAAAGGGAGCGGTTAGTCGTTTGTATTAGGTGGTGTCCTTCCGTCACACCCAAGCTGCAGGCCCAGCGTAGGGATGGGACCTCCACAGCTACACAGGTCTCATCCTGTGTGGCTGTGAAGGTCGCTATATGACTCTGGAGGTCGCTGTGTGACTGTGGAGGTCTCGTCCATGTGGCTGTGGAGGTCTCTGTGTGACTATGGAGGTCGCGTCCCGTGTGGCTGTGGAGGTCTCTGTGTGACTATGGAGGTCGCGTCCCGTGTGGCTGTGGAGGTCGCTGTGTGACTGTGGAGGTCTCGTCCATGTGGCTGTGGAGGTCTCTGTGTGACTATGGAAGTCGCATCCCGTGTGGCTGTGGAGGTCGCTGTGTGACTATGGAGGTCGCGTCCCGTGTGGCTGTGGAGGTCTCTGTGTGACTGTGGAGGTCGCGTCCCACAGCTCCGTGGACTTCTTGTTCTGTCTTCCACATCTGAGAGCAGGGATTGCCCTTATCCACAGTGAGCATTTTGTTTAAGTAGCAGTGAGTTCACTCCAGGCAATGCTTTGACACTATAAATAGACATGTATTTGACATTCACACACGTGTCTGTTGAGCTAATACAGACAATCATTTGATGAACCTGCTGGTTAGGAAGTAGCTGTGATGTGAGAAGAGACAGTGCTGGGTGAAGATATACACCAAGTTTCCTCACTTGGCTGTTGATACAAGGAAAGCATCTTGATACTAATAGGAGTAGAATGCAAATGATACTTCTCCACCTCCGATCATTGGATTACATTCCTTTTCTCTGGGGTGAATCTTTAAAATACTAATGGCCTGAGTGCACCAACATGAAGCACACAGTACCATCTGATTAGTTGCTTTATGCATCCAGAGAGGGTATTTCTAAATCTCAAAGTATGATTGAATGTCAAAAATCCATTTTGGGGAGAGGCAACTCCTGTGTTGTGCTGCTTCTATAACAGCACAAAAAAGTCTTCCAGTATATTCCTGCCACAAGGAGTTGGCAGGGCGGGGAGAAACAAAGGCTGTCGCCTTTCCAGTGATGAGTGCCTGTAATATGAAGCCGGGAGTCCTGACTCAGCACCTACAGCAAACCCGGGTTACCCAGGGCTTGCCGCTTGTTTTGAGAGGTTCCTAGATTCTTAATTTTAAAAACAAAGTAAATTGCAATATGACTCATATGAGTAGTAAATGTGCACCAAATAGGACACATAGGAGGCAGAGTGAGTTATAAAATATTTAGTCCTTTGCCACAACCAGGAAAAGATGGTTTTAAGGATATTGGTTCTTGGTCTAGGAATTAAAATATCCAGAAAATGGTCCTAAGTTACTGTTGATTTTTGCTGAAGAAAATACATTTTCTTATATATAAGAAACTTACTTTGTAATAATTATGTTTGTGGGATTCACTGTTTAACTACTGGAGCAAAACCTTTGTCGTAAAGTTCTCTTGGTTGTTTGAGGAGACAAAACGATGGCAGATCTTTGACCAAAATATGAAGATATGGAATTCAAAGGGATGGAATTGAAGAGTTTGAGAAAGGAGTTGAAGTCAATACAGAATGTGGGTAGGAATTCCCTATGTCTATAGTAAGACAAAATGTAGGGGGAAAGTTTGAATTTCTTTGTTATTATACGGATGATAAGCTTGCTAGAAAACAGGATTGTAATTAAAAACAGGATTATAATTATTCCACATCCTCTTTTGATCTTTGTAAATATGCATGTATTTTATATGGTAGTAATTACTGTATGTATTTAACTTTGGTTAATATGTAGCAGCTCTCCGATGTTTAGTATTGGAATTATTAATACTTGTAAGTATTAGTAAAATGAATAGCTTTATAACTTTACCTTTTTTCCTAGGGGTATATTGTATCCTAATTAAATTCAGATTATTTATCTAAAGTGTTTTTATTCTGTATATTCCCACATTTTTCAAACCCTTATTGGTTTAAAACTTGTTAGGAAAACCATAGTTCTGTTTATAATATTTCATATTGGAATCGAATGAGTTTAAGTTTTTGTACCTAAGATTGGAAAGGAAATTTTATTAGAACTGATAAGAATGTACAAGCATTGTTTCTTTGAGGTGGGTAAAAATATTGTGAGAAAAAATTTTCTGCCTCAAAAAATGGTGTCAGCTGGGCACGGTGGCTCATGCCTGTAATCCCAGCACTGTGGGAGGCCAAGGCAGGCAAATCACCTAAGGTCAGGCGTTTGAGACTGGCCTGGCCGACATGGCGAAACTCCTCTTCTACTGAAAATACAAAAATTACCTGGGCATGGTGGCAGGCGCCTATAATCCCAGCTACTCAGGAGGCTGAGGCAGGAGAATCGCTTGAACCCGGGAGGTGGATGTTGCAGTGAGCAAAGATCCTGCCATTGCACTCCAGCCTGGGCGACAGAGCAAGGCTCCAACTCAAAAAAAAAAAAAAAAAAAAAAGATTTCTTCTTGTGCTAGGGATGTTCACAGAAAAAAAAAAAAAGTTTCTTAATTAAACAAACTGAAGTGAATTACACATCTAGGCTGCAGAAAAATAAATAGGAAACCATACAGTCTGGCCTGTGTCACCCAGAAAAAGCTCAGTTTGGACTGAATCACTGCCCTGGGGAGCGTGAGGGGAAGGCCCAGCCTGTTGTTCTCCTTCCTGATGGGAAGGTGGTCACTGAGGGAAAAGATTTTCTTGGTTCTCTAGCCCTGATTTCACTTTGTAATCATCAAGGTGAACTTAAACACACACACACTCCAGTGACCCCCACCTCAGACTGAGGAATCGGAGCACCCAGAAACAGGCCTGTGAGGATCAAACCTGTTGAGAAGTCCCTAGTGACTGGGCACCGTAGATGCTCAGGAGTGGGCAGGCCAGCCGCCTGGGACCCGAGGTCCAGCAGGTGCAATGTGCCCACATTAACTATTGTTACCTCTACCCCCATGCCACTTGTGACTGGACTGCCGTGTTCCAACAAGAAGTGCCCTAAACTTAGCCATAATAAATAATTTATTTGTAGATTCCCGAAGTACTGGGGAAGGGTGTGGGGTGCCTTTTTGTTATGATTACAGCTATATTAACAATAAGGTTTTTTATGAACCAATCTGTTGTTCATACTGAAGAATTGATGTACCCTTTGTGTTTGCAGGCTGTGGAAAATCTCTGTTCTCACAAAGTCTCCCCAATGCTCTACAAGCAGCTGCGTCAGGCCTGTGAAGACCACGTCCAGGCACAGATCCTTCCGTTTAGAGAATATCCTTTTTTTGGTTCATAAAGTTTCTATTCATTATCTAAGTCTTTTAAAACTGAACATTATTATGATAAAGAACTAATGAGTATCCTTAATATTAAAACCACAGCTTTTAAAGTTCTTTTTTATTTGGTAGGTTTGTAAGCAAAATTTACCATTTAAATTATTTTGCTGATCTGAATTAAAGGGAGACCATGTTCATTTATTGGGTATGGTTGAAGTATTTAGGAAATGTTCTGAAAAATGTCTTAAAGTTTGAGTATCCTTTATTCTAAGAAACACCATCTGCATTGGCTTTCTGTGATAGGCAACAAAGTCCCATCAACTTGGCGACTTATGGAGACACCCACCTATCAGCTCACAGTTGTGTCTGTCAGGAGGCCAGGCAGGATTCAGTGGATCCTGTGCTCAGTCTCACGGGCAAAGTCAAGGTGTCAGCCAGGTTGGGGCCTCACCTGAGGTCTTTGCTAGCATGGGCAGGCAGTCGGCAGAAGCCAGTTCCTGTGGTAGTGGGACCGAGGGCCCTGCCTTCTGTCCTGTGTTGCTCGGTGTCACTCTCAGCTCCACATGCACAGGTCCTTGCCTCTCCTCTCACAGCACGACTCTTTTCTGCTTCTAGACCAGCAGGAGAATCTGCCTGTCTGACCTGCTGAGATAGGGCCTTATATGATGTAACCCGTAACCCAGTCAAGGAATGATGACCCTTCGTATTCACAGCCTCGTTCACAGTTGCGTGTGAGGCATCCTCCACGTGGGGACAGGGCAGGAGCATCTCGGAATTCTGCTGCCACACCAGCTGTGACTCAGACGTCTACAGGGGAGTCTCTGGGCTCCTTGGCATCCTATAGAAAATCCTTTAATCTGGACTCAATCTCATTCCCCAGCCTCCTCCCATTACTGTAGCTGTCCATGTGTCTCATTGGGTAGGAATTAGAAAGTAGAGTTTATAACTGCAGAAAATCTACTTGTGGCTGTACTTTTCTAGGCCTCCATTTCTTCATGTGTAAAATTGGGTGGTTCGTGTTTGCTTATTTCTAAGTGTTCTTCTAGTTCGAGGAAACTTCTGCTCCCCCATCTCCCTGATCTTGGGAAACTAAACCATTCTGAGTTCATTGGAAGGACCCTCAGGGAATCTGCAGCAGTCGGTGTTGCTGAAGTTGAAGCACGTGACAGGGAAGCTGAAATGCAGGGCGAGAGGTCTCTGTTTAGACAATCTCCACAGCACCCCCCACAGATGGTGAGTGAGGTCAGTTGCAGCTCTGCTGTGCTGGCTTCTGTAAATATGCCTCTGCAGTGTTTTCCAGCAAAGCCCTTTCCTAAAGATCATGAGGTTATTCAAGAGATCTGTGACCACACACAACCTTTTGGAACGTGGCCAAAGTGCACCTTATCTCAGGAGGCACCTGTGAGGGCTCACAGAAGCCGGCCCCACCCCAGTGCCACAGCTCAGCAGTGCGCTTCCAGGAACCCATGTTCCGTGTTCCAGATGTTTCCATCCAAAAAGTGGCCTGACTCCTAGGCTTGGGGGAAGTCTTTGGTAGATGCCCAAGCCTTCTCCCAAAGACATAGGCATGCCGGGCGCGGTGGCTCAAGCCTGTAATCCCAGCAATTTGGGAGGCAGAGGCGGGCGGATCACGAGGTCAGGAGATGGAGACCATCCTGGCTAACACAGTGAAACCCCGTCTCTACTAAAAATACAAAAAATTAGCTGGGCGTGGTGGGCGCCTGTAGTCCCAGCTACTCGGGAGGCTGAGGCAGGAGAATGGCGTGAACCCGGGAGGCGGAGCTTGCAGTGAGCGGAGATCGCGCCACTGCACTCCAGCCTGGGGGACAGAGCAAGACTCTGTCTGAAAAAAAAAAAAAAAGACTTAGGCATTTGTGAGAGTCAGTAGGCGATAATTGTTCCTACTCTAGTTGCTGTCCCAATTTACTTGAAAACTACTATTTGATTACCTGATCAAATGAATCTTCTGCCAGTTACTCCTACTCTGTGGGTTGACTAATGTGCCATCAGTTCACTCACTGCACAAGCACTTGCTTTCTACCTACTGCACTGGCACCGCAAAATGGAAAGTGACCCCCATGCCTGATTTCTACCCTCCAAGAAGTCGCAAGCCTATGTGAGAGGCAGGGGAATTACTGTATTTCCCTGGTGTGGTGGCAAAACTGTGATTACAAAAATTATCATTTGGTTCATTAAAGGTGAAAGAAAAAAACATTACCATATTAAATGCCCTTATTAGTCATGAGACAAGATCTTGAGTTGAGAACTGCGAGTCAGGCCAGGAATGGTGGCATGTGAAGCATCTGGGGCAGAGCCTCCCAGAGGAGACCCTCCTGAAGGATGGGGAGGATGCGCCCTCCTGTGGATGTGGCACCAGAAGCAGAGCGTGGAGGGTGCTCTGGAAACCCTGAGCAGCGGGCACAACTAGAACTCCAGAGACCTGGTGGCCCTTAGGCTGTGATGCTGAGTTGCAGATTGAATTTGAATCTTTGTGGATACTATCAAGGAGTTAGACTTCAGTTTGTGAGTATCCCAGTCTTCACAGGTTTTTTAAGCAAGAAACCAGAATTAGATTGTTCATGGAGGTCACTCTGGCAGAATGATGAGATAAGTTTACATATAGACCAGCACACCACAGCCTTCCATTGGGTCGGCACATGTTTTTAAGTATCTGTCATGTGCTAGGTATAATCCAGGCCCTGGGAAACTAAATCTGAGCAGAATGGGATTCTGTCGCTTTGGAGCTTAAACCCGAATGGCGGTGGCAGAAGCATCAAGATAAGCATTTATGCTGTGCTGTGATAAGGGTTTTTTTTGTTTGTTTTTTTGTGGTTTTTATTTATTTATTTTTTGTGTGTGTGAGACGGAGTCTTGCTCTGTCACCCAGGCTGGAGTGCAGCGGCACGATCTTGGCTCACTGCACCTCTCCCTCCTGGGTTCAAGCCATTCTCCTGCCTTGGCCTTTCCAGTAGCTGGGATTACAGGCGCCCACCACCACACCCGGCTAATTTTTGAGACGGGATTTCACCATGTTGGCCAGGCTGGTCTCGAACTCCTGACCTCATGATCCGCCTGCCTCAGCCTCCCAAAGTGCTGGGATTACAGGCGTGAGCCACCACACCTGGCCTGTGATAAGGGTTTTCAAGGGTTCAGATAAGCTCCTGGGACCTAAAGAAAGAGCAGCCAGCCTGCCTGTGTAGGGGAGCATTGCAGGGGTGAAGCGATGTCTGGGCCATGTCCTAAAGGATGGATGAGGAAGTGGCAGGCGCTGTGGGATGCCAAGGTGGCACAGGCCAGGGAGCAGCGTGGGCAGCCCTGGTGCTGAGGAAGCTTACTGGGCAGAAGAGCCAGGTATGCTGCTGGGTGTGGGAGAGTTGACCACTGACAGGATCCCTAAAGGGGAAAACGAGAGGAAGGTGAATGCTGAATTGTGGAGGAGCCTTTGTTGAACCAAGAGGTTGAGGTTTATCTGAAGGTGGAGATTGAGCCAAGGTGTTCAGGCACAGCATGGCTGGGTTATGTTGGTAAGAAGTTAGTGTGCCTGTGTGTGTGCACTGTGGTGTGAGGGGTCACACCACAGTGGTTTGACTGGGCAGCAAAACCACGGAGTGGAATGGCAGCATCCTGCCAGCAAACCTCTTGTGGTTCAGAGGGAAAGGATCTGACTGCTATGGAAGGATGAACCAGACACAGATTGAGGCGGGGAGGGTCTGTCGTGGTCACGTTGATTTGGAAGGAGGTGAGGCACTCAGGTAGAGATGCCTGTTGTGCATTTGGGGCTGGAGACACAGATCTAGTGGTTCCAGACTTGGATGAGATGCCCAGGAAAAATGAGCAGAGTGGCCAGACACAGTGGCTCACGCCTCTAACCTTAGCACTGCATTTTGGGAGGCCAAGTTGGGAGGGTCAGTTGAGCCCAAGAGTTCAAGAGCAGCCTAGACAACAATTAGCCAGGTGTGTGGTTCACACCTGTGGTCCCAGCTACTCTGGAGGCTGAGGTGGGAGGATTGCTTGAGCCCAGGAGGTCGAGGCTACAGTGAGCTGAGATTGCGCCACTGCACTCCAGCCTGAGCAACAGAGCAAGACCCCCATCTCTAAAAAGAAAATGAGCAGAGCCATCAGAGGAGGTGGCTGAGGGCTGGTGTCAGGGAGGTGAGAGGAGAACCTGGAGAGTCATCTTGTGGGAATCGAAGGGCGAGTTTAATATGGCAAGCAGCTTAGTGACCAGTAAGTAGAGTCTGAAGGGATGATGAGACCAGGAAGTGGCAGGTTACTGTGATGAAGGCTTTTAGGCTACATTCGTACATTAACCTAGTAAACATGGGGTGTTTCTCTCCAACTCAGCACTGTGCGTTGGGGACCAGGGACAGGCATGAATGGCATGGGTCCTGCTCTCAAAAAGCTTGTTTTTGCTGGAAGAGAGTTCTGACCCAGCCCAGTCTCATACAGGGAAATGTTAATGTGATGGCAGATGCTCAGATACTGTGTGGCAGGGAGTATTCCAAGGTCTGCATATTCAGATTTCTTTTGCCTCTGGGATATTCCAGTACTTCAAGTAACTCTGCTTTCTAAGATTTAAGTAATTTGTTGTTGTTGTTTTGAGATGGAGTTTCGCTCTTAATTGCCCAGGCTAGAGTGCAATGGCGCAATCTTGGCTCACCGCAACCTCCACTCCTGGGTTCAAGCGATTCTCCTGCCTCAGCCTCCTGAGTAGCTGGGATTACAGGAATGTGCCACCATGCCTGGCTAATTTTGTATTTTTAGTAGAAACGGGGTTTCTCCACGTTGGTCAGGCTGGTCTCGAATTTGCGATCTTGGGTTATCTGCCTGCCTCGACCTCCCAAAGTGTTGGGATTATAGGCGTGAGCCACCACGCCCGGCCAGATTTAAGTAATGTTATGTGCTGATTATATTTTGATTGTATGCTGATATTAGATTATAGATGAAACCCATCAGATGCGCAGGTAGAAAAAGGGCCTTTGTGGAATTGAGTCATTCACTACTTCTTCGTTTACCACGTCCGTTTTCTTGTCTCACGTGTTTGATAAATTCTGCACTTAGCTGTCCCTTTCAAAATTGATACCTGCTCTTGGTGACGTCCCTTCCCCAAAATAAAGGCCATTTGTACCCATGCACTCATACACATGCTCAGCCACAGGCAGCTGCTGCAGAACCCGCACCACATGCTGCAGGACCAGTGCCACCCAGCCAGGCTACATGGGCACCAGGAGCTCTTCAAAAATGTCAAGCCGGCGGAGTGCGGTGGCTTACGCCTGTAATCCCAGCACTTTGGGAGGCCGAGGCGGGCAGATCACGAGGTCAGGAGATCGAGACTATCCTGGCTAACACAGGGAAACCCTGTCTCTACTGAAAATACAAAAAAACCCGGGCATGGTGGCGGGCACCTGTAGTCCCAGCTACTCGGGAGGCTGAGGCAGGGGAATGGCATGAACCCGGGAGGCAGAGCTTGCAGTGAGCCGAGATTGTACCACTGCACTCCAGCCTGGGTGACAGAGCGAGACTCCGTCTCAAAAAAAAAAAAAATGTCAAGCCAACTGTCCTCAGAATCTAACCTGTAGATAATTAAAGATGAAACTCACATTTTCCTTCCCCTGGTTCACCTTGACAGCATTGCAGTTCTGGTCAGCCACAGAATGCCAGGTAGTGGTGGACACCATGACAGCCGTGTGGTCAGAAGAGAAGGGCACGGGAGTGAGCGGGGAACCTTGGCTGTTGGGGAAGTTGCAAAGCTCCATTTTCCTCTAAGTGTGCCTTTGATCCGCACTGGCGACAGCAGGCTTTGTCTTTCCTTAGAAAGACTTTGTGTCTGTTATTGCTTTGTCTCACAACACCCTGAGCTGTAGGTACCTTCATTGACCATATTTTCTAGATGAAGAGACGAAAGCCCAAGAGAACCCTGTTAGTGCTCGGCCAGATCAGAGGAGACAGAACAGCACCCGTGCCCTCATGGGTTGTGTGGATGAATGAGGGTCGGCCTAGGGCTGTCCCCTCGCGGTCTGTCCTCTCGCAGTCTGTCCGGTCTGTCTGTGGGTAGAGGCAGCAGATGAGCCACTTGTTCCTGGAATTGCAGAAGCAGATAACCAAGGGTAGAAAATGTATGTATCCCTCTTCTGCCCCAACAGAAGCACTGTCTTTTTGCCTTCTTTTTCTTTTTCTTTTTCTTTTTAATTACAGATATGATAGGTAGGTTTTTTCCTATGGTGTAAGCATTTCTGCTGTTGGATTTTGTTTGCTGTTTGAAGACCTGCCTAACTCATCTCAGTAGGCTGTATAAATCCTTTAATGAAGATTGGCCCTTTTCTGAGAAAAAGGATGGTTGCTGAAGAACCTACCTCGAGAATACACTATTGACAGACTCACGGTGTCTATGTGTCTCACATCCTGGAATTACTTGCACAACATTGTGGCTATGTGTTATATCCTAGCATATGGAATTGATTTTGATGTTTAGAAGGCCAGAGCTTACTTAGTAAATGTCACACTGATTTTAGCTTACCATTTTATACTTTTTTCTGTGGGAAATAACAAAAAAATTATTTATTGAGGATCTAGATTGATTTTACAGAGCTATTTTAGAGGAAGTGTTTCTCATTTAATGAACACTTTATGTTGGACTTTCCATCTTAACAAGACACTGCCCCAGGTGGAACTCTATCTTCACAACACCTGAGCTGCCCGATGGTGTCAGATTAACTGGTGTCAGTTTAACCCCATTAAGTTTAAAGGATCTGTGCACCCTCATCTGGAAACAAAGCTCCGCCTTCGGCTGGTGTGGCCTGCCTGCCAGCAGAGAGACTTGCTGGGAAGTCCCGGCCACAGCTCTCATTCAGCTCCTGGAGTCAGAGCTGCAGGATGGCTGTTGGGGTTCCTTGAAGCCTGTCCAAATGTACTTGGGATGGGTTTTTTTGTTTGTTTTGTCCATCCTGTTTCTGTAGATTCCTAATATAATGAGCGATTATAATTTTGAACAATTTGAAAAGAGTAGTTCCAGAGGAACCTGTTAACCATTCAGCCATTAGGTCTTTGCTGTAAGTGTCTATTTTTAATTTTCTGGCAGTGCTTTCTGAGTATTCAGCAAAGCCTCAAGAAAAAATAGAGTAAGCTGTCTTAGCCAGGCCCCTGTAGCTGTGGTCACAGCACTTCCTGGTGTGACAAGGACTCAGACCCCCCGGGAGCCCCGTGGCTGTCCTCAGCACCATTTGTTCCTCCTCACGCTCTGCCTGGCACCCTACCCTCCCTGGCACTCTTTCCTTGTCAGGCCACTCTTTGCCACCCTGAGACTCCAGCTCCTGTCTGATTTGTGCATCCTACTAAACTGATGTGTTCTTCCTCCTCTCGGTGTGTGAGGATGTTGTCACCACCTCACGTCGGCTCTAGGTGTGAAGTGTCTGCTGCACAGCAGAAACAGACCTAGAGAAGTCCCTTGGTTTGGCCAGTATCGTGTTGCTGACAGGCGGTGGATCAAGAGTTAAACGTAGGAAGTCCATGTTCTGTCCACTTTGACAAGCCATTTTCTGAATCTGTACAAAGGGAACAATGCCTGCACTACGAGGTTGGGGAGATTTTCAGTGAGAGTGGATGTGAAGAGTGTTTCGTAGATCATAAGGCAGTTTATAGTCGTTTATGATTCTCAGCTTTGCATGAACCTGAGGGATGCCAGACCACTTGCTCTCGGAGCCCATATTCTGAGTTCTTTGTCCTAAACTACTTTTTGGGCCTTTTTCCTAAAAATATACATTCTAAGAGTCAAGGTAAGAGTGTTCCTAATTTGGTGTATGGATGAGAGTTCATGTTAGTTTTCATTGAGGCTGGAAGTTAAGCCTGAGCCATTTTCCTGTCCAGCTGCACTTTGCCACAGGCTGGGCACCCTGGCTCACACCTGTAATCCTAGCACTTTGGGAGACTGAGACAGGAGGATTACTTAGACCACGTGTTCAAGACCAGCCTAGGAGTATAGTGAGGTGCCGTCTCTTTTAATTTTTAAAAAACAGTCCTAGTGACTCTTACCAGGCCAGTCACCATCTCCAGGAGCCCCCCTGTGGGAGTATGTTCAGTGTCTGCCCTTTGTGAAGTGGGGCCTTTTGTCCGGCCACCTAGCCCCAGGGCACTTATGGCCTGGGTGTGTTTCTGCCTGCAGGGACTTGAAAGTGTCTGGCAGTGAAGGAAGGAGTGGATGAAGGGAGGCTGGAGAGGGAGTGGCGAGCGGCCAGAGGCAGCCGGGGCCGCGGGAAGGAAAGGCAGCACAGGCAGGCTGAGTGCACATTGGTGATGAGACACAGAGATCCATGATTGAACTTCTAGTGTATCTCAGCCCACTGGGGCTGCTATGACAAAACACCATAGACTGTGGCTCATCAACAGCAGGAGTCTGTTGCTCACAGCTCTGGAGGCTGGAGGTCCAGGGTCAAGGCACTGGCAGATTGCATGTCTGGTGGGGCCCGCTTCCTGGTCCATAGCCAGCACCTTCTCACTGCATCCTTATGTGGTGGAAGAGGCAGGGGAGCTCTCTGGGGTCTCTTTTGTAACCCCATTCTTGAGGCTTGTCCACTCTCATGACCTAATCACCTCCCAGAGGCCTTGCTTCCTAACACTATTACTGTGGAGTGAGAGTTTCGGCCTATGAATTTTGGGGGGACATGAACATTCAAGACTAATATTCTTTCAGTATTCTGATTACTGAATGGTGTGTAGTATTCAGTGGAGAAGGTAGCTGAAATTAAGGGGTTAAAATTGTAATAATGGCCGGGTACGGTGGCTCACGCCTATAATCCCGGCACTTTGGGAGGCTGAGGCCAGTGGATCACAAGGTCAGGAGTTGGAGATCAGCCTGACCAACGTGGTGAAACCCCGTCTCTACTAAAAATACAAAAAATTAGCTGGGCGTGGTGGCGCACGCCTGTAATCCCAGCTACTCAAGAGGCTGAGGCAGGAGAATCGCTTGAACCTGGGAGGTGGAGGCTGCGCTGCAGTGAGCTAAGATCGTGCCACTGCACTCCAGCCTGGGCGACAGAGTGAGACTCCATCTCAAAAAAAAAAAAAAAATTGTAATAATTAAATTGGCCAGCGTTTTTAAAGTTTTCCTTAGCAGGTCTGTACAGACTCACTAGATAGTGTTTTATTTTTAAAGAAGATTAACACATGCTGGCAGGACCACTGCAGACAAATGGTAAGCTTGTTAACTTTTTCATCAAAACACGACCTCATCCATCTTCCCTCACCCACATGATTGAGAGCTGAGACATAGAAGTTCTGTCGAGGATTCTGTGTTTGGTGCTGTAGTTGAACAGCACAATGAGAAAAGCAGGGAAGGCGAACTCCTCAGCTCCTGTGGGAGGGCACCACTGACCCTCTTGGCCTTCAGGTCCACAGTCACAGTCCGCAATGGTGACAGGATTCTTAGATGCCTGAATGGGTCTCTAAATTTAAGCACAATTTACTCCTCAAAATCTAGCCTGAATCCCAGGTCTTTACTACAGCTGCACAACCAACGTCTTAGGCTTTGTAGATGTCTTGGCTTTGACTTGACTTCGTGTCTGCATTTTTAATGTGACCTGGCCGTTAATTACTTAAGTGAGAGAAAAGACCGTATTAATAGCTTTCCTAAGTAGGTTGAAATCTTTCATTTTCTAAATGATATAAGTAGGAGACGATGGGTGTATTTCTTTTCTGGGCCAGGTACCTGGCAGCTGCTAGAGCTCGCTGAGTGTCTGTTGGGAAGGTTTTGGTGAGATGTGTCCACAAGTCTCCCCAGCCAGGTAGTGGGCTCGATGGTAGGAGCACAGGACAGGACCAGTGCATCATTCTGCGTCCCCTCACTCTGCTCGCAACGCAGAGTCAGAGACACACATCCAAGAGCCTCATCATGTAACAGGAACTCAAGTTTTAAAAGCTTAGTGCATCTCCCTAATCTAGTAAGATGTACCACATCAGTCAAAAAATGACCAAATTTAGGCCAGGCGCGGTGGCTCACGCCTGTAATCCCAGCTCTTTGGGAGGCCAAGGCGGGCAGATCACGAGGTCAGGAGATCGAGACCATCTTGGCTAACACGGTGAAACACCGTCTCTACTGAAAATACCAAAAAAAAAAAATTAACCGAGTGGGGTGGCGGGCGCCTGTAGTCCCAGCTACTCGGGAGGCTGAGGCAGGAGAATGGTGTGAACCCGGGAGGCAGAGCTTGCACTGAGCTTGCACATCGTGCCACTGCACTCCGGCCTGGGCGACAGAGCGAGACTCCGTCTCAAAAAAAAAAAGACCAAATTTAAAAGATATCCTTTAGGCCTTGGCTGAACACAGGATCTCTTTAAAAAAAAAAAAAAAAGAAAAAGAAAAAAAAAGATACCGTTTTAGGCTAAGTGCGTTAAAATTCCTACAGTCAGATTTACGACATTAAAGAGATGGAAATCGCATACCAAGGGGACAAAGTTAACTTTCAAAAAAAAAAATCAAACATGAGGGCCGTGTTTCCTGTCCACCGACAGGAAACAGTTGTTGGATTTGAGACAGCTAGCATGGAGTTAAAAGGCCTGATCTTTAATATTTTGCTAGTAGAATTCATAAGTAAATGGTTCTCCTTTCTGCTGGTCAGATCATGATCAGAAGCATCTTCCTGTTCTTGGACCGCACCTATGTGCTGCAGAACTCCACACTGCCCTCCATCTGGTGAGTGTCCTCACAGGGCAGAGCTGCGTCTCCCCTGCAGCTGATGCCTTTCGTCCCATTTGTGTCTTCGGCAGGCTAAGATGGTAAAGTGTGTGTGATTACTTGTGCCTTCCTTTCTTCAGCCAAAATCATTAACGTGAACGTAGGAGTCCAGGTGGGTCTTAGCCTTAAAATACCAGGTGTCTAGCCAGCAGCGAGGAGTGGAGCGGGAAGCTGGGACAGGCGGCTGACTTTGGTCATGAGGGTGGAGACAGAGGATCTTGGTTTCTCTCTGACGACTGGAGGTTGAGCCTGGAGCAGCTCTTTCCAGCACTGCAGTTGAAACTCTGAGAAAGACTGCCTGCTGCCCCTGGGGTCGCAGCCCTGAGGCTGTGTGTCCCCTGTGGAATGGCTTGCTCAGCCTCCCGGCCTCCTGAGCACATGGCACTCATCATCCGTCATCTTTCGGGGACTGTATACACTAGGGGTTCTGGGGCCTTTCCTCAGCAGCATTCACGGTCACTCACCACCCTATGGTGCTGAGTCCTGCCCCCTCCTGCAAGCCGACTTTGGGCAAAAGCTGTGTCCGGTCTCACCGTCTGATTTGTCTTGTTCTCTGTTAATGTAGTGTTTCATTCTTCTCACATTCATACATAAAAGTGATGTTGTGCCTTCTCATGAGCTTTAAACCCAAGTTCTTTAAAATGTGCCTGCTTTTCCTACCCTCACCTGCTGGGCACGCTGACCCAAGGCAACGTGATTTCTGCTTTTGCCGTGTAGAGATTGCTCCTGTCTGAGATGTCAGTGACCTGCAAGTTACCAAATCCAGCAAGCATTTTTGTCCTTATTTTATACAACATCCGTGCAATTTTGGACACCCTTTCCTTGTTGAAGCTCCCGTTAATGCCATTTGCCCTTCTAACTTCCTCATGGAACTCCCACACATCTCCTAGCAGGCATCCATGTGGTCTACGAGAAGGCAAACGCTGCAGAGAAAAGACAGCCTGTGTTCCAGGAAAGAATGGAGATGATAAAAGTGATCATAGCAGATTATTTAGCATTTGCTCTGTGCAAGGGACTGTTTCCTACTAATGTATTTAATCCCTAGAACAGCTCTATGGTGTGGCCGTTGTCACTCCTATTTTATATAAACTAAGGCACATAAGTTAAAATAACTCGCCCTACCTCAGTTGTCTGGCCCATAGTCTAAATGCTTTTCAAAAATTATTATTATTTTTAGAGACAGGGTCTCACTCTGTTACCCAGGCTGGAGTGCAGTGGCACAATCGTAACTCACTGCAGCCTCAAACTCCTGGGCTCAAGTGATCCTCCTGTGTTGGCCTCCCCTGTAGCTGGGACTGTAGGCACGCACCACCACATTCGACTAACTTCTAAAAATTTTTTTGTAGTGCCAGGATCTCGCTATGTTGCCCAGGCTGGTCTCGAACCCCTGGCCTCAAGCGATCCTCCCA
This sequence comes from Symphalangus syndactylus, assembly GCF_028878055.3. NCBI lineage: Eukaryota > Metazoa > Chordata > Mammalia > Primates > Hylobatidae > Symphalangus > Symphalangus syndactylus. Next base: position 7,116,783 of record NC_072437.2, on the reverse strand, counting down.
CCTCAGCTTCCCAAAGTGCTGGAATTACGGGTGTGAACCACCATGCCCAACACTAAACTCTTAATTTATAAACATAGTTTGTACCATAACTGTCATACAAACTGTAAACATTGTTTATAGAATAGAATAAATGATACCACCTCCAGTCTACCACAAGAGGCTAAAAACCTGAACGTGAGATCATTACAAGAAGAATCCTGGTTGAGGTGTGTGTGGGCAATGCGTGGTGAGGACATACTTTGTCCATCTCTGGGATGGGGAGGAGGGCTGAGGGTGAACCTTGGCCTGTGCTTTGAAGAATGAACAAGGGTGGTCAGGCAGCTAAGAAAGAAAGAGTAGAAGGAAGGAAGCAGTAAGTTCAAAGCTGAGTATCTCCTGCTAGTGATGGCTAGGATGGCAGCATGACCAGAAGAAGCCTGTGTGAGGAGTCGGGGGTGGAGAGGGATGGAGCTGATGAGGGCCATGAAGGGTTTTCAGCTGAGGTTAATGTTTTGAAGAGAAGATCCCAGTGGCAGGGTAGAGAGTCACACAAGTGGAGACCTAAGCCTTCGTAAGCACTGGCTACCTGCCTGGCACTGCCCCAAGGGCTTCACAGGCAGGAACTAATAACATTTGATCCCCATTTTACAGTTGAGGAAGGAAAGGGCACAGAGACATTAAGCTTCTCGCCCGGGGTCACACAGCTAGCAAGTAGTAGGGCCAGGATTCAAACCCAGGCAGCTACCTCAAGCCCACAGGTCTGGCCACTGCACCTTTCTGCTCCAACTGTGGTGAAGTGCACAGACCTGGTGTGCAGCACGCCTGAGAGCAACAGGAGAGGCCCATGGCAATGCGGTGGGCAGTCAAGGGAGGTGCACGTCTCCACCATTGAGGTGGCTCCCAGGGCCCTCTGCACACCTGTGTGGCACCCACCACTGCGGCTGCTGCCACCATAATAATAATATCACTACCGCCGCCACCACCACTGCAATTTCTACTGCCACCACCACCCGCCTACCACTGTTACTACTGCCACCACCACCACCACCATTACTGCTGCCACCACTATCCACCCACCACCATTGCTGCCACCACTACCTGCCCACCACCATTACTGCTGCCACCACTACCCGCCCACCACTATTACTGCTGCTGCCACCACCACTATTACTACTGCCACCACCACCTGTCCACCACTATGTTACTACTGCCACCACCACCTGTCCACCACTATGTTACTACTGCCACCACCACCTGTCCACCACTATGTTACTGCTGCCACCACCACCGCTATTACTGTTACTGCCACCACCAGCACCACTCCTGCCCTGATGTGCCAATTCAGGATTTCTGGCTGGAGCCCAGCATCTGTATTTTTGGCCCCTCCTTAATGGAGTACTTGGCCATTGGGGACAGCAGGAGTGTTGAAGCAAAGCACAGAGCCCTCAAGATGGGTTTTGTGGACAGCCACTGGCAGCTGAACCATCTTCCTAAGATTCCTCAGGCTGTGAGCTGAGGACTGGGATGAACTCTGAAAGCCATGTGTCACCTTCTCTTCTCAGGGGAAAGCAGCAAACGTTTGGTAGGAGAGCTCCCAGGGCTTGGAGAAGGGAAGCTGCTGGGACGTGCTCCGCAGAGGACACTGGGAAGAGAGTGTACCCTGAGGGCTGTTGGAGACCGTGGCGGGCGGGGCAGGTGGGGCAGGCGGGGCAGGCAGGGTCGTGGTGCCCAACTGCCTGAGTGTCTCCAGTCACTCAGCAGGAAGGTGGCGAGGACCCTGGGCTTCTGCCAGCAGCTTGTGTGATACCAGTTTTATTGTCAGTGGCATGCATGACCTAGCAGTGTCTCCAGGAACATGGAGCAGCTCTGTTTAAGGAAGGAAATACAAGGCACACTAGACTGGCTGAGAAACAGAAGTTTTTAAAAAGGAATTCTTGGCACCTAGATGTAGAGAATTAGCAACTTCACATTTTTGGGATGATATTGAATAGCATAGCTGGAGATTCACCCATAACTTCTAAAAAGCGAAACTAAAATGTAGTCTTGTTTCTTACTGTCTATACAGGGATATGGGATTAGAACTTTTTAGAACCCACATTGTTAGTGATAAAATGGTTCAGAGTAAAACCATTGATGGAATCCTGCTGCTGATCGAGCGCGAGAGGAGCGGCGAGGCCGTGGACCGGAGCCTGCTGCGGAGCCTGCTGGGCATGCTGTCTGACCTGCAGGTGAGTGCTGCCTGTGCGGAAGATACCTGGGTACCTGCCCCGCTACTTGCACCAGAATAAATGGTTGTACCAAAGATGTTAAACAATGAAATCATAAAAGCATTTGTTGAAGATAGGAGAGTCTTCAAAATCCCTAGAAGGGGAATGGCTCTCAAGCTAACACCACACCAGGTGCCACAAAAGAGAAGATAGATCAATATCACTACATAAAATGCACCTTTTTCATGGAAAATATACCATAAACAGAGACAAAACCAGATGACACGCTGGGGGGAAATATTAGCAACACACACAAAAGGACAAAGGGCGAAGTTCTTCAGAGCAATAGGACCCCAAGGCACTGTAGGAAGAGAACAGAGGAGGGCCTGCCTGGCCGTTTTGGGAAGGACAGTGCAGCCGGCCGGCTGGGTGGCCACAGGCGGCTCCAAGTTCAGGTCATGGCAGCCTGCCCCGTCAGAAACTGGGATGTGTTAGCACTTGTAAAGATAGTTTCCTTTATTGAAATTTTGGTCAATAACTCTGCTTGTTTCTTAGGTGTATAAAGACTCATTTGAACTGAAATTTTTGGAAGAGACTAATTGCTTATATGCTGCCGAAGGCCAAAGGTTAATGCAGGAAAGAGAGGTGAGATGATGAGATGTTTCCGAATCCCCTGGCTTTGTTGCTGCAGATGAGCACCTGGGAGGACTTTCCTCATGTTTGCCTTTTCACACACACGCAAACGTTTCATTGAAAATCTTCTGAAAGCTGCAGTCTTGCCAGAATCCCCAGTAATGAGCTTCGTTCTTAGTATACTAAGAATTTAGTTTATGTGAACTTAGAAACTATTGCATTCTCCCCACAAGTAAAAAGCTGTAAGATCCTTTCTGAAATAAGTAAAACAACTCAAATTTAAGCAAGATGATAAAAACATCTTAAGAATGAAAAATAAATACAAATGATAAAACTTTTTATTTGTGTGAAGCACTGCAAAAAATTTTCCCAAAAAAAAGCCATGGGAAAAAACATGTAATAGTAATAGGAACCCAAAAAACTTAACCACTTTTCCAGATACCAGAGCAAAATCATAAAGGAACCTGCCCCATAGACTTCACCCAAATGGCACGTGCTACTGCCTAGAATGGGCCCTGGCCATTGGTTCCTTCATTCTGGCTTTGGAGAGGAAGTTTCATGTCAGATACTGAGCCTGGCTGCAGCTACCCCGGCAGAGCCTCAGGCCTTTCCCTCACTGTCTTGGGAAACATGGGCGTACTTTGAAGTCTCCTGCAGCCGTGTTGTTTGTTGTCCCCCAAATGAGCAGCGAACTTGTTGACTTGCTTTTGCTGACCCAGCTGTGCGGGGCAGGGTTGCCATTTAGCACCTCACCCTCCTACCAAGTGCTGCTCAGCTCCCTGTGGGCCCTGGGGAGGGGAGGAGGGTGTGCACAGACCCCAAAACTTGGTGGTGAGCAGGGACGAAAGAGAAGTGCAGCCTGGGCCCTTTTCTAGGATGGATGTTAATCTCAGGGTCCTTTCTCTATGTCCCCCACACACACATTTCCGTCCTACCTCTCCCTCCCTGTTAATCTGTGTTAATATTTGGCTTGAATATACTGTTTTTTAAAAAAATTACATGTAAGGAAAACAAAATTTCAATGTCTTGGATAGTGTCGACAGTCTTTTTGTTACTGATAACGTTTAATTGTTTTGTTTGTAAGGTTCCAGAATATCTTAACCATGTAAGTAAACGCTTAGAGGAAGAAGGAGACAGAGTAATCACTTACTTGGACCACAGCACACAGTAAGTACTGTTTGCTCGCTGAGCGTTCGTATCTTCACCGTGGTTGGAAGGTTCTCCTGGCTGGTTATTGAAATAAAGGGTGTCTTTGTCAATTCATTCAGTACTAAGAGTATTTTTGCACCTAGCATATTTTACTTTGTTAGTTGTCATTATTTGGCATTTACAAATTACAGTTTTTACCCAGTGCCTTGTCATGAGTTATTGTCTAAAGAGAGTAAATCTTGCTGAGATACTTGGCATCTTTGAGTTTTGAGACGGTCTATTTATGTTAATGGAATATCACTGAATATTAGGCTATTTTGATTGTGCACTCTCTGTTACACATTTTATATCACTTTAATTTTATTTATGGTGCTGTCACACAATTTTCTCTTTTCATCTAATGTTTTTTTCCTGCAAACCTGAGGTTGATGAGTAGATAGGGAAACAAAAAGGGAGAGATTATGTGAGCGTGCGTGTCAGGCACAGAGTGTCCATATGATGGGAGGCAAGGACAGAGGCAGAGGGGACAGCAAGGGAGAGAAATGAAAATGATACAGTGTGCAGCCGGGCACAGTGGCTCACGCCTGTAATCCCAGCACTTTGGGAGGCCGAGGTGGGCAGATCACAAAGTCAGGAGATCGAGACCATCCTGGCCAACATGGTGAAACCCCGTCTCTACTAACAATACAAAAAATTAGCTGGGCGTGGTGGCGGGTGCCTGTAGTCTCAGCTACTCGGGAGTCTGAGGCAGGAGAATGGCATGAACCCGGGAGGTGGTGCTTGCAGTGAGCCGAGATGGCGCCACTGCACTCCAGCCTGGGCGACAGAGCGAGACCCTGTCTCAAAAAAAAAAAAAAAAAAAAAAGAAAATGATACAGTGTGCAGAACTGGACCCAATAGGGAATGATAAAATGTACAGATGTGCAGAACAGGACTTGGTAGGACTCAGCAGAGAAAACAGGAGGAGAGATGAAAATGATACGGTGTGCAGAACTGGACTCAGTAAGGTAAGGAAAGGGGCAGGATTATGACAGAATCCAGCACAAAAACAGAGAGGGCGCAGAAAAAGAGATTTGGTCACTCAGACATGTGGAGTTGGAGGAGCCTGTGGGAAATCCAGGATCTCGGGCCAGGCCAGGGCACCTCAGGGGCCATGTTGTGCTTCCTTCCAACTGGGAGCAGAAGAGCAGCCCCCAGGAGACTGGGAAGCAGCAGCCAGGGAAGTCTGGGGGAAATAGTGGAGAGAGCGGCAGCCACAGCGAAGCCCCGCAACCAGGGTGTGCGGGTCACACGCAGCCTCCCTGAGCCCTTTCTGCTCATGTAGGAAGCAGAAGGTGGAATGTCGGCTCTGCCCTTCTCTATAAGATGGTACATTAAAACGTTCCTTATAAACTAGAAATGAAGGCTTGGGAAGATGGCTAAAATTAGCAATCCTTGGAATAACGCAGAAGCATCCCTGCTTCCCTGGGCCCACCTGTGGGCCTGTTTGTGCTGTTCAGTAGGTGGTTTTTAGAAAGTGCTTCCTTCAGAGTGCAACAGGAGTCGTCGTCCGTTTGCATGAGGAAATGCTCTTAACCTTCTCTTTCTGATTGCCTCTAGACTGTATCTGTCATAGACAAACGCCCCCGTATTTTACAGAGAACCAGTCTCTTCTTTAAGCTTTATTTCTAACGCTTATTCCTTTTGCCTTATATAGGAAACCACTGATTGCTTGTGTGGAGAAACAGCTATTAGGAGAACATTTAACAGCAATTCTGCAGAAAGGTAGATTTCCTAACTCTTGTGCAAATTAAACTGAACAATTATCCTTAATTCATTAGGAAAGTAAAGGGAGCATTACAAATAGCAGTGTTAGGATGTTTGTTATTTTCATAAGACAGTCATTAAAAATCTTTTCTAATGAACATGTTAGCCATCCACAGGAGAAAAAAAAATCAGTAAGAGAAATAATGGAAGGCACCTAGTGGAACTACATTCACTGCTAAAACCCTAGTGGCGGGAAGGCCCGGCGGACCTTCTGTACCATGCACATGCCGAAATGTGGGTGCAGTGAGCCTGATGCAGCTCTCTGAGCAGACTCATTTCCTGTGTCCGGCCGTTCTTCATGCACACTCGGATGTAGGGGACTCAGGGAGCTGTTCGGGCTATTAGATTTTCGTGAGGCTTCCCTCACCTGTGGACTTCATGCATCTTAGTGTCAGATGAACTACCAACTAGGTGTCCTGCTTAAGCACAGTACACTTTTCTCCTGATTTTCTGGAAGAGAGGAGCATGTGTTGTAGTGCTGACTGCGCGGCCTTCACGTCCACTTCTCCCCAAGTGGTGACAATACCTGACCACAGGAAGACGGCTTCTAGCAGCCTGCACCTTTAAAATTGATGCTGATGTCTTACCTCAATCTTTGTTTATTGCTTTTATTTCTAGGCTTCAAAGTGTACTAAATTCTGTGAAAATTATAATGAGCAGTCTAACCTTTATAACACTTTAGTACTTATTGGGACATTTCACTGTTACCATTTGAAACAATGTTACCTTCTGAAAGTCATTTTAAATGTATTTGGAAAATACAAGACTTTTTTCAAGCCATTGGAAACCTTAAAGTTTAATTTTGAGAAGGCCCTAAATGGTATTCAAATATATTCTGGTTTGGGTTCTACATTGTCAGATAATAGTATTATGGCTAATGAGATACTTAAGTGAAACCAGAATAAAACCAAAAGGGAGGAGAATTAACATGATTGAGCATCTCCTGTTAGAAACAACTGCACTTTATGTAAATATCTTTTAAAACAATTCTGTGAAATCATTATCCCCATTCTACAAATAAGAAAACCAGGGCTTAAAACAGCCAGATATTGGTGCCTGGAATCACATTGCTTGTAAGTTGAGAGCCACGGGTCCAATCTGGTTATGATTTTTCTGCTTATTCCACACTGAAACCTACACAGCTGATGTAGTTTCACCTATCCACCTAAAAACAAATGCATTCAGAATTTGTGTCAGGTGTTTTTATGAAAGGAGTCACTTTATAAGAAAAAAGGCCAGGCATGGTGGCCCATACCTGTGACATCAGCACTTTGGGAGGCCAAAGTATCACTTTGGATCACTTGAGCCCAGGCATTCACGACCAGCCTGGGCAACAAAGAGAGACCCTGTCTCTACCAAAAAAATAAAAATAAAATTTTTTTTAAAGCCACAGGTGGTGCATGCCTATGGTACCAGCTACTCAGGAGGCTAAGGTGGAAGGATCACTTTGGCCCAGGAGGTTAAGGCTACAAAACTACAAAAGCTTGGGTGACAAAGCAAGAGACCTATCTCAAAAAAAAAGAGAAAAAAGATTTCAAGTAAATAGTAGAAATTTGCATAAATTGTTCCAGTGCATACTTTGTTGAGCAAAATTATTTAAAGAAAATGGTAAATTATACATGTAAAAGCTTACCCTAAATTTTATTAGAAGTATTTTAAAAATTAAAGATACTTTTTTTGAATTCTTAAGACATGGATTTTAGTAAGAAAGTATAAAAAGTTTGTGTCAGTAGATCAGAATGTAACAGAGAGAAATAAACATTTGGAACTCTAGGTAAGGATTGTAATTATAGCCCCACCATGTGTTTGCACACAACTTTAAGCTACTCGTTTGTGTGGACATCGTGCCCATTGTAGGCAGAATCTGAGACTTTGTGAATTGTATGACTGTTCACCATTTTATGCTTTAACCTGGCTGCCTCTCAATAGTTATCATAAAGCAAGTATTTAGAAAATCTAGGAGAGTTTTTCTAATTGAGGTATGGTTTTAGAAAACCGTTATAAATATTAAAAATCTAAAACACTGAAAACTTTTTTAAATGCTATGTTAAACACTTCAAAATATCTGATGATGTTTTTCTCTTATAGTTTACTATAGGTGTGAATAAATTTAATCCACTATAAATTAGATTTGATAGCTTGTCCTTTTACATTGTCTGGCCGATGGACTAAATCAGAAGTAGTTTGAGAACATGAACCTCCCAGGTTAAATAGTTGGTGTAAACTGGATTTTCTGACTTGCTAACTTAAGTGAAATAAGAGGGCTTCAATGACATGAAGAAGTAAATAATACATCTTCCAACATACTCAGAGAAAATGAGGTTCACCTAGTAGGATCCATCTCAGATATTTAACCAGATCAACCTGCTCATGCAGAGGCAGCGATGTGTAGACCCGCCCAATTTCTAAGCAGTATGTTGACGTTCTTATGGTGCACGCTGTGTTCTAGTTGAGTTGTTGTTAATGCTGCCCATGCTGTACTCTGCTGACGTGTACTGCACATCCCAGGGCTTGACCACTTACTGGATGAGAACAGAGTGCCGGACCTCGCGCAGATGTACCAGCTGTTCAGCCGGGTGAGGGGCGGGCAGCAGGCGCTACTGCAGCACTGGAGCGAGTACATCAAGGTACTGGTGGGGTTTTGAGGCCACGGGCGCGGGCATTCCCTGCAGGGAGCAGAGCCGCTCCTGAGAACGCCTAGTGTGCCCTGGCAAAGGGAACTGGGCTGCTGGAAGGCCTGTCTGCATTTTCATCACAGATGATGGGGTGGACGGTAGGCTTCCATCTGCTTCCCAGTCACCAGTGTGAATTTGCTTTTTAGGATAACACCAGCAGTGATTAGCACCATCAAGGTAGAAAGTATAACTTAAAGAACAACTGTTTCGCTCTTCTTCATCAGCATAAATATTGGTTTAATTCTAAATCGTGATTTTTCCTAAATCTGCTTTTTGTAAGTCTGCTTGTCAGACATGATCTCCTCATGCCCTTTCCTCAGTGAGAACTATTCTATATTTGGCATATCAGGTTGCTTTATAGACTTTATTTCTTAACAGTCCAAGTTTAGGATTTATTAAACTTTAGCTTTCATGTTTCGAAAGCATTTCTTTGGCATCCCTGATAAGCCCAGTCCAACCCATCGTAGAGTGGCTTCTTGGGCAGTACCCTGAGTTTCCTCATGTCCTGCCCAGGAGAACGGCTCCTCGGTGCTGACATAGGACCTCCCTGAAGACTAGGGGCTCTCGGCCCAGGGCACCACCCCACCAAGGGGACACTTGTTGATGTCTGGAGACATTTGTGGCTGTCTGAATAGAGAGGGTGCTGCTGAATGCACAAGGCAGCCCTCACCACAAAGAATCGCCTGCCCAGAGGGCCAGTGTTGCCCAGCCCAAGAAACCTGCTGAAGACCCTCTAATGAGAAGCCATTCTCCAGATGCCCCTCACAGAAACAAGAGAACTGAGGCAGACATCAGGGCCCCTTCACAGATAGCTCGTGTTTTCAGGATGTGCCAGTTGCCTAGCATGAATTTTCCAGCTTAAATGGTGAACATTTAGCAAAAGTCAGTGTTTTTGCTTGCTGGTGACTATTCTTAGATCCCATAATGAAAAGATAAACAAAATTTCCAGAGAATTACGCTGAGAGGAAAAAAAAAAAAGCCAGTCACAGATACTTAACATGTTATTACATAACATTTTGGAAATGACAACATTTAGAAATGGAGGATAGATGAAAAGTTACCAGGGTGTAGGGATGGGGCGGGGTGTGTGGTTATAAAAGGCCCCAGGAGGTAGCCTTCCGCGGGAACAGTCGGGGTTTTGGCCGAGGTCTAGATGTGCACACCCAGATGAGTTACGAGTAAACTGGGCCGTCTGAAAAAGACTGGTGTGTTATCAGTTTCAGTATCCCAGCTGAGATACTGTTGGGTAGTTTTGCAAACCGTTGCCATTGGAGGAAACTGGAAACAAAGATACTGGGATTGCTTTGCTATTTTTACTATTATGCAAATCTTTCATTATCTCAATAAAGATTTCCGTTAAATAAAAAATGAAAGCTTACATGCTGCTTTATGGAATAATCAGACCTGAAGTCATGTATCAGTCCAGCTGTGGAAAGCCGGCACACACAGCACCTTTCCCCACAAGGTCTCGTACAGTGATAGAATTGGAAGTTATAACTGGGTCACACTAAATTGGCCATAAAGCTACTGAAGATTTAGGTTTTTTGCCAGTGAGACAGTCTTCAGGGGATGGGAATATGTGCTAAAAACTAGGAAAAGTTCACCATTGCAGTTTCCAGTCTGGGTAATAAAAATCAGTGAGTGACCATGACCCCTGAGTGTCAGCATTACAGCAGTTATGCTGTAACAAAATAGTAGTTTACATTCTACTCCACATGCCGTTATCAAAATAAAGCTGGGCCTTGTAGTGTATGTGCATTATTTTAAACTGCAGTTAGCACCAAAGGGTGTAGAGTGAGAGGTAAGTCCCGCCCCTCTCCGGGAGAATCTGTGCCCTTTCTGTTGGCATCTTTTTTTTTTTTTTTTTTTTTTTCTTGTGACGGAGTCTCACTCTGTCATCCAGGCTGGAGTGTAATGGCGTGATCTCAGCTCACTGAAATCTCTGCCTCCTGGGTTCAAGCAGTTCCCTGCCTCAGCCTCCTGAGTAGCTGGGATTACAGGCTCCCGCCACCACACCTGGCTGATTTTTGTATTTTTAGTAGAGATGGGATTTCACCATATTGTCCAAGCTGGTCTTGGAACTCCAGACCTTGTGATCCATCCGCCTCAGCCTCCCGAAGTGCTGGGATTACACGCGTGAGCCACTGCACCAAGCCTTCTGTTGGCATCTTTCCACCAGCCAGCTACCTTGCATGTGTGTGTGAGATGTGTGAGTGCACATGTGCATTCTATTGAGATGAATTTTTTAAATCCAATAATTGTATTCAGTTCCTCTTTGGCATATATAGTTTATATCATCAAATGTTAACTGTTTATTAGTGCCCTACACAGACTTTTAGGAATGTTTAATATAACATTTTTAAGTTAAAAATACAAACTAGGCTAGGCGCAGTGGCTCACACTTTAATCCCACCACTTTGGGAGGCCAAGGCAGGCGGATCATGAAGTCAAGAGATCGAGACCATCCTGGCCAACATGGTGAAACCCCGTCTCTAGCTGGGCACGGTGGTGTGCACCTGTAGTCCCAGCTACTTGGGAGGCGGAGGTTGCAGTGAGCCGAGGTTGCGCCAGTGCACTCCAGCCTGGTGACAAAGCGAGACTCCGTCTCAAAAAAAAAAAAAACAAACAAACAAACTAAAAAAGTGAGCTTTTCATGGTTAGAAGTGATGGAGAAGGAAAACTAGCTAAGAAGTCCCAAGAGGTATATTGAATTAATAGGAATTAACTTGTCTTGGAGGAACTTACACATAAACGTTCTTTAATAAGCAATGGACATTTTCGCAGTCGTTTGTAAGTTCTCTCAGAAACAGAATCGTAAGACCAACTCATTAATTGTGTATTTAATTGTATATTCACACCAAGCACAGGGGCTCATGCCTGTAAACCCAGCACTTTGGGAAATCACAGCGGGAGGATTGCTTGAGGCCAGGAGTTCGAGACCAGCCTGGGCAGCATGACCCCGTCTCTACAAAACTTTAAAAAGATTGGCCAGATGTGGTGGCCCGAGCCTGTAGCACCAGCTACTCAGGAGGCTGAGGTGGGAGGATTGCTTGAGCTTGGGAGGTCGAAGCTGCAGTGAACTGTGATTGCACCACCCCACTCCAGCCTCGGCCACAGAGTGAGGGCCTGCCTCAAAAAAAAAAGTGTATTCACTTAATTTTTCAAATGTGAATTCAATTTGTGAAACTTTTAAAGTTGTTGAGTATTTACTACTAAGAGTAATTTATGTTAAACTATCCTGATTATACGATAGCAGGAGAAAATACTGTTTGGTATCGTAAACATATTGCTGAGTTGGTATTGATTTGCTTTTGTAGACTTTTGGAACAGCGATCGTCATCAATCCTGAGAAAGATAAAGACATGGTCCAAGACCTGCTGGACTTCAAGGACAAGGTGGACCACGTGATCGAGGTCTGCTTCCAGAAGAACGAGCGGTTCGTCAACCTGATGAAGGAGTCCTTTGAGACGTTCATCAACAAGAGACCCAACAAGCCTGCAGAACTGATCGGTAGAAAAATATTTGTTTTTTGTTTGTTTGTTTGTTTGTTTGTTTTTGAGACAGTCTCACCCATTTCTAGACAATTTTTTAATGTCGGAAAATAAGGCAAAATCAACCAAAATGTTCAAGTTGCTCAAGGGGTGTGTGGAAAGCGTTTTTATCAAGTCTTATTAGGACACACATTTAAAAACCGACACACCTGCATGCATGGTTGGAGGAGGGCATTTCCATAAGTGAAGATGAGTTAAGAATTTTGAAAAGAAATGACGCTTGACTTCACCAAAGAAGAGAGGGGTGATCACCATCTTTGTATCCTCTAATCAGTATTAAAATAGGATAAAACCAGATGAGATCTCAAATGATAATAGTATTTTTAAGCTGTACAGTTTTTTCACAATAATATCAAAAGAGGCCGGGCGCGGTGGCTCACGCCTGTAATCCCAGCACTTTGGGAGGCCGAGGCAGGCGGATCACGAGGTCAGGAGATCGAGACCATCCTGTCTAACACGGTGAAACCCCGTCTCCACTAAAAATACAAAAAATTAACCAGGCAAGGTGGCGGGCGCCTGTAGTCCCAGCTATGCGGGAGGCTGAGGCAGGAGAATGGTGTGAACTCCGGGGGGCGGAGCCTGCAGTGAGCCAAGATCGCACCACTGCACTCCAGCCTGGGTGAAAGAGCAAGACTCCGTCTCAAAAAAAATAATATAATAATAATAATATCAAAATATATTTCAGAATTCATAGGCTTTCTGTAGTCAGTAAAATTTTTTCTTAGTTTGAAGGAGAAAGGGGGCAAAGAGAACTGTAATACGATGATACTAGATTGACTGTTGATTACTGCTGAAGATGTAAGATGGAACATGGAGCTCATTGTGCAATTGTCTACTTTTCTGTGTGTTCAGAATATTCCATTACAAAATGTTGAAAAGAAAAAAACTAACAAAACAGCAACAGAAGGAATTCAGGAGGCAGTTTACTTTGGCTTTTGTCCCTCTGTATCATTTGTGGTTTCTCTAAAGCAAAGGGATGTTGAGCTCTGGGGAGTTTGGGCTTCTGGAAGTCTTGAGTTCTCCCATCACATGGGGACTTTGATCCTCCCTCCTGAGCACCTGACGATGGCTTGTGCAGCCTCAGAAACAGGAAGCCTGAGTAGAAGTGCTTTCACCCTGCATTGCCACCTTGGATGCCCTGAGAAAGTCTTTCTCTTTAAGAATGTCTCCTCTGCATTCATGACACCAGATCCTAGAAATAGGCACTCCAGCATCCGGGGCAGTCATGTCCTGAAACCTGAGCATGTATTTGCTGAACCCATTTTATTTTGAAATTCAGAGATTGCATTTAGAGATAAGAAAGATATTTAAACCTGCTTTAAACATTGTCCTGGCTTCATTAAAATTTTGGGAAACATTTACTCTCACATGACTTGAGAGTTACTTATCTTAGAAAATCAGATATTTGTTTTTTTGTCGTATAGTCATTTTGGGAAGGTTCCAGAATGTTCCTGTGTACAGTGTTGCTTATAGAAATTGAAGATGCTCTCTTTTTCTAGTTTAGAGTATTTACTGTATGTTTATGCTTACAGCAAAGCATGTGGATTCAAAGTTAAGAGCAGGCAACAAAGAAGCCACAGACGAGGAGCTGGAGCGGACGTTGGACAAGATCATGATCCTGTTCAGGTTCATCCATGGTGAGACTCGGGCACTCAGAAAATGCTGCATAATCAAGAGGTGTATATAGGCCCTGCTTTCTCAGAGGAAGTTTAACATGAGAATGTCAGTATCAGTAGAGCCAGTTTGCATTAGAGTGAACACTTTTCATCCTGGCTAACACGGTGAAACCCCGTCTCTACTAAAAATACAAAAAATTAGCCAGGCGTGGTAGCGGGCACCTGTAGTCTACTCGGGAGGCTGAGGCAGGAGAATGGCATGAACCCAGGAGGCGGAGCTTGCAGTGAGCCGAGATCGCACCACTGCACTCCAGCCTGGGCAACAGAGCAAGACTCCGTCTCAAAAAAAAAAACAAAAAAAAAAAAAACAAAACACTTTTAAGGGTTTTCAGCAGTTGAAGTTTGAAGTTTAACATTTGCTTATCAACTCTCTGATGTCTTGATTATTCTCTTCTGGTTATAAATAGGTAAAGATGTCTTTGAAGCATTTTATAAAAAAGATTTGGCAAAAAGACTCCTTGTTGGGAAAAGTGCCTCAGTCGATGCTGAAAAGTCTATGTTGTCAAAGCTCAAGCATGGTAAGCATGTGGGGCCTGGGCTCCTCCCCTGTAACTGAGGGTTGCTGCCCCGTGTGTTGCCCCGATCTCACTCCCTCCTTTGCTGTGTCCAGAGTGCGGTGCAGCCTTCACCAGCAAGCTGGAAGGCATGTTCAAGGACATGGAGCTTTCGAAGGACATCATGGTTCATTTCAAGCAGGTGAGTTGTGTTTCTTTGGGTAAAGCGGCTTTTTAAAAAGTATCTGTTAGTGTAGTGGCTCATGCCTGTAATCCCAGCACTTTGGGAAGCAGAGGCAAGAGGCGTTCTTGAGGTCAGAAGTTCAAAACTACCCTGATCCACATAGCAAGACCCTGTCTCTACAAAAGAAAAATTTTTTAAATGAGCAAGTAGTCCTAGCTACTGGGGTGGGGCTGAAGTGAGAAGATCACTTGAGCCCAGGAGTTTGAGGCTGCAGTGAGCTGTGACTGCACCACTGCACTCCAGCCTGGGCAACAGAGTGAGACCTTGTCATGGATGGGTGGATAGATAGATACATACACAGACAGAGATAGCAGTACCTTGTCATAGATAGATAAATAGATAAGGTAGATAGATTCAATAGATTAGATAGAAAGAATGAATCTCACTCTGTGTAAGAAAAAAATTACACTATTAATGTTTCATAAGTAAATTTTAAAAGAAGAAAAAGAAGATCTAAACATGTGTGGCAAGAATTTGATTTCAGTGAGTCTGGTGGTGACACCTGAAGAAGGGAAGAAGGCAGTCCCAGTGAGGCACTGGGTTTCATGGAATACATTCTGGGGACTGAGATAAATTCTAACACAGATGAAACTTTATATTGAAAATTACACGGTTTATTTTGTTTTAGGTTAATTATGTTTTATTGCTTTCTCAAAATGATTGTCTTGGATTTCTCTGTTTTTAGCATATGCAGAATCAGAGTGACTCAGGCCCTATAGACCTCACAGTGAACATACTCACAATGGGCTACTGGCCAACGTACACGCCCATGGAAGTGCACTTAACCCCAGAAGTAAGTGTACAGAAAGCATGCTGTCCACTCCTGCTGTCATGCCCTTTCCAGGCACAGATATGTTGCCTTCAAGAATTGTTTAGTGGGGAGTTTTTAAAAATAGCCCACTCAGTCCAAAATCAAAGTGCTCTTACGGTCTTTAGAAATCCTCATTAGAAAGTGACCACTTTTGTCACCCTCTGTGGCTCCTCCCAGTGCAGCCTGTGTCCTCCTGCTGACCTGCAGGGGGCCCATGAACACAGGCACTTATTTTGGAAGTTATGGCTTACTAAGCTGCTGTTCTTGTCTGGTTGTTTTTTCTTTCCATAGTAGACAGTGCTGAAGTCTTGGGAATGGCATTATTTAGGGCCTTCTTTGTCAGCCACTACTTCAGCTACACTAAACCCTTTAGTGGAGGGTTTGCACGCCAGAGGTAGAATTCTGTGCTCCATGAAGTTAAAATCAGGAGGAGATAGAATACATGCACCATTCATTTAATACCAGGCAAAGGGAAAGGGCTGAGACCAGTCTGGAATCGTGGAAGACTTCCTGGAGAAGGCGTCCCTTAAGCCTGATCTCAAGTAAAGATGAATGATGATTTCCTCAGCTGAGAAGGGAAGAAAGACTCACAGCTACAGTGGTAGGACAGTGTGATTCCTTTTCTTATCCATCATGAGGGTCATGGCCAGTGCTCCTTTAACAAAAGACAAATTAGGAGGAGAAAACCGTAACAAATTTATTTAATCAAAGTTTTATTTAACACATCAGGCTTCAGAAATGAAGACCAAAGACCCAGGGAAGACTGTCCATTGTTATGCTTAGGTTTGATAAAGAATGGGCAGCCATGTAGAAATAGGTGTGTTAGTCTGTTTTGCATTGCTATAAAGGAGTACCTGAGGCTGGGTAATTTGTAAAGAAAAGAGTTTTCATTGGCTCATGGTTCTGCAGGCTGTACAAGCATGGCACCTGTGTCTGTGCAACTTCTGATGAGGTCCCAGGAAGCTTTTACTCAAGGTTGAAGGCAAAGGGGGAGTAGGTGAGAAAGAGGGTGCAACAGGCGGTGGGGGAAGGTCCCAGACTCCTTAACAATCAGATCTCGTGGTAACTCATTACCGCAGGGAGGGCACCAGGCCATTCATGAGGGATCCACCCCCATGACCCAAACACCTCCCACCAGGCCCCACCTCCAGCGCTGCAGATCACAGTTCACCGTGAGATTTAGAGGGGACAGACCCCCAAACTCTTACCAATGTGACTGGACAGAAGGGAACCATCTAACAGTAGTAAAGTAGCGGGGAAACCAGTAGGGCCTGTCTGTTCAGATTCTTCTTGGCCTCACTGGATAATGTTCTTTCCTCCCAGGTGTAGGGCAGGACACCTCTGGAACAAGAGTCTTACGACTTAACTATCAGCAAGGAAGGTCAGAGAACTTCTTAATATCCAGATCCTACACGAAAGGGCAGGGGAAGCATAGAGTAGTATCTCCAGGCTTTATGGCTGGCTTTGGGTAAGAGGGGTTTGAGTTTTCTCTGGCTTGCCTTGGGGAAGAGGAGTTCCCATTCCAGGAGAACTCTGGGGGAGAAGGTGGAGTGGGAGAAGGTGAGTGAGAGATCTTGCTTCTGAGGTGTCCTAGCCAGACTTAGAGAACATGTGCGGGGTGCTCAAAGAAAGCCAGGCAGCCTGCTTTCCACGTTGGCCACGTGCTGCTGTCCCTTCCTCTCCACAGATGTTTGTGCTCCTGCACCGTTCCCTTCCCCTTAATATTCTGGTGGCTATTGCCCAAGAACATAAGCACCTGTCAAAGGAGGGCGTTCACCCTGATGTAATACTTTCACCCCATTGCTGTTGATTGTCTCAGATATGTCCTTTGTGATGTTTTTCTGGTACCCAGCCGAGCCCAGGACCCAGGCGGCCTTCGATGCTCCTTGTGAGTAGGTTCAGGTTGGGCAGGTCCAGCCAGATGCCCCGTGTCCCCATCAGGATCCTGGCAGGAGGTGCACACTACCACATGCCCCAGTATCTTGGTGACATTCAATAGGATCCTCCTGTTAAGGTGCTGGCTGCTTTCTCCACCATATCGTTAGTGTTTTTCCTTTTGTAATCACTAAGTAATCTGTGAGGAGACATTTCAACACTACGTAAACATCTTAATCCTCATCCAGCTGTCACCCGTGTGGTGATTCCTGCCTGAATTGATTTTTACCTGGTGAATGGGGATTTTTTTCCAGCTCTATCATTTATCTGTATTTAGAAGTTGGCATTCTAAGGAAGAGCCCTTCTTTCCACCCCCTTTATTTACTTATTTATTTCTCTCTCTTTATATCATTATGAACTCACGGATTCTTAATTTATGTACTTATTTTGATGCTTAAATTGTCCCATATGTGGTCCGTGGGCCACCCTTAACGCTGGTTCCTTTGCTCTTTGATATGCCTACATCATTTTTTTAGTACTTTTTTGTTTTCTAGCAGAAGATGTTTGAAGCTTACCATACTGTATTTTTTTATTGTGGTAAAATATACTTTAACATTCTAGTTACCTTTTTAAAGTGTGTGGTTCAGTAACATCAAGTGCAGTTGTTCCTCAGTATCTGCACGCTATTGGTTCCAGGACTCCCACAGATACTAAAATTCACAGACTCAAGTCCCTTATTTTATATAAATGTGAGATCTTATATAACCTATGCATACCCTCCCATATACTATAAATAATCTCTAGATGATTTATAATACCTAACAAATGCTATGTAAATAGTTGTTACACTGTATTGTTAACAGTGCAATAACAGACCTGTCTGTTCAGATTCTTCCTGGCCTTTTAGGAGATTACTGACAAAAAAAGTTTGTGCATGTTCAGTACAGACAACCATCCTTTTTTTTCTTTCGAATATTTTTGACCTGAGATTGGTTGAATCCATGGCTGTGGAACCCATGGACACAGAAGGCCAGTGGTACATTTACAGTGTTACAGAGCTGTCACCCCTGTTGATTCCAGAATTTTTCCATCATTCCATTAGCAGCTCCTCCCCAGCCTGCTCTCCTCCAGACCCTGGCAACCACTATCTGCTTCCTGTCTCTGTGGATTTGTCTACATTAGATAGTTCACAGAAATGGAATCATACAATATGTGAACTTTTGTGTCTGGCTTCTTTCACTTAGCGTGCTGTTTTCAAAGTCCATCCATGCTGTACCATACATCAGTGCTTTATTCCTTTTCTGGCTGAATAACATCGCATTGTATCGATAGGTCACATCTGGTTTCTCCATTCACCAAATATTGGGCATTTGGGTTATTTCCACCTTTTGGCTGCTGTGAATAATGCTGCAATGAACATGGGTGTACAAGTTTTAGTTTGAACACCTACGGTCACTTCTTTTGGGATATATACCTGGGAGTGGAACTGCTGAGTCATGCAGTAACTTGAAGTTTAAGTTACTGAGGAATTGCCGGACTGTTTTCCCACAGTGGCTGCAGCAGCTTTTATTCCAGTTAGCAATCACAGGAGCTTCCCACCTTCTCACCTACACCGGTGATCTGCCTCTTTCATTGTAGCCATCCCTGTCCATGTGAGCTGGTCTCTCATCTTGCCATGATTTGCATTTCCCTGATGACTGTTGATGTTGAGCATCTTTTCATGTCCTGATTGGCCATTTGCATATCTTCTTTGGAGAAATGTCTTGTTCACATGCTTTGCCCAGTTTTTGACTGGGCTGTTTATCTTTTGTTATTAAGCTATAAGAGCCCTTCATATTCCGCATGCTAGACCCTATCAGATCTGTGATTTGCAAGTGTTCTCTCCCGTTCTGTGGGCTGTCGTTTTACTTTCTTGACAGTGTGCTTTCTACATAAGTTTTTAATTATGGTAAAATCACATTTATTTTCTCTGTTGTTACTTTTGGTGTCATATCTGAGAAACCATTGCCAAATCAAGATCACAAAAAATTGACGAGGCCAGGTGCAGTGCCTCACACCTGTAATCCCAGCAATTCGGGAAGCCAAAGATCACTTGAGCTCAGGAGTTAGGAGCAGCCTAGACAACATGGTAAAGCCCCGTCTGTACAAAAAATAGACAGATTAGCCGCGTGTGGTGGTGCCCGCCTACAGACCCAGCCACTCAGGAGGTTGAGGTGGCAGGATTGCTTGAGTCTGGGAGGTTAAGGCTGCAGTGAGCTGTGATCGAGCCGCTGCACTCCATCCTGGGCAACAGAGTGAGACCCGAGACCGTGTCTCAAAAAAAGAAAATAAAATAGCACTATGTATTCTCCCAAAAGTTTTATAGTTTTAGCTCATATGTTTCAGTCTTTGACCCATTTTGGGCCTGGACTGGTAGCTAGCACATAGTACCCAAACGATAGCATTATGATGATAATTATCCTCATTAATACCAATCCAGTCCTAGGAGTGAATCCCAAGGAGAAGGTTTTTAGGAAAGAGATGCACTAAGAGGTTTATCACAAACCATGGTACTTCTCAAGGCAAAAAGAAAAAGAAAAAAGAGGCTTATGACATTATTGACTTTTATTTAGGTATGGTAATGGCATAGTAGATATATTTCCTAAAAGAGTTCCTGTCCTTTAGAGATACAGAAATACCTACAAATGAAATGAAATCGATGGTATCGCGCCTGGGATTTGGTGTCATTGAAGATGGGGAATAGGTGCAGCAGGTGATTTATATGTGTGGTTTCATAGAAAGGTGACTCTTGGGCTGAGTTTTGAAGCATGAAGAGGAGATTGCCAAGCAGGTGTGAGGTTGGCAGGAATTTCTGATAGCACAGCTTAGACAGAAACACAGAGAAACTAAAAGGGCACATCAAGTCTAGAGAGCAGCAGGCATTTATGCAGCATCTGCTGGTGCCATGTACAGTGCTGCAATGGGGAGTCAGAGAGCCAGAGGCCCTGCCCTGTGAGCCCCTGTCCGGAGTCCACATTCACGCCGTGCTATAGATGCTGGTAGAGCTAAGAGGGTGTCAGAGAAGGCCACTCTGAGGAGGCGGTTCTGGAAATGAGTAGGTTTCATGAGGGAGATGAGATATGGGATCCAGCAGAAGAAACCACGTGTGTGAAAGTCTGAGGGGAGGAGAAGGTATGAAAGACGGTAGAATGATCGATTAAACTGGGCTTGGGGGGTGGGAGGGGCACAGGCCAGGTCTGTGAGATCAGAGGTTAGAATTTCACGCTTT
Organism: Symphalangus syndactylus; assembly: GCF_028878055.3. Lineage (NCBI taxonomy): Eukaryota > Metazoa > Chordata > Mammalia > Primates > Hylobatidae > Symphalangus > Symphalangus syndactylus. The sequence goes on along the minus strand of NC_072437.2, from coordinate 7,096,415 downwards.
CTTTGTCCCAAGATCTTTGGAAGCCATCCAGAGACACAGGGAATGGTGAGCATGTGGGAGAGAAGTGATTGGTTTGGCTTTGTGTTCCTGCCCCTATCTCATATTGAATTGTAATCACCACTGCTGGGAGAGGGCCCTGGTGGGAAGTGACTGGATCATGGGGGCAGATTTCCCCCTTGCTGTGCTCATGGTAGTGAGTGAGTTCTCATGAGATCTGGTTGTTTAAAAAGTATGTAGCACCTCCCCCTTCTCTCTCTTCCCTGCTCCGGTCACGTGAAGATGTGCCTGCTTTTCTCCCCTCGCCTTCTGCCATGATTAAAAGTTTCCTGAGGCCTCCACAGCCAAGCTACTTGTACAGCCTGCAGAACTGTGAGCCAATTAAACTTTCCTTCTTTATAAATTACCCAGTGTCAGGTATTTCTTTATAGCGGTGAAAGAATGGACCCATACAAGACATATAGGTGGATACTGAGTCCCGGAGCATTGGCATTTGTGGAGTGGACGAGAGCAGGGGGAGGCCACGCCCTGGGCTGTCCAGAGATGGTCTCCTGAGGCGAAACTGATGAGCCCTCACGTGCGCAGCACAGACTCGTCGGAGAGCCCGGGTGCAGTGGACACCAGACAGGATCAAGCTGAAGAGTGGAGAGTATGACGGACTAGGAAGGGCATGCAGAAGTCAGGGAAAGCACCGCGCACGGAAGAGTCACGCACAGCCTGCCCCTGAGAGGCGTCCAGGAAACACGAGCAGGATCTGGGCCATGGGAAAGGCTGGTGCACTGAACGCTGGAAACTTGAAAATGCAGCAACCACAATGTTTAAGGATCAGTAGAAAGTTTGGAAAATGTAAGAAGTTCACTCAAGGCCAGGCACAGTGTAATTCCAGTGCTTTGGGAGGCTGAGGCAGGAGGAGCGCTTGGGCCCAGGATTTCAAGACCAGCCTGGGCAGCATGAGAACACCCATCTCTACAAAAAATAAATAAATAAATAATCAACGGGCGTGGTGTCATGTACCTGTAGTCCCAGCTGCTCAGGACACTGAGGCAGATGGATCACTTGCACCTGGGAGGTCCAGCCTGCAGTAAGCTAGGATCGCACCACAATCTGGCTGACAGAGCAAGCCTATGTTCCAAAAAAGAAAAGAAATTCACCCAGAAACTAATCATAGAAACAACTAACTCGTCCTGCACGTTCTGTGCAGGCCCTGATGGAGGTACCATCAGCGCCTGCACAGTGCAACGCAAGGGGTGGTGGTGTCACCCTTCACAGATGAGGAAGCAGGAGCCTCGCTCATTTCAGGGAACACCAGCTGAGGCCAGGGCTGGGCATGGCCGGACTGAGACACAGAATCTGGCCTCAGACACCTTTTTCTTGATGGCTCCAGTCTTCACTCTGTGCCACTGGCCCCAGCAAGCCCTGGTGTGTACAGAGACCACGGAATACAGCTGGTCTGTACCATGAAACACCAGTGCAGGCATTATCTCGTTGACACTGGGAAGCCCCAGAGTTCAAGGATTGAGGACGTTTTTACAGATAATGGAATCCAGAAAGTGTCAGAATATAGAGCTGACCTTTTAATTCAGCTGTGAAAAATTGTAAAACTCTGTGCATTGAATGGGGGGCTATTGAGATGGATGGTGTGTAGCATAATTTTGTTGTTCTTCTATGCTTGACAGATGATTAAACTTCAGGAAGTATTTAAGGCATTTTATCTTGGAAAGCACAGTGGTCGAAAACTTCAATGGCAAACTACTTTGGGACATGCTGTTTTAAAAGCGGAGTTTAAAGAAGTAAGTTGTCTCATTTATTTTTTATTGTTTGTAAATATGTTAATATAATTTTATTGTTACTGGACTTTGGTAGCAAAAAAGGAGTGTTTCACTTTAATTCACTAGCTTTTATAAGTCAATAAAATTAATAACAGTTAAAGGGTTAATATTCCAATCCATAAAAATTGTTAAGAAATCGATCCATAGAAAACCATTTACCTATTGAAAAAAAGAGCAGAGAATGTGAAGAGGCAACTCATAAAAGCAAAATTGAAAAAAATTAATATCCGTGAAGATGCATTACACTTCTCTGCTAAACAGAGGGCTTCAAAGTAAAATACAGTAAGATACCACTTTTTGACTAAGAGATTTGATGAAGCCTAAAAAAAAGAAAAACAGACTCTTGCCCCCTACTGGAAGAAGCATAAACTGTAGTGAGCTTTTGGAAGGGCAGTTTGGCATTGTGAACTTTGACAACACTGCCGAATTGTTGCCTTAGTTTCAACTCTAGGAACTCATCTTAATAAGACATTTTCATGGATTAATGAATGAGAATAGTTGTTGCAGTGCTGTTATTATGAGCGATTATTGAAGAGGGGAGAATGCATACAATGCACTGATCAATGAAAGGAGCTTATCATGAAACAGGGCAATTATATACACTAAGCAAAAACATTATAAAATTCCTACTTTGCATAGCTGTTATATTAATAATAAACTTAGCTGTATATTATTAAGTTATACATACCTACTTTATGTATATTATTGTAGAGGGTCGTATACATAAAACCATATATACTCTTCCTTAAGGTATTAGGAAAGTTAATTTCTATTATCCCCAGTTTTTGCCCTACTTGCTGACTTTAGTTGAACTTGACCTCCGCAGGGTCTGTACCAACTGCAGCTCTCTCCAGGTGTGCAGGAAGGGCTTGTTATGGGCTTGTGATGAGTCAGGGCTGGGTCTGCAGAGGGAGCCGCCAACTGCCACCCGAACTCTCATGTGCCTCTCGCGGGTCTGACCTGGAGGCATGTGGCAAGTCGCTACAGCAGGAACTCCTGAATAGAAAAGGAGATCATCCTGGGATATATAAGGCCAAATTGCATTCACCCCTATGTTGCAGTCAGTCCCATACAAAAGGAAGCTGGACTGTAATCCCAGCACTTTGGGAGGCCGAGTTGGGTGGATCACAAGGTCAGGAGATGGAGACCATCCTGGCTAACACAGTGATACTCCATCTCTACTAAAAATACAAAATTAGCCAGGCGTGGCGGGCACCTATAGTCCCAGCTACTCGGGAGGCTGAGGCAGGAGAATGGCGTGAATCCAGGAGGTGGGGCTTGCAGTGAGCTGAGATTGCACCACTGCACTCCAGCCTGGGTGTCAAAGTGAGACTCCTTCTCAAAAAAAAAAAAAAAAAAAGTTTGAGAGCAAAACGAAGCTTCTTTTAATTTTTCAAAGATTGTACATGCACAGCTTCAGAGGTGTGATGAGGCCTTCTCTTCCAGGGGAAGAAGGAATTCCAGGTGTCCCTCTTCCAGACATTGGTGCTCCTCATGTTCAACGAGGGAGATGGCTTCAGCTTTGAGGAGATAAAAATGGCCACGGGGATAGGTACGAAAACCGCAGAGTGCATAGCTCCATGAGTTGTTCTTAAAGCATATATTTGTTTTAAGATAAGACATAGACTTGGTAGCATGATTCGTTTACTGTTGCATGATTCGTTTACTGTTGTTGAGTCTCATTGGTTTAACGCCAGCCTTTGCCTGCGTTTGCTTCCCATTCAGAGGATAGTGAATTGCGCAGAACGCTGCAGTCCCTGGCCTGTGGCAAAGCACGTGTGCTGATTAAAAGTCCCAAAGGAAAGGAAGTGGAAGATGGAGACAAGTTCATTTTTAATGGAGAGTTCAAGCACAAGTTGTTTAGAATAAAGATCAACCAAATTCAGATGAAGGAAACTGTATGTATAAACTTTCTCTTTTTACTTATAGGGTGTTAAGGAATCATTTGTTTTTGTAGTAATGTTTTTGGCTGTTAGAGGCCTGAAGCACATTTCTAAAATAATCTGACTATGTAATGTTTATAAGAGTACTCATTTACATGTCGTTTTCGTTAACTTTACATTCTCAGTAGGAAAGAAAATCAGAAAAAAAGCCACTTAATGTTGTTTCTATTCACAAAAAAATTGTGTGCTAAGCCAGAACTTCCCATGGTCATAGGGTTTCGAAAATTATCCACACTTTCTATGGTAATAGAATCTGATATGGTTCACTCTTGGTGTTGTACATTCTGTGGGTCTGGATAAATGTATAATGTTATGTATCCACCATTATAGGATCATACAGGACAATTTCATTGCCCTAAAAATTCTCTTATGTTCTGTCACTGTATCCCTGTCTCCCTGTCTCCCTCCGAGCCCCTGGCAAGCCCTGACCCTATTACTGTCACCATAGTTTTGCCCTTTCCTGAATGCCATACAGTTGGAGTCATAGTGTGTAGCCTTTTCAGATTGGCTTCTTTATGTATTAGAATGCATTTAAGCTTCACCATGTCTTTTCATCGCTGGGAACTCTTTGCTTTTTGCACTGAAGGATTCTTCATGTCTGGATGCATCACAACTTATCCCTTCACCTGCTGAAGGACATCTGGTTGCCTCCAAGTTTTGGTGATGATGATTAAAGCTCCTATAAACATTTCTTTGCAGGTTTTTATGTGGACTTAAGTTTTTAACTCCTTTGAGGGTACACCTTTTATAGTGGGCAAAAGTGAGAAGGTCTATCAGTTCTTTCTTCCAAAGATAACCACTATTGCCCTTTTTGTTTGTGGTCACGGCCTTTTTCTGTGGTGAGTATATGTAAACTTTTTTTAAATGGGATCACTAAGCCAGGCACAGTGGCATGCACCCATATTCTCAGCTACTCGGGAGGGTCTCTTGAGCCCGGGAGCTTGAGGCCAGCCTGAGCAATGCAGTGAGACCCCAAACTCTACAAAAGAAAAAACACCTGGGATCACTGTACGTATGGCACCTGTCAGGGCCCTCCTCTAGCCAGTTTTCGTTGCCGATCACAGTCTTCTCCTGGTCAGGACTTGTTGCAGGAGCAGAGTGCCGGTTGTGTAGACCCACCAGGGCTGGCAGTGCCCTCGGCCACAGGCACTAACATTCCTCCACTGCCCCGCCTGAAAATAAGATTACGTTCAACACCCTGGCACAGACATTTCTGTGCACTTTTTAGATTGTTTCTTTAGTATGATTCTTGCTCTGAGCTGCTGGGTAAAATAATGTGTACTTTTCTTAGTTTGACTGCTCTTTTCCAAGTTGAAGTCTGGCAGATTTCACCAGAGCACAGCGTCTGCCCCCACCTCCACCTGTCCTTTGCTCACCCTGTTCTGAACAGCGCAAAGATAGTTTATTGCAGTTTTCATTTCTGATTCCTTACAGCATCTTTCTAACACTCAGTAGTTTATACAAATTATATAATCTTTCTAATGTTCAGTTTCTCATGTTTAAAATAGACATACTACTACCTCAAGTTGTGAGAATTAAATGAATCATTTAGAAAGCTCTTTGCCACACACTTGTAAGCACTTCATAAATGTTGATGCTGCTCTTTTTATGCTTAGCCATTTGTATTTTTCTTTTTCTAATTGCTTTTCAAATGCATTTATTATAATGTTTTTTCTCTTACTGATTAGTAGGTTTTCTTTATATGTTAAGGATATTAATGCTTTGTCCCTTTTTTTTTTTTGTGTTTCACTCTGTTGTCCAGGCTGGAGTGCAGTGGTACAGTCTCGCTCACTGCAACCTCCGTCTCCTGGGTTCAAGTGATTCTCCTGTCTCAGCCTCTCAAGTAGCTGGGACTGTAGGCGTGTGCCACCACACTCAACTAAGTTTTGTAATTTTAGTAGAGACGGGGTTTCACCATGTTGGCCAGGCTGGTCTCGAACTCCTGACCTCAGGTGAGTCACCCATCTCGGCCTCCCAAAGTGCTGAGATTACAGGCGTGAGCCATCATGCCCAGCCTGCTTTGTCATTTTTGACAGATAATTTTGTTTTTAGTGGGTTTTTTTTTTTTTTCACATAACAGTTCTTAAGTTCTCAAATATAGTCTCCTTTTCTTTTATGGTTTCTGACTTAACCTGTAATGCTGTATTAGGCCATTCTTGTATTGCTATAAGGAAATACCTGAAACTGGGTAATTTATAAAGAAGAGAAGTTTAATTGGCCCACGGTTCTGCAGGCTGTACGGGAAGCATGGCGCCAGCATCACCTCAGCTTCTGACGAGGCCTCAGGAAGTTTCCAGTCATGGTGGAAGGTGCAAGGGGAGCAGGTGTCTCACATGGCAAAAGCATGAGCAAAAACAGAGAGGGAGGTGCCCCACATGTTTAAACGACCAGGTCTTGTCACCAAGGGGAGGGCCCAAGCCATTCATGAGGGATCTGCCCCCACGACCCAGTTGCGTCCCACCAGGCCCCATCTCCAACACTGGAGACCACATTTCAGCATGAGATTTGGAGGGGACACATATTCAAAACCATATCATAGGCCTAAGAGAGACATTCCCTTAACCAGAGTTTTAAAAAACATTTATACTATGTTATTTTTCTAGAAGTTTTTACATTTAAATCTTTCTTTTCATGTTGCAGAAATTATTTTTGTATCTGAAAACAGTCTAACTGCCCCCATCCTTTCCAAAACCAAATTTAAAATATCATCCTTGGACAAGTTATTTGAATTATCACCTTATTATGTATAAAATTCATATAGGTCAGTTTCTCAATTCTCTTTTATAAATGCTGTATCTATTTCACAGCCAGCCATTTTTTTTGTTTTGTTATGTTTTGTTTTTTGAGACAGTGTCGCCCAGGCTGGAGTGCAGTGATGTGATCATAGCTCACTGCAGCCTCAACCTCTTGGGCTCAAGCGATCCTCCCACCTCAGCCTCAGGCATATGCCACCATGCCCAGCTAATTTTTTGTATTTTTTGTAGAGATGAGGCCTTGCCATGTTACCCAGGCTGGTCTTGAACTCCTGGGCTCAAGCAGTCCTCCTACCTTGACCCCCCAAAGTGCTGGGATTACAGCCGTGAGCCACCATGCCTGGCACCAGGTTCTTTTAATTAATGTAGCTATTCCTATAACTTTATTCTTCCAATGAACTTCACAATAATTGTATCACGCCTTTGCTCCCCCAAATAAGAACATTGACATTTTTAATCCATATTGTATTAAATTAATTTGCAGAGCTTTTATCTTTATCATATTAAATCTTGATTCATACATATGTGTATATATATAAATATATACAAATCTTTTTCTCAGAGCTTTCTAGTTTTCTTCTGTAAGTCTTGCATATTTCTTGCTAGTCATAAATTTTCATTCATTCAACAAATACTTATTGAGCATCTGTGGTGGCCCAGGTCCTCTGTGAAGCACTGAGAATTCATCCATTAACAATAAAGAATAAGTCCTTGTTTCTAGGAGTGTTCAGTCTTTTCCAGCAGAGAGGTAGCAGAGGATCACACACATTGACTAACTTGTAAGAGTGGAGGAAAATGTTAGGATAGAGAAGTGCAGGAGAGTCTAATTAGATACTGTCGTTAGCCAACGCTTTCCTGAAGAAGTGACTAGCTTTGCTCAGGAACTGAAAGAAGGCCTCTGGCTGCAGTGTCGTTGCCAAAAGGGGAAGCTGAGCCAGACAGGCCTGATCAGGCAGCCACAGCTGGACACTCTGAAGATGGCTCAGATTCGTGAAGCATTTGGAAAACCACTAGAATTTTAAGCAAGACAGGCTAATGAAATGCTGGTATCTTATAAAGGGGACCTTTTTTCTTTACATTTCTGACGGTTTTTATCAGAATGTATGTATTAATGCTATTTGTCTTTGTATATTTATTTTATTTCCAGCCACTTTACAAAACTCTTTAGCTTTGAAAGTTTTTCTCTTGATTTTCTTGGATTTTCCAGCTCATCTACAAATAATGATCGTTTTGTCTGCACCTTTTCAATATACCTCTTTAGTCTGTTCCCGTATTGCATAGTTAGAACCTCTAAAGTAATGTTTTTAAGGAATAGCAGTGCAGCTGAGCTTCCTAATTTTATCTCTAGTTCAGAGGATATTAACTTTTTGGAGGTCATGGATCCTGTTGAAAATGTGATGAAAGCTTGGAGTCTCTCCCATCCTGAAGCATACTTACCTCTTATGTATGCACAGACCTTCCCCCAGCCCTCATTTCAACTGCAGATCCCCATCAGGTTCCTATTGGACTAAGGTTAAGTTGTCTCTAGTATTTACTGTTTGTTTCTGATAACCATGTTTTATCATGTGCAGATTCTTTCCTTTTTTATTCATCCTTGTATGCTAATATTTAAGTCAAAAAATCAATTTTCAATTTTATCATGCCTTTTCAGCATCTATCAAGATGGTCATATAATCTAACCTTTCAACTGCTACAATGCTCTCACTTATATTCACAGATTTCCTAATATTGATCAACACTTACATTTCTGGAATATATCCTGATGGTCATTATGTTTTGTTTAGTGTGCTGCTAGTTTTAATCTACATCATACAGAGTTGTTGCAGCTATTAAGTTTTGGTTTTGGAGTTTTGCTATTCTGGGAAGATACATTTTGCTACAACAAATAAGCATGCATAATAAAGTAGGATTCATCCAATGTCTGACCTTTGTTTGCATCAAAAGAACATTTCCAGCCGGGCTCAGTGGCTCACGCCTGTAATCCCAGCACTTTGGGAGGCCGAGGCAGGCGGATCACGAGGTCAGGAGATCGAGACCAGCCTGGCTAACATGGTGAAACCCTGTCTCTACTAAAAATACAAAAATGAGCCAGGCGTGGTGGGGGCTGCCTGTAATCCCAGCTACTTGGGAGGCTGAGACAGGAGAATGGCGTGAACCCGGGGGGCGGAGCTTGTAGTGACCTGAGATCGCGCCACTGCACTCCAGCCTGGGTGACAGAGTGAGACTCTGTCTCAAAAAAATAAAAAAGAACATTGCCCATCAAATTCGGTAACATCAAGTCATTAATATTGAAATATAGGCCAGGCGCGGTGGCTCACGCCTGTAATCCCAACACTTTGGGAGGCCAAGGTGCGCGGATCATCTGAGGTCAGGAGTTCAAAACCAGCCTGGCCAAGATAGTGAAACCCTGCCTGTACAAAAATACAAAAAGTAGCCGGGCATGACAGCGGGTGCCTGTAATCCCAGCTACTCGGGAGGCTGAGGCGAGAGAATCGCTTGATCCCAGGAGGTGGAGGTTGCAGTGAGCCGAGATCACGCCATTGCACTGTAGCTGGGGAGACTGAGTGAGACTCCATCTCAAAAAATAAAATAAAGAAAAAGAAAATATAGCTTTACACTTAACTTTTTTTTTCTTTTTTTGTATAGGTTGAGGAACAAGTTAGCACCACTGAGAGAGTGTTTCAGGATAGACAATATCAGATTGATGCTGCTATCGTCAGAATAATGAAGATGAGAAAGACTCTTGGTCATAATCTTCTAGTTTCTGAATTATATAATCAGCTGAAATTTCCAGTAAAGGTAGATGTAACATTAGCATAATTAAATTTGTAGTATTTGCTAAACAATTGACAAAGCGTGTTTAATTCTATGTTCAGTCATATCATTTGACCTGCATTATTCATGGTGCTTTGTGTATACACTGAATGTAGAAAAACTGGCAAATATGAAGCTCTTTATTCCAGGTGTTGTTCATCGCCACTGCAGAAATGATAGAGCCCTAAAACTCTCCTTCCCAGTGATGGTGCGCGCTTGTTCATATTTTCAGGCAGGGAAGAGGTAGATGGGACATGGAAAGCTGAACACTTTTCTCATAGTAGCTGTCAAGGTTACATCACAAGATTTTAAGGAAATGATAACAATAACTAACTTATTCAGCATTTACAGGCTACACTGCGTTTTCCACCACGGTAATAGTCTACTGTTGCTGTTGCTTATGAAAGTCAGCCCAGGCCTGTCAACCCGCGTTGTGTTTTCAGAACTGAGATGTACTGTCCTGCCACGTGTGGGATGCAGGATAAGCCGGGAAAGTATTATGAAACGTTTTTTACGTGTATTTATCAACCCAGGAAATACTGAACTCTGATGACGCCTGGCCTCTCAGGGACGGGACCAGCCACACGTGCTTTGGAGGGAAAGTCCCCAGATTCCATGTTGTGCAGTTTGAGCCTCCCATTCCATCAAGGGAATAAAGTTGAGATGCACTAAATAGTCGAACACTTAAGAGTCTGGTGGAAGTGCCACCGTCCATCAGCCCGCATTTGCCCCCTTCCCTGCAGAGGTGAGGTGCCGTCCTCAGGGCGCTGTGCAGCTCCAAAAGCACCATCAGGTTCACTGCCCCTTCCTCCCACCAGCTGGAGCACGTCTCCTGTTGCCACTGCAAACAACCAGGCCCAGCGCGAAGCAGAGGCGAGCAAGGGTGGAGTGTGGCAGTCCAGGGAACCCGCTCTGCTCTCAGGGGTAGAGTGTGGCAGACCAGGGCGCCCGCTCTGCTCTCAGGGGTAGTTGGGTTTTCAGCCACATCCTTATTTTTTTTGAGTTGGAGTCTTGCTGTCCCCCAGGATGGAGTGCAGTGGCATGATCTCGGCTCACTGTAACCTCTGCCTCCCGGGTTCAAGCAATTCTCCTGCCTCAGCCTCCTGAGTAGCTGGGATTACAGGCACCCGCCACCACACCCAGCTAATTTTTGTATTTTTAGTAGAGACAGGGTTTCACCATGTGGTCAGGCTGGTCTCAAACTCCTGACCTCGTGAGCCGCCTGCCTCAGCCTCCCAAAGTGCTGGGATTGCAGACATGAGCCACCGTGCCCGTCCTCAGCCACATCTTGTAAAATGTGTATCTTATCACTGAATAGAAGGTTAAGTTTGTTTGGAAAATACAGGGTCTCCCTTGTATAGGGAGAGCCTTGCACGTATGTGCTCACACAGATTTGCTTCCTAATACAGCAGAGCTGGAGTGGCTGTTCCCTCTGGGCAGAGACGAGCTGTGGCTGTGGACTCGTCTACTCAGTCACCTACTCTTAGAGCAGGAACACTTGGGATTGTAGTTTCACTTACATGGACATGGCATGCAATAACTATATAAATACATAAGAATAAAAATACAGGCCAGGTGCACTGCCTCACGCCAGTGATCCCAGCACTTTGGGAGCTGAGGCAGGCGGATTGGTTGAGCCCAGGAATTTGAAGCCAGCCTGGGCAACGTAGTGAGACTCCTTCTCTGCAAAAAGTAAAATTAGCCAGGCATGGTGGTGTGCAGCCTGTGGTCCCAGCTACTGGGGAGGCTGAAGCATGAAGATTGCTTGAGTCCAGGAGGTGGAGGCTGCAGTGAGCTGAGATCGCACCACTGCGCTCCAGCCTGGGCAACAAAATGAGACCCCATCTCAAAATAAATAAAACAAAATAATTAATAATAAACAAAATAAATAAAATAAAATACAGTACTTAGGCAGAAGCATCCTTTCAAAGGATAAAAGTGCCCCAGTAAGACATAATGAGATTTTCCTTTCAAATAAAAATGTGTCATGTGATCAGGTCTGCCTCGCTTATGTGCTCTTACTGATGGCAGATGTCGGGTCTGCCTTGCTTAAATGTGCTCTTACTGATGGCAGATTATGTATGTACATTTCACAAGTTTCACATGTCCCTCAGGAAGCCATGCTCTGACCATAAACTCACATGGACACTTTTTTTTTCAAGAGATAACGTTAACTTTGTCTTTTGTTCATTTCATAAATATGTGTATAATTATAAATGATAAATATCTGTTTGTATATATATTTCTATAATTATAGTTACATACTTCATGCATATACCCCTTGTATGTAAATGTTTGTAAATTTAATGCCACTATAATTAGGGGGGTTTTATTTTTCTTTTTTAGCCTGGAGATTTGAAAAAGAGAATTGAATCTCTGATAGACAGAGACTATATGGAGAGAGACAAAGACAATCCGAATCAGTACCACTACGTGGCCTGACGCATCTGCAGACGGTTCCCCTTCATGAAACACTAGAATGTACCCTCAGAACAGGAAGCACACCTGTGCCATTTCTGGGACTCTGATTGATCCAGCTGTGGACATTGGAAGGCCAAGGAAGGGAGGTGGCTCCTGGGTCATCTTTCACAAGGCTCAAGACTTCAACCTGCAGATGTATCTTTTTCCCTCCAGTTTTTCCTCTAGTTCTTTTAGGCATTTAAATTGTTTCTGTTACTCTGTGCAAAATAACTTTGAGATTGGACAAGAAGATGTTACTAAAGAGAAGTTCCTTTAAAAGGTCTTGTTCTTGTGTCAAAAGCTGAAAGTTTGGTTTGTTCTTGTATGTGATCATGAGTGCACAATGAAGAAGACCCTAGATGCTGCATTTTTTAGCTCTGAAGATTTAGGTATCCCTGAAGACAGCTCGCTCAGATGATCAGCATTTAGAGTGAAAACAAGGGCCCTTCGTAGGTGAACATTAGAAAGAGCCAGGGTTCAAAGCTGGCGAATGGATGATGCATCCTAGCCACTGGCCCCTCTGTGTTTCATGTATTTCCAAAAGTTGTAAACTTTGATGGCTGATTTTTCGCAAGTCAGGTTTCTAAGTGAGCTCCCTGAGGTGCCAAGGCCATGGTGTCCGCCCTGCTGCGTCTCTTCATTTCAGCTGAGTTGCTTGTGAATCTCTGTTTTAGGGTTTGGGGCTAGTGTGTGTTTCCATTCTAAGATTGAGTCTGGCAGTCCCTGTTTTTTGCATTGGGGTAACTGCTCTTTGATTTTTTTTAATTGCAGTATTTTTATGATTGCAATCATAAAGTTTGGTTTCATTTTTACAGTCATGCGCAGGGACGATCCTTGTTCTCTGCTGTAAACTGTAAAAAGTTTATGGAGACTTAAAGTCTTGGTGTTGTGAAGCAGAGGTTATTTTGTGGAAAGATTAAGAGGATTTTGTTGGTACCTGGTTTTGTGTTGTGTATATATACATGAGGTTGAACAGTGAAAGGAAAGTTCAGTAGTGATGTTAGAAGGGTAACTATGACAAAGATACTTTTGAGATAACATTTAAAAGTACTTTATATTTTACATAATAGCATGTTTCATTTTGATTAAAAGCTACCAAAGGAATTTTGATCATGGCGTAAGTGTTTAAAGCAATATTTTCTGGAATATACCAAGTTTATATAATTTGATTTTGTGCTAAATTATTAAAAGAGTCTCTTTTTGAAACATGCGGGTTTAAAATATGACACCTTGTGGGTTTCCATATTAAAATCCCCACTCTTTAATTGTCATTTCTATCTTTGAAAATTTTCATTTATGAGTTCCATGATATGTGGTCTAAGAAAGACCAAACAGATTTCTATTTTTATTTCTTATATTTTAAGTTCGTTGTGTCTAGAGATTGTTAATATTGTAATTTAATGTAGACTTACTTTGAATAAAATTAGTTTAATTGACCTTAAAATTACATTAATAAAACTTTGTGATATGCAAATGACACATTCTTCATAACTCTTTAGCAGCTTTGACTACTAGTGCACTAGACAGAAGTCAGAGCAGAGAGCACCTGTCCCCTCTCAAGTGATTATTCTTTCCTGGCCACCTCTACCACAAAATACCAGTGGGGCCAGGTAGTGACAAATGGGTCTTTTTTACTGGGACCATTCGTTGTGCTGTGCCTCTGTTTCATTTGAGTACAGTGGCTCATGCCTGTAGTCCCAGCTATGGGAGGGCAAGGTGGGAGGATCGTTTGAGCCTGAGTTCCAGACCATTCTGGGCACCATAGGGAGATCCTGTTTCCATTTTAGTTTATTTTTAATTGAGGTGGAGTCTCGTTCTGTTGCCCAAGCTGGAGTGCAGTGGTGCAATCTCAGCTCACTGCACCCCCCGCCTCCTGGGTTCAAGCAATTCTTCCACCTCAGTCTCCCAAGTAGCTGGGATTACAGGCACCCGCCGTCATGCCCAGCTAATATTTGTGTTTTTGTAGAGATGGGGTTTCACCATGTTGGCCAGACTGGTCTTGAACTCCTAACCTCAGGTGATCTGCCCGCCTTGGCCTCCCAAAGTGCTGGGATTACAGGTGTGAGCCACCATGTCTGGCCTGCCTGTTTCTGTTTTATAAAAGAAAGGAAAATCTATTTATATCTATTCTCTTATTTAGCAGTATTTAATGTTTTATTGTTAAAGGTCAGTGTGGTAAAACAAATAGTATAGAAGAAATCATTGAAAAAGAAACAGCACTTAGAAATGCTGTAAAAGTGGAAAGGAAAAGGTGAAATTGCTTGCAGGTTAGATGATTGCACACCCAGGTCACCTGAGGAGCACATGAAAAGCTATGACTGAAGAAAGAATTCACCAAGTTAACTGGACACAAAGTTAACAAAAATGTCAGTAGCTTTCCTATAAATACAGACTATAATGGAGGGTTATTTTTTATTTTTATTTAGAGACAGGGTCTTAACTGTCACCCGGACTGGAGTGCAGTGGCATGATCATGGCTCACGGCAGCCTCTACCTTCTGGGCTCAAGTGATCCTCTCTTCTCAGCCTCCTGAGTAGCTGGGCCTACAGGTGTACATCACCATGCCCAGATAATTTTTATTCTATTTTTTATAGAGGCAGTGTCTTGCTATGTTGCCAAGGCTGTTCTTGTACTCCTGGCCTCAAGCGAACCTCCTGCCTCAGCCTCCCCAAATGCTAAGATTATAGGCATGAGACACTGCACCTGACCAGAAGTCATTTTTTCAATAGCATCCCCAAAAAAAGATAAAATACCTAGTAACAAATAGGGAAACACCTATGTGAAAGGTATTATAAAATTACTAAGGAACACAGGCCCTGAATAAGTGAAAGTTCTGTTTATTCTCACATTTCGCTATACAGTATCTTAAGATGTAAAACCTTCCTTTAAAACACAAGCTGATTCTAAAGTTAAAACAGAAAAGCAAATATGCAAGACTAGTCAAATTGTTTTAAATTCTGCTGTTTTTAGAACACTGTAATTGAAACAGCATGATGCTGGCCCCTTAAAAAGATTCCTGGAACAAGAAAGTCCACAAATAAGGCAAATACACAGGAATTTGGCGTGGCACAAAGGGGCCGTGTGTGATCAGGAACTGGAACTTTGCAACAAGTACTCATGCTTGGAAGTTTGAGCCACCTTGAAGAGAGAAAAGTTGGATTAGACTCCTTTTTATACTAAGAGAAGTTCCAAGTGGTCAAGTATTTACATGTAAAAATATATATATATATGAAACCATAATCATAAGATAAATTTTTATTGTAAATTGACTTTGTTATTGTATAAATTTATAGAGTACAAAGTGATCTTACAAATTATGCATACAATGTGGACTAGTCAAGCTAGTTACATCCATCACCTCAAGTACTTAACATTTTTGTGGTGAGAACATCTGAAATTTACTGTTACCAATTTTGAAATGTACAATACTCTATTTTTGACTATATTCACCATGCTGTGCAATAGAACTCAGAAAAAGAAAAATATATTCCTCCTTTCTAAGATTTTTGTACCCGTTGCCCCTTTGTGTTTTTCCACTAAGTGATCTAGTGAATTAACATCGATTTTTTTTAAAAAAGGATTGACATTAAATGACATCTTTTAAAGTCAACATGGGGAAAAACAAGGTTAAAAAAACTGGAACCCTGGCCGGGCGTGGTGACTCATGCCTGTAATCCCAGCACTTTGGGAGGCTGAGGTGGGCGGATCACGAGGTCAGGAGATCGAGATCATCCTGGCTAACACAGTGAAACCCCATCTCTACTGAAAATACAAAAAAATGAGCCGGGCATGGCAGCAGGCGTCTGTAGTCCCAGCTGCTGGGGAGGCTGAGGCAGGAGAATGGCGTGAACCCAGGAGGCGGAGCTTACAGTGAGCTGAGATTGCGCCACTGCACTCCAGCCTGGATGACAGCAAAACTCCGTCTCAAAAAAAAAAAAAAAACTGGAACCATCTTGGATAAAATGTACGACGAAGTACTGATGAGTTTAATGTTAACAGAACCAGAAGTCAGTAAGAAGACCAGCAACAAGCCTTTGGATAAGTGAGTTCATCATTAGCTTTAACAGAGTGGGAGCAGAGCAGACGGGTACCGTGAGGGCAGACCTGCTTTCAAGAGCAGATGAACAGCGGATGAGGATGACTCCAAGAGGTCGCAGGAGCAGAGCTGCATTTCAATGGCAGGTGACTGGGCATCGTCCTGCAGCAAGGCCCTAATATCCCAGGAGAGGGTGGGATCGAGGGCACAGGGAGTGGGGGCAGGTGAGGGCTGGCTGTAGGTGTGGTGCCGAGGGAGACATTGGTTGTGACAGTGACCATGCCCTAGGCTGAAGGGTGGGGGGTCATGTAACATGAAGATTTAGGAGGTGAGCTTGGAGGGTGCAGCTGTTGGCAATGATGGTCTGGGTGAGGACAGACGGGGAAGTGGGGCCAGAGTGTGGGGGACAAGACCTGATGGTCGTCCAGCAGTCAGGGACAGTGACAGGAGCCAGTGATGGAGGCCCTGAGTGCCGGACAGCCCTGGGGCCTGGAGGTGGGCCAGCCAGTGAGAAGGGTGCACGCCACCCGGGGTGTCCAGCAGCATGGAAGGAGCATGGCCTGGAAGCGGCAATGGGCAGAAGGGAGGGCCTCGCCCCAGATGCAGCCCCAGGGGGAGGGTCACGAAGTGAGCAGTGGGCCTCTGCCCCCTCCAGGGAGGCATGGGCACCCTGTGGTGGGTTTGGAAGGAGAAACCAGGCAGTGGCCAGGCCCAGGCCTTGTGCAGCAGCCCAGGAAGTTCAGGGGAAGAGGAGAGCAGGTGTCAGGACCACCTAGCAAGAATGTTGAGGAGATGGAGGTTTTATCGACTGAATTCAGGAAGTTCCGTAGAAAGGGCTGGAGGGGAGAGAGGTGACAGTTGGGCCATGTGAGAGTGAGAGGCCCAGCAGTGATGGGGGACAGGCTGGTGGGCTCTGGTGAGGAAGGTCAGCTCGAGGGATCTGAGACATTGTGAAATGATGGTCTCTTAGGTAAATTTGTGAGGGTATATTAAATTTGAAAATGCCCGCACCTTTGACCCAGTAAGTTCCTTTCACTCACGTAGAATGATTTCTAGTACTATTCTCACATACATGAAGATACCTTAAATGTCCTTCAATAAGGAAACAGACCATGTGCTAAGTCCATGCATGTGTGATATTCTGACCGTGCAGCTTGAACCAAGATCTAGATGTCCATTTGGAGTGAGTGTCAAGAGATACGACGTGAGAAAAGATAGAGCAGTGCTGCCCTGCCCCACTGTGTGTGCGGCCCGTGTACATGTGAGTAACAACAGCTCGACTCCAGAATGGACTTCTGGAAGGCTGGGAGCAGGTACGCAAGAATGTTTTCTACGCGTGTACCATTTTGTATTTTTTTAATTTTGTGTCAAAAGAATGTTTAAAAGTAATGACAAATTATTAAGAGAACAAAATGGCCCCCACTGTGTTGTTTCTTTACCATAAAACACAAGGAATCAGCCAACCCAAAGTAATTTCACTTCCCTGCCCGCTCTCCTCCCAACCTAATCCACTGTTGTCATTAGTTATTTTATGGGTTACCTTTGTAATTGTAATGGACATAATGAAACCCTATTCTCTCGATCCATGAATGTACTCAGTTTCTCATAAATGACTCCTGTATTGGCAGGCCGGACACAGTGGCTCATACGTGTAATCCCAGCACTTTGGGAGGCTGAGGCAGCGGATCACGAGGTCAGAAGATCGAGACCATCCTGACTAACACGGTGAAACCCCGTCTCTACTAAAATACAAAAAATTAGCCAGGTGTGGTGGCACACTCCTGTAGTCCCAGCTACTCGGAAGGCTGAGGCAGGAAAATCGCTTGAACCCGGGGGGGCCGAGCTTGCAGTGAGCGGAGATCGCACCACTGCACTCCAACCTGGGCGACAGAACGAGACTGTGTCTCAAAAAAAAAAAAAAGAGAGAAATGTAATCCTGTATTTGTGCAGCACAAAGAATATTCTAAGCATCAAAGACAAGCTATTTATTTCCACACGCCATTAAAGCCGAAAATGTATGTCATATTTTAACTTGCTTTATATTTGCACTATGGCATTTTTGTTCAGCTTTTTTTTTCCTGGAGTTTTTAATTGCTATTGATGACCAAAAAAAATAAAATAAAAAGGTGCCTTTTGTCTTATCACTAAGATAATTTCCTTATCACAGTTTGCATAAACCCAATTTTTTTCTTAAAACACACATTTCGGGGCTGGTCGCGGTGGCTCACGCCTGTAATCCCAACACTAGGAGGCCGAGGCAGGTGGATCATGAGGTCAGGAATTCCAGACCAGCCTGTCCAACATGGTGAAATCCCATCTCTACTAAAAATACAAAAGTCAGCCGGGCGTGGTGTCTCGCGCCTGTAGTCCCAGCTACTTGGGAGGCTGAGGCAGGAGAATCGCTTGAACCCGGGAGGCTGAGGTTGCAGTGAGCTAAGATTGCACCATTGCACTCCAGCCTGGGCGACAGAGCGAGACTGTCTCAAAAAAAAAAAAAAATCATTTATCAGAATCCTCTAATAGTGGTTTTCTTGTTGTTCTGGGGTTTTTGTGTTTTTTTTTTTTTTTATGGAGTCTCACTCTGTCATTCAAGCTCGGGTACAGTGGTGCGATGTCAGCTCACTGCAACCTCCACTTCCCGGGTTCAAGTGATTCTCCTGCCTCAGCCACTGGAGTAGCTGGGATTACAGGTGTGTGCAACCACACCTGGCTAATTTTTGTATTTTTAGTAGAGACAGGGTTTAACTGTGTTGGCCAGGCTGGTCTCAAACTCCTGACCTCAAGTGATCTGCACACAGCGTCCCAAAGTGACAGGATTACAGCTGTGGGCCACAGCACCTGGTCCTCTGATAAGTAGTTTGGTTTTGGTTTTGGTTTTGGTTTTGAGACAGAGTCTCACTCTGTCGCCCAGGCTGGAGTGCAGTGGCACAACCTCGGCTCACTGCAACCTCGGCTCACTGCAACCTCAGCCTCCTGGGTTCAAGCAATTCTCCTGCCTCAGCCTCTCGAGTAGCTGGGATTACAGGTGTGTGCCACCAAACCTGGCTAATTTTTTTTTGTATTTTTAGTAGAGATGGAGTTTCACCATATTGGCCAGGCTGGTTTCAAACTCCTGACCTTGTGATCCACCTGCCGTGGCCTCCAAAAGTGCTGGGATTACAGGCGTGAACCACCGCGCCTGGCCTAATAGTGTTTTAAATTGAACTATGGGCCGGGCATGGTGGCTCACACCTATAATCCCAGTACTTTGGGAGGCTGAGGTGGAAGGATTGCCGAAGGCCAGGAGTTTGAGACCAGCCTGGATAACAGACCTCAGCTCTACGAAAAAATTTAACAATTAGCCAGGCTTGCTGGTGCTTGCCTGTAGTACCAGCTTCTCAGGAGGCTGAGGTGGGAGGATCACTTGAGCCTGTGAAGTTGAGGCTGCAGTGAGCTATGATCACACCACTGCACTCCAGCCTGGGTGACAGAGTGAGACCCTGTCTCAAAAAATAAATTAATAAATAAAAATAATATAAATAATACAATGAATCAGCTGGGCACAGTGGCTCATGCCTGTAATCCCAGCACTTTGGGAGGCTGAGGCGGGCGGATCACGAGGTCAGGAGATCGAGACCATCCTGGCTAACATAGTTAAACCCCGTCTCTACTAAAAATATAATAATAATAATAATAATACAAATGAATCATTTGCCTCTTTTTTTTAAGAGACGAGGTCTCACTGTGTTTCCCAGGCCACAGTAGAGTGCTCTGGCCATTCCCAGACATGATTCGAGTGCACCCCCACTTCTGGCTGCATCATTTGCTTTTGAGCCCCTGCATAGCTGTGATCCTGGAACCCATGTTCTCTGCATTCCTGTTTAGGTCCACTCCTTGGATCTCAGTCTTGTCTTTTTCTTGTCTTCTGGTTTTATTAGGCAGATTCCTTTTTTTTTGAGACAGAGTCTCACTCTGTTGCCCAGGCAAGAGAGTGCAGTGGCACGATCTCAGGTCACTACAACCTCTGCTTCTTCAGTTCAGGCGATTCTCCTGCTTCAGCTTCCTGAGTAACTGGGATTACAGGCACACCACCACGCCCAGCTAATTTTTGTATTTTCAGTAGAGATGGGGTGTTGCCATTTAGCCAGGCTGATCTCAAACTCCTAACCTGCCTCAGCCTCCTGAGTAGCTGGGATTACAGGCACACGCCACCACGCCCAGCTAATTTTTGTATTTTCAGTAGAGAAAAAGCCAGGCTGGTCTCAAACTTCTGACCTCCGGTGATCTGCCCGCCTCGGCCTCGCAAAGTGCTGATTACAGGTGTGAGCCACCGTGCCGGGCCTCATTAGGTAGATTCTTAAATGATCTTCTCAGAAAGAATGCATGGGAGACAAATTTTCTGAATCCTGGCTGGACTGTTCTTATTTTACACTTGTGTCTGGCTACATAAAAACTCTAGGCTCAAAATCACTTTCTCTCAGAACTTTGAAGGGATTACACTGTCATAGTCTTCTATTTTCTAGCTCTAAAGTCTGATGCCATTTTGTTAACTAACCTGTAGTTCTTTCACGTCACTTTTGGAATCTTCTATTCCTGGAGTTTTGGTATCTCACAAGAGTGTCTCGGTGTGTGTCCACTTTCATTTGGCCTCTGCCAGCCACCCACTGAACCTTCAGACTGGAAGACTCAGGACTTCTGTTCCAGGAAGTGTTCTCTTTTGACATTCTACATTGCCTCTTCCCCTTCAACTTCTTTGCTGTCACTTTCCTTAGCACTAATCTTTCTAAGTAAACCAACTGGAAGGTCTAATGAGAAGAAGGCCTGGCCTCACCCCTCCCCACTCATAGTTTCACTGTTCCGTCTTTGCTTCTGGTTAGCTTTTCTCTTGGTGGCCTCTATTATCAGATTATTATTTCTTGGTTTTCTTTTTAATAAAAGATTGTTTTATGTTTTTATATTTATTTTTCTTTTTAATAAAAAATGGTTTTTATTTTATTTCTAGAATATCTTCTTGAAACTCAAACTGTCCTCACAGGGTTAGCAGGAATTGCACTCGGGGTTCTCGGCAGAAATGCAGTCATAACTAAGCATGAATCAGGCTGCATTTTGGCCCACTTCCTTGTAACTGAAAGTCTTGTAGCCCTAGATACTGATCATTTGCACCCCCATTGTTCTCACAGATAGGACCACTGACGTTAGAACCATAAGGCTTTAAACATTGCTTAATATGTTTTTCAGATCCTCAATTCCAGCAGAACAGCTGACATCAACCAGTCAAAGGCTCCCACAGGGCGCTGAGGCGGCATGAGAATGCAGTTTCTTCATGCCCCCATCCCATGATTTTAGCCTGCACTCTTCAACCCATCAGCAACTCCCACACCTCGGCCACTCCGAAACCCTTAAAATCCCCAGCCCCAAACTCCTCTGAGAGGCGGGTTCAAGGCTTTCTCTGTCTCTTGTTAAGTTCCCCTCTGGGTGTTAAGCTCCGTCTCTGCTGCAATCCCCAGTATCTCAGTGTACTGACTTCCTGCACATCAGGCAAATTATGTTAGGATTAAATTACACACAAGTGGGGCGCAGTGGCTCAAACCTACAATCCCAGCCCTTTGGGAGGCCCAGGTGGGCAGATTGAGCCTAGGAGCTCAAGACCAGCCTGGGCAACATGGTGAAAACCCATCTCTACAAAAAAATACAAAAATTAGCCAGGCGTGGTGGCACATGCCTGTACTCCCGGCTTCTCAGAAGGCTGAGATGGGAGGATTGCTTGAGCCCAGGAAGTCCAGGCTGCAGTCAGCCGTGATGGCACCACTGCACTCCAGCCTGGGCAACAGAGCTAGATCCCGTCAAGAAAAAGAAACAAATTGAACTAGTGCCTCAGAGAGTTGTAAATGTTTTTTCCTTTGAGACGGGTCTCAAGCTCAAGCACATGTGTTGTGATCTGGGCCCCCATTCGTCAGGCTTCTGAAGTCGTGTTTTTTTTTGTTTGTTTGTTTGTTTTTTTCTGAGATGGAGTCTTGCTCTGTTGCCCAGGCTGGAGTGCAGTGGCACGATCTTGGCTCACTGCAACCTCCGCCTCCTGGGTTCAAGCGTTTCTTCTGCCTCAGCCTCCCGAGTAGCTGGGATTACAGGTGCCTGCCAGCGCGCCCGGCTAATTTTTGTATCGTTAGTAGAAACAGGTTTCACCATGTTGGCCAGGCTGGTCTTGAACTCCTGACCTGGTGATCCACCCGCCTCGGCCTCCCAAAGTGCTGGGATTACAGGCGTGAGCCACCGCCCCCGGCCAAGTCGTGTTTTTAGGCACAAGCCTGTCCCCAAGTCTATAGCATCTGGTGCACAGTGCTCAGTAAATGCTGAGGAGTGAATGAAGCAGGGCCAGTGGAAGGAACAAAGACCAGCGAGATAAGAATGGGGAGAAGTACGGGTGTGACAGAACCAAAGAAGGGAGTTTTAAATGTGGTGAGAATCAGAAATGGACCATCACGGTGGCAACTCAGGCCATTCAGTTTGTGTCCTGGGCCCGACGGGGGCTGGGTGCGGCAAGTGGTAGCTGGAGGCCAGGGAGAGCTGCTCTCGGGTAATGAGAATTGAGCAAGCAAGAGAGAAAAGGGGAGAATCTGAGCATACGGAAAGGAGAAATAACTGCGGGCAGGTTTCCCAGGGAACAGAACAGGGGAAACCAAATCCCCGCGCAGTGTGCTCCCCCCAGCGGAGGTCGCTAGGGAAGCCGAGGGGCAGACAGCCAAGCAGAGGTAAGGCCTTCTGTGGTCAGTGATGGAGGGACCAAGGCCAACTGCAGTGTAGGTTGAGGCAGCATTGCACTGAGAAGTGGACGCCTGTTCACAGAATGAACAGCACCTTCAAGGCACTGGGATCAGCAGAGAAGCTTTAACACTTGCCAGGTCCTCCCTCTGTCACTGTCCAGGTGCCCCTGAGCAAATTCCTGCAATTCTTTAAACCTTGGTTTTCTTATAAGTGGAGATAATAATCCTACTTACCTCATGGGGTGGTTCCAAGTGAACACACACAAAGCTGCTTAGGACACGTACTACACACCAGCAAAGAGGAACGAGTCAACAGTCATGCACAAGCACAGTGCCTCTTCATCAGGAAAACCCAGTTCCATACAAATCTAAATGGCTTATCTTCAGAAACATTAATGAAGAGCTGAAGCAAACACTGTCAGCTGGGAAGTCTGTATTCAGTGAAAATGCATTCCTGAATGAAGGCAAAGTAATGCCTTTTCAGATGGAGACCTCTGGTAGGAGAAGTGCAGGAGGAAGGAGCTTCAGCTGCTGGAAAGCAAAGCCAGATAGAAGCCAGGGTCTGCCAAAGGCCTGGGGAGCGCCCACAGTCGCAAGCATTTGGGTAGACACACACACAAATTAGCTTCACAATCTTATTATTTTCTTTAAAAACAACTGTTTAAAGCAAAAATAATATATGTTGGCCTTAATACCGTATGTAGAAGTAAAACGTCTGACACAATGCAAAGAATAGGGAAAGAGATTGTCTGGGAGTGTGATGAGCCAGGGATGCATGTGGCAACCCTGGGGGGAAAGGGGAGATGGTCTAGTGAGGGTGATGAGCTAGAGATGCGTGTAGCAGCCCTGGGGGAAAGAGGAGATGGTCTAGTGAGTGTGATGAGCTAGAGATGCGTGTAGCAGCCCTGGGGGAAAGGGCAGATGGTCTAGTGAGTGTGATGAGCCCAGAGATGCGTGTGGCAGCCCTGGGGGAAAGGGGAGATGGTCTAGTGAGTGTGATGAGCTAGAGATGCGTGTAGCAGCCCTGGGGGAAAGGGCAGATGGTCTAGTGAGTGTGATGAGCCCAGAGATGCGTGTGGCAGCCCTGGGGGAAAGAGGAGATGGTCTAGTGAGTGTGATGAGCTAGAGATGCGTGTAGCAGCCCTGGGGGAAAGGGCAGATGGTCTAGTGAGTGTGATGAGCCCAGAGATGCGTGTGGCAGCCCTGGGGGGAAAGGGGAGATGGTCTAGTGAGTGTGATGAGCCCAGAGATGCGTGTGGCAGCCCTGGGGGAAAGGGGAGATGGTCTAGTGAGGGTGATGAGCTAGAGATGTGTGTGGCAGCCCTAGAGAGAAAGGGGAGATGGTCTAGTGAGTGTGATGACCCAGAGATGCATGTGACAGCCCTGGGGGAAAGGGGAGATGGTCTAGTGTGATGAGCTAGAGATGCGTGTGACAGCCCTGGGGGAAAGGGGAGATGGTCTAGTGAGTGTGATGACCCAGAGATGCGTGTGACAGCCCTGGGGGAAAGGGGAGATGGTCTAGTGAGTGTGATGAGCCAGAGATGCATGTGGTAACCCTGGGGCAGCCACTAACAATACCAGAGAGACAGGCAAAGGGAGAAAGCACTAGCCAACAGAGGAGACAAAGTATAATTCGAAAGAACACTCAATCCAAAGTGTTGACAAAGAGTCACACTGTGAAATATTTGAAGAGATTTATTCTGAGCCAAGTATGAGTGACCAATGGCTCACGACGCAGCCTCAGGAGGTCCTGAGAACATGTGCCCAGGGTGGTCAGGACACAGACTAATTTATTTTTAAGGAGTCATGAGACATCAATCAAATACATGTAAGATGTACATGAGTTTGGTCTGGAAAGGGGGCTGCGGGAGGCTTCCAGATTATAGGTAGATCTAAAATGTTTCTGATTGACAATTGGTTGAAAGAGTTATTATCTAAAGACCTGGAATCAACAGAAAGGAATGTCTGGGTTATAATAAGGGGCTGTGGAGACCAAACTTTCACCATGCAGATGCAGCTTCCAGGTGGCAGGCTTCAGAGGGAACAGATTCTCATGAGGCTTAAAGAGTCTGTTATATCAATAATTCCAAAAGGGAGGGGGTATCATGAGGCATGTCTGACCCCTGCCCCCATCATGGCCGGAGCCAGCCCATCAGGTTAGCCTTGGAAATGCCCTCCCTGATAGAGGGGCCGTTCAGATGGTCTGAGGGGGCTTTGAATTTTATTTTTGTTTTACAAAAGTCAGACAGGAAATTCATTTTTTTTTTTCAGATGGAGTCTTCCTCTGCCACCAGGCTGGAGTGCAGTCGCGTGAGCTTGGCTCACTGCAGCCTCTGACTCCTGGGTTCAAGCGATTCTCCTGCCTCAGCATCCCGAGTAGCTGGGGCTACAGGTACCCGCCACCACACCCAGCTAATTTTTGTATTTTTAGTAGAGACAGCATTTCACCATGTTGGCCAGGCTTGTCTCGAACTCTTGACCTTGTGATCTGCCTGCCTCGGCCTCCCAAAGTGCTGGGATTACAGGCGTGAGCCACCGCACCTGGCCTGGAAATTTACTTTTAAAAGGGAATAAAGAACAGATAAGACAAATGGAAATGGAAAGAGGGTGGACTTGAACCTGACCATCTCATTAATTTATTAGTAACAATGACATAAACAACACTCCAATTAAATGCCAAAGATTTTCAAACTGTATAGAAAATTAAGACCAAAGTATATGCTGTCTACTAGAAAGGCACTGTTATTTCAAGAGAGAGGATCTAACTGTGTCACCCAGGCTGGAGTACGGTGGCACAATCACAGCTCACTGCAGCTTCAATCTGCCGGGCTGCAGCAATCCTCCCAACCCAGCCTCCTGAGTAGCAAGTGTGTGCCACCACAACTGGCCAATTGTTTCTATTTTGTAGAGATGACATCTCACTGTGTTGCCCAGCCTGGTCTCAAATTCCTGGGCTCAAGTGGATCCTCTGCCTCAGCCTCCAGAACTGCTGGGACGACAGGCGTGCGTCACCGTGCCCAGCCCAATGAGTCATTTTAATAAAGACACAGATGAGTTAAAGGATGAGGAAAGACCACGAGACGCACGCAGCTGGCATTGTCTTCTCTGTACAACTGCTAACAGCAGTTTCCAGAGCCTTCTCTCTCCTGGGCACAAGGGCATTTCTTAAGGAAAGACTCCTTGCACCAGCTGCAGAAGAGGCAACATGTCCCAAACAAGCAGATCACTGTGGGCGTGTTGGACAAGCTGGTGAGGGGCGTGCTGTCTGCCTCTGGGAAGGTCTCTGATGAGCTTGCTCTTGTGCGTGCTACGGACGATCAGTGTAAAGGTGGCATGGTGGATCTGCAGATGGCAGCTTATTTCTTCAGACACCTAAAACTGGCAGATAAAGATGACTCTGTGACCACTGGGCTGATGCTTGTAATCCCAGCACTTTGGGAGGCCGAAGCGGGAGGATCACAAGGTCAGGAGTTCGAGACCAGCCTGGCCAATATGTTGAAACTCATCTCTACTAAAAATATAAAAAAATTAGCCAGGCATGGTGGCGGGTGCCTGTAGTCCCAGCTACTCGGGAGGCTGAGGCAGAAGAATGGCGTGAACCCAGGAGGCGGAGGTTGCAGTGAGCCGAGATCACACCGCTGCACTCCAGCCTGGGCAACAGAGCGAGACTCTGTCTAAAAACAAAAGAGTGAGACAGTCGTCTCAACCTGGTGCAGAGAGAGAGCCTGGTTGCATCATAATTGAGGTTTCCAATACAGTGAACATTCTTACGTATGTTGGATTATCCAGGCACTGTGATTGGAAGTTGGTGTGATCTGGATTCTGCCACAGATGGATTTGGGGAGGACACAGTGACTCAAGTGTGGCTGTGTGGAGTAGTGTGAACATGGCAGGTGTTTCTCTCCAGGAATTGAATCCAGAAATGGGAACTAATGATGATCAGGAAACTTGGAAGGAAGTGTATAAGATAGTGGTTGAAAGTGCCTGTGGTCATCAAGCTAAAAGGATATACCGACTGGGCTCCTGGGTGAAGTGTAGCTGATCTTGTTGAATCCATGTTGAAAAATCTGTCCAGGGCTCACCCAGTATCAACAATGGTGAAGGGGATGCAGGGCACCAAGAATGAAGCCCTCTGGAGCCTCCCATGTACCCTCAGTGCTCGGGGATTAACCAGTGTCATCAACCACAGCTAGGGGATAATGAGGTTGTTCTGCTCAAGAAAAGTGCAGATACCCCATGGGACATCCAGAAGGACCTCAAAGACCTGTGACTCCTAAGCTGTAGAAATTTAAAACCACAGTGAGAGGAACCCTGAGCCTTTAGTGTTCATCCTTATACATGCATCACCGTTGGCTTTTATCTTCTTCAGTATGTGAATCTGGGCTCACAGAATCAAAGCCCATGCT
Organism: Symphalangus syndactylus; assembly: GCF_028878055.3. Lineage (NCBI taxonomy): Eukaryota > Metazoa > Chordata > Mammalia > Primates > Hylobatidae > Symphalangus > Symphalangus syndactylus. Next base: position 7,069,437 of record NC_072437.2, on the reverse strand, counting down.
TGATTTCATGCTTGCAATCGAGTCCTTGAACAAATACAATGAACCAAATGAACCATGGTAGCGTGCTTCTTACAAAAAGAAGAGAAGGCTGGGCGCAGTGGCTCACACCTGTAGTCCCAGCACTTTGGGAGGCTGAGGTGGGCAGATTGCTTGAGCTCATGAGTATGAGACAAGCCTGGACAACATGGCAAGACCCCATGTCTACAAAAAAATACAAGAATTAGCTGGGCATGGTGGTGCATGCCTATAGTCCCAGCTACCTGGGAGGCTGAGGTAGGAGGATGGCTTGAGCCTGGAGGCAGAGATTGCTGTGAGCGAAGATCACGCCACTGCACTCCAGCCTGGGTAAGATAGAGTCTTTTTTTTTTTTTTTGAGATGGAATCTTGCTCTGTTGCCCAGGCTGTAGTGCAGTGGTGCGATCTTGGCTCACTGCAGCCCCCGCCTCCCAGGTTCAAGCAATTCTCCTGCCTCAGCCTCTGAAGTAGCTGGGATTACAAGTGCCTGCCACCCACCACACCTGGCTAATCTTTGTATTTTTAGTAGAGATGGGATTTGGGCAGGCTGGTCTCGAACTCCTGACCTGAAGTGATCCACCCGCCTCAGCCTCCCAAAATGCTGGGATTACAGGCGTGAGCCATGACACTCGGCTGAGACCTTGTCTAAAGAAGAAAGAAGATGAAGAAAGACATACAATGAAGACGAATGAGAAAGATAGAGTGGCTACATTAAGATCAAAGTAGACTTCAGGACAAGGAATCTCACCAGAGATAAGAGGTACCTTTCATAACGGTAAAACACAGACGTTCATCCCAAGACTTAATCCTAACTGGGCAGGCCTCTATTCACAGACCTCAAAATATGTAAAGCAAAAGCTGATGGGCAGACAAGAGCAACAGGAAACAGGCCAACCCATGGGTACAGCAGAAGTGCTGACCCTCTTCTTTCAGTAACTGAGAGGAGATAGCAGAAAATCAAGAGGGACAGAAAAGACTTGAAAAACACTATTCGCTAATTGGAGCCAGTTGACAGTCATGTATCATTACACTCAACAATGACAGTCACGTAGAATTACACCCAACGACATTCATGTAGCATTACACCCAGCGACAGTCATGTAGCATTACACCCAACGACAGTCACATAGCATTACACCCAATGACAGTCACGTAGCATTACACCCAATGACAGTCACGTAGCATAACACCCAACAATGACAGTCACGTAGAATCACACCCAACAATGACAGTCACGTAGAATTACACCCAACAATGACAGGTAGCATTATACCCAACGACAGTCACGTAGCATTACACCCAATGACGACACTCACGTAGCATTACACCCAACAACAGTCACTAGCATTACACCCAACGACGACAGTCATGTAGCATTACACCCAACGACGACAGTCACGTAGCATAACACCCAACAATGACAGTCACATAGCATTACACCCAACGACAGTCATGTAGCATTACACCCAACAACGACAGTCACGTAGCATTACACCCAATGACAGTCACATAGCATTACACCCAACAATGACAATCACCTAGCATTACACCCAACATCACATAGCATTACACCCAACAACAGTCACGTAGCATTACACCCAACGACAGTCATGTAGAATTACACCCAACAACAGTCACGTAGCATTACACCCAACAACAGTCACATAGCATTACACCCAATGACAGTCACGTAGAATTACACCCAACAACAGTCACGTAGCATTACACCCAACGACAGTCACGTAGAATTACACCCAACGACAGTCATGTAGCATTACACCCAATGACAGTCATGTAGCATTACACCCAACGACAGTCACTTAGCATTACACCCAACGACAGTCACATAGCATACACCCAACGACAGTCACATAGCATACACCCAACAATGACAGTCACATAGAATTACACCCAACGACAGTCACTTATCATTACACCCAGCAACGGCAGTCACGTAGCATTACACCCAATGATGACAGTCACATAGCATTACACCCAACAACGACAGTCAGGTAGCATTACACCCAACGACGACAGTCAGGTAGCATTACACCCAACAACGACAGTCACATAGCATACACCCAACAACAGTCACGTAGAATTACACCCTATGACAGTCACTTAGCATTACACCCAACAACAGCAGTCACATAGCATTACACCCAATGACGACAGTCACGTAGCATTACACCCAACAATGACAGGTAGCATTACACCCAACGACGGCAGGTAGCATTACACCCAACAATGACAGTCACATAGCATACACCCAACAACAGTCACATAGAATTACACCCAACAACAGTCACATAGAATTACACCCAACAACAGTCACATAGAATTACACCCAACAACAGTCACTTAGCATTACACCCAACGACAGTCACGCAGCATTACACCCAACAATGACAGTCACGTAGCATTATACTCAACAACGACAGTCACGTAGAATTATACCCAACAACGACAGTCATGTAGCATTACACCCAACAACGGCCGCACACACCAGGACGAGCACGGGTGGCTCATGAAACAAGGGTTAATATATTTAAAGGATTAAAATATACAGAATGCATCCTCTGACCACAATGAGGTTAGATATCTAACATCAAGATAACTGTAAATCACTAAATGGTTAGAAATTAAGCATAGGCTGGGCGCAGTGGCTCACGCCTGTAATCCTAGCACTTTGGGAAGCCAAGGCAGGTGGATCACAAAGTCAGGAGTTCAAGACCACCCTAGCCAAGATGGTGAAACCCTATCTCTAATAAAAATACAAAAAATTAGCCAGGCATGGTAATGGGTGCCTGTAATCCCAGCTACTCAGGAGGCTGAGGCAGAAGAATCGCTTGAACCCGGGAGGCGAAGGTTGCAGTGAGCCAAGATCGCGCCACTGCACTGCAGCCTGGGTGACAGAGCGAGACTCCATCTCAAAAAAAAAAAAAAAAAAAGAAAGAAATTAAGCAATATATTTTGAATAAATAATTCTAATATAAAGAGATAATTCTAAATAACACACTTGTAAATCAATAATCCACGAGTCAAAGAAAAATCACAAAGAACATTAGAAAATGTTTTGAATTTGATGAGTATGAAAATAATTGACCAAAAATTTGTCAGATGCACTAGAGCATGTTTAGAGAGACATTTATGGATTCAGATGGTTATATGATGCTGTAGACTAGTGTGTACCCCCAAAACTTGTGTGTTGAAATCCTTACCCCCAAGGTGATGGTATCAGGAGGTAGGGCCTTTGGGACGTGATGAGGTCGTGCAGGTGGAATCTGTGAATGGGATTAGTGCCCTTGTAAGAGCCCAGAGAACTAGCCAGTCCCTTCCACCATGTGAGGACACAGCAAGAAGGCACCATCAAAGATCCAGGAAGCAGCCCTCACCAAACAATGAGTCTGCCAGCGCCTCAGTCTTGGACTTCCCAGCCTCCAAAACTGTAGGAAATAAATTTCCATTGTTTATGAGTCACCCAATTTACAGTATTGTGTTATAGCACCCCAAATGATCTAACACAATTGAAAACTACAAAACATGGTTGAAACAAACGATGAAGACTAAAATAAATGGAGACATATACCACATTATTGTCAAACCCAATATTAAGATGTCAGTCTTCTCCAAATATAGATTCAATCCAGAGCCCAGCAAACTTCTGGCTTTCTTTATAGAAAAATGACCAGCTGATTCTAAAATGTATATGGAAGTGCAAATAGTCAAAACAAATTTTAAAAGAACAAAGCTGGAAGACTTACTCTACCTAATACCAAAGACTTACTATAAATCAAGACATTGTGATATTAGCAAAAGGGTAGACACAGAGATCAACTGAGTTACACAGAGAGAATAAAACTTCATCCACTTATATCAGGTCAACTTATTTTCAACAACGAAGCCAGGCCGGGTACAGCAGCTCACCCCTGTAATACCAGCACTTCGGGAGGCCGAGGCAGGTGGATCACTTGAGCTCAGGAATTCAAGACCAGCCTGGGCAACATGGTGAAACCCCATCTCTACTAAAAATACAAATATTATCTGAGTGTGGTGGCACGCACCCATAGTCCCAGCTACTCGGGAGGCTGAGGTGGGAGAATCACCCACCCCGGGAAGTCGAGGCTGCAGTGAGTGGTGATGGCACCACTGCACTCCAGCCTGAGTCATGAGAGTGAGATCCTGTCTCAAAAAAGCAAAAACCAAATAAACAAAAAAATAAAGATGCCGAGACAATTTTGATGAAAAAGCCAAACTTGTAAAATATTGAAAGAGGTTTACCCTTGAGCCCAGGAGTTTGAGGCTGCATGAGCCTATGATTGCGCCACTGCACTCCAGCCTGGGAGACACAGCAAGACCAAAAAAAATAAAATAGAGAAAAGAAAGAAAGGAAGGAGGGAAGTAAGGAAAGAAAAGAAAAGAAAGAAAGAAAGAAAGAAAGAAAGAAAGAAAGAAAGAAAGAAAGAAAGAAAGAAAGAAAGAAAGAGAAAGAAAGAAAAAGAAAGGAAAGAAAGGAAAGAAAGAAAAGAAAAGAAAAGAAAAAAAAGAAAGAAAGAAAAGAAAGAAGAAAGGTTTATTCTGAGCCAATACAAGTGACCATGGCCCAGGGAACAGTTTCAGCAGGTCCTGAGAATGCGCGTGAGGTGTCTGGGTTCTAGTTTGGTTTTACACATTTTAGGGAGGCAGAAGTTGCGGGCAAAGGTGTAAACGGATGCAGGTTAGTATACTTCGTTTTGGCCTGGAAAGGAAGAGCATCTTGAAGCAAAGGTTGGAAGGGGCTTACAGGTCATGGATGGAGTCAAAGATTTTCTGATTGGCAACTGGTTGAAAGAATTAAAGATTTGAAGTCAGTAGAAAGAAATGCTTGAGATAGGATAAGGGGGTGTTGGGCTGGATGCGGTGGCTCATGCCTGGAATCCCAACACTTTGGGAGGCCAAGGCGGGTGGATTCATTTGAGCCCAGGAGTTTGAGACCAGCCTGGGCAACACAGTGGATCTTGTCTCTACAAAAAAACTCAGAAACTTTGCTGGGCATGGTGGCACATTCCTGCAGTCCCAGCTACTCAGGAGGTTGAGGGAGGAGGATCACTTGAGCCTGGGAGGTCAAGGCCACAGTGAGCCCTGATTGTGCCACTGCCCTCTGGCCTGGGTGACAGAGCAAGACCCTGTCTCAAAATAAAATAAAATACATTTAAAAAACTGAAAGCTTGCTCTTTGATAGATAACATTAAGAAAACAAAAAGGGGGCCAGGTGCAGTGGCTCACGCCTGTAATTCCAGCACTTTGTGGGGCCGAGACGGGCAGATCACGAGGTCAGGAGATCAAGACCATCCTGGCTAACACAGTGAAACCCTGTCTCCACTAAATATACAAAAAAAAAAAATTAGCCAGGCGTGGTGGCAGGCACCTGTGGTACCAGCTACTCGGGAGGCTGAGGCAGGAGAATGGCGTGAGCCCAGGAGGTGGAGCTTGCAGTGAGCTGGGATCGTGCCACTGCATTCCAGCCTGGGTGACAGAGCGAGACTCTGTCTCAAAAAAAAAAAGGGCAAGGCATAGAATGGGAGAAAATATTTACAATACATAGCGCTGACAAAGGATCTGTGTCCAAAATATGTAAAGAACACTCAGAATTCAACAATAAGAAAAGAAGCCATTCTTAAAAATATGCCAAAGTTTAAATAGACACTTCACTGAAAAAGATACAAATGTATATTAGACACATGAAAGGACCCTCCATTCCATTAGTTGTCAGTAAAATGCAAATGACAATCACAGTGAGATACTATTACAAAGCTATTATAATTTTTTTAATTAAAAAGACAAACTGGGAATGGTGGTGCACACCTGTAATCCCAGCTATTTGAGAGGCTGAGGTGGGAGGATCGCTTGAGGCCAGGACTTGAGAGCAACCTGGGCAATACAGCAAGACTCTGTTGCAAAAGACAAAAAAGAAAAAGAAAAAATTAGAAAAGAAAAAGACTGACAATACCAAGTTTTGGCAGAGATGTGGAGACGCTGTTTGGGGGAATGTGCAATGGTGCAGCCACTTTGGAGAAACAGGTAGCAGTTTCTCTGGAAGCTAAACACCCACCTACCACACACCCTAGCCATTCCACTCCCAGGTTATTTACTGAAGGGAAAGCACGGGTCCATAAAAGACCTGTACACAAACATTCACAGCAGCTTTATTTGTAACAACCAAAAAAATGGAAACAACCACCCAAATGTCCTTCAACAGGTGAACGAGCAAACGATTATGGTAGAGCCAGACAACGGGATGTGCCTCCAAATAACGGGATGTGCCTCCAAACAACGGGATGTGCCTCCAAACAACGGGATGTGCCTCCAAACAACGGGATGTGCCTGCAAACAACGGGATGTGCCTCCAAACAACGGGATGTGCCTCCAAACAACGGGATGTGCCTCCCAACAACGGGATGTGCCTCCCAACAACGGGATGTGCCTCCAAACAAACAACGGGATGTGCCTCCAAACAAACAACGGGATGTGCCTCCAAACAACGGGATGTGCCTCCAAACAACGGGATGTGCCTCCAAACAACGGGATGTGCCTCCAAACAACGGGATGTGCCTCCAAACAAACAACGGGATGTGCCTCCAAACAACGGGATGTGCCTGCAAACAACGGGATGTGCCTGCAAACAACGGGATGTGCCTCCAAACAACGGGATGTGCCTGCAAACAACGGGATGTGCCTCCAAACAACGGGATGTGCCTCCAAACAACGGGATGCACCTCCAAACAACGGGATGTGCCTCCAAACAACGGGATGTGCCTCCAAACAACGGGATGTGCCTTCGCACTAAAAAGGGTGAAGGCGTGCTGTGTACAGCAACATGGGCAAGCCTCAAAAACATCACCCAAAGAGAAAGAACCCAGACACAACGAAGTACACACTCTGTGATTCCAACCAAGTGAAATGCTGTGATACAAAACTCATCTCTCGTGACAAAGCAGACCCGTGGCTGTGTGGGTTTAGGGGTTGGGTGAACCACAGAGGGCATGCGGGAGCCTTCTGCATTGAAGAATATGTTTCCTATCTTGATTGGGGTGGTGGTTTCATGGGTATATACACTTGTCAAAATTCTTCAAACTGAGCACCTAAAATGGGTTTCTTTATTTTATGTAAACTAACCTCAATGAAGTTGATTTTAAAAGTTAAAAGAGGCCAGGTGCAGTGGCTCACGCCTGTAATCTCGGCACTTTGGGAGGCAGAGGCAGGCGGACCACTTGAAGCCAGGAGTTCAAGACCAGCCGGGCCAACATGGCGAAACCTCATCTCTACTAAAAATACAAAATTAGCCCAGCATGGTGGCACATGCCTGTAATCCCAGCTACTTGGGAGGCTGAGGCAGAAGAATCACTTGAACCTGGAAGGCGGAGGTTGCAGTGAGCCAAGATCACGCCACTACACTGTAGCCTGGGCAACAGAGCAAGACTCTCTCAAAATAAAATAAAAATTAAAAGAAAAAATGGAAAATGAACGAGGCATTTTGACCTAGCTCTACCTAGATAAACTAATAGTTCCTCATTGAGGATCTTTTCCAAAGTCAGTGCCATGGTCATCGTGATCTTTCTTAATGCTCTTGTCTGGATCCTAAAGCTTTCTTCTTACGAAACGGAAACAGACAATGGCCAGATTAACTGATGACTGATGCCTCCAGGTAGCCTTCCTAACAGATACCACCTGGAGACCACAGATGGACATGTGTCTGCAGGCCTTTCGTCACACCCTTCCTCTCATCACCATCTCCTCAGGCATGATGTGAACACGGTTCTGACATGTCTGTTCCGTGATGCTCAGTTCTGCTGTATGGCAACAGTAACACAGAGCCTTTTTTTTTTCTTGAGACAGTCTCGCTCTGTCGCTAGGCTGGAGTGCAGCGGTGCGATCTCAGCTCACTGTAACCTCCACCTCCTGTGTTCAAGTGATTCTCCTGCCTCAGCCTCCCTAGTAGCTGGGATTACAGGTGCCCACCACCACACCCAGCTAATTTTTGCATTTTTAGTAGAGACGGGGTTTCACCATGTTGGCCAGGCTGGTCTCAATCTTCTGACCTCGTGATCCACCTGCCTCGGCCTCCCAAAGTGCTGGGATTACAGGCATGAGAAACCGCGCCCGGCCTCACAGAGCCATTTTTAAATCCCCCTTTGAGGTTAGTCATGAGTTCAGATGGAGGAGTGGCTTCATGTGGATTTCAGTTCCCATTCTGTGTTTTCCATTATTAGGAATAGGCTCTGGTTAGCAGGATTTCACTCTTAAATAAAAACAGGCTCTAATTAAGCACACCTTGGATCCCAGGGCTCTCAGGAGACAGCATTCCAGTGAGTCTGTAATGGGAACATGAGCATTATTGCAGTTACCGAATTTCTCTTGCTGCAAATGACTTTGAACTATTTTTTTTTTAAACCCACTTTCGAAGAAGGTAAAAGTTTTGGTTCTTTTTTGTGAGAGGATTCCTGTTTCATAACCTTCTAAAAACAAGACTACCATGGTGTAAGTACTTCAAGGAAATTGGTAAGCCTTGCCCGTTTTAAGAGGCTTAAGTCACAGCACCTAACACTCAGACAGTATTAAGGCCTTCTCATGAGCAGCTCCTGGAAAGCAACTCAGACACAGAAGCTGAAAGGCTGACACCCTCTGACCCAGCCATTCTCCAAGGAGTCTCTCAAAAGGAAACTATCCAAGATGAGCCAACACATAGGTATAAAAGATGCTCCCAAAGGCATTATTTTTTTTTAATTTCTTTATTATTATTATTTTTTTTGAGATGGAGTCTCACTCTGTTACCCAGACTGGAGTGCAGTGGCACCATCTTGGCTCACTGCAACCTCCGCCTCCCAGATTCAAGCAATTCTCCTGCCTCAGCCTCCCAAGTAGGTGGGACTACAGTTGCCCACCACCACGCCCGGCTAATTTTTGTATTTTTAGTAGAGACAGGATTTCACCATATATTGGCTAGGCTGGTCTCGAACTCCTGACCTTGTAATCTGCCCACCTCGACCTCCCAAAGTGCTGGGATAACAAGTGTGAGCCACGATGCCCAGTCCATTTTATTACTTTTGAGACAAGGTCTTGCTCTGTTGCCCAGGCTGGAGTTCAGTTGTACAATCACAGCTCACTGCAGCCTTGACCTCCCTGGTTCAAGCAATCCTCCCACCTCAATTTCCCAAGTAGCTGAGACCACAGGTGTGCACCATCACACTCAGCTAATTTTTGTATTTTTTGTAGAGATGGGGTCTCCCTATGTTGCCCAGGCTAATCTCAAACTCCTGGAATCGAGCAATCCTCCCACCTTAGCCTCCCAAAGTGCGGGGATTATAGGCATGAGCTACTGTGCCTGGCCACAAAGGCATTATTTTAAACAGAAAAAAAGTAATCTAAATTCCCGTAGAAGAGGCTCATTTAAAAAATTATCACATCATGGGAGTTTTGCTTCTTTTTTCTGCTTATTAGCATATATTTTACTTTAACACTTCCTGTTTTACATTTTTCTGACATGTCATTTGTTAACTCTAATTGTACACTGATCAGCATGATCAGTCGCCCTCTCATTCATTAACCCTAGCCATACACTGACCAGCAAGATCATTGCCTCTCCTTGGTTAACCCTAACCGTACACTCATCAGCACGATCGTTGCCTCTCACGGGTTAACCCTAACCGTACACTCATCAGCACGATCGTTGCCTCTCCTTGGTTAACCCTAACCGTACACTCATCAGCACGATCCTTGCCTCTCCTTGGTTAACCCTAACCGTACACTCATCAGCACGATCGTTGCCTCTCCCTGGTTAACCCTAACCGTACACTTATCAGCACGATCCTTGCCTCTCCTTGGTTAACCCTAACCGTACACTCATCAGCACGATCGTTACCTCTCACAGGTTAACCCTAACCGTACACTCATCAGCACGATCCTTGCCTCTCCTTGGTTAACCCTAACCGTACACTCATCAGCACGATCGTTACCTCTCACAGGTTAACCCTAACCGTACACTCATCAGCACGATCGTTGCCTCTCACTGGTTAACCCTAACCGTACACTCATCAGCACCATCGTTGCCTCTCACTGGTTAACCCTAACCGTACACTCACCAGCACCATCGTTGCCTCTCATTGGTTAACCCTAACCGTACACTCATCAGCATGATCAGTTGCCTCTCATGTCATTAATGGACCAACAGGAAATGCTGCTGAGGTAAGTGTGCACAAGCACGGTAAAGAAGTGAAAATCGCCTGGCGCGGTGGCTCACGCTTGTAATCCCAGCACTTTGGGAGGCTGAGGCGGGCGGATCACGAGGTCAGGAGATCGAGGCCATGGTGAAACCCCGTCTCTACTAAAAAATACAAAAAATTAGCCGGGCGTGGTGGCGGGCACCTGTAGTCCCAGCTACTCGGAGAGGCTGAGGCAGGAGAATGGCGTGAACCCGGGAGGCGGAGCTTGCAGTGAGCCGAGATTGCACCACTGCACTCCAGCCTGGGCGACAGAGCGAGACTCTGTCTCAAAAAAAAAAAAAAAGAAGTGAAAATCAAGGACCCCAGTGACAAGCGACAGGAGCTTCAAGCTCAGGTCCGCCTGGTGCCAAAGCCCACATTCTGAGTAGCCTCAACAGAGCTCAGCTCTGATGCAACCCCAGGGAGAATGGAAGGCTCGAGGGAGGAAGACCCCTGGCAACCTGTCCTCCTGCTAGGTCCAATGCTAGAAATTCTGATCACCACAACAGTAGTCTCTTCCAATATGAGACGATTTGCTGATTCTTGGGAAAAGAAAACAATCACAGATAGGGAGAGATTTGCTAAAGGATACAAAATTACAGAAGGAACAAGTTCCAGTGTTCTACAGCACTGGAGGGGGACTACAGTTTCAAATAGCTAGAGGGAGGATGAGGAATGACCCCAATACCAACAAATGATGTTGGATTTGACAGAAGTGTTAATTACCTCGATCTGATCACTACACATTACATGGATCCAAACATCACTATATACTCCATAAACATGTGCAATTATTATATGTCAATTAAAAAATAAAATAAGGCAGGGCTCACGCCTGTAATCCCAGCACTTTGGGAGGCTGAGGTGGGCAGATAACGAGGTTAGGAGTTCGAGACCAGTCTGGCCAACACAGTGAAACCCTGTCTCTACTAAAAATACAAAAAATTAGCCAGGCGTGGTGGCGGGCGCCTATAATCCCAGCTACTCGGGAGGCTGAGGCAGGAGAATCACTTGAACCTGGGAGGCGGAGGTTGTGGTCAGCTGAGATCGCGCCATTGCACTCCAGCCTGGGCAACAAGAGTGAAACTCCATCTCAAAAAAAAAAAAGATGTTAAAACTCCCTAATTTTCATTTGAATAGAAAATTCCAGTATAAAGTCCTGATTTTCTCTTAAATGTTCTGTCTTTCTTAGGTCTGTGTCCGGAAAAGACCTAGAAGCTTGACAAACCAGTTGCTAAAACAGATGGTGATCTCAATAAAGTCGATCAGAGAAATGGGGTCATTCTTGCCACACCCAACTAAAACAGTCAGAGCCCGGGAAGAAAGTACTCAGGACACAAAATGTTGCTCCAAAATGTAATTCTCTTCAAGCCTGGCAGCGAAAACTGCTGCTGTAACCTGAATCCAGTCCCATCCATGGCTGCTGAGAGACACCCGACAGCCCCAGAGGACAAACTTCCCCGCCCCCACTGCCGCCTCTGCTGCCGCAAACGCCGCGGACCCTGCCAGCGCCCCAGAGCTTTACCAACAGCAGGGAACTTTCTTCAAGACCTTCCTCCTTCTTATCAAACCCCAAATCTTCTCTTTGTTCAAAGACACGCAGTTTGTGTGTATGCCCCTGTGAAACTGAATGAATCAAACATTAAGCCTTTGAAATTGTGAATTATCCTGAGCCTTGAAGGGAATGTGGCTATGCAGCCTAGGTCATGCCACACGCGGCTGCAACTTCTGCCTTTTTCCCTGTAAACAATAAAGACCAAATGGCACCGGAGATAAGACCCCCTCAGATCACTAACCCTCCTCATGGAGTCATAACGCAATCTTCCTTCAAATACAGAGATCCCTAACCAATGGAACCACTGCGGCGTGTGCCCCTGGTCTCATATGAGAACTGTGGTGATCCTGCTGGAGCTTCTGTCTCTGCCTGGTAAGTGAAACCTGAGCTTCTCCACTTGGAAACGCTGACCCCATTTGTCTGCAGTCAGTGACTTCCCAGGTGGCCATCCTCAAGCTCTGCGCTGAAATACACACTATAGGTAATCAGATTTTCTGAATCTCATTATTTGCGGTTGACACCTGAATTGCAATGCTTTCTTCCCAAATAAAACGTTAAATTTGGAGAGTCATCTCTACATTTTTATTTTGACTCTGACATCTCAAGACCATTTTTCATCAAAATAAACCAGGGCTTTTTTTTTTAGACAGAGTCTCACTCTGTTGCCCAGGCTGGCGTGCAATTGCATGATCTCGGCTCACTGCAACCTCTGCCTCCCAGGTTTCAAGTGATTCTCCTGTCTCAGCCTCTGGAGTTGCTGGGACTACAGGCGTAGGCCAACACAGCCCGCTAATTGTTGTATTTTTAGTAGAGACAGGGTTTCATCATGTTGGCCAGACTGGTCTCAAACTCCTGTCTTCACGGGATCCTCCCACCTCAGCCTCCCTAAGTGCTGGGATTACAGGTGTGAGCTCCTGCGCCCGGCCCAAACCAGGGCTTCTTGATGAAATCATGAATTCCATCTGTGACCTAGAAATGCCCAAGGTGAGTTTAGCCATAATGTTGGTAACTGGCCTGGACACAGTGGCTCCCATCTGTAATCCCAGCATTTTGGGAGGCCGAGGCGGGATGGTCACTTGAGCCCAGGAGTTCACAACCAGCCTGAGCAACATAGCAAACCTGTCTTTTATACAAAAGTAAAAATACATTAGCCAGGTGTGACAGTGCATGCCCGTAGTCGGAGCTGCTTGGGAGGCTGAGGTGGAAGGGTCCCTTGCACCCAGAAGGATGAGGCTGCAGTGTTGGGCGACCCAGCCCTGGGCAACACAGTGAGACCCTACCTCTAAAAAAAGTTTTTTAAGTAGTAACTGAAAGCTGGGTAATAGTGGTAGGCAAGGCGGGGATCATTATATTATTCTACTTTTATTTAAAATATCCTTTAGAATTGTTATAAAAAGACTACTTATCTCAATTTTTACCTATCAACCACTACTTTGTTTCAAATACTGAGCCCATGTATCAGCTACCAAACCTCAATTCTTGTGGCAGAAATTGTAGAAGAAAATTTCAGGAGCCTCTGTTTCTTGTGCCAAGGGGGAAGCTAGGCCCTGTGGCCTGAGTCATGAAGTACGTTTGCAACTTCAGCTTCTTGGACTGGTTAGGCTGACAGGTGACCACACAGCCTCTTGTTCTTGTTTTGTAAATGACTAGGAGAGACCAGAGACCAGACTTCCCTGCTTCCCATTACTGATCTTTGCTGTGGACCAGCCGCCTCCTTCATTGTCCTGTGCATCTGTCCTAACTCAGACTAGATGGCACGACGACCCCGTGACATACTCCGTGTGGAACGCCAAACATACCTTTCCCAATAGGAAAAGAGCACCTTGGCTAATCAGAGCACAGTAAGTGTGCACTCACCCTCAGAGAGAAAGATGCTGGAATTGTGTTAAGTTTCCCTAAACTTCATCTATAGAAATGATCCCAAACTGCTACATTTCAGAACACTGACTTCCATTCTTTGGAATCTGTGCTTCCTGGGCGGCCTGTCCTCAAACTCTGCGATTGAATAATCTCTTTAAAGCAGATTCTGACTCGTGATTATTTTAGGTTGACAATGTCTTCAGGGAAATATATTCCACGCTGAATTCCTAACTTAAAAAACAAAGAAAAGCTATAAAAAAGTGAAAAAAAAAAAGGTCAGGCACAGTGGCTCATGCCTGTATTCCCGGCACTTTGGGAAGCCAAGGAGGGTGGATCACTTGAGGTCAGGAGTTCAAGAACAGCCTGGACAACATAGTGAAACCCTGTCTCTACTAAAAACACAAGAATTAGCTGGGCATGGTGGTGCATGCCTGTGATCCCAGCTAATTTTTTAAAAATTGGCCAGGTGTGATGGTGTGCACCGGTAGTCCCATCTACTTAGGATGCTGAGGTGGGAAGGCCGCTTGAGGCTGCAGTGAGCCTTGATTCTAACACTGCACTCCAGCCTGGGAGACAGAGAGAAATACTGTCACAAAACAAAACAAAAAAGAAAGAAAAAGGGGAAGATAAAAAGGAAAGAATGAGAAAAAGAAGAAAAAAAGAAAAGAAGGAAGGGAGGGAGTAGGGCATCACTTTGTCTAAATAATTGTAACGACAAAAAAGTGGAGGCAGGTAAAGTAAATAGATGAGTATGGCCAGAGTATGGGGCAGCAGCAGGAAAGGAAAGAACAGATACATATGGTTTGGACTAGATGAGTGTTTCTGAGCCTTTTTTTGATAAATGCCCTCCCTCCGTTCTGATACACACTTTAGGACACAGTGTGGGAATCATGTCATCTCTGAACCTCCTTCAACCAAGATTTTGTCCAGCATTAAATTCTATTTTTGCATTAAGCAAGTTTTTGTTTTGCACCATAAAACTGTAATATTCAGTATGCTTGTTCAAACACCTCTCCTACTTTCTAAACCCTACTTCTAGCCTCCTTAAGCAGTGGATGAGAGGAGTCCCCAAATTTAAACCTCCAGAGTTTCACGTAATTATCTCATTCCACTGCAGGGGAGAAAATATAACTTCTCTTCTTTCTCTATTAGTTGAGACATTCTCCTGAAAACAAAATTCAGAGTAACAGGAGAAACAAGCAGAAGTTCATTAGCACTTGCTGTACCCATCGTGTGAGAGGCCTCAGTTCAAAAGTATTTCTCAAGGCATGTTGTGAACAGCACAAGGTCAGACATAACCGGGTCCACACACGTTTGTCTTTCCACAAGGTGGAAATATATTGATGCTATTTCAATTATAAAAGCCACGAGCTACGAGGAGTTGCCTCGAGACAATTCCCTTCAGTACTACTTGTTAACTTGGTAGAGCCATGGGCAGAGGCTCAAGCCATTCCAAGATTCAGTCAATACTGCAAACTATACATCACAGTGTACTTAAAATACAAACGTTACGGATTAAACATTCCCCATCAAAGTAACATTGGCCATCAAGAGAAAGGGGATAGGAAAAGGGGTTAATGGATCAATCCAAGGAAAGCAATAACGGGAACAAGGAGTGTATTCCGGCCTGATCCAGACAGAAGTCATTGTCTTCCAAGAAGTCTTTGATGTGAGCAGATCCTTAGGCAGCAGATGCAGGGTGCTAAGCACAAGTGACAGCAAGGTGGGGTCTATCAAAATGCCGTGTTGAATTGGTCAAATCCCACCTTTTTTAAGGTCACAGTCCTCTGGTGAGGACTGATAGTAAGAGTGTGCCTGGTCATGTCTTTATCTGGCTGAGTGCTGTCTCTATTAACTAGATGGACATCCAGTGTCTGTTGGTATGATGCCTTTTGAAATGTAAGATTAAATCTTTTTCTAAGATGTAGTTACTTATGCGACGGGTGCTTTATACAAAGCAGTAGCGTAGGGGCCTTAATTAAATAGTATTTTAACAAAAAGCCATAAATCCTATATGGTGACAAGCCAAAAAAACAGAGCATCTTCAGACTTCTAAAATGCAGGGGCCGGGCGCCGTGGCTCAGGCCTGTAATCTCAGCACTTTGGGTGGCCGAGGCGGGTGGATTGCTTGAGGTCAGGAGTTCGAGACCAGCCTGGCCAACTGGTGAAACCCCGTCTCTACTAAATACACAAAATCATCCTGGCGTGGTGGCGCATGCCTGTAATCCCAGCTACTTGGGAGGCTGAGGCAGGAGAATCGCTTGAACCCGGGAGGCGGAGGTTACAGCGAGCCGAGATCGTGCCACTGCACTCCAGCCTGGGCGACAGAGCGAGACTCCGTCTCAAAAAAAAAAAAGTGCTCGACAGGAACTTTCTGTAAGCCGAAGGGTATCGCCATCGCACCTTCACCTTCACCTTCACCCTGGGCAGCCCGGTGCCGTCTTCCCTCAGACTGCGATTAACGAGCGGAAGGCTGCACTGACCTATTTCAGATCCCTTATTTCCTTCCTAAAACCACGCAAGAGTTTGGGCACAGTGGCCTCCCTGTGTGAGGAACTTGCTTCCCACTCACCAAAAGACAAACCCTTCGCCCATCCCTGGCCGCGCACCCGGCTGGTCACCCGCGCTGCCACCCCGACCACCCTCCGGTCCATAAAGAGCCCGCGTTTGGGATGCCTCGCAGGCTGACGGGAGGCCTGGGCGTCCGCGCTCCGTCTGCCCTTTCTCCTCTCACGGGCTTCCTCTTTCCTCACTTTCTCCCGCCAGGACTCTTCCTCTTCCTTTTCCGCGAACCCAGCCCACTTCCCGTTTCAGGACCTCGGCTCGGCCCCAGGCCCCCAGACCAGGCCGGGTCACGTGCGTCCAGGGTCACGTGCCGCTGCGGGTCACGTGCCGGCCTGCATCACGCGTGAGGGGACGCGCGGTGCTGGAAGCTGCCGCACCTGCGGGAAACCGAGCCGCCGGCGCTCGACGCGCGCGCTCTCGCGAGACCCGCGGGGTCACGTGACGCCCGGGCGCGGCGCAGCTCACGTGACAGGCGCTGCCGGCCGCGGGGTCTTCTTCGTGCCGGCGTCGCAGTGGCCGGGCCTCTTGCGTCTGGTAACGCCGCCGTCTCTCACGCCAGCCCTTGGCGCCCGCTCCCGCGCCCCGCCGCCGCCCCAGCTCCCGGCAGTCCGCGGCCCAACCGCCGCCCTCGCCCCCGCTCCCCGCACTGTACCCGGCCGCTTCGCGCCATGGCGGCCCCCGGCAGCGCCCGGCGGCCCCTGCTGCTGCTGCTGCTGTTGCTGCTGCTCGGTGAGGGGGGTCGAGGCGGGGCCTGGGAGCGGCGGGACCGGGCGGAGCCGAGGCCCCTGGGTCTTGAGGGCGGGGGGCTGCCGAGTCCTTGTCCCGCGGGTCGCCCCGCACCCACTGCTCCTAGTCCCGGCCGGCTCTGCCCGCGGGCGGGTGTTTCTCTCGGGGTCGTAGTGTCGGAGCAGAGCTCAATGGGAGGTGCTTGGGGGACCAGGAGGTCTCATCCCAGGACCTGGCTCCTCTAAGGTCTGTCTCACTGAACTCAGTTTTTCTGTGGTGTTGAGTGCGAAAGGGAGCTTCCGATGGCTTGCTCAGCGGTCTGGTGCTTTCAGGTCGTTAAGTTTCCTGGCAAATTGAGGCGGTGAGATCTAGACGAGGCTGCGCCGCCGAAGGTGGCAGGGACGTCTGTGGTCTCAGCTTCCAGGCGGGTGACCTAGATCAAGCTCTTCTCAACATGGATTTCACCCAGGACAGGGAGAAGCCGGCGCGAACATTGCCCACCTTTGTACTTGAACCTTTCTCCTCTTTCAGCGGTGTGGAGGAGATGCGAGTGTATTTATGTTATTGTGAATTCACATGTATGTTAAAATAATTTTTAAAGTTATCTTTGGGATTTCACAAGATTCCGTAGTAGACAAGATGAGGGAAAGCTGGCGTCAGACTCACGGTGGCAATGTTCATGTCTAGTAAGCAGTTTAAAGAGCGCCGTTCCTGTAGGCCGAAATGCGGGACCCGGGAACACGTGGGGAAGCACCCTTCTCTTCTGTCAGTTTATAGAGCTCAGATGGGCAGTAGGTGCCCAATATTGTATTGACTGGCGAATTTCGTTCTCATTTATTCTGTTTTAATAAGAGGATGTGTGCTGTCTCTTTAAGACAGTCCGGATTGCCCCCCCAACTATTCTCTCACCTCCTCTCCCCGACCCCCCTTCTAGTAATATGGGAAGATTATCTTAAGTGTCAGGATCTGAAAGGTGATGTAGAATCAAGCTGGGGGAGTGTGTGTGAGTTAAGTAGATATAGAAATACACTCCTGTACACATCTGCCTTGACTTCTTTAAATCCCTCAATCCCATCCAGCTGTAAAACTGTTACTGTGAGTGAATGGATTTTGGCTTCCCTTTTTTGTTTTGCCTGTTGTGTAAAAGGAATTATTTGAACTGCCTGAATAGCCACAGAGACGAACTTACTCCAATAGTAAGCCTGAAGCCTTGCTCAGCTCCTGCGTCAGGGTCAGGTGTAGTTAATGAAAGGAGTTGCAGAAACAAGTTTTGTCATGTCACAGCAACTGCATTGTTCTTTGTTACAGATGCACACAAGCCTCATGACTTTGATGTTTTGTTTCATGTTTTAAAAACTCACTTTAGGCCGGGCGCAGTGGCTCACGCCTGTAATCCCAACACTTTGGGAGGCCGAGGCGGATGGATCATGAGGTCAGGAGTTCGAGACCAGCCTGGCCAATATGGCAAAACCCGGTCTCTACAAAAATACAAAAATTAGCTGGGCATGGTGGCGCACGCCTGTAATCCCAGCTACTTGGGAGGCTGAGGCAGAAGAATTGCTTGAACCCGGGAAGCAGAGGTTGCAGTGAGCTGAGATCAAGCCACTGCACTCCAGCCTGGGCAACAGAGGGAGACTCCGTCTCAAAAAAAAAAAAAAAAAAAAAATTCACTTTAAAAATGAAGAGAAAAAATCCATAACTCCCTAATATTGTGATTGGAATATTGCTTGTGTAATCAGCCTTCTAAGATCTGTTCCATTATATCTTTTATGTTTACAATCTTAACTTTTTATTTTTGAGGCGGAGTTGCTCTGTGCCCAGGCTGGAGTGCAGTGGCACAACCTCGGCTCGCTACAACCTCTGCCTCCTGGGTTCGAGCAATTCTTCTGCCTCAGCTTCCTGAGTAGCTGGGATTACAGTCATCTGCCACTATGCTGGGCTAGTTTATGTATTTTTGGTAGAGACAAGGTTTCACTATGTTAGGCTGGTCTCGATCTCCTGACCTCGTGATCCGCCTCCCTCTGCCTCCCAAAGTGCTGGGAGTACAGGTTTGAGCCACCGTACCTGGCCCAACTTTTTTTTTTGAGACTGAGTCTTGCTCTGTCACCCAGGCTGGAATGCAGTGGCGTGATCTCCGTTCACTGCAGCCTCCACCTCTTGTGTTCAAGCAGTTCTCCTGCCTCAGCCTCCCTAGTAGCTGGGACTACAGGTGCGCGCCACCATGCCTGGCTAATTTTTGTAGTTTTAGTAAAGATGGGGTTTCACCATGCTGGCCAGGCTGGTCTCGAACTCCTGACCTCGTGATCCACCTGCCTCAGACTCCCAAAGTGCTGGGATTACAGCCATGAGCCACTGTGCCTGGCCAAAATCCAAATTTAAAAAAAGGCCTTTTAACAACTTGAATTTAAAGATATTTAAAATGTTTATTTTAATGTGCGATTTCACCAAAAACCATTTTTTCTTAAAAAAAAAAAACTGCTCAATTACTAATTTCCACTATATTAATAATTAGGCGTTGTTTAAAGCTACTGTGTTTGAATACTTAGAAAGCTCAGACAAGCATGAACTGAAACTTGTCTTGAGAGAGAGGATTAGCTGTGATTGCATAATGTGACCCTTTAAACCACTGATGTCAGCAGGATGACCGCCTTACCCTTTCCACTTGAACGACTATCACTTAGGAGGTTTGAAAAATTTTATACTCGGCTGGGTGCAGTGGTTCACGCCTGTAATCTCAGCACTTTGGGAGGCCCAGGTGAGCGGATCAGCTGAAGTCAGGGGTTTGAGACCAGCCTGGCCAATGTGGTGAAACCCCGTCTCTACTAAAAATAGAAAAAATAGCGAGGCGTGGCGTGGTGGCAGGTGCCTGTAATCCCAGCTACGCGGGAGGCTGAGGCAAGAGAATTGCTTGAACCCAGGAGGCAGGGGTTGCAGAGAGCTGAGATCGTGCCATTGAACTCCAGCCTGGGCAACAAAATCGAAACTCAGTGTCAAAAAAAGAAAAAAAAAAAAGAAGAAGAAAGAAAAGCTGGGTGCGGTGGCTCATGCCTGTAATCCCAGCACTTTGGGAGGCTGAGGCAGGTGGATCACTAGGTCAAGAGATCGAGACCATCCTGACCAACATGGTGACGCCGTCTCTACTAAAAATATTTTTAGAAAGTTAGCCAGGCATGGTGGCACAGGCCTGTAGTCCCAGTTACTCAGGAGGCTGAGGCAGGAGAACTGCTTGAACCCAGGAGGTGGAGGTTGCTGTGAGCCGAGATCATGCCACTGCACTTCAGGGCGACAGAGCGAGACTCCATCTCAAAAAAAGAAAGAAAAAAAAATTTTTTTGTAGTAACTGATGTTACCTTTGATTGTGCAGATTGTCAGTTATGCGGTGGAAAGAAAGAATTTGTCAGTAGATTTGAGGTCAGAATGTCTTTGTAGCCCTGTAATTTTGAATTTGTATTACATTAGCCCCATCCCAGACAACGTTACCCTTTCTTCTCTGTACCCAAGACTTTTATTGCATGTACTTCTACATGGTAACATCTGTTCAGCTGCACTGGGATTATTTTTGCCTGTGTATCTGCCTTCCTTAACTGACAGGTAGTAAGTGCTGAGTACATATATGAAGAAAGGATCAATTTTATAGCAGTGGCTCTTAAGCAAACATATGCACAAATCCACAGGATCAGCTTTTTAGAAATATACATACCACAATGAGGCACAGTGGCTCATGCCTGTCATCTCAGTGCTTTGGGAGGCTAAGGCAGGAGGATTGTTTGAGATCAGCCTAGGCAACATGGCGAGACCAGTGTCTCTACAAAAAAAATTAAAAAGAAATATACGGCCGGGCACGGTGGCTGTCACGTGTAATCCTAGCACTTTGGGAGGCCGAGGTGGGCGGATTGCCTGAGCTCAGGAGTTCGAGACCAGCCTGGGCAACTTGGTGAAATCCTGTCTCTACTAAAATATAAAAAAAATTAGCTGGGCATGGTGGCGTGCCCCTGTAGTCTTAGCTACTTGGGAGGCTGAGGTAGGAGAATTGCTTGAGCCCGGGGGGCGGAGGTTGCAGTGAGCAAAGATCACACTACTGGACTCCAGCCTGGGTGACAGAGCGAGCCTCTGTTTCCATTTAAAAAAAAAAAAAAAATTATATATATATATTTATACACACACACTCTTATACCCTGCCTCTAGAGGTTGTGATTCAGTGCCTGGGATGGTATTTTTTTCCTTTAATTCTTCATAAATGATTGTGCATCATTGGTTAAGTAGAATAAAAATACCATATTTAAAAGAATCAAGCCAAGAAAAACTAAGACGTGATTTTTTTTTTTTTTTGAGTTGTAGTTTCACTCTTACTGCCCAGGCTGGAGTGCAATGGCGCAATCTTGGGTCACTGCAACTTCCGCCTCCCGGGTTCAAGTGATTCTCCTGCCTCAGCCTCCCGAGTACCAGGGATTACAGGCATGCGCCACCATGCCCAGCTAATTTTGTATTTTTAGTGGCGACAAGGTTTCTCCATGTTTGGTCAGGCTGGTCTCAAAACTCCCAACCTCAGGTGATTTGCCCGCCTCGGCCTCCCAAAGTGTGGGGATTACAGGCGTGAGCCACGCGCCCAGGCTAAGATGTGATTTCTTAATAAATTTTTTTTTCTTGTTTTTTTGAGACAGTCTCTTTATGTCGTCCAGTCTGGAGTGCAGTGGCACGATCTCAGCTCACTGCAACCTCCACCTCCCGGGTTCAAGTGATTCTTCTGCCTCAGCCTCCTGAGTAGCTGAGACTACAGGCGCGCGCCACCATGCCCAGCTAATTTTTGTATTTTTTTTTTTTTAGTAAAGACGGGGTTTCACCATGCTAGCTAGGCTAGTCTCAAACTCCTGACCTCAGGTGATCCACCCACCTCAGCCTCCCAAAGTGCTGGGATTATAGGCATGAGCCGCTGCGCCTGGCCTAATTTTTTAAAATGAAGTTTTTTACTCATTTCTTCAGATGGTAATCTTTAATGTCAAAAGCAAGTATTTCTTAATTTTTATTTTTTAAATTCAAAAAAAATTAAACTTTTCTTTTAAATTTTTTTTTATTTTTTATTTTTATTTTTATTTGTTTTTATTTTTTGAGACGGAGTCTTGCTCTGTCGCCCAGGCTGGAGTGCAGTGGCACAGTCTCGGCTCACTGCAAGCTCCGCCTCCCGGGTTCACGCCATTCTCCTGCCTCAGCCTCTCCGAGTAGCTGGGACTACAGGCGCCCGCCACCACGCCCGGCTAATTTTTTGTATTTTTAGTAGAGACGGGGTTTCACCGTGGTCTCGATCTCCTGACCTCATGATCCGCCCGCCTCGGCCTCCCAAAGTGCTGGGATTACAAGCGTGAGCCACCATGCCCGGCCAGAACTTTTTTTTTTAAGAGACAAGGTCTTGCTGTGTTGACCAGCCTGGTCTGTAACTCCTAACCTCAAGCAGTCCTCCGCTTCCTCAGCCTCCCAAAGTGCTGAGATTACAGGCATGAGCCACTGCATCCAGCCAGTGTTTCCTCATTGGAAGCCCATACCCTCAGTCATCAAGTGCTGGAGAGGCAGTGTGGTTCAGAAGTGGCACATCCTGTGAGTCAGAAGACCCCCTTCTAGATCTAGGTCTGCACCAATCACTAGCTGTTGTGACCTGGGTGGGTTAGTTGACCTCTCTATGCCTTAATCTCCCTATGAAGAGTTGTCATGAAAATTGGGATGTGCTTAGAGCAGCACCTGGCACAAACTAAGTGCATTCCAAGTGCTTGTTAAATGAGATAGTTTGTGATGTTTTGTGTCAGATACTGAGGATTGAATGATGAACTTGATAGGAACCCTCTGTACCTGTGCAGATGTTTAATAACAGCTGACATCAAAGCTGGCATCAGTGCCGGGCACCAAATGCTTAGCTGCTCCGACACCCCCGAGGCCTTGGCACTCTCCTCCTGCTCGTGGGTGCAGAGACTGGGGATTGGGCTCTGCTACTGGCCATGGTTGCACAGCTAGTAAGTGCTGGAAGAACCTGTAAGAACTGAGGGCTGTGACTCAGAAGCACGCATGCTTCCCACAGCGGCACTTGTTTCAGAGAGTAGAATTTCTCCCAAGTGAGAGTATTTTGAAGCCACAGTTACTCCTTTATGTGATCCCTGGAGAAGTGGTCCTGTTCGTGTCTGAGTACAGGACTGCCAGAGATAGCAGTCACCAGTAGGCCAGGGTGCCCACCTTGGAGATGCTGCCAACAGCTGTCCTGTTGGGCTGTGACACCTGCCAGGTTACTGGAAACATTGTAACTTATTTGAGGTTTTTTGTCTTTTTTTTTTTTTTGCTAACCAGTTGCCACTGTTGTGGAAGTTTTTTTAAAAACTTCTGACCATTAGTATACATACATTTTCTCTTCAAGCTTTGTGTGCTAATGCTCTTATTTTCCTCTTTACCAAAATTACCTTCTGAGGGTAAGTTTATTTTAATAACTCAAAATTCCTGGGTCTCTCCAGAGTAATACAGGCATCTTGTGCTGCCAAAGCTTACTTTAAATTTATTTAAATGATATTTCTTTGTTTTCCTCTGAAAGCTGAGACCTGGCCGGGCATGGTGGCTTACACCCATAATCCCAGCACTTTGTGAGGCCGAGGCAGGTGGATCACTTGAGGCGAGGAGTTGGAGACCAGCCTGGCCAACATGGCAAAACCCTGCCTACCCCGTCTCTACTAAAAATACAAAAAGTAGCCAGACATGGTGGTAAAAACCTATAGTCCCACCTACTCAGGAGGCTGAGGCACGAGAATCGCTTGAATCTGGGAGGTGGAGGGCTACTGCACTCCAGCCTGGGCAAGAGTGAGACTCAGTCTCTAAAAAATAAAAAAGCTGAAACCCTCAGCATATTTACTAAGTGAAAAAAAAATTGTATAATTGAAAAGCAACTTAGTTTGAAATATTTCCTAATGAAGTGCTTCGGGTCAGTAAGAAGTGTTTGAGGAAACTTATAAAAGGGCAGCTTAATAAAAGCCAGCCTATGGGTGCTCCCATGCGGGCATCCAGGTTGTCAGTGGTGGCTGTGAGCCCTGTGACTCCTCAGCTGGGGGTGGGGTGGGCAGTGGCCTTGTCCACGCTGAGCTCCAGTCAGTGTTAAGTCTCTGGCATCTGCTGTGTCTGCCTGTCCGCTGCTTCTGCCTTGCTGGCGTGTGCTGTAGCTTCTGTACACTCATCTGATCTCTCACAAGAGTGAGAATATTTTGTCTGTTTTTAGAAACCTTTACTATGTCAAAAATAAGTGGTAGAATCTTCTCTAGATTCTCTAGATTCATTGGAAATGCTGTTAGTATGATCTTGCCTGAGTGTTGCAGAGTGTGGCTTGAAAAACCAAGCAAAGCAGACAGTAGATTGGCGGTTTCCTTGCACGCTCTACTTCGTTTCATTGTCATGTAGCACCTTTTCTTTTTCTTTTTCTTTTGAGACAGAGTTTTGCTCTTGACACCCAGGCTGGAGTGCCGTTGCACGATCTCGACTCACTGCAACCTCGGCCTCCCTGGTTCAAGTGATTCTCCTGCCTCAGCCTCCCGAGTAGCTGGGCTTACAGGCGCCTGCCACCATGCCCAGCTAATTTTTGTATTTTTAGTAGAGACGGGGTTTCACCATGTTGGGCAGGCTGGTCTTGAACTCCTGACTTTGTGATCCACCTGCTTCAGCCTCCCACCAAAGTGCTGGGATTACAGGCGTGAGCCACTGTGCCCGGCAGCACCTTTTCTTTATGGACATAGATTTTGGTATTTCCTTTACCAAAGGGAAGATAGGTGGGACTTCTGGTTATATGCTTTGCTTTAGGCTTGAAGAATAGTTGCTCTGAAGATTTTTAGTGAAAGACCCAAGGTTGAAATGAGTTGGATTCATTGGAATCCATTACTTTTCTAGGGAATAGGATTTTAAATGAAAAGCTGAGCATCCTCTCTTTCAATATCTGCCCTCACAGTGTGCCTGAGTTGCATTTACGCTTGGAGTGACAAGTGAGACCTGGGTGTGTGTGTGGTTGGAAGGCTGTGCTCACGCAGTGCGAGATCAGCCCCCAGGTGGTGCGTGCTCACTGGACTGGCATGCACGAGCTTGTAGCGGCAGAGACAAGTGAAAGCGTGTCATTTCTGCACGGTTCCCAGTGGTGGCAGATAGATGTTTGGCGTTAGAACAGGCAAAAACACCTGTTTTCCAATCTGTAATGAAAGAACTGTGTAATAACGTGCAATTTGTACAATTACCAGTGTCTCTACCATAGTGATCAGATTACATTTGTTGCCAAACATCTTGATCAGGGAAGTGGAGTGTGAATAAGCCAGAGAAGAAATATTTAGCAGTGACCACTGTCAAGCTGGAAAGACCTATAGAGCTTCCTTCTGTCCCTTTGCTTCAGGATGGGGAAGGGAAGCCACTCCACCGATGTGTGGTGCTGTGAGGACCTTTCTGAAATTGGGCAAAGAGCTCAGCACTTTGAGTCCATGAGAAATAAAACTGACCAGATGTTAAGTAGCAGGTGAGGACCACGGTGAAAGATCCTGCAGACTCTCCCATGGATTTCTGCAGATGGCTGAGCGGTGCCTTCAAGGCACCACGTCTTACAGGGATCCTCTGAGAAAGGTGGAGCAGCGTATGCCTAGGATGATGCAGAAATTGACATGTGCCTTCCTCATAAGTGTTCTGAAATAAAGCACTAAATAGCAGTAGACCAGGTTGGCAAACTCAATCAGATGGGCTTAGAGATAACAATTCCAGAATAGTATCCGCAAGGGACAGGGCACCAGGTGAACTGGCCGCGTAATCTATGTGCGTGGTTGTTCACTGGATTTAAGAAACACAGTGGAGGCTGAGTGCAGTGGCTCATGCCTATAATCCCAGCACTTTGGGAGGCCAAGGTGGGTGAATCACCTGAGGTGAGGAGTTCAAGACCAGCCTGGCCAACGTGGCAAAACCCCATTGCTACTAAAAACAGAAATTAGCTGGGTTTGGTGGCACATGCCTGCAGTTCCAGCTACTCGGGAGGCTGAGGCAGGAGAATTGCTTGAACCCGGAAGGTGGAGGTTGCAGTGAGCTGAGATCACACCACTGCACTCCAGCCTGGCGACAGAGTGAGATTCCCTCTCAAAAAAAAAAAAAAAAAAAGGAGAAACAGTGGAATCTTGTAACAAAACCCATCACTGCTACAGCTGTGGAAAATGGGAGTACTTGGTCGTGTTTTTTGGACAGTTTTTGATGGTCTCCGTCTTCCCTGGAATTGACAGGCCTCGTGCATTGTGCGTCAGCAGCAATGTTTATGGTGAAAAATGGCAACGGGACCGCGTGCATAATGGCCAACTTCTCTGCTGCCTTCTCAGTGAACTACGACACCAAGAGTGGCCCTAAGGTAGGAAACACCAGGGCACTTCATGCTTCCCTTGTGTGTGTGGAAAGATGATTTTTAACATTTCAACCAAGTCTTTGAAAAATGGCCCCATCTGAACATGGTGCTTTTCCTATCTGCGTATCTCCTTCTGGTGTTGTCAGTAACCTGTGCTGTCATGTGCCGTAGCCACAGGCACAATAACAAGCCTCTATATGTGCTGCACCTCACTGTTTATCATGAACATTTTTCTTTCTTTTTTTTTTTTTTTTTTGAGACTGAGTCTCGCTCTGTTGCCCAGGCTGGAGTGCAGTGGCGCTCTCTGGGCTCACTGCAAGCTCCGCCTCCCGGGTTCATGCCATTCTCCTGCCTCAGCCTCCCCAGTAGCTGGGACCACAGGCGCCTGCCACCACACCCGGCTAATTTTTTGTATTTTTAGTAGAGACGGGGTTTCACCATGTTAGCCAGGATGGTCTCAGTCTCCTGACCTCGTGATCCACCCGCCTCGGCCTCCCAAAGTGCTGGGATTACAGATGTGAGCCACCGCGCCCAGCCTATGATGAACATTTTTCTAGTTTTCTTTTTTTTTTTTTTTTTTGAGACGGAATCTTGCTTTGTCACCCAGGCTGGAGTGCAGTGGTACGATCTGAGCTCACCACAACCTCTGTCTCCTGGGTTCAAGCAGTTCTCCTGCCTTAGCCTCCTGAGTAGCTGGGACTGCAGGTGCCCACCACCATGCCTGGCTGATTTTTGTATTTTTGATAGAGACGAGGTTTCACCATGTTGGGCAGGCTGGTCTCAAACTGCTGACCTCAAGTGATCTGCCTGCCTCGGCCTCCCAAAGTGTTGGAATTACAGGAGTGAGCCACCGCTCCTGGCTCTAGTTTTCTTCGTGATTGTCTTTTATAATCATAATGTAATACTTTATTATGTTAGTTCACCATAATTTGTTACACATTCCTCTATTAGTAATTGGTAAGTTGTCTTGAATCTTTTTCATGCTTTGTGAATGTGGCTTTTTTGATTTAGAGAAATTATTATACTGCAAGAAATGTATATAAATGGTTGTTTGACATGCAGTGCTACAAACACTGTACTAGTTTGATTAAAATGTTCCTTAGTAGTTTTGTTGAAATGGCTTTGTGTTTCTTTGGGACGACTAAAGCCTTTTGTAATAACAAAATATTTTAAAAATCCAAGACATAGCAAGATCTTATCTCTTTAAAAAAAAAAAAAAAAGCCAGACATGGTGGAGTGTGCCTGTGGTCCCAGCTACCTGGGAGGCTGAGGTGGGAGGATCGCTTGAGCCTGTGAGGTCGAGGCTGCAGTGAGCTGTGATCTTGCCACTGCACTGCAGCCTGGGTGACAGAGCGAGACCATCTCCAAAACAAAATAATCCAGTCTCAAATTATAAATACTTGTCAAAGCCTTTTTTCTTTTTTCTGAGATTGGCACTCTGTCCCCCAGGTGGCTGGAGTACAGTGCCAAGATCTCGGCTCACTGTGTCCTCCACCCCCCAGGTGTGAGTGAGTCTCGTGCCTCAGCCTCCTCAGTAGCTGAGACATCAGGTGTGTGCCACCATGGCCAGCTAATTATTTGTATTTTTAGTAGAGACGGGGTTTTGCTATGTTGGCCAGGCTGGTCTTAAACTACTGGCCTCAAGTGATCTGCCCACCTTGGCCTCCCAAAGTGCTGGGATTACAGGCGTGAGCTACCGTACCTGGCCTCCAAGCACTTTTTTTTTTTTTGAGACAGAGTTTTGCTCTTGTCACCCAGGCTAGAGTACAATGGCGTGATCTTGGCTCACCGCAACCTCTGCCTCCTGGGTCCAAGCAATTCTCCTGCCTCAGCCTCCCGAGTAGCTGGGATTACAGGCATGCGCCCAGCTAATTTTTGTATTTTTAGTAGAGACAGGGATTCTCCACGTTGGTCAGGCTGGTCTCAAACTCCTGGCCTCAGGTGATCTGCCCACCTCGGCCTCCGCAAGTGCTGGGATTACAGGCGTGCCCCAGCGTACCTGGTCTCCAAGCACTTTTTATTTAATTTCTACATCACTTTTTTAATGTTTGGTTTTGGTGGTTGGATTTTTAAAATATTCTGTTATAAATTATGTTTCACAAGTGAGGTCACCTATATGCTGTTATGCACTTTGTTATTTCACAAAACATGTCTTTATCACCTTGTGTAGTTTCGTGTTGTTTTTTTGGCCCACATTAGTATACTGCTTCACTGTAGTTCATTTGACCTATCTAGTTTACTTTGATGAACATTAGGTGGTTTTCCAGTTGCTCGTTTTGCTTATAGTAGTAAATTTAAACATTTCTGCTATAAACACCTTCTTTGTTTAAAGAAACATTATTTAAAAGAACATTTCTATAGTAAAAAAAGTAGTGATAGCTTTTCTCAAATATATATCTCACCCTGAAACCGGTATGAATTGTTTCAATTTCAAGACGCTTTAAATTCTATTATAAATTATATTAACAGAAAATGAATTTATGGGGTTGTTTTGTTTTGTTTGGAGACAGAGTCTTGCTCTGTTGCCCAGGCTGGAGTGCAGTGGTGCGATCGTAGTTCACCGCAGCCTCAAACCTAGGCTCAAGCAATCCTCCTGCCTCAGCCTCCTGAGTAGCCGGGACTACAGGCGGATGCCACCACGTCTGATTATTTTGTTTTTGTAGAGATAGGGTCTTGCTATGTTGCCCAGGCTGGTCTTGAACTCCTGGGCTCAAGCAATCCCCCCACCTCAGCCTCCCAGAGAGTTGGGATTACAGGTGTGAGCCACCATGCCCAGCTGCAAATTTTTGATTATATGAATTATTAAGCCAACTTTTTCTTATACCTGAAATACTTTTCAGTCTGTTACTGACATGTAATACTAACCTTTTTTTGGTTTATATTAAAAATGAGTACCTCAGCCAGGTGCGGTGGCTCACGCCTGTAATCCCAGCACTTTGGGAGGCCGAGGTGGGCGGATCACGAGGTCAGGAGATTGATTCTGTCCTGGCTAACACGGTGAAACCCCGTCTCTACTAAAAATACAAAAAAATTAGCCGGGCGTGTTGGCAGGTGCCTGTGATCCCAGCTACTCGGGAGGCTGAGGCAGGAGAATGGCGTGAACCCGGGAGGCGGAGCTTGCAGTGAGCCGAGATCGTGCCACTGCACTCCAGCCTGGGCGACAGAGCGAGACTCCGTCTCAAAAAAAAAAAAAAAAAAAAAAATGAGTACCTCAGTAGTGATATCTCAGTTGGAAATGAAGTATAAGTTTCTATCAGACTTACAGAAAATCTCTTTCTTTGAACTTTTAATAACCTGCATCCCAATTGGGTTACATTTAATTGTGTTTATTCTAGAACATGACCTTTGACCTGCCATCAGATGCCACAGTAGTGCTCAACAGCAGCTCCTGTGGAAAAGAGAACACTTCCAACCCCAGTCTCGTGATTGCTTTTGGAAGAGGACATACACTCACTCTCAATTTCACAAGAAATGCAACAGGTTACAGCGTCCAGCTCATGAGTTTTGTTTATAACTTGTCAGACACACACCTTTTCCCCAATGCAAGCTCCAAAGGTAAGAACCAAAATGGGCCGATTGTGAAGTGATAGAAAATTGGGTTGGAGGATTGTCTAAAGTTACTTTTACCTAAGAATTGCAGGCTGGGTGTGGTGGCTCACACCTGTAATCCTAGCACTTTGGGAGGCTAAGGCAGACGCATCACTTGAGGTCAGGAGTTTGAGACCAGCCTGGCCAACATTGCGAAACACTGTCTCTACTAAAAATACTAAAATTAGCCAGGTGTGGTGGCGGGCACCTGTAATCCCAGCTACTCGAGAGGCTGAGGCATGAGAATCACTTGAACCCAGGAGGCAGAGGTTGCAGTGAGCCGAGATGGTGCCACTGCACTCCAGCCTAGGCGACCGAGTGAGACTGTCTCTAAAAAATAAAAAACACACAGCCAGGCGTGGTGGCTCATGCCTGTAATCCCAGCACTTTGGGAGGCCAAGGCGGGCAGATCATGAGGTCAGGAGTTCGAGACCAGCCTGACCAACATGGTGAAACCCCCTCTCTACTAAAAATACAAAAATTAGCTGGGCGTGGTGGCGTGCGCCTGTAATCCCAGCTACTCAGGAGGCTGAGGCAAGACAATCGCCTGAACCCAGAAGGCGAAGGTTGCAGTGAGCCGAGATCACGCCACTGTGCTCCAGCCTGGGCGACAGGGCAAGTCTCTGTCTCAAAAAAAAAAACACATAAAATAAACTAAGTACTACAAGTAGTTTGCAGTTGTGATTTTTTTTTTTTAAATCTAGAAATCAAGACTGGAATCTATAACTGATATCAGGGCTGAAATAAAAAACACATAAACTAAGTACTACAGGTAGTTTGCAATTGTGATTTTTTTTTTTTAATCTAGAAATCAAGACTGTGGAATCTATAACTGACATCAGGGCAGATATAGATAAAAAATACAGATGTGTTAGTGGCACCCAGGTCCACATGAACAACGTGACCATAACGCTCCACGATGCCACCATCCAGGCGTACCTTTCCAACAGCAGCTTCAGCAGGGGAGGTAGGACGCTGACCCTTGGCCCTCTGGTGCTAGTGGTTGGGTAGTTGGGCTGCAGTGGCTGCGGGTGACCTCACTCCTGTGTCCTCGCGCTGGGCTGTGCTTGAAAGGCGTGTGCACACAGCCAGCGACGTCTCTGCAGAACGTTCTCATCCTTCTTCCTAGGGCAGGTGACTTGTAGATGAGGGTAGACACGTTGATTAAAAAGGGTGGAAGATAGAAGTGAAATATCCCGGGACAGAGACAGATGTTGTGTGGTCTCACTCCCATGGGAGCTAAAGAAGTGGGACTCGGCGGGGTAGAGAGAATGGTGGTCACCAGGGGCTGGGGGTGAGGTTGATCAGAAGATAGAATGTTTCAGGAAGATGGGAGGAATTAGTTGGAGAGATCTCTTGTACAGCATGTGACTACAGTTAATAATGTATTCTGGCTTGAATATTGCTAAGGAGATTTTAACTCTTCTCACCATAAAAAAAGTACGTGTTTGATTTTAGCTGTCACACATGTAGATGTATTTCAAAACATCCTGACACATGGTAAATATATACAATTATTACTTGAAAATGTCAGAAGGGCAAAGCAGTTGAAACCTTTGTGCTTCTACTGGGGCAGAGAAGATGGGACCAGGGTCACAGATCTCTTGCAGTTTGAGCCAGTTGCCTTCACACAGAGACCTCGTCTTATCTCCATCCAGCTCTGGCCGGCCAGCTTAGGGACAGGTGCAGAAAGACCAACACTGCCTCTCTGAGGAGGTCAGGGCTGCGACGATGCACTGCTAGCCCAGCCATCGGGCTCTGGGGTCAGGCAGGGTCCAGGCCACCTCCTAGCCGTGTGATCTTGATCAGGGTAGTTTACCTCTCATTTTCTTTGCATGTGGCATGAGATTAAAAGCCTGTCTTCAAAGGTTGTTGTAATTAAAAGAGAAATGTATGCAAAATGTGTATCTCAGCATCTGGCACAGAGTTAAGTAGCAAGCACCTGGTAAATCCTGTTACTGTTGAGGAGCTTCCGTCCCCAGCCTCACAGTCCAGGTCATAGGTTGTTGTCATTTTGCTGAAGCATGAGGGCCTGTGATTTGCCCTAGGGTGAGCTTTCCCGGCTGATAGAAATATGTATGGAGACATCCCTTAGGGTGGGCTTTCCTGGCTGCTAGAAATATATGGAGACATCACAGCCTTCTCTAATCTTGAGAGCTACTGTGGAGACCTTTGGTTTGCAACATTCCTCAGCAGTCTTGCTTAAAGGCTGAGGAGTGACTGCTGGGCTCCACGGGAGGATCGTCCGTCTCGAGGAGCAGGTACTCTTGCAGGTCGGCACCCCATGGTGCTGGGCCGCTCTTGCCCCTCCAATTTCCATTCAGCCCATGAGCTAAGAATGGCTTTTTGATTTATAAATGTAACATACCAAAAATCAGAAAACGAGTATTTCTTGACACATAAAGATTATGTAAAATTCAGTGTCCATAAATTAATTAAATTTTCTGGGAACACAGCCACAGTCATTTATTTACACATTATCTGTGGCTACTTTCGTATTAACAGTGGCAGGGCTGTGTTGTCTTGACAGAGAGCCACAGCCCACAAAGTCTAAAATATTTACTGTCCGTAGCTTTGCAGCAGACTTTGCCTCCCCTGATGAGTGGGTGAGAAGGAGCCCAACTTGGAAACCCCGGGTGTGACTGGGACTTGATAGGGCCATGTGGGCTCCTATAGGGGAGGCTTGGAAGGAAACACACTCAGGAGCTGGGTCCTCTGTAGGTGCTGCTGCCTTTAATCCTCAACACAAGGCCCCAGGGGCCATGGTGACAGCCCCTTTCCTGGTGCAGCCTCTGTTCACACAGAGCCTGGAGTCGTGTCTGCTTCATCAGAAAGAGCAGGCTAGAGTCCTCTCACGTGGGCCACATGTGTCTGAGGACGGCCGTCTGGCAGCCTGTCCAGGTCATGGGCCGTGTGTGTCTGAGGATGGCCACCTGGCAGCCTGTCTAGGTGTGTTCATACTCTCAGTCACACCTCAGCCAGAGCTAAAGATGACTTCAGCTAGGGGCAGCACTCTCTACTGCGTGGGAGTTAGAGTAACACATGGGGGTACTTAGTGTTCACGGTTATCAATTTCCAAATTATCTGGGCTCCACACCTAGCTGGCTACCTCTGGGCTGCATCAGTGTGGCTTGAAGAGGAAAAGGAAAGGCACGCACTGTCTGTCAGAGCTTGGGAAGTGAGAGAGAATTGGATGCTGACCTTGGCTGGGGACTCCCTACTGGCCAGGCCTGGACACGGTTGCAGAACGTGTCTTGTCCCCATGTGGCTCCGTGACCGAGGGGGGTGCGCGTGGCATGACGGCTCACTCACTTCTGCCTGGAAGTGAGGGGCTGCTAGGTGGAGGTCAGCAAGGATGTTGAGCGCCCTGAGACGGGTGGCAGGATTCTCTAGACGAAAAATAAGGCTTCACAGGTCCGGAGAAGCTTGCTAGGTTCTTTTGAGAAACCTGTTTCTTCAGGGTAATAATTACTTTTAAGATAGACTATTTTTTAGAGCAGTCTTAGGTTTCCGTGTATTCTCTGCCGCTGCGCATGCCTCCCTCCGTGTCCAGGTCCCGGACACTGGTTCCTTTTTTAATGGAGAACATGCATGTGATTCCAAGGCCCGACAGCCCAGCCCTGGCCACTTGCCCCTCCTGGAGGGAGCCAGTGTGGAGATGCCCGTGTGCCTGGGGCGGGGCCTCCTGGAGGGAACCGGTGTGGAGATGCCGGTGTGCCTGGGGCGGGGCCTCCTGGAGGCTGGGCTTCCTGCCTGGGTGGTGCTTCACCACAAAGCCTCTTGTATCTTGTCTTTTTTTTTTTTTTTTTTTGAGACAGAGTCTTGCTCTGTTGCCCAGGCTGGAGTGCAATGGCGCCATCTCGGCTCACTGCAACCTCTGCCTCCCGGGTTCAAGCGATTCTCCTGCCTCAGCTTCCTGAGTAGCTGGGATTACAAGTGCACATCACCACATCTGGTTAATTTTTGTATTTTTAGTAGGGGAGGGGGTTTCACCATGTTGGCCAGGCTGGTCTTGAGCTCCTGACCTCCCAAAGTGCTGGGATTATAGGTGTGAGCCACCATGCCCAGCCCATCTTGCCTTTCAATACATCATCTTATCTAAAAAAGCTCGGGGACCTCATAGATTTTATTTTAAAAGGAAATGAAGGACAAGCCAACTTTGAATGGACTTTCCTGTTGGTTTTGTACCTTCCTTCCTGAGCATCTTCAAAGTAGGGCACATGTGGCTGGGTGCAGTGGCTCAGTCCTGTAATCCCAGCACTTTGGGAAGTCGAGGTGGGTGGATCACCTCAGGTCAGGAATTCAAGACCAGCCTGGCCAACATGGCAAAAACCCGTCTCTACTAAAAATATAAAAATTAGCTGGGCGTGGTGGCAGGTGCCTGTAGTCCCACCTACTCAGGAGGCTGAGGCAGGAGAATCACTTGAACCTGAGAGGTGGAGGTTGCAGTGAGCCGAGATCATGCCACTGCACTCCAGCCTGGGTGACAGAGCGAGATTCCATCTCAAAAAAAACGAAAAAAACAAAGTAGGGTAGATGACTATCACTCCAGAGGGTCTGAGTGCAGCTCTGCCTGAGGCTGGAGTCAGCCAGGTATCCATCCGAACTGGATTTCCAGCCCAGGCCCTCATGGGGTTAGCAGATCTACGGTGAGGCTCAGCCAGGCTTTTGGGTGTATGAGTTCACCTGGAGGAGTGGGGTGTCTTCGCCCTTTATCCTTAGGGTCTGATAGGTGCACGCTTGTTGAATGAATCAGAGGACTGCCTGACTCCTGTTAAGAGTTGGAAATGGAGGTCACCATGTCTCATCTCCCACCCAATTTGGCAGCATTTTTTTTTTTTTTTTTTTTTTTTTTTGAGACAGAGTCTCGCTCTGTCACCCAGGCTGGAGTGCAGTGGCGTGATCTCGGCTCACTGCAAGCTCCGCCTCCCAGGTTCACGCCATTCTTCTGCCTCAGCCTCCCGAGTAGGTGGGACTACAGGCGCCCGCCACCACGCCCGGCTAATTTTTTGTATTTTTAGTAGAGACGGGGTTTCACCGTGTTAGCCAGGATGGTCTTGATCTCCTGATCTTATGATCCACCCACCTCAGCCTCCCAGAGTGCTGGGATTACAGGCGTGAGCCACCGCGCCCAGCCGCAGCATTTTTTTATTATTCCTAGGAACAGAGTCTGACTCCTAGCTTAAATGGAAGAAATCGATGGTAAAACATTGGATGTGGAGGTTGCAGTGAGCTGAGATGGCGCCACTGCACTCCACCCTGGGTGGCAGAGCAAGTGAGACTCTGTCTCAAAAAAAAAAAAGAAAAAAGAAAAAAAAAGACCTACCATCAGAAAGGCGGAGAGGATGAGAGTCCCTCAGGACAGGTGGAAGGGGCAGGAGGTCAGAGGCCTGACACACCCAACATTGTCACAAAAGACTGTAAGAGAGGCTGTGGGAACTGTGAGCCCGGAACCTGGGTGCAAACCAATCTCATTCTCACAGACACCCTTGAGGGTCTGAATTGCAGCCTACGGGTTGATGTGAGTATCTCTGTTGCTGGGAGAGGAGGAGGGGCCTTCAGAGCACATGAGCTTTGGAAAGGCCCGGCCGCGTGCTGCTCTCCGGAGGGGCTGGAGGTGTGACAGTGGACCCTCAGGTCTCCCCAGAGGCTCCTGTGCCACCATCTCCCCCCAGGCAGCGCAGGGCACTCTCCAGTGCGTTCCGTGATGAGCTCTCCGTCAGTGTCCTCCGCCCTCAGCAGGAAGGACTTTGGTATTTAGTGCACGTTCAGGGAAGGAGAGTGTGGGTTTGCATTTGTAATTCAGGTAGAAGGAAGAGAGCGTTTTATCCACACTTATTTCTCAAGTTGCAGTTTTTTAAACTGGTGGTTAGACCTAATGATGTTTTATTTGTGTTTCCCACTTCTTGTGACCACTCTACAGAAACAAGGTGGGAAATGAATGTGCCACGTGGATCACAGGTGAAAAATAATTGTCAAAGCAGTGTAGGTTACACTTTTTCTGTGCGTCGTGTGGCCATGTAGACTAGAATTTGGACAAGACTGGCCGGTTTTGATTGGGTTTTGCACATTTAACTTTGCCTGTTTAACCGTGTTCTGTAACATTTTATAAAGGATCCGTGAAGCTGCTTTTTTTTTTTTTTTTTTTTTTGAGACTGCTCACTGCAGCCTCAGCCTCCCAGGCTCCAGTGACCCTCCTGAGTCAGCCTTCTGAGTAGCTAGGACTAAGGCGCATGCCACCATGCCTGGCTTATTTTTTAAAAAACTTTGTGGAGATAGGGTCTCCCTGTGTTGCCCAGGCTGGCCTTGAACTCCTGGGCTCAAGCAGTCCTCCTTCCTTGGCCTCTCAAAGCCCTGGAATTATAGGCATGAGCCACTGTGCCCAGCAAGTGAAGCTGTTTTGGAAAGGGCTGGTCAACCTGCAGCTTAGCCAAGGGCAGTGAGCGAGGGTCTCTGAGCACATCCCCGGTTGGGACGGCTCCCAGTGGCTGTCAGTGCCTCTCACTTCAGAGCTTGGTGTGGTTACTGCAGCACCTCTCTGCCATCTTGTGCTCTGTCCAGAAGGGGCTTTTACACCAGGGTGCGGGGGGACTCCTGTGTGTGTCTCAGAACCTGTTGGGGTGCTGACATAGGCGATGTTTCCTGTCTCTTTCCTCCCCTGAGTAGATGGGATGTGAAGGTGGGAACTGGCCACTGACTCAACAGATGGAAGCGGAAGCAACAAGTGACTGATGGAGTTACGAGTGGCAGATTCCCTGCAGGGCTGCCCCGCTGGATGTGTGGGGCTCACGTGTGGTGACTCAGCCTAGCAGAGATGTGGAAAGGATCCAGTTGGGTAGAAATTATGTCAGTGTTATTCTTGAGCATCCACAGAAACAAGGTAGTAAAAGAAAGAACCTGATTTCGAGGTTGATGGTGTGTTGGTGAGAGTGTTGGCCACAGAAGACTCGGTGGAGCTCTACCTAGGGTTCAGTCTGCCTTGACTTTGAATATACATTTGTGTTGTGAGCATCTTGGTGAGTGAATTGCTGAGGGACAGAGTCACATTCAGACTGCTGGGAGTTCCCCAGGGGTGCCATGTGTCCCCCGACCCCCACAGATTCCCTGAACTGTGCCCTCTCGTCTGGGGATTTCAGACGCACCCACACTCACTGTCTTCTCCCTCGTGAGGATGCTTGCCCATCCCCCACAGCCCCTCCCCAAATGAAAACCCCACACAGCGGGCTCGCCTCGCCCGCCTTTGAGTCTCTGCTCACACGTGGGGTCCTCACAGAAGCTGCCTGACCCCTGTCCTGCCAGAGGGCCTCCTTAGCTGCTCTGTGTCCCACCTGGCCGGTCTGTGTGTGCTGCAGACCCTCTGTTTTCCTCTGGGTAGTGTTTGCAGCACGATCTTGGCACTCACCCGACAGCTCAGGGAGCAGTTTCTGAGTCGTCACCATTTCCCATGGGGTGAGGTGGCCGGCCACGCAGCACAGCCTCCTGCGTCCACTCCTTCGTGACAGCGTTCAAGGCCTTCTCACCCTCACTTTAGGAAGAGGGTGGCACAGTGGACCCTGTCCAGCCACGGGGCTTGGGGTGTGGTGGGCGGTGCCTGCCTCCCAGGCAGAACCGTTCTGGGTAATGGGAGGTGGGCGGTGCCTATCGCCCTGAGCCATCTGCCATCTGCAGGACCCAGCTCTGTCCTGCGCGTCTAGAAAGGCATTAGTGAGAGCCACCTTGGGAGACCGAGAAAATAGTCACCAAGGACGCCAGAGTCCACAGATGTAGCTTTGTTTCTGAGTTTGGATCTTACTGTAACTGCTGATGGTTATGAGAAACCCAGACCTGAATCTCCCTCCACTACACCTGCAGAGACACGCTGTGAACAAGACAGGCCTTCCCCAACCACAGCGCCCCCTGTGCCACCCAGCCCCTCGCCCTCACCCGTGCCCGAGAGCCCCTCTGTGGACAAGTACAATGTGAGTGGCACCAACGGGACCTGCCTGCTGGCCAGCATGGGGTTGCAGCTGAACCTCACCTACGA
The DNA here is from genome assembly GCF_028878055.3 of Symphalangus syndactylus. Lineage (NCBI taxonomy): Eukaryota > Metazoa > Chordata > Mammalia > Primates > Hylobatidae > Symphalangus > Symphalangus syndactylus. The sequence goes on along the minus strand of NC_072437.2, from coordinate 7,031,494 downwards.
GAGGAAGGACAACACGGTAGGGCCGGGGCCTCACCTGGGAGAGGGGGATGGCACGGTAGGGCTGGGGCCTCTGCTCCCTGTGCACTGAGAACATATGTCTCTGCTTGTCATGCTGTAAGTTGGGATGGGAGTTCAGCTTGCAGGACGTGACTCTATAGGACAAGAGCTGGCGTCTGTGTCAGTGAGTCCGTTTTGTAGGATCACAGCTGTCCTGCTGGTTTCATCATCCAAGGCTGGTGTCCCAGCGTGGCCTATTGAGCAGTGTGGCCCACGGAGCCTAAAACTTGGGCCCTGATAGAACCTAAGGTTTCTTTACATATTTATCATGGAAATATTTAAGTGTTACATTTTTATAGTTTTCTTTTGAAATAGTTTTTCTCCCCTAATAGTGACAGGCTGTGGGGTTGTGGGGGTCGACTTGCGTGCCGTGGGGTGAGTTTGCAGGGCTGACTGCTGCAGGGGGAGGTGGTGCCGCTGGGTGCCCTCCACGCGGGGATGCTGCACTCCAAGAGCAGCTGTCACGGGGGCAGGGAGAGTCATCTTGGGATCCTGAAATCTGCACTAGTGTGGTCTTTCAGTGTTTTCCTCCTGGTTTTGGTTAAGACAAATGTGGCCTTGAATTCACAGTTTCAGGACTGTTTTTGTCTTTTCGAGAGTGTGGAGGACCCGAGTTAGGGTGGTGACTTGCTTGCTTGTCTTATGCAGATGGTGACAAGGCTTCTCAACATCAACCCCAACAAGACCTCGGCCAGCGGGAGCTGCGGCGCCCACCTGGTGACTCTGGAGCTGCACAGTGAGGGCACCACCGTCCTGCTCTTCCAGTTCGGGATGGTGAGGCTGGGGTGGCACCTCTCTGGGGGCGCCCATTGTGTCTCCACCACGTCTTTTTGTGCCCTGGGTCTGCTTCTGGGAGGCAGCGTTAGGAAGGAGGCGGCCTCACATTTTTCTGCCTTCCCTTTATCGTGGGCTTTTTAGTTCCTTGGTTCCCTCCCCTTTTTCCATTCCATTCATAGATGCAGCAGATGATGTGGGCAGGGGTGCTGTGCCCACAGCTGGAGTGGCTGCAGGGGAGGGGATGCAGGTTGAGGGTCTGCTGCTGCGAGGCCGCGCGGCCTTCTGGCCTCAGATGCTGCTGCCCTGCGGCTCCGTGGTGGCATTTCTGCCTGGGAGGACTCCTGTGCAGTTGGCAACATAAGACTTGAAGCATATAATTGTCACTTGTCAATCTTTTTAAATCGCTGTGCAAATGAATTAACAGTTCCGTTTCTTATAATTTTAGCTTTCCAAATCTTGCTTTCCTGTGCCGTGATAGCTCCCGCAGTCCCTGTTTTCCAGAGACTCTGACTCTCTCAGGAGGTCTGGAAGGACCAGCCTGGGCAGCACAGGGAGGCTCCGTTTCTGCAAATAATAAAACGAGTTAGCTGGGCGCAGTGGCGCACACCTGTGGTCCCAGCTACTTGGGAGGCTGAGGTGGGAGGATGGCTTGAGCCCAGGAGTTCAGGTTGCAATGAGCTGTGATCACTCCACTGCACTCCACTCCAACCTGGGTAGCAGAGCAAGACTCTCAGAAAAGGGTCTGGAAGGAACTAACTAAAATTTTCATTTCCCAGAGATACACAACGCCTTTTATAGACAAAATATTTTGCAGTTTGTTCTAATACTAGAAATGTAGGAAGTCAGGTTTATTACCAAATGACCAAGTTTGATGATAAATGTGTGACTCTACTAAGTGGTTAAAGATCATCTTTTATGAATCTGCTCAGTGATTAAAGATCATTTTTCTTTTTAAGAATGCAAGTTCTAGCCAGTTTTTCCTACAAGGAATCCAGTTGAATACAATTCTTCCTGACGCCAGAGGTGAGAACCCACAATCTCTGCGAGCCCCTGCCCCCGCCCCCCAGGGTATTCTGGAGTCATTAGACTTCTCTGTGTGTTGCAGACCCTGCCTTTAAAGCTGCCAACGGCTCCCTGAGAGTGCTGCAGGCCACTGTCGGCAATTCCTACAAGTGCAACGCCGAGGAGCACGTCCGCGTCACAAAGGCGTTTTCAGTCAATATCTTCAAAGTGTGGGTCCAGGCTTTCAAGGTGGAAGGTGGCCAGTTTGGCTCTGGTGAGTGTCACCGAGGGCAGCTGTTGTGGGGTGTGGAGGACGCGGTTCAGACTCTGCCTGTGGACATTTAGTCGCTTCAGTGTGGGCTGGGGTGATGCCCCTGTTCCTCTGCAAGGAGCTGTTTCTTCTTCCCGGTCTGAGATTCTAGAGGAAACTCCCCCTGCTTTAGAGAGGCCCAGCATGTCTCTCAGCTAGGAACCCCGGTACCATTTGAGAGTAAGGGAATCATTTTAAGAAACCATGGTGGCGCTTCTACCCGTGAAAGTTGAATACAACACTGTCATCTGATGTGCCCAGAGGCCCTGGACGCAGCACAGCTGTCCGGCCACAGCCCCTGATTCCAGATGGGGGAGAAACGTGTGGTTTCCTCGCCGTGCAGAGAGCACCAGTCTCTGCAGTGGCTTCCCCAAGTGACAATTCCAGCTAGACCTGGAACCTTCCACCAGGGTTCCTCTTTGCCTTTTGGCTGATGTGGGAGAGTGGTGGGAAGAGAGGCCTGTTTGCAGGCCCCTGTGTGAGGGGAGCCCTGACGCCATCCGTCTGTCTTGGCAGTGGAGGAGTGTGTGCTGGACGAGAACAACATGCTGATCCCCATCGCTGTGGGTGGTGCCCTGGCGGGGCTGGTCCTCATCGTCCTCATAGCCTACCTCGTCGGCAGGAAGAGGAGTCACGCCGGCTACCAGACGATCTAGCCTGGTGCGTGCAGGCACAGCAGCTGCAGGGGCCTCTGTTCCTTTCCCTGGGCTTAGGGTCCTGTCGAGGGGGAGGCACACTTTCTGGCAAACGTTTCTCAAATCTTCATCCAATGTGAAGTTCATCTTGCAGCATTTACTATGCACAACAGAGTAACTATTGAAATGACGGTGTTAATTTTGCTAACTGGGTTAAATATTTTGCTAACTGGTTAAACATTAATATTTACCAAAGTAGAATTTTGAGGGTGGGGGTGCCGCTCTCTCTGAGGGGGGTGGGGGTGCTGCTCTCTCTGAGGGGGTGGGGGCGCTCTCTCTGAGGGGGGTGGGGGTGCCGCTTTAAATTGGCTCCACTATCATTTGACTTTAGGGTTCTGGTGTTTGGTTTCTTCATTCTTCACTGCACTCAGATTTAAGCCTTACAAAGGGAAAGCCTCCGGCCGTCACACGTAGGACGCATGAAGGTCACTCGTTGTGAGGCTGACGTGCTCACACATTACAACAGTAGAGAGGGAAAATCCTAAGACAGGAACTCCAGAGATGAGTGTCTGGAGTGCTTCAGTTCAGCTTTAAAGGCCAGGACGGGCTTGGCCACTTGCGGCTGGCGGCCTCGTTCCAGCGGCGGCACGTCCTTGGGCGTCTCTAATGCTCTGCAGCTCAAGGGCTGGCACTTTTTTAAATATAAAAATGGGTGTTTTTATTTTTTTTTTGTAAAGTGATTTTTGGTCTTCTGTTGACATTCGGGGTGATCCTGTTCTGCGCTGTGTACAATGTGAGATAGGTGCGTTCTCCTGATGTTTCGCCGTGGCTTGGGGATTGTACACAGGACCAGCTCACGTAATGCATTGCCTGTAACAATGTAATAAAAAGCCTCTTTCTTTTTTGTGCGGGCCTTGTCCTTTTGTCAGCTAAAATGGGAGCTCGTGAGAGAAGGACGTCAGGGAAATGGGGTTGAGGGTGGTCTCGGTGCAGAGAGAAGGGTGTCTGTCAGGGAAACGGGGGGTGAGGGTGGTCTTGGTGCCAGACGTCGTCAGGGAAATGGGGTTGAGGGTGGTCTCGGTGCAGAGAGAAGGGTGTCAGGGAAACGGGTGAGGGTGGTCTTGGTGCCAGACGTAGGGAATGGTGTTGGAGTGGCCCGAGTGCCTGGCACGGTTGTCTGGTTCATTCATGTAACATGATAATTTTTAAATCATTAAAAAAATTACCTTTCATACATAGATACCATGGAATACTATGCAGCCATAAAAAGGTATGAGATCTTGTCCCCTGCAGGGACATGGATAGAGCTGGAAGCCATTATCCTCAGCAAACTAACACAGGAACAGAAAACCAACCACCACTTGTTCTCACTTGTAAGTGGGAGCTTCTGATGAGAACACATGGACACAAGAAGGGGAACACCACACACTGGGGCCCGTTGGGTCAGGGGCAGGGAGAGCATCAAGAAGAATAGCTAAGGGATGCTGGCTTCATACCTAGGTGACAGGATGGTCTGTGCAGCAAATCACCATGGCACACATTCACCTGTGCAACAGACCTGCACACCCTCCACCTGTACCCAGAACTTAAAAGTTGAAGGGAAAAAATTACCTTTCTAAAGAGAGACCTTTCTGCACCTACTATGTGCAGAAGCCTCACATAAACTGCACGCTCTGCCACAGAAAGGAATGGAATATTTACACTGCCGTTGGGAAGACCTCAGTGACCACTATGTTAATTTCCAGTCAACTGAGAAACTGATCACAAACTCACAGGTGTTGGCATACTTTATTAGATACAAACCCACACTCATATTTTATATATTATTGCTATCTCGGGTAAAAATAAGTTTTCTTTAAAAAGTATGACTTCATAGGTAATCATCAAAAGCTGGTAGAATGACCTGATTTTAAACTGTTCTTTTAAAAAATTCACAACTAAAGTGTAGTGATGTCAGGTATTTACAACACTAAAAAGGAAAGCAGTGAAAGTTGGTCCAGTGTCAACTCTGGAAAGGGGAATGGTCATCAGTGCAGAGACGAGCAATGCAGGGGACAGGCAATGCTCACCCCTGTGCCAGCAGCCGGGCCCTGCAGCTCTCGCGGAGCTTGGCGATGGTGGTCATGGATAAGCTTCCAGGTTCTGAAAATATTTTCTGGAAGGCAAACAATTAGTTTAAAAACAAACCCAACAACACATTTCTACCTTAGCTCTCCCAGACTGGCAGACAGACAGACGGGCCTCATGTGAGGTGAGGGAGGAACAGTCCACATCCAAGGGGTTCTGGGGTGACCCACAGATTGTCACCATCTCACTCCTGCCCTGGGGCCTAGGACTGCAGCTCTGCTGCTCATAAATGTTAGATGAGTCAAACAGTTGAAGGAAAGACCATCTGCTTCCTTTGGACTTTTTTTTTTTTTTTTTTTTTTTTTGAGACAGTCTTACTCTGTTGCCCAGGCTGGAGTGCAGTGAAGCAATCTTGGCTCACTGGGCTCACTGCAACCTCCGCCTCCCAGGTTCAAGTGATTCTCGTGCCTCAGCCTCCCGAGCAACTGGGACTACATAAGCGTGAGCCACCACACCTGGCTAATTTTTGTATTTTTTAGTAGAGACGGGGTTTCACCGTGTTGGCCAGGCTGGTCTTGAACTCCTGACCTCAGGTGATCCACATGCCTTGGCCTCCCAAAGTGCTGGGACTGCAGGCGTGAGCCACCGTGCCCAGCCAACATGGTCTTCTCTTTGATGAAGCCCCGGCTGCTGAAATCTCGCCCACGTTTGCCATGCTGCACCCAGAGTGGCCCTGAGCCTCCACTCCCTCTTAGGAAACCACTGACTCCCGGGCCTGAGCCTCTCCTGGCGTCTTGGCTTCCTCAGAAGGCCTGTCGGGTGCAGCTCCCACAACGCCCTCATCAGGGCCTGAGTCTATACAGCCTGCGCCAGGCCCAGGACCCAGTGGGGAGACCAGGCCTCAGGCAGCCACACTTCTGGCACCACACACAGCAGGTGAGTACAGCCATTAGGACCAGGAGCAGCATCTGCAGTGCCAGAGCCAAGAAGACAGGGCCACCATAGACGGGAAAGCCCTCGGAGGCCAGGCACAGGGGGCAGATACAGGACAGAGCCGGAGGCTCATCCTGTGCCCTGTGCTCACTGGTGCCCGTCCTGTGCACCCTCCGGGTGGTCAGAGCAGCCCCCGAGGCTGCAGGTGAGGTGGGGCCCCGTGGGAGAGGGGACGGAGCCACGTGCAGCCCTACACACTCACCTGCATAAACGTGTGACACTCCATCACGAAACTCCCTTTGGTTATCTGCTTAAACTTATCGCAAATGTCTGGAACGCTGGTGGCTTCCAAAATCAACTCCTGGTGCTGCTTAATTAAGGTCAGGGCCACCCGGAAGATAATCTTCGAGCCTTCGTTAAACAAACAGTCCCAGATCCGAAGCACTGTCTGCAGAGACACGGGAACCCGGCATCACTTCCTGGCGGCCCACCTGCCCCGGGGCCCAAGTGAGGCGCTCACCTCCACGGGCAGGATGTCCACAAACAGGCAGATGAACCAGCGGGACACCAGCAGCGTCCACAGCACACCGAGACGCTCCATCAGGGCCCCCACAGCCGGCAGCTTCGCCCGCACCAGCTCCCCGAGGACCTCCTGGTCGGTCTTCAGGCCCAGCATGGCCGGGCTGTAGTAATCTGCCAGGCAGGGGGGAGAAAAGACCCCAAGACACTCCCGTCACCTCCACAAGCCCCGTTCCCCTTGGAGCCAGACAAAGACAACAGGGCCACCCCCAGGAGGACCCCTCCCAAGAGGGAGGGACAAAGTTGGAGAGGAAGAGTCGGGCTGAGGCCTGCAGACATAGGGCTTGTGGGGAGCGGCGCCCACAGCCAGGCCTTTCAGGACGTCCCTGAGGCTGGAGGGATAGGCTGGATGCCGCCTGGCTGGGCATCAGTTAAAATCTGCAGGTGGAGGGCCGGGGGGGGGTGGCTCATGCCTGTAATCCCAGCACTTTGGAAGGCCGAGGCGGGTGGATCACCTAAAGTCAGGAGTTCAAGACCAGCCTGGCTAACAGGGCTGAAACCCCGTCTCTACTAAAAATACAAAAATTAGCCGGGTGTGGTGGTGGCAGGCACCTGTAACCCCAGCTATTCGGGAGGCTGAGGCAGGAGAATCGCTTGAACTCAGGAGGTGGAGGTTGCAGTGGGCCGAGATTGCACCACTGCATTCCAGCCTGGGCCACAGAGCGAGACTCTGTCTCAAAGAAACAAACAAAAATCTGCAGGTGGAAAACAGAGTCCCAAGGAGCTGCAGGCACCCCGGTGTTCCAGCAGAACCATTTACAACAGCCAAGAGACGGAGGCGACCCACGTGTCCGTCGGCAGACAAGTGGATAAGCAACGTGAATGTCCACACGATGGAATATTATTCAGCCTTAGAAAGGGAGGGAGTCAGGCCACAGCAGCGAGAGGGAGGGAGTGACGGGACCGAGATTCAGTCTCGGAAGATGAAACAGCTCTGGAGAGGGCGGCGGCAATGGTTACACAGCCAGGTGAGCGGCCCTCGTGCCACTGAACTGCACAGGGGAAAGACATGGGTAAGATGGTACATTCTATGTTCTGTGTATTTTACCACAATAGAAATAAAACGTACTCAGATAAATACTTCCAACAGCTTGCCCTTCTTTTGAATGGACATTTGTCTTACCAAAGCACTTTTGTGTTTACCTACGTAATTTTTTAACTTGTTCATGTAATGAGTTATAGTAAATTTTATTTATTTATTTTTTGAGACGGAGTCTCACGCTGTCACCCAGGCTGGAGTGTAGTGGCATAATCTTAGCTCACTGGAACCTCTCTGCTTCCCGGGTTCTCCTGCCTTAGCCTCCTGAGTAGCTGGGACTACAGGTGCTCACCACCACACCCAGCTAATTTTTGTATTTTCAGTAGAGACAAAGTTTCACCATATTGGCCAGGCTGGTCTCGAACTCCTGACCTCATGATCTGCCCGCCTCAGCCTCCAAAAGTGCTGGGATTACAGGCGTGAGCCACTGCGCCCAGCCTGTTCTTGTTAATTCAATATCTTGGTTAAAATAGAACCATCACAAACACTGATGCAACATCACAGTCCGTCACTGCTTTTCAGAGTAAGCACACAGTGAAGTCGGTTTAATAGTAAATACTAATGCCTCTGAAGGTGATTTAGCCAGAGCTAATTCAGTGAGCAAGCGCCAGGGATTAAAAACACCTCCCTTCCATATCCTTGTTCTGCACCTGCCGCTGGGGTTCTGAGTGCTTTGCTCATCTTTCACCTTCTTAGCTGAGCACATATCATTCCAGCTGGGGAGAGAGGGGTGAGGAACCATCAATCAGTGCCCACCCTGGTTCTGCAGGTGGCCCCGACCCCACAGGTGGTGTGGCAGGGGGGCTTGAGTGCTGGGCAGCAGGGGGTCTGCAGAGACGCACAGCCTGACCTTGGCCCCAGACACAGAGAAGCTTAGAGCAGCTTCCAAAAATAGAGGCGCTGAACTCATTCCCTAAACTCCACCAGGCTGAGCGGGCCACCAAGGGGAGGATTAAATTAAAGCTGCAGCTTCTTTCCCTTCCTTGAACATCGAGGGTAAGGCGGTTACTCCCGGGCCCAGCCGGCGCAGCGGCTGCTCCCTGAAGAAGGGGCTCATCCCTCAGGCTGAGGCACAGGCACTGATGTTCCCAGGTGACCATCTCATCTGGTCTCATGCCACTATCCCCCAAGGCTCCTTGTCCCTGTCCTTCTGGGGACATCATGCCTCTGCAAACCACCCAACACTGTGCATTCATCACCGAGGCTCCTGGATGGCACCTGCCGGGCCAGGACAGGGGGCACAGCTCTGACACTCCCCTGCACACCCCTCAGGGTCTGCGATCAGACGCGGGCAGGGGCCAAAGACGGTGGCCACAGGCATCTGCACATGGCTGTGGCTTCCTCCTCTCTACTTCATTTCCACTCTGCAGATCTTCCTCCGAGAGCAGGTGTGAGTCCCAAGACCACTCTCTCACACGCACTCACAGGCCAGTTCTCCACCCTGGTGCTTTCAATTAGAAAACAAAAGGTGTGAGTTGAAGACTCAATTTTTTTTTGAGACAGGGTCTCAATCTGTCACCCAAGCTGGAGTGCAGTGGTGCTATCACAGCTCACTGCAGCCTCAACCTCCTGGGTTCAAGTGATCCCCCTGCCTCAGCCTCCTGCGTAGCTGGGACCACAGGTGTGTGCCACCACACCCAGCTAATTTTTAAATATTTTTTTGTAGAGAGAAGGTTTCACCATGTCGCCGAGGCTGGTCTGGAATTCCTGAGCGGCCAAAACATTAAATGGTTTGTGCAGCCTTCTATGAAGGGAGTTTCCATTCCCAGGGGCGTCTCCCTCTCCCTTTCCCTACCAGGAAAGACACCCCTGAAATCCGCATCTGAAACCTTACAAAGCAGCCTTGTGGACTAAATTTTCCTGATTCCCTTCCCCGCCCAGAAGCCTGATGCATCTTAAGCCTTACAAAGCAGCCTGTGGACTAAATTTTCCTGGTTCCCTTCCCCGTCCAGAAGCCTGATGCGTCTTAAACCTTATAAAGCAGCCTGTGGACTAAATTTTCCTGATTCCCTTCCCCTCCCAGAAGCCTGGTGCATCTTAAACCTTACAAAGCAACCTGTGGACTAAATTTTCCTGATTCCCTTCCCCGCCCAGAAGCCTGATGCGTCTTAAACCTTACAAAGCAGCCTGTGGACTAAATTTTCCTGGTTCCCTTCCCTGCCCAGAAGCCTGAAGGTAGCAGGCTGCCCAGGACGGTGAAGGCACCCAGGCTCCAGCCACGCTTTGTGTCCCCCGATCTGGGTGCTCTCCAGGGTGTGCATGACACACGTGTTGATAAGCGTCTTTTTCTCACTCATTATTCAATCTTCCGCCAGTCCCATGTACAGAGCCCAGCTGGGGGACCTAAGGTGTACAGGGGAAGACCTTTCTTCCTCCCTGACCACCGACAGTTAAGGAAGGTATAATCCACGCATAACACACTCTGCAGTGCCATGGAGACATTGGGAGAGAGCTTAAAAATTACTGCATTGACCGGGTGCAGTGGCTCACACCTGTCATCGCAGCACTTTAGGAGGCCAAGACGGGTAGATCACCTGAGGTCAGAAGTTTGAGACTAGCCTGGCCAACATGGTGAAACCCTATCTCTACTAAAAATACAAAAATTAGCCCAGCATGGTGGCCAGCACCTGTAATCCCAGCTACTCAGCTACTCAGGAGGCTGAGCGGGAGAATTGCTTGACCCAGGAGATGAAGGTTGCAGTGAGCCGAGATCGTGCCACTGCACTCCGGCCTGGGCGACAGAGTGAAACCCCATCTCAAAAAAAAAATAAAAATAAAAATAAATTACTGCAAGATGTGTGGAAATTCCCACCACGTGATGTCAAATGAAAAAGATGGGATGCGGGACTACGTACAAAGCACTCCAAGTGTTTCTAAAATAGCCGCCCCGTGTGCACAGAAAGACGACCCAGGCTTGCACTGAAAATACCATCTGTGGAGCTCACCCCCACTGATAGGGGTAGTGGGCGGTTCCGATCTTTATCTAGACTTCTCCCTCTTCTTCAGTATTAACACAATGGGAGCGACTCATAAAAGATAATCAGAAAATGGTTACACGAATGAGATAATGTCAATGCCAAGGAGGGAGCTGGGCGCCCTGGTGGGTGGGGGATGTAACTGATGCAAATGTGTGCACAGAAACCAGGTGTGTGCACGGAAACCCGGGTGTGTGCACGGAAACCCGGGTGTGTGCACGGGAACCCGGGTGTGTGCACGGAAACCCGGGTGTGTGCACGGGAACCCGGGTGTGTGCACGGAAACCCGGGTGTGTGCACGGGAACCCGGGTGTGTGCACGGGAACCCGGGTGTGTACACGGGAACCCGGGTGTGTGCACGGGAACCCGGGTGTGTGCACGGAAACCCGGGTGTGTGCACGGGAACCCGGGTGTGTGCACGGGAACCCGGGTGTGTGCATGGAAACCCAGGTGTGTGTATGGAAACCGGTCGCAGCTCTCCTGTGAAGAAGCACCTGCCCAGCCCCGGCTTCCATCCAGATAGGAGGAATCCACCTCTTCCCAACAGACAGGGTCTTTGCTCCTCACCTGAGCCACAGAACTGACTGTGGCAGAGACCAGGTGCATGACCTGGGGGTTGGGGGCACAGGGACGGCTGCTACCAGGATGGCCTTGCCTCTGTGAGTGACCACAGCTGCAGGGCTGGGGTACCAGGAGGCACGGGCTGAAGCATGGGAGGCGGCCCAGGAGGAGATGCCAAGAAGGCACAGCAAGGAGAGCCAGTGCAGGAGCCACCCGGGTGCCCACCCAGCAGCTGCACACCCCCACCGCCCAAGCCAGCCTCTCTGCATCTCTTTTCCTGAGGAGACTTCAGCGTGGCACAGCCCTTACGGGGCATGAGCCTTCTCAGACACAGCTCAGGTCACAGCAAGGAAGCTGCAAGGCTGGTTTTGCTGTTTGGTTTACTTTTTTTTTTAGACGGAGTCTCACTCTGTCGCCCAGGCTGGAGGGCAGTGGCACAATCTCAGCTCACTGCAACCTCCGCCTCCCAGGTTAAAGCGATTCTCCTGCCTCAGCCTCCTGAATAGCTGGGATCACAGGCATCCGCCACCAGGCCTGGCTAATTTTTTGTATTTTTAGTAGAGACGGGGTTTCATCATGTTGGCCAGGCTGGTCTCAAATTCCTGACCTCAGGCGATCCACCCACCTCAGCCTCCCAAAGTGCTGAGATTACAGGCGTGACCCACCATGCCTAGCCTTTTGTTTACATTTTAAAAAATGTATTTTGGGCCGGGTGCCATGTCTTATGCCTGTAATCCCAGCACTTTGGGAGGCCGAGGTGGGAGGATTGCTTGAGCCCAGGAGTTCCAGACCAGCTTGGACAACAAAATAAAAAATAAATTTTAAAATACCTAGCCATGAAATAGCAACAATAAGAACTGCACAAAGAACCCCCACATCCCCATCAGATTCCCCGACTGTGAACATTTCAGCACATTTGCTCCCCCATCACCTCCCCATCTGCACGCGCACCACACATAGGTACACACATGCACACACCACACGGACACACACGTGCGCACACACCACACACAAGTACACACGTGCACACGCACACCACACAGACACACACGTGCACACACAGGTACACGTGCACATGCACACCACACGGACGCACACGTGCACACGCATACCACACACAGGTACACGCGTGCACACACACACCACACGGGCACACACGTGCACACGCACACCTGCCTCCATCCCCTGGACTGTGTGAGGCAGAGCTGCACACCCACTGCCCCATCACACCAAATACTCCAGGGTGTGCTTCCCCAAACAACAGTATGGCCACTTCAAAACGAGTCAACACCGACACCACCTCCCAGTTCCCAGATCCCACCCAAGGTCTTCAAGCACTCCGTGAGTACAGTTCCCACAAACACATCCCGAGGAATCCACCCAAGAACAAGCTTCAGGAGCCACACTGACAAAGGCCCAGTGACACACATCACACCAGAGTTTCCTGGAGAAACAGGCGGGTCCAGGTCTGGGGCCCCATGGGATGAGCCCAGGGTAGCCCATCCTGCAGACTCGAGGAAGCCGTCGGCACCATAGTCACATCCACAGGACTCAGGGGCCAACCAGAAGAGGCTCCCGCTGGCCACAGATGGGGCAACCTGAGCTTCAAGAAGGATAAAAACCCTCCAGTGTGTGCAGCCCAGGAGTCCACAGTTACACGGACACACAGCACTGACCGACCCCCTTCCAGTGACCAGACGCCAATTTATTATCTTGAGGGCGGTGACATAGTCAAGGGATTCAGCATTTATCCCGCCTCTTCTAATGGACTCATGACATCAGGTCTTGATTCAGACACCAGTCTGCAGGAAATTTCGAGGAGAAGGGCCCAGCTGGAGGGCACCGGGGTATCCCCATCAGGAAAGCTTGAGGCGCCGAGCTCAGCGGGTTGGCTTCCCCAAGTGCTTGGACAGGAAGAGAAAGAGGTGCAGATTCCCATGCACAGACTGAAGGGGCCCAAGGGTTCCTCACGTGTAACGCGGGGCAATGCTAAGACACACAGCCCAAGTGCCCATACGCATGGCAAACTGCAGAGAACAGCACAGAACAGTGTGTTCATAGGGAGATGGGATCCAGTCACAACCTTTGCCAAACTCACGAATGCACCCGTCACCACTGCACCGTACGCTTGAAATGGAGGGACTGTGGGATAAGTGGATTTCACCTCAACAAAGATTTCTCTTCAATGCCTGTGCTTTTATTGTTTTATTTATTTTTTTTTTGAGATAGGGTCTTGGTCTGTCACCCAGGCTGGAGTGCAGTGGCGTGATCTCGGCTCACTGCAACCTCCACCTCCCAGGCTCAGATAATTCTCCTGCCTCAGCCTTCCAAGCAGCTGGGATTACAGGTGTGTGCCACCACGCCCAGCTAGTTTTTGTATTTTTAGTAGAGATGGGGTTTTGCCATGTTGGCCAGGCTGGTCTTGAGCAATCCGCCCGCCTAAGACTCCCAAAATGCTGGGATTACCAGCGAGGGCCACCACGCCCGCCTCAGTGCCTGCACTTTCATATTTATTTATTTATTTTATGCTAGGATGACAGGCGAGGGCCACCACGCCCGTCTCAGTGCCGAGAACCACCACGCCCGTCTCAGTGCCTGCACTTTTATATTTATTTTTTTATTTTATGCTGGGATTACAGGCGAGAGCCACCACGCCTGTCTCAGTGCCTGCACTTTTATATTTATTTATTTATTTATGTGTGTGTGTGTGTGTGTGTGTGTGTGTGTGTGTGCGTGTGTGTGTGTGTCCCAGGCTGGAGTACAGTGGCGAGATCTTGGTTCACTGCAGCCTCCACCTTCCAGGTTCAAGCGACTCTCCTGCCTCAGCTTCCTGAGTAGCTGGGATTATAGGTGTGCGCCACCATGCCTGACTAATTTTTGTAGTTTTAGTAGGGATGAGGTTTCGCCATACTGGCCAAGCTGGTCCCGAATTCCTGACCCCAGGTGATCTGCCCACCTCAGCCTTCCAAAGTGCTGGGATGACAGGGGTGAGCCGCCGCGCCTGGCCCATGCATGTGCTTTTAGAAACATGTAAAGTGTCTCACACACAGGGGACATCTTGGGACAGATAACATGAGAAACTCTCTGTAGGGTCCGGAGGACCGAGAGGGAGGGACCTGCTTCCTCTCCGTCCCCACCCTGCACTGCTGCGACCACCTCCCGTCCACCCTGCACTGCTACAACCGCCTCCCGCTAGCCTGTGACTTTTGCACCTAGAAGCTGACTAGTTAATAAAATTAAAGTCAGCTGCAAAGATAAAGCAATCGAGAAAAACAGAAAATAAGAACAGCAAATGCTTACCTAGGTATTAACTCAGTTCAGAGTGATAAATCAGTCATGCACGGAAACAGTTTCATCCTGAACTGAACCACTCTTGTGGATTCTCAATTTGAGATTATAAATAAGCAATAAAGTCGTCTTAGGGTTAGAATGAGAAACTGGCGGAAATCTTCAATTTGCTAGACAGAACAAATCTTTAAACAGAAAAAAAAAAAACCACGTAATCCTTCAGGCAAAGGAAAGACTTTCTAACTGGGGTGGGCAGAGCAGGGAGGGCCCCTCTGGCCTCGGGTTCACCAGGGAGAGCCGTGAGCAGCAACAGTGGGCTCATCAGACAGCTGCAAACATGAGCACCACAGCCCGGCGGTGGAGGACTGATGGCCTTTTCCTCTTTAACTTCTGTAAGTTTGAAGTTTGGCTTGGCTAATTCTTTTTTTGTTTTGTTTTGTTTTGTTTTGAGACGGACTCTCACTCTGTCGCCCAGGCTGGAGTGCGGTGGCGCGATCTCCGCTCACTGCAAGCTACGCCCCCCGGGTTCACGCCATTCTCCTGCCTCAGCCTCCCCAGTAGCTGGGACTACAGGCGCCCACCACCACACCCGGCTAATTTTTTGTATTTTTAGTAGACATGGGGTTTCACCGTGTTAGCCAGGATGGTCTTGATCTCCTGACCTCGTGATCCACCTGCCTTGGCCTCCCAAAGTGCTGGGACTACAGGCATGAGCCACCACGCCTGGCCAAATTTGGCTAATTCTTAAACCTATCAGTTTTATAATGCTAAAAAGTTTTTTATTTTTAATATTTATGGATACCTAATAGGTGTACATATTAATGGGGTCCATGTGATATTTTGATACAGGCATTCAATGTGTCATGATCAAATCTGGGTCACTGGAGGCTGGCCGTGGTGGCGCATGCCTGTAATCCCAGCTACTCGGGAGGCTGAGGCAGGAGAATCACTTGAACCCAGGAGGCGGAGGTTGCAGTGAGCCGAGATCGTGCCATTGTACTCCAGCCTGGGAGACAGAGCGGGACTCCGTCTCACGAAAGACAAAAAACAAAAACCTGGGTAACAGGGATCCACCCACATTTACCATTTCTTTGTGTTGGAACATTCCAAATCTTCTCTTCTAGCTATTTTGAAATATATGTTACTGTTACCTATAGTGGGTCTCACCTACCAACACTCGGTCTCACTTCTTCTAACTGTAGGTCTGTAACCATTAACGAGCCTCTCTATCCCCCTCCCTTCCTGGCCTCTGGTAACCGCCCTTCTACTCTCTGCCTCCATGAGTTTCATTTTTATTTAGCGCCCACATGTGGGTGGGAACATGTGATATCTATCTCTGCGCCTGACTTATTTCACTTAACACAGTGTCCTCCGGTTCCCTCCATGCTGCTGCAAATGACAGGATTTTTTTTTTCTTTTTGAGATGGAGTCTTGCTGTTGTCGCCCAGGCTGGAGTGTAGTGGTACAAACTCAGCTCACTGCAGCCTCAACCTCCTAGGTTCAAGCGATTCCCCTGCCTTAGCCTCCTGAGTAGCTGGAATTATAGGTGCCCACCACCACGCCTGGCTAATTTTTGTATTTTAGTAGAGAAAGGGTTTCACCATGTTGACTAGGCTGGTCTGAAACTCCTGACCTCGGGTGACCCACCCGCCTCAGCCTCACAAAGTGCTGGGATTACAGGTGAGAGCCACCGCACCTGGCCAGGATCTCATTCTTTCTAAGGCTGAACAGTACTCCATTGAGTGTGTGCACCCCACTTTCCTTATCCATCCATCTGCGGTCAGACACTTGGGTCGATTGCATCCTGGCTGAGGGAGCAGTGCCATGGTGAACGCTGGAGGACAGACGCCCTTCAACAGAGTAACTTCCTTTCTTTTGGAAACACGCCCAGCAGTGGGAATAAGGTAGTTTTTTTTTGTTTTTTTTTTAAGGCAAAATAGGTACTGTACAATTTAATTAAAAACAAACAAACGTGCAAAGGGTTCCTCAGCCTCTAGGTGTAAGATTCAGTCCCAAGTCCTCCTCTGAAGGGAAAGTGCCCTCCATGTGCCGAGCACTAGGAAGGGCCAACTTGGACCCAGCACCAGGCCAGGATCCTCCACTGCTGCCTGCAAACACCATCGCTGGGAGATCGAGACCAGGGGGGCTCTGGCCGTGGTTGGGGGCGAGGTGAGGGGGGCTGGCTTCGGAGCCACCCGCTGGGGTGGCCCTGCTTACATCCACACTAGCTGTGCAGGACACCAGCCCCTTGCCCTGGGCCCTACCTCTGCACTGGGAACACGAGCCCCACCTGATGTCCTGAAGCCCTGAACACAGCGGACACACGAACAGCCCTAGAACTGCACCAACCATCCCTCCAGACAGTGGACGCTTAAACAGCCCTAGAACTGCACCAACCGTCCCTCCAGACAGCGGACGTACGAATAGCCCTAGAACTGCACCAACCGTCCCTCCAGACAGCGGACGCACGAACAGCCCTAGAACTGTACCAACCAACCCTCCAGACAGCGGACGCACACAGGCCAAGTGCCCGCCTGGCACTCAGCCCTAGAACTGCACCAACCGTCCCTCCACACAGCAGACGCACGAACAGCCCTAGAACTGCACCAACCGTCCCTCCAGACAGCGGACGCACAAACAACCCTAGAACTGCACCAACCAACCCTCCAGACAGTGGACACACACAGGCCGAGTGCCCGCCTGGCGCTCAGCCCTAGAACTGTACCAACCATCCCTCCACACAGCAGATGCGTGAGAGTGAGAGGGCTCTGGGAAAACCCACCACACTTCCCAAGTGCCCTGTACAAATTTCCAGATTCCAGAAAAGGTGCAGAGAAGCTACCAGGAAATAATGTTTCTGATGTGCTTACACTGTTACATTTCACAGGTAAAAAGCTAACAGGCCGGGCGCGGTGGCTCACGCTTGTAATCCCAGCACTTTGGGAGGCCGAGGCGGGCGGATCACAAGGTCAGGAGATCGAGACCACGGTGAAACCCCGTCTCTACTAAAAATACAAAAAAATTAGCCGGGCGTGGTGGCGGGCGCCTGTAGTCCCAGCTACTCGGAGAGGCTGAGACAGGAGAATGGCGTGAACCCGGGAGGCGGAGCTTGCAGTGAGCCGAGACTGCACCACTGCACTCCAGCCTGGGTGACAGAGCGAGACTCCATCTCCAAAAAAAAAAAAAAAAGCTAACAGACCCGTTACATGTCAACTAAATAAGCTGAGGCCAGGCGTGGTGGCTCAAGCCTGTAATCCCAGCACTTTGGAAGGCTGAGGCGGGAAGATCACTTGAGCCCAACAGTTCGAGACCAGCCTGGGCAATTCAAGAAGACCCTGTCTGTACTCAAAATAAAAAAATTAGCTGGGCGTGGTGGTACACACCTGTAGTCCCTGCTAGTTGGGAGGCTGAGATGGGAGGATCACTTGAACCCAGCTCAAAGACTGCAGTGAGCTGTGATCGTGCCACTGTACTCTAGCCTGGCAACAGTGACATCCTGTATCCAATAAACAAATAAATAAACTTCAGAAGTAGCTAAGATCTCTGGTTAAATACTTGGTAGAAAACTGAGCAATTACTTAAATTTCAAGATCCCACTAAATTAGATCAACCATCTTGAATTCAGCAATTTGTTAGCGTACAACTCAATTAAACTTTATCTGCTATAACTAGGAGACCCTGAATGGAAAAGCAGCAATGACTTTTTTCTCTAATATATAGAGTTCTTTTAAAAAAAAGTAGCTTATGGCGAAAGCTGGTATCAAGAGGCCTCGGACTGTACAAGGTGCCTTCTGTGCAACCCTCTCATGGAATAAGCTCACAATTAAGGTGCAAGGCCCGAGGCCCACAGGTCTGGTGAGCCCGGCCGCCTGGTGACTCAGTGCAATCTGATCCCAAAACAGCTGCTCCTGACCCCAGAGACGAGCCTCCTGTGACAAAGCCAGCCCAATGGGGGCGTGGCCCAGGCCACGTGAGCACCACCCTCAGGACGGGTGACCTCAGGGAACCCCACTCGGGAGGACGCAGGAAACGCACCTCCGACGTGGCAAGTGCGGCCCTAAGAGCCTCCCTCCACCCACCTCTGCTCACGGGGCTGAGCCATGGTCCCCACAGAATGTGCCTTGTCAGTCCACATCTCGGCCAGTCCTTCCAGCCAGAGCTGAGGTATTTCTATGTCGAGTTATTAAAACCTGACCTGTTTCCCTATTTTTCAGAGGAAACCAGGTCAAACCCATCTTTCAGGATGTAGAGTGCTAATTCAGGGCTGCACTGACTCATGACTGACGCAGTCTCCCGAGACGCGGCCCCCTCCACCCTCAGTCACGCGGCAGGGCCCGGTCAACCTCCTTCTTCCTGCGTCCTTTCCATGCCTTGTTGGGATGGTGATTGATGGCCGTCATCTTCATGGGCTCTACAAGAGGCCGCGGTGTGGCAGGTGTTACGGGCTGAGAACTCGGAGTGTGGGGCGTCTGCATGTGGATGGTCACAGGCCACGGGGAGCGTGTCCTCAGGTCACTTCCTAACTGAATTGGAATTAGAGGCATTTGCTGGTAAAAGTAACTCCCTTAACTGGACCCCCTCTAAGTGACTCATGAGCAATGGACCAGTCTCCTGCCTTCCTCAACAAAAGTGGTGGGGGAAACCGGGGAGGCAGATGTGGAGTGCAGGCTTTGGGCAGGGAGGCCTGGGATGGGATCTCAGACTTGCGGCGGACTGTGTACAAGCTACTTAATCCCCACCAGTCTCGGCCTCCTCCAAGGAAAAAGACGACAATGTGCACGACATTTTCAATGCCCAGACGGACTCGCACCCCGTGGTCACTGCCCCACAGCAGGGAGCTTTCATTTTGTGTCACGGGCCTGGAGGCCTCGGTGGCTGCAGAAGGCTCCACGCCAACCCCAGTCTTTCCATTTCCACCTTCATGCTCACCAGGGAACTCAGCCATGGGTTCACAGGTCTGCTGGCCATTCCCGGCTCTATTTTGTAAATTGCCTGTTAGGCACATTCTTCACCTGATGTTCTGCTGAGCTGTTTCTTTTTCTGCTTGGATTTTTTTTTTTTTTTTTTTTTTTTTTTGGAGACAGAGCTTCACTCTTGTTGCCCAGGCTGGAGTACAATGGTGCAGTCTCGGCTCACTGCAACCTCTGCCTCCCAGGTTTAAGTGATTCTCCTGCCTCAGACTCCCAAGTAGCTGGGATTACAGGTGCACGGCACCACGCCCAGCTAATTTTTGTATTTTTAGTAGAGACAGGGTTTCACCATGTTGACCAGGCTGGTCTCGAACTCCTGACCTTAGGTGATCCACCCACCTCAGCCTCCCAAAGTGCTGGGACTACAGGCATGAGCCACCATGCCCTGGCTTTCTGCTTAGATTTTTAGAAATTCACACAGTCCAGATGCTAACCCTTTGTTAATTATATGGATCAAAGATACTTTCTCAAACCAGCAGCTTATCTTTTTACTTTGCTTATGATGTCTCTTACCAAAATTAGTTTTTAAATTTTCATGTAATTAAAATTATCGATGCCTTTTATGCTTTTTGAATTATGTTCAAGAACTTCTCCTCTACTCCCACATGACACGACTGTTCTGTATTTTTTTCTCTGAGTTTCAAAGTTTTACTTTTTTACATGAGTCTTAAATCCATCTGGAAATGAAATAAGGGTTTAATTTTGTTTTCTTCCATACAGTCAACTGTCACTGAATTATGTTTTAAACAGTCTTTTTCTCATTAATTGATGCATCTCACAAAAGACATCCCCATAAATTAATAGATCCACAGACTGGTTGATTTCTATCTGGCTTCGCAATTCTGTTTCATTGGTCTGTTTATCCATTCATAACCTAATACCACACCATTTTAATTATTAGAGCATTATAATATATCCCCAGTGTTCTTCTTTCAAGCCTTCTCGGCTTGGCTTTGCCCTTGATTATTCCATATGATTAAGCCATCCTTGGATTTCTGGAAAAAACTATCTCCAAACTAAAAAAATACTTCATAAACATCTATTCATAATCATCTATAGATTCAAGTTGCTAATATTAATAATTAACAATTACATACTTCTATTCATCAGTGAGATTAGCCTGTATGGTGTGAAGACTATACTAGCTTCATAACATGAAGTGATGAGCAGTTTCTTTTTTTTATTTTCTGCAAGATTGATTAATTAATCAGTTATTTAGACAGGGTCTTGCTCTGTCACCCAGGCTGGAGTGCAGTGGCACTACCACAGCTCACTGCAGCCTCGACCTCTTTAGCTCAAGTGATCCTCCCACCTCAGCCTCCCGGGTAGCTGGGACCACAGGCATGCACCACCCAACGTGCTAGGATTACAGGTATGAGCCACAAGGTTTATTTTTAAAAAACAGGAATTAATCACAGCGCTTTGGGAGGCCAAGTTGGGAGGACTACTTGAGGCCAGGTGTTCAAGGCCAGCCTGGGCAACATAGCAAGACTCTGTCTCTACAAATAAAAAAAAAAATCAACTAGGCATGGTGGTGCCCACCTGTGGTCCCAGCTACTCAGAAGACTGAGGTGGAAGGATCACTTGAGCTAACGAGTTCGAGGCTGCAGTGAGCCATGATCACACCACTGCACTCCAGCCTGGGTGACAGACTGAGACCCTGTCTCTAAAAAATACAATAAAATGGCCAGGTGCAGTGGCTCACACCTGTAATCCCAGCACTTTGGGAGGCCAAGGTGGGCGGATCACCTGAGGTCAGGAGTTTGAGACCAGCCTGGCCAACATGGTGAAACCCCGTCTCTTACTACAAATACAAAAATTAGCCAGGCGTGGTGGCAGGCGCCTGTAGTCCCAGCTTACTCGGGAGGCTGAGACAGGAGAATGGCATGAACCCGGGAGGCAGAGCTTGCAGTGAGCTGAGATTGTGCCACTGCACTCCAGACCGGGCGACAGAGCGAGACTCCGTCTTGAAAAAAATAAATAAATAAAACAATAAAATAAAAACATTAAAAAGCAGGAGTTACCTGTAACCCAGTGTGCCCACGCACACACCCATCAGATGTTCTATTTTCTCTCTCAAGTCAACTTCGTTAGGCTTTTTTTTTTCTCAGAATTATCCATTTCTGTCTCTTCATTTTCTTCTTTTGATTCTTAAAAATCTCTACAAATCTTCAAACTACAGCACCTTTTCATTTCCACTATATCTTATCCATTTTTTTTTTTTTCTGAGATAAGAGTCTCACTCTGTCGCTCAGGCTGGAGTGCAATGGCATGATCTTGGCTCACTACAACCTGCTCTAAACCCATGAACGCACCATTCACCACTGCACCATAGGCTTGAAATGGGGGAACTGTGGGATATGTGGATTATACCTCAACAAAGATTTCTCTTCAGTGTCTGTGCTTTTATGTATGTGTGTATGTATGTATGTTCGTATATACTTGAGACAGGGTCTTGCTTGCCCTGCTGCCCAGGCCTAAGTGCAGTGGTGTGATCTCGGCTTTCTGCAACCTCTGTCTCCCGGGTTCAGGCAATTCTCCTGCTTCAGCCTCCCAAGTAGCTGGGCCTACAGGCACCCGCCACCACGCCAGGCTAATTTTTGTATTTTTAGTAGGGATGGGGTTTCACCATGTTGGTCGGGCTGGTCTCGAACTCCTGATGTCAAGTGATCCTCCTGCCTCAGCCTCCCAAAGTGTTGGGATTACAGGCGTGAGCCACCGCACCTGGCTACATTTTTTTCTTATCAGTCTTGCCAGAGGTTTGTCTATTTATCAGTTTTCCCAAAGAACCAGATTTTTGTCTCAGTTTATCTTTTCTTTTGTTTCTCTGTTTCTCTGTCACTAATTTACAGTCTTTCATGTGTATGTTTATATTGGTCTATAAAAACTCTGGAAATACATACATCAGACTGATGATAACAGCTACCTCTGAGTAGGAGATAAATGGGAATGTGCCAGTGAAGGCGGGTCGTCACTTTTATTTAAATTTTTATTTTGGCCGGGCGCGGTGGCTCACACCTGTAATCCCAGCACTTTGAGAGGCCGAGGCGGGCGGATCACGAGGTCAGGAGATCGAGACCATCCTGGCTAACACAGTGAAACCCTGTCTCTACTAAAAATACAAAATATTAGCCGGGCGAGGTGGCGGGCGCCTGTAGTCCCAGCTACTCGGGAGGCTGAGGCAGGAGAATGGCGTGAACCCCGGGGGGCGGAGCCTGCAGTGAGCCGAGATTGCGCCACTGCACTCCAGCCTGGGCAACAGCAAGACTCTGTCTCAAAAAAAAAAAATAATAAAATAAATAAATAAATAAATAAATTTTTATTTTTAGAGATGGGAGGGGTCTCACTTTGTTGCCCAGGCTGGTCTCAAACTTCTAGGCTCAAGTGATCCTCTCACCTTGTGGCCTCCCAGATGCTGGGATTATATGTCAGCTACTCTGCCCGGCCCTGTTTTTTTTTTTTTTTTGAGATGGAGTCTCGCTCCGTCTCCCACGCTGGAGTGTAGTGGTGTGATCTAGCTCACTGCAACCTCAGCCTCCCGGGTTCAAGCTGATTCTTGTGCCTCAGCCTCCTGAGTAGCTGGGATGACAGGCGCCCGCTACCACACCTGGCTAATTTTTGTATTTTTAGTGGAGATGGGGTTTTGCCATGTTGGCCAGGCTGGTCTTGAACTCCTAACTGCCTGCCTTGGTCTCGCAAAGTGCTAGGATTACAGGCGTGAGCCACGGCTCCTGGCTGTCACTTTTTATTCTATAAAAAGTACTGTAGTTTTTGAACTTCTGAAATGAGAATATATCTGTGTATTTCTTGTATAACTTAAAAGCAGCAATTAAGAGCAGGATAACAGTGGCACTGAAATGACCTAGTTTGGGTAACTATAACTTAGAGAAAGACATATATTTGCCTCTTTTCTCTGCCACTGGGAGAGCTCTGCCAGGACCGGAATAACCCCTTTTCCTCCCATGATCCTAAAAGTTTAGTTTTTATACTTTCTTTTCTTTTTGAATCCAGACCTATTTGTACTGCAGTTTCTTTCAACTTAATCTCATAATGAATATCGGAAATGACGTCTTAGGGACTGAAAACGCGTCTGTCCATCACACCAGCACGGCGGGGCCTGCTCCTGCTCTAGGTTGGTGCTGAGCCCTCTGACCTGAGCTCTCACCTGCTGCTGCTTGAGGTCTGCCCTCCGCAAAGACAGGAACTCGTGTGTGCTCACCGATGTTGCCCACACCCCTGAACGGCACCCAGAACATGACAGGTTTTCAACAATGTGGGCTGCAAAGAACTGCATGGCCCACAGCTGTGAAGATTCACTGTGATTTGCACTCGGACATAACTGAAGCAGGCCGTGAGCCCGTTTCCACGTCCTGCCAGTCCCACATTTGGATGTCTCCTAACTCCATCTGCCTCTAATTTCACCATTCCACCTGGTGCAGGTGTTCACCAAACTGAGCTGAGACAGCCGGCATCCTTTCCACCCTGCGAGGCCCTGCCTGCTGCTGCTGCTGCACTGGGTCCCTGGCCTCCAGCCGGGTCAACAGCTCTTCCCACTCCTGGGAGCTCCGTGGGGCTCCCTTCCTCTGGGGCGGCTCCATCAGGCTGGTCTCTGGCATCCCCATTTCTGCGCCCTTGGGTTGAGGTGGCACCGATTCCTCCCTGCCCTTAACGATGCACTTGAGCTTTGCCCTGTCCATGAGGACACACACAATGGTCTGTGAGTCACACAGCCGGGATCTGAACCAGGCTCTGCCACGTACAGCGGTGGCCAGGCCAGCACGCAAATTCTCCCAGCCTTCGGTGTCCTCACCCCAGAAATGGGGTGGGTGACTATGTCCGTGTGGTGTGGCTGTCATGAGGACGAGCGCACCTCAGCAGGAAACTGGCACATGCCGTGTGCTCACCAGGCAGGAGCTGGAGCCACACCCCCCCAGGCTCCAAACACTGAGGGCTGGCCCGGCTGCCCCTCACGTCTCCGCTGCCCTGCAGGATGAGCACGCAGCCCCCTTGACCCAGCACCACAGTCAGGCTGGGGAAGGGCAGAGTGGTCTCAGCCCCAGGCCCTGCCCGCCCGACTGCTCCTCAACTTCTCTTCCCAAGTGACCAGAGCCGGCAGCTCATCGTCTGCACTGGCCTTCACCATAACCCGTGGATAACTTATTCACTAATAAATACATTTTAATTATTAAATAATTAAACATTAATACATAGAAAAGTGGAAAGGTTTGAAAAGAATGGGTTTCACCTTAAAAAGTAAGTAATTACTTAAAAAGTAACTATGGATATATATAGCGCAATTATTATGCTCTTACTAGTATTCACAAACTCAGTAACAAATACATGCATAAAACCAAGATAGCCTCTCAGAGATTCTGTGATCAATACAAACTACACCATGGCCCTCAATGGACACAGAAGTTACCAACTGAGGAAGGGGTGAGCCAACCACACAGCCCCAGCTGCCCGCAAGGGCCAAGAGATGGCAAAAGGCCTCTGCCGGCCCAGGAGCAAGCAGCTGCTACAGTGGCTGGAACCTGGCCACTCACATGGGTTTCTCCTTTTCAACTCAATGTCAAAGCAATTTTTTTACTGCAAAAAGATTTTTGGCCAGGCATGGTGGCTCATGCCTGTAATCCCAGCACTTTGGGAGCTGAGGCGGGTGGATTACCTGAGGTCAGGAGTTTGGGACCAGCCTGACCAACATGGTGAAATTCCATCTCTACTAAAAATACAAAATAAGCCGGGCATGGTAGCACACACCTGTAATCCCAGCTGCTTGGGAGGCTGAGGCAGGAGATCACTTGAACTCTGGAGACAGAGTTTCCAGTCAGCCGAGATCACACCACTGCACTCCAGCCTGGGCATCAGAGCGAGACTCCGTCTCAAAAAAAAAGATTTTTAACCTTTTAACCTCATCTCCCAAACAATTCAACCATGTTTTAATTCAATTTTGATTTCTCAGCGGAATCATTTTGGCAGCACCAGAAACAGGACAGTTCAGGCATACCACAGGGATTTTCAACATACCTGGCACTATTCTTCCAACAAGAGCGTCTAACAGCCAAAAAGATTCTTCTTCACTATTTGTTATAAGAATCAGATATCCTGCTACAAAATTCATTCCCTGAAATTAGAAAAATGAGAAACAGAAATTCACATTGAGTTTTAAGCCCCCATTCGATTCTGCAATCATTTGGCCACGAACTACCCAGTTTCCATTTCTCTTGCTTCTCCCTAAAACCTGCATAATTCCAGAATGATCCTTTAGTAGAACTCTAGAGTCACTAAATACCTACCGTCTAGTAACGTGTTTAGTCAAACTTACGTGAAGAAAAGTAAAAGCAAAAGGAAACAGTTTAAAGAAATCCTGAATACTAAAATCAAAGACACTTCCACTAATGGTAGCCTTGTGATAACATAACTTACCATTGCTTTCTAAAGAAATTACTATATATCAACAGCATGAAACTCTCTAACAGAGAGAAAACTATACCGATGACCACATTTTATAAAAACCATAAGGAACATGTTCTGACATGCGGGTGTTGGGAGAATTTCGTGGTGGAGACCCTTTAGGGAAATCCATGTGCACGTCTGCCAAAGGGCGGGTGCTGCCTCAAACATCACGTATGTGACCCTCTCCATCAAGGGCAGCCCCAGACCCTGGGGTCTTTGCAGCCGTGAGTCAGCGCCATTTCCAGGGGACTGCGTTTTACATGACTGAAATTATCTCCTTTGTCACTCATTTGTAATTTCTAAAGTAAGTATTTCTCTAGTAATAAGGGAAAAGAATCCAGCTTCTGCCAACTCACAAGATCAATTCATGTGATCGGAAGTGTGGAGGGGCAGCTGCAGAGAACGATGCTGGCAGCAACACGGCGGCTTCAGTCTCACAGGGATGTGGCACTGTTCACCCGGAGCCAAAGCACTGGCGGACAGGCACGCAGCCCTACACGTCCCTTGACCTGGACCTCCCCTTAAGAACAGACCCTAAGAGTTTGACTCAAAAAGCAAAAGTAACCAGTGCAGAGATCACGTTCCAGAAGATGACGATGGAAGCTCTGGGAAGAACCGACTGCTTCGAGCTGATGACGGAAATGCTGGGAAGACCTCTGCGGCCAAAGGCAGACCCGGGAAGACCTCTGCGGCCAAAAGCAGACCCAGGAGGATTTTTGTGGCTGAGAGCGGACCCGGGAGGACCTCTGTGGCTGAGAACGGACCCGGGAGGACCTCTGTGGCTGAGAACGGACCCGGGAGGATCTCTGTGGCTGAGAACGGACCCCTTTGAGTGGACGGTGCTACTGGACCTGGGAGAGGGCGACCATGTGGACAGTGTGGACACATGGAAATGCAGGTGGGTGATCATCGTGGAGAAAAAGCAGAACATGGCCGGGCACAGTGGGGGATCCCAGCACTGTGAGAGGTGGAGGCAGGAGGATCGCCTGAGCTCAGGAGTTCGAGACCAGCCTGGGCAATGTGGCGAGACCCCGATCTCTACAAAACATACAAAAATTACTCGAGCGTGGTGGCACACCTGTGGTCCCAGCTACTCAGGAGGCCAAGGTGGGAGAATCACTTGAGCACAGGAAGTTGAGACTGCAGTGAGCCAAGATCACACCACTGCACTCCAGCCTGGGTGACAGAGCGAGACCGTGTGCGCCGTGTAACTCTACACGTATGCCACGCATTGAACTGTGTCCTCCGCCCCAAAATCCATCTGTTGAAGTCCTAACCCCTAGTACCTCAGATTGGGACCTTGTTTGGGAAAAAGACTGCTGCAGATGTCATTACGGATGGGGTCATGGAGGAGTTGGTGGGCCCTATCCAAGCCTGGTGTCCTTGTCTCAGGCGGAGCTTTAGAACACAGGCACGCACAGGAGAACGCACGTGGAGATGGAGGCAGAGACTGGAGTAGTATTGCCACCCGCCAAGGGGCACCCAGGTCTGCCAGGAACCAGAAGAGCCAGAGCAAGGCCTGGGACAGTCCATCCGTCACAGCCTCAGAAAGAACCCGCCCCGCAGATGCCGCGACCTCTAATACACAGCTTCCAGAGCTGAGAGAGAATTTGTTTCCACTGTTTACCAGGCTGTGGCATTTCCTTAGGGGCCCACAGCCAGCTAACAGGTGCACATCTCTGCACACACATGTATGTATGTGCCTGTAGGTTCCAAAAGCCAGCTGTGCTCTGGCATTCTGTTAGTATGTAACATTGTGTTTGTGCTTTGTTTTTTAAGAATAGAGATGGGGTCTTGCTGTATCGCCCAGGCTGGTCTTGAACTCTTGGCCTCAAGCAAACAATCCTCCTGCCTTGACCTCCCAAAGGTGGGTGGTGTGTGTTTTTTTCTTTCTCGGTTTTTTTGAGACAGGGTCTTGCTCTGTTGCCCAGGCTGGAGTGTAGTGGTGCCATCATGGCTCACTGCAGGCTTGACCTCCCAGACCCAAACGACCCTCTCACCTCAGCCCCTCGAGCAGCTGGGACCACAGGCGTGTGCCACCACACCCCACTAATTTTTAAAAATATTTTGTAGAGATGGGGTCTTGCCACCTTGCCCAGGCTGGTGTTTGCATTTTAATAAAGCTGTTTTTAAAACGCGAAGGAGCAGTAAATAGAATGATGTAGAGGGTTTCTTGCCCATTCTACTTCAACTCCAGAAGGCCAGGTTCTTGCTCCTGGATGTCATAAAAGTGAGGAATGGCAGGAATTCTGTCTGCAAAGGAGGGACTCTCCCAGCTTCAGCCGACACGGCACTGCCTGCCAGCGACAGAGCCGCACACGCACGGCACGTGGAACAGCTGGTGAGGACGGCGCGGTCCCATGGCTCTGCTGCTGGCCTTTCACAGGGCGTTGCTCATGCACACACCTGCCCTTTCTCCTCAGGAGCATTCACTCAGCCAGGTGCCAGGCCCAGGGCTGTCCAGGCAGGGGCTCCACCCTCCCGCAAACGTTCACTCAAACTGCACTTTCTGGTTGGTGCACGCCTGGCTCCCGGCTCCTACGGGAAGTCTCTGGGGGCATCACTGGGACTGCTAGGTTCAAACCACCCATCGCGACGATGTCCTTCCCCGTCCTCCTAGAAACGTTTAAGCCAGCCACAACCCCTAGGAGCCTATGAAGCACGTGGCCTGAAACGCCAGGAAAGCACTCTCCAATCCCGGTGGCAGCCATGGGCTCCAGGCTCCCAGCCACGGGGACTCACAGGCAGTCACAGGCTGTGCGCGCACCTGGAAACCCTCGTGGCAGCCAGCCCTGCTCAGATGCCTGCCCTGCCCTCGGCAAGCTCAGAGAGACTGGAACAGCACCTCCGGCGAAAGGCCCAGGCAGGACACACACAGGCTGGGAGACTGCACGGCTCCTGGCTGCCCTGCATTCCGGCCTGTTCGTTCCACCAGTTACCAACAGCAATGCCCTTAATATGCGCCCAGCTAGGTGGCCTCCGGGAGGCGCAGACTCTCCCGACTGCAGCTGCTGGTTCACACCACGGAGCCAGCCAGGGGATGACAGTGTAGACAGCAGACACTCTGGGAATGGCCTCAGAGGATGACACACACCTCACAGCACATGTACCCCATAGCACACGCACCCCACAGCGCACACACCCCACAGCACACGTATCCCATACACACACGCCCCATAGTACACACGCCTTCCAGCATACACACCCCATAGCACACATATCCCACAGCACACATACCCCACAGCATACACGCCCCATGGCACAGCACACACACCCCACATCACACATATCCCATACACACACGCCCCATAGTACACACGCCTTCCAGCACACACACCCCACAGCACATGCACCCCACAGCGCACACATCCCACAGCACACGTATCCCATACATACACGCCCCATAGCGCACCCACCTTCCAGCACACATACCCCACAACACACATACCCCACAGCACACATATCCCACAGCACACACGCCCCAGGGCACACGCACCCCACAGCACATGCACCCCACAACACGCACCCCACAGCACACGCACCCCACAATACATGCACCCCACAACACACACCCCACAGCACACGCACCCCACAACACAGCACACATGCGCCCCACGGCACTCGCCCTCAGTGTCCTGTGCTGATTCTCCTCCCGCCACCTGAGGCCGGAACGAGGTCGTCAGCTGCTGTTCCCTGTCCTCCCTGCTGGGAAATGGCGTCCGAGCCTCAGTGGGGCATCAGGACGTGGAATTCATGAACAGGGTTGACAGAGACGTGAGGCCGTCACTGCCGAGCCTGCAGCTGTGGACGGACCTGTCCTCACAGCCACCTCATGGCGTTAAAGGGTCCCGAGGCTCACCTGGCAGTAACCCACTCCCTGGTTATGGTGCCCATATGCCAGCAGCACATTGTACAGCGTCTTCTGTAAGCAGGGGTCCGTGGTCTTCCGGAACTTCACGTTGTCGGGGAAGGTCCGGTTCAGGTCTGCGGGAAATTCAGAAGGAATCACCCACGGGTTTCTGCTCCGCAAGCCTCCCACCCCTCCAGCTGCCCTGAGGGTGGCCACCTGGGTTCCATCTGAGACTTATGGACTGGTTCTCACCCTGGCCGCACAGCAGACTCAACACAGCCAGAGCGACAGGCTCACTGGGCCAGGAAGGAGGGGTGATCCTGAACTCGGGGTGGAGAGGGGCCCCAACCGTCCTTCCCGCACAGTCAGGGACGGCAGAGCAACCCCAGAGCTGGTGGCCGGGCCACGGCACTCCCTCCTTGATGCCCATCTCCTCCCGGCCCCCAGCACAGGCCTCCTGCACCTCGGACCTCGCGCGTAGCGGAGGCAACTCTGCCTCGAGGACCCAGGGTGACAGGTGGAGAGAAATGCACACAAAACTTTGGGGTGTTTTCCTAATTTCAAAGATCCAAAACAGAAGGAGAGAGAATAAACTGCGACTCCTCAGAGATAAAGGACATGGCTGAGGGCTGAGAGCTGAATAAACCTCGCATTGTCAGCTTGTGTGTGCAGGAGGCATCCCTGCTGGCCTCTTCCTTCCTTGGCACCAACCCCTCCCACTGTCCCACCCAGGCATCTCTTGGCAGGACGTGCTGGGGGACCCGGATGCCACATGGGTCCCTGAGACTAACCAAGCCTCATGCTGACCCAGTGTCAGGCCTCACCGAAGCTGACCTCCACATTAACTCTGGATGCAAGCCGAGCAGGAAGGATAACGCCGGCTTGACAACTCCACTGGTTTCTGTTCCCACTGGCCCTACCTCCATTAGAGGTGTTCGCCAGGCACCCCATGTGGTCACCAGCAGACAGCCGCTTTCTGCACAGGTTCCAAGATGGACTCACAGCAGTCCCCGCCAGCTGTGACGCTGAGATGGGTGTACACCCAGCTCTGGAGGAAACCAACCGCCTGTGGTCTCTCCATAACGGCTGTAAAATACTGTGAGTCTGTTTCCGACCTCTGGCCCCAGGCCTTATCTTCGCTTACAAAACACTAGATTTGGGCGAACATCAGTTCAATGCCTCAGAGCACATTATTTCTCATTGTGTGTTTTCTTACCAAAGAGCCTTTTTTTTTCTGGAATTCTAAACATTCCAAAAAATGGAATCAGTCAAGGGGAAGTTAGTATTTTTGCTATTTCAGACTAGAGTGAACAGCTGTGTTCATTTCTATGTAATATTTTTATTGAGTTTTTCCATATATATATATATGGAAATATATATATATATATATATATATTTGACACAGGGTCTCACTCTGTCACCCAGGCTGGAGTGCAGAGGTGCAATCATGGCTCACTGCATCCTCGACCTCCAGGGCTCAAGCGATCCTCCCACCTCAGCTTCCTGAGTAGCTGAGACTACAGGCACACACCACCATGCCTGGGCTAATTTACATATTGTTTTGTAAAGACAGAGTTTTGCCATGGTGGCCACGCTGGTCTTGAACTCCTGAGCTCAACTAATCCGCCTGCCTCAGCCTCCCGAAGTGCTGGGATTACAGGCGTGAGCCACAGCGCTAAGTTTCTTGATATGTTTTGATAACATCCTGTGGGAAAGGAGATGGCCCCATTTCCACTGTGGAGACGGAAAAGCATGGGAGCTTTCTGTCTGCACTGCGTGGCCTGGCATTGGCTCTGTGGGACTGGACCATCCACTGTGTGGCTCCTGAAAGATAACTGACCAGGTGGCTCCAATTACTAAGCACAGAACTGCCATGGATCCAGCAGCCCCACACTCTAGGTAGGAGCCCACAGCTGAAAGCAGGGACCCAGCAGAACCCACAGCTGAAAGCAGGGACCCAGCCCCACACTCCGGGTAGGAACCCACAGCTGAAAGCAGGGACCCAGCACCACACTCCGGGTAGGAACCCACAGCTGAAAGCAGGGACCCAGCAGAACCCACACTCTGGGTAGGAACCCACAGCTGAAAGCAGGGACCCAGCAGAATCCACACTCCGGGTAGGAACCCACAGCTGAAATCAGGGACCCAGCACCACACTCCGGGTAGGAACCCACAGCTGAAATCAGGGACCCAGCACCACACTCTGGGTAGGAACCCACAGCTGAAAGCAGGGACCCAGCACCACACTCCGGGTAGGAACCCACAGCTGAAAGCAGGGACCCAGCAGAACCCACACTCTGGGTAGGAACTCACAGCTGAAAGCAGGGACCCAGCACCACACTCTGGGTAGGAGCCCACAGCTGAAAGCAGGGACCCAGCAGAATCCACATACCCAGGCTCACGGCCGTGCCACCCATAACAGCCGTGCGGCAGGAGAGCCCAGGGGTCCACTGACAGATGGATAAATGAACAAAATGTGGTCTGCCCATGCGTGGAATATTATTCACCCTTAAAGAAGGAGGAAATTGTCACATGAGATGCAGCACAGAGGATCCCTGAGGACTGAGGCGAGAGAAAGGGCCCCAGCTGCTCAGGACGCAGCCCACTGGACTCCTCCTATGTAACCCTGGAGTTGCCAAAGCACGGAGACAAGCACACAGCGGGACTGCCAGGGGCTGGGCGAGGACACGGGGTTCAGTGCTTAACAATGGGGAAGCTCCCAAGAGCTTCAGCTTGGGAAAATGAAACGGTAAATTTTATATTAGGCATATTTTACCATAATTTAAAAAAAAATTCGGCCAG
Organism: Symphalangus syndactylus; assembly: GCF_028878055.3. Taxonomy (NCBI): domain Eukaryota; kingdom Metazoa; phylum Chordata; class Mammalia; order Primates; family Hylobatidae; genus Symphalangus; species Symphalangus syndactylus. The sequence continues at coordinate 6,999,193 of NC_072437.2, read as the reverse complement.
GTGGGTGGCTCACTCCTGTAACCCCAGCACTTTCGGAGGTGAAGGAGGGAGAATCCTCAGAGCCCAGGAGTTCAAGACCAAAACCCCATCTCTGCAAAAAAAATAAAAATTTAAAAATGAGCCGGGGTGGTGGCGCACACCTGTGGTTCCGACCACTTCCAGCTACGCAGGAGGCTGAGGCAGGAGGATTGCTTGAGCCTGGTAGGTCATGGCTGCAGTGAGCTGTCACTGTGACTGCACCACTACACTCCAGTCTGGGTAACAGACTGACACCTGTCTCAAAAAAAAAAATTCATCCAAAAAAACCACACAACAGAGCCTTTAAATTCATTTTTCAGACAGCAGTGCTCTGTTTTAATATGCACCCCCACCCCCACTGCACCCAAGCTCTCCCCTCTTCCCAACCTGAATCAGCGTTTCTGGCCGCCAGGCTGTGTATCTGTTTGGAGACCTTTGGCGGCAATCACTCTGTGGTCAGGATGCAGCCTCTCCCCTGGCAGCCCCAGCCCCCAGCCTGGGGAGCCCCCTCCCCACTGGCTCAGTCCTGTGGCCAGGAGACCCCCAGGAAGGGCAGCAGGATGCACCATGTCCTCCCCGTCCCAAGTCTTTCTAACCTCTCAGCACTTTAAAGCCACTGGGTTTTTTAAAATTAAGTATATTGTGTTTAAATGTGTATTTCTCAAAAACTGTTAAAATCAGAAGGGCAGATGTACTTTCTAAAAATCTCTTCAATTTAGGTTAACCAATTTTTTTTTTTTTTTTTTTTTTTTTGAGATGGAGTTTCACTCTTGTTGCCCAGGCTGGAGTGTAATGGTGCAATCCCAACTCACCGCAACCTCCACCTCCCAGGTTCAAGCGATTCTCCTGCCTCAGCCTCCCAAGTAGCTGGGATTATAGGCATGCGCCACCACGCCCAGCTAATTTTGTATTTTTAGTAGAGGCGGGGTTTCACCATGTTGGGCAGGCTGGTCTCGGACTCCTGACCTCAGGTGATCCGCCCTCCTCAGCCTCTCAAAGTGCTGGGATTACAGGTGTGAGCCACCAAGCCTGGCCTTAGGTTAATTTTGTTAGCACTCTGAACTTCTGAGAGCCAGGGACCCTATGGCTATGTGATTACTGAGAAAAATCAGAGGAGCAGGGAGTCCAGCAATTATGATAACTAGACACAAAAAAGGAAGCCCTGGTGTGCGGCCTCATGAGTGCAGCTGCGTCTGAAGGCCACGCCATCAGTGCCCGGTGTGAAGTGCGCCGGCAACAGAGGCTGCCTCTCACTGTCCTGCGAGTCTTCATGGAGCGTATCTGCTCCTTTGTGACCATTTCCTTATTAGCCAGTGAAGCACGTGAATATTTGCTGAGTGAATTACGATCATTGTTCTCCCTTTTCAAAGCCTTCAGTTTTGATTCTTTCATGGAGGAAGACGTAATTTCAAGTTAAAACCAGCAGGTGCACCGCTCACTCCTGGACGCTGAGACTAGACACTGGGTGGAAACCGGTTCCTTCCGGCCCCCGAGCCCTGCACCAGAGCCCGACCCCCACCGTCTCACCTGTCCTGATGGCGTCCTCCAGCCTGGGGTTTCTCTCTCCCTGGAGAAGCCGGTGGTAGTAGCCGGGATTCTGGTCCATCTGAGCCTGGGCCCCACTCAGCGCCATCCAGACGCGGGCACGGTGCTCCAGCGGGACCCCTTTCCGGACATAGCGCTTCACTGATGGCCGAGAGGACAGCGTGTGAGCTGGACCAGGGGCCTGCGGGGCCCACGCGTTCCTGCCACACTTTCCACTCTCACCAGTTCTCTTCTTAAATCAAATATTAAAGAGACCCAGAACTTCGTCCATCTCCACCAAAACTGGTACATATACGCCTTTAAAAATTCTGCTCTCCTCTCCCTCTCAACAGAGCACAAATCAGACTGGCTACAGAACCACCCCCACGCCCACTTCACCATTCAATGCAGGTGGTCAGGAAACAGAGCCGCGGTCAGATGGCTGCTCTGCAAAGCTTCCTGGGAGCTGTGCAGAGGAGCAGCAAAGGGGCAAAGCAGTGAGAGGCCCAGCTGAGAACAAGGAGGCCAGCTGGGTTCAGCTGTGAGCACCTCAGGTGGGACGCCACAGCTGGGAGAACACAGTTTTAGTGGCAGACGTCACTGTCCAACTTGTGCAGTTAATCTCTATATAGTGAAAGCTACTCCATTTTGTAGGGATATTTTAATTGACAATAAAAATGTGAAAAAGTAATTAGTAATTTTAATGGCCACAGAAACATATAGGGACAGAAGCCAAAAGCCATGAGCTATCCTCATTAGTCAATACTAATTTCTTAGGTAGATGGAAAAGATACGTATGGCTAACATCTGAAGTAATTGTGTTAAGTCTAAAGCTGCGACACTGTGCTCTTAACCTACAAAACAGTTAATTTTCAAAGCAAATATCTAAAGTTTTGCTGTTTTCCTTTGATACTACACTATACATATTTTATTTTATTTTATTTTATTTTATTTTTTTCGAGACGGAGTCTTGTTCTGTCGCCCAGGCTGGAGGGCAATGGCACAATCTCAGCTCACTGCAACCTCCGCCTCCCAGGTTCAAGCAATTCTCCTGCCTCAGCCTCCTGAGTAGCTGGGATTACAGGCAGCTGCCACCATGCCTGGCTAATTTTTGTATTCTTAGTAGAGACAGGATTTCACCATGTTGGCCAGGATGGTCTTGAACTCTTGACCTCATGATCCGCCCACCTTGGCCTCCCAAAGTGCTGGGATTACAGGCGTGAGCCACTCTGCCTGGCCCTGCACATATTTGAAAAGAAACCAATATTTTAAAAGAAACCATACTTTACAAAAGAAAAGGCATATGCAATTTGTAAAATTCTATAAGCTGCCATAAAAAAAAAAAACTGAGGCACCAGCTGTATTTAGCAGATAAAAACTCATAACTCTATAGGCTACAGTCAAGAAAAGCACTATAGGGTAAAACTTTATGAGCTCAAATTCCAAGGTGACCCATAATGTATGATCATCTGGACACGAGCAGATGACCCTGTGCTATGTGATTACTGAGAAAATCAGGCTGTGGGAGGACAGGCCCTTGTCTGTCCACTGGGCCTCCCACTCCCGGAAGGGAAACTGGGAGGCAGTAACGAGCAGATGACCCTGTGCTATGTGATCACTGAGAAAATCAGGCTGTGGGAGGACAGGCCCTTGTCTGTCCACTGGGCCTCCCACTCCCGGAAGGGAACCTGGGAGGCAGTAATTGCTCACTAAATACGTGACAAATGATACAAGGACAACGAGAGAAGACCCAGAGAAAGAAAACAGACACTAATGTCATCCACTGAAAGCCAAAGAATCCCTCTTAAGGCCGGGCGCAGTGGCTCACGCCTGGAATCCAGCACTTTGGGAGGCCGAGGTGGGTGGATCACGAGGTCAAGAGATCGAGACCATCCTGGTCAACATGGTGAAACCCCGTCTCTACTAAAAATACAAAAATTAGCCAGGCACGGTGGCTTGCATCTGTAGTCCCAGCACTTTGGGAGGCCAAGGCGGGTGGATCACGAGGTCAAGAGATCGAGACCAGCCTGGCCACCATGGTGAAACCCCATCTCTACTCAAAATACAAAAATTAGCTGGGTGTGATGGCTTGTATCTGTAGTCCCAGCTACTCGGGAGGCTGAGGCAGCAGAACAGTCTGAACCTGGCAGGTAGAGGTTGCAGTGAGCCAAGATCACGCCACTGCACTTCAGCCTGGCAACAGAGTGACACTCTGTCTCAAAAAAAAAAAAAAAAAGAATGCCTCTTAAGAAACCCTCTTTGCTGGTGTAGAAACATATTTGAGGATCACATCTCAGGTAACAACATCTCAGCACACTTGGTTTATGGTTTATTCACACTGATTACGGGAACATGAAAAACAAGTTTTGCTTTATTTTTAAAATTCTACCAAAGACACCAATAATTCAGCCTGACTTTTCCTCCAAGTTAGTACGATTCATACTGAGGTTTGCTGTAGGTCTCATGACCCTCCGAGGGCAGCTTGACCAGGAATGCTCTGAATGAGTTCTTAGTCATTCTGTGCTAAACAACAGTAGGAGACGGTGAGTCCCAGCACAGGCAGGGACTGTTCTAACTGAGAGGGACAGAAGCAGACAGGAGAGGCCATGCAAAAACCAGTGGTACTTCTACAAACTAATAATGAATGACTGGAAATCACATATTTAAAACTGGGGCCTGGCGTGGTGGTTCATGCCTGTAATCCCAGCACTTTGGGAGGCTGAGGTGGGTGGATCACCTGAGGTCAGGAGTTCAAGATCAGCCTGACCAACATGGCAAAACCCCGTCTCTACTAAAAAAATACAAAAATTAGCCGGGCGTGGTGGCAGGTGCCTGTAATCCCAGCTACTTGGGAGGCTGAGGCAGGAGAATCGCTTGAACCTGGGAGGTGGAGGTTGCAGTGAGCTGAGATTGCACCACTGCACTCCAGCCTGGGAGACACAGAGAGACTCCATCTCAACAAATAAATACATAAAAATAAAAAAATAAAATTGGCATCATTTACAATAGCAACAAGAAATAAAAGGAGAAATACTTAGGTAAAAATCTAATGAAGTATTTGCAGGATCCAAATGCTGAATGCTGCAAAAGAAATCAAATAAGACTGAAATAAACTAATAGATACAACATGTTTACGGATTGCAAGGCTGACTCTTAAGACGTCAGTTCTTCCAAAGTTGATCTACAAATTCCTATATACACCTCCTTATCACTGTTCCAGGAAAAAATACTTTGTAGACAATGACAAGCTGATTCTAAACTTTATATGCAAAGTGAAAAGAACCAAAACAATTTTGAAAATGAAGTTGGAGGAGACGTATTATCTGATTTTATGCTTTACTATAAAACTACAGTAAGACAGACAATGTGGTACTGGAAAAAAGTTAGACAAATGGAATAATGGGATATAATAAGGAATCCAGAAAGAGACCCACACAAACAGAACCAATTGCTTTTTGATAAAGGTGCAAAGGAAATTTAATGCAGACAGAATAGTCCATCTACAAAAGAATGACTAAAATAAAAAAACACCAACAATATGAAGCGCTGGCGAGAATGTGGAGCAATGAGAACACTCATACATTTGTGGTGGGAATGCAAAATTTACAGCCACATTGGAAAGATGGTTTGTAATTTCTTACTAGTTAGTTAAACATACACTTATCATATGACCCAGCAATCCCATGCAAAGTGTTTAGTCAAGATAAATGAAGACTAAGTTCACACAAAAGCCTGTAGGCAAATGTTTATAATGTTGGCTTTACACATTCCAAATGTCTTCTGCTGATGAATGGATTTTTAAAAATTGTAGTACATCCATAAATGAAGTACCTCAGCAATAAAAAGGAAGGAACTATTGACACATACGAGGTCCTGGATGGATCTCCAACCCATTAGGTGAAAGAAACCAGACTCAAAGGCTACAATCTGTATGATTCCACTAATGACACCACAGAAATGGCTGAACTACAGGAATGGGGAAGAGCTCAGTGATGTGGGCAGTGGGCTGACTTCAAAGGACAGGATTGTTGAAGGCGACAGAATCTTGACTGTGGTGATGATTGCCTAGCCGCGTGTTTGTCCAAATTCACAGAACCATATACTGTTAAGAGTGAATTTCACTGTAAATTGTTAAAATTATTTGACAGGCCAGGTGCAGTGGCTCATGCCTGTAATCCCAGGAGACCCCATCTCTACAAAAAACTCTTAAAAATTAGCTGGGCATGGTGGTGCACACCTGTAGTCCCAGCTACTCTGGAGGCTGAGGTGGGAGGATTGCTCCTCTAGGCTGCAGTGAGCTATGATCGTCCCACTGTCCTCCTGCCTGGGTGACAGAGCAAGACTCTGTCTCGATAATAACAATAATATCAAAGTTGTTTTTAAGGGAAAGGTCAAAATGGCTAAACGCACCAGCTCTGAAGTCAGACACTCTGCTCCGCTATGACTTGCAGGCTCTAGACCCTGAGCGTGCCTCGGTTTCCTCATCGTGAAGTGAACACAAGGCACCAAGCCTGCACCCGAGGCCCCCTAGCAGCTCTGGCAGTTGGAGCAACACCCGGAAGCTTCACAGAACAAAGAATTCTGCGACTTTTTGATAAGTTTGTTATCTGGATTTACACTGTTTCTTTCTAGAAGAAAGAAAATGGTTTACTTGTCCTCACAGACTGACACTTTCCCAAGGGCAGGGCTAACCCACAGAGCATCACTAACGTTTGGAGAAGTATAAAATATCAAGTCAAAACAGTTGGGAAATTTTTAAAAAGAAGCTACATCCAGAGAACTGACGTCCATCTGTCTACCCTGACAAAGTTAGGCAAATCCCCAGTTTTTCAGTGTATCTTTGAAAATATGTTTTCTCACGCGGTGGCTCACGCTTGTAATCCCAGCACTTTGGGAGGCCGAGGGGGGCGGATCACGAGGTCAGGAGATCGAGACCACGGTGAAACCCCGTCTCTACTAAAAAATACAAAAAATTAGCCGGGCGCGGTGGCGGGCGCCTGTAGTCCCAGCTACTCGGAGGCTGAGGCAGGAGAATGGCGTGAACCCGGGAGGCGGAGCTTGCAGTGAGCCGAGATTGCGCCACTGCACTCCAGCCCGGGCGACAGAGCGAGACTCTGTCTCAAAAAAAAAAAAAAAAAAAAAAAAAAAAAAAAAAAAAAAAGAAAATATGTTTTCTCGATTTAACTTAGGTGGTGTTAATATTCTAAGCCACCAGGAAGGAGGTCTCCAAGAAGCCAACGGCCCTGAAGCTGCTTCCCTGCAGACGTCTCTTCTCGAGATGGAGAATGAAATAGGAATTCAACAGGACTAAGTTTGTTGAATTTAGTCTTTCCAGGGAGGAAGGGGAAGCTGTCTTCCTAAGGGCTCCTGGTGGACATTTGCTACGGAAAAAGGAAAATACAATATTTATTGTGCCCACCAAGAGTGTGATCAGGCAGAATACGTAATAACTGTCCTTTAAGACATGTGGAATGCTGAGATTGGTAGATGATTGCGTTTCTGGAGACTTTAACATGGGGAGCGCAGAAGAAAATCCTCCAAAAACAGAAGAAAGAACTCTATCGCTGTCAGCCTAGAATACCTGGCAGGAAGAAGTTGTATTCCTGTTTTTGGAATAACTCGTCCACTCCAGTTTTATGCCTGACCCTCCACTCTTGGGGCTCTGCCAGTGCTCATGGGCACCCTGATGGTCACACTGGAACCCAGGCCCCAGGCCAGTAGAGACATACGCGATCACTGACTCCATGTGCCTCCCACCGGAGTCACCAGCATCCCTACTCCCTGCAGAACAGGCCCACAGCCCTGTGGCTCCCACCCCTCAGGCTGAGGCTCATATGGGATCAAAGAGATATATTTGCTCACAGACCCATTTATGCCGGTGATGCTTGCTACCATAATTACACAGTCCAATTAACATTACATAAATCAGCCCAGTGTGGTGGCTCATGCCTGTCATCCCAGCACTTTGGGAGGCTGAGGTGGGCGGATCACTGGAGCTCAGGAGTTCGAGACCAGCCTGGCCAACAAGGCAAAACCCATCTCTACTAAAAACACAAAAATTAGCCGGGCATGGTGGCGGGTGCCTGTAATCCCAGTTACTCAGGAGGCTGAGGCAGGAGAATTGCTTGAACCTGGGAGGCAGAGATTGCAGTGAGCCGAGATTGCGCCGCTACCCTCCAGCCAGGCTGACAGAGCTAGACTTTGTCTCAAAAAAAAAAAAAAAAAAAAAAAAGTGAAAACAAAACTGTTGAATTAGGTGTAAAATAATTGCGAAGGATTGGGGAAAAGAATAAAAATCTGGAGGATTTTGCATCTGGATTGCTTTTTTCCTTTTCCCTGCTCTTCCCAGAACCCCCTCCCAAGTCCGTATTGGAAGGTGGGGGCAATGCGCTGAGGGGTTTCCTAAAAAGGAAAATACGGAACCCAAGTTAGCAGCCCCTAGTCAAAGAAAAGGAGAGTGACAGGACAGACCCAAACGACAAAGGCAAAGACAGGAGAATGATTGTGCAGTTGTGTTTTCTGTAAAAACAAAAAGTTTATGCACAACCATACATCTTTCAGATTCTCTGCTGTAACCAACCTCCAGGTCACACCCACAGGACTTCCCACGGACTTCCCCTGCTCTTAAAGCAAACTGCAGAACCAAGCGTGGACTTCTGCTCCTGGGGGGACGGAAGGACAGTCCCCTGTGGTCATCTCTATAGGAGATGGGGGCCATGGGTGGGAGAGAAACTCCCTGTGGCACTTTGTAGCCCTCAGCATGATTGAAGTGTTTACCATGTACATAAATTATGCTTTTTAAGTTCACATGTCTTATATACTTTTATGTTACTTTTTAAAATTAAAAGAGTTAATTTTTAAGAATAAATCAGGCGCAGTGGCTCATGCCTGTAATCCCAGCATTTTGGGAGGCCGAGGTGGGCAGATCCCTTGAGGTCAGGAGTTTGAGACCAGCCTGGCCAATATGGTGAAATCGGTCTCTACTAAAAATAGAAAAATTAGCCTGGCGTGGTGGTAGGTGCCTGTAATCCCAGCTACTTGGGAGGCTGAAGCAGGAAAATCGCTTGAACCCAGGAGGCAGAGGTTGCAATAAGCTGAAATCATGCCACTGCACTCTAGCCTGGGCGACAGAGTGAGAAACTCTGTCTCAAAATTAAAAAAAAATAAAAAATAAAAAATAAATAAAAATAAATTAGCCAGGTGTAGTGGTGCGCACCTGTAATCCCAGCTACTCAGGAGGCTGAGGCAGGAGAATCACTTGAACCCAGGAGGTGGAGGTTGCAGTGAGCCGAGATCACACCACTGCACTCCAGCCTGGGCGACAGAGTGAGACTCTGTCTTAAAAATAAATAAATCAAAAAGAATAAATCAAAAGGAAAAATAAAGACACACGTTCCACTGGAAACATGTGAACATGCAGAGGCCACAGGGATGGGACATGATGCATTCGTGGGAAGCATATAGGATATTAGCTTCCATCTCTATAAAAAATTTAAAAATTAGTCAGTAGTGGCCGCGCCAGTGGTCCCAGCTATGCGGGAGGCTGAGAGGCGAGGATGGCTGGAGCCCAGGAGGTCAAGGCTACAGTGAGTGGTGACTGTGCCACTGCACTCAGAGGGATATCCTGTCTCAAATAAATAAATAAAAGCAAAAGTTGATCTTGTCACCTCCTGCCTGGAAAGCCTTTAACAGTTGCTTCTCTGTGCCTGGCCGTGGTCACTACACACCTCCGACCCTCCGCCCAGGTGCAGGGCCCCTGGCTTCATCTCTGTCCTTCCCCACCAGGTCCCTACTGCTCGGTCCCTCGAAGCTCAGCTGCCATTCACATCCCCCTTCTCAGGAAGCCCCCAGGACTCCCCTTTGACCCCACTTCTCTGAGTTGCTAGCGCCAGGGCACACTCCCACCAAGCCCTCACCCCAGGCAGACACTTCACTCATTCACTGAACACACAGGGAAGTCGCCCGGCACTGCCCCAGGTTCTGAGGACTGAGCAGTGAATGAAAAATCTGTTGCAGGGAGGAAGGGTTTTTGACTCCCGCAGGGGCTGTGCTGGGAAAGGCAGAAATGAGGGGGTGCCCTCCGCATAGGGAAGCCTGGGGAGCCCCGGAGGAGGGGGCCCTGCAGCCAACCCCGAGGCGGGCGGGCGGCCAGGCCGGTGCTCACCGCAGCAGGAGGAGGCCTGGGGTCGCGGACGAGCGGCAGGTCGAGCAGGACCCTGTGGGTCCCGTCACAAGGACGGAGTCTCACTCTGTCGCCCAGGCTGGAGTGCAATGGCGCAATCTCGGCTCACGGCAACCTCCGCCTACCAGGTTCAAGTGATTCTCCTGCCTCAGCCTCCAGAGTAGCTGGGATTACAGGAATGTGCCACCACGCCCGGCTAATTTTGTATTTTTAGTAGAGACGGGGTTTCACCATGTTGGTCAGGCTGGTCTCAAACTACTGACCTCAGCTGATCCGCCTACCTCGGCCTCCCAAACTGCTGGGATTACAGGCGTGAGCTACTGCGCCCGGCATGTATCGAGTTTTGATCCATCCCGATCTGGCTCCCTGCTGGGAGGGACAGGTCTCCTTCGCGTCCGACCAGCCCGCCCATCTCAAAGCGGGAAAACCGGTCCCTGCGGCTGCCCTAGCTCGGAGCCCGCAGCCTGGTCCCGACCTGCCCGGAAAGGTTCCTCCCCCTCCCTCCGCTCCCGGAGCCCGGACTTTGCCCGGCCCGTCCCAGTCCGACCCACCTGCGCCCCCGGGACCCACCTGTCCGGCTCCTGGGGATGCCCCCGCCCTGCAGCAGCCGGGACCACTTGATCGCCCTGCGGGTGAGCGTGACCAGGTAGCTGGAGAAAAACTTCTCGTAGGCGGCGTCGTCGAAGTCCTCAGGCCGCTCGAATCCGTACGGGTCGATCCTGCAACACCGAGAGAAGGAGGCCGGCGTCCCCGAAGTTTCCTCTGGGGGGTCGGGGGCCCGCGCGGGGACCGCAGCCGCCGGGGAGGCCCGCACCCCGCGCCACCCACCTAGGGACCCGCGAGCCCTCGGCGGGCTCCATGCGGGGAGGGAGGCGCGCACCGAGCGAGGCCAGCGGGTCCCAAGTTCGCCTCCCGGCTCCAGGGCGCTCAAGTCCTTCCGGCGGGACCGCGGGCGTGGGGGGGCGGGGCTGGGGGTGGGGCTGGGGGCGGGGAGGGGCGGGGGCGGGGGAGGGACAGGGAGGGGGTGGGGAGGACTTGGGGACAGAGGAGGGGCAGGAGCCGGTGAGGGGCAGGGGAGGACCGAGGGAGGGGCAGGGGAGCACCCAAGGCGGGGGAGGGGCGGGGCTGGGGGCGGGGAGGACTTGGGGAGACAGGAGGGGCGGGGGAGGGGGGAGATGGGAGGGGCGGGGGAGGGGGGAGGGGGGGGAGAGGGGAGGGGGGGGGAGAGGGGAGGGTGGGGGCGGGGCAGGGCCTGCTCCTGGGGCTTCGGAGGCCTCGGCGTCCCGCGGGCAGAATCGGGGGCGCCTCCCGCAGACCCCCCGCGGCCTGGACCCGGGTGAGAGGAGCTTCTTCTGCGATTCCTTCAAACCTCAGTGCCTGGCCGACCCGACTCTGACACCTGACTCCTATTTGTATTTTATTTTTTATTTTCTCTGCTGCATTTCAAGGCCGAGACCAACATACAAATGAGAAGCCCCCAGGGGCGCCCGCCCATTCCTGCCCCCCCAAACCAGGGACCGGGGTCCCCCCACCGGCGAGCCAGGCCTGGGAGAATCCAGGGCAGCTCTGGTTCTGAGCGGCTTCTTCTCGGTCCGCATCCCATGACATTGTCCTGAGATTTCAGCTGCTTTTCGTGTCCGGGAGGCCCCGGAAATTTGCCAGAACTGCGGATTTTGAATTTTGCTCTGGCGACGTGGCAAAGGGGAGACCCCAGACGTAGGGTGCTGGGGCGACCTCGCCCTGGGTCCCCCAGGGGTCTGGAGCGGGGGCTCCTCCGACAGCCCTCTCCCCGCCTGTGATTTAGGCCCAGGGCGTCCTGGACAGGCCCCAGGCGGAGGCCATTGCCGGACTCCAGACGCACTTTCCTGTGAGAAGCAGCCCGGCCTCGTCTGGGTGAGGCGAGGATCACAGGCTCAGCGTCCCCTGCGCATCCGTTAGGGCCTTTGGGAACCAACTTGGGACCTTCCCATGGGTGTTTCCGGAATGTTCCATGTGAGTGCCACCCAGAAGCCTGGACAGCAGCGTGTGGAACGGACCGGTCCCTAAGTGCGCACTGCCGCCTCTGCCTTTCACCCTTCTCCAGCCCTTGCAAGACTGGGGGGTTCAGTGCTCAGCGGAGCGGAGCCCCCGACACGGTTCCTCCCGTTCCTAGTCTGCTGGTTCTGGGAACTCCCCAAGCTTTCAGCCCAGCTCCTCAGCACTGGCCTTTGGTAACAGGCAGCGTCCCTCGTTTGAAAGGTCGCACAGCCCCTACTCCACGGTCTGACCTCCTTGGGACGTTTAGACCCAAACAGGAGACAGGGACATAGCCTCCTGCCCCTCGGCCTACGGGTGCCCCACAATCCAGGACTGACAGGTGGGCGTCCGTCCCCAGGGTCTTCGAACTCCGTCCGGGCTCCTCTCTGCCTAAGTCAGTGACGCCCTGAACCCCTCTCGGGCTCTAACTGATGCCCGAATTTCCTATATCGCCTCTCTCGCGCTTTCTGGAGCAAGAGACACAGTCCTGCTCCCCACTTCCCAGCACCCAGGGTCCTGCGCCCAAATCGCCCCACACCGCCCAGCTTCTGTTCCAACCCCAGGCCTGGAAGCCTCACGGCTCCCCTTTTCCCTAATTCCTGCCTTCTGGCCATGGAGATGGGGTTCTAACCTCCCTTCCTGACCACTGCCGTGGAAAGCAGCGTGGCAGGCAGCCCAGACCAGGGGTGCCGGCCCGAGCCTGAGTGTGATGGCAGGACTGCCACCAAGTGTATTTTTGGGCCAGATGTAGGGAGACTGTGGGAGCAGGTCAGATAAGAGCGGTGCCCTCCAGGAAGAGTGGAGAGGAGAGATACAGAGAGGCCGGAGCCCCAGGATCTGTGCAGGGTGGGCAGCCAGACCGAGGCAGCTAGAACGGTCTCCGACTCCAGCCCAGGCCTGGCCAAGCCCCAACCTGGGACCTGACTGGGAGACAGCAGCTCCCACCTGGGACAGCTCCCACCTGGGACCGTGTCCCTCAGGTGCCTCCATTCACCGCCCCCCCACCCCAGTGCGCAGCACCCAACAGGCACCCGAGCATCCTCACACAAACTCCCTTTCTGCGAAGCCACCAGCACGGTCAGCCATGATGCAAAAGCCAGGTGCACACCCACCCCAGGAGTGACCGTGCTGGCCACAGCTGTTCCAGACAACCCTTTCTCTGGGAGGCTTTGCAGTGCTGGAGCTCTGGGTCAGCTCGCCCTGCAGTTCAGGGACTCAGAATTAACCCTCCCCTGGGGGACCCAGCTCCCTTGCAGGAGGCTCGCTTCAGTCTGAGGGGCCTCAGGGGCCATGCCAGGGGGCCTCTGTGGGGTCACCACCCATGATGCCCCTCCTTCCTTCAGGAATTCAGCCGTCTTGTTGCTTTTTTTTTTTTTTTTTGAGACAGAGTTTTGCTCTTGTTGCCCAGGCTGGAGTGCAATGGCTCAATCTCGGCTCACTGCAACCTGCGCAGTGTAGTTCAAGCGATTCTCCTGGGTTCAAGCGATTCTCCTGCCTCAGCCTCCCAACTAGCTGGGATTACAGGCATGCGCCACTATGCCTGGCTAATTTTGTATTTTTAGTAGAGACGGGGGCTTCTCCATGTTGGCCAGGCTGGTCTCGAACTCCCGACCTCAGGTGATCCGCCCACCTTGGAGTCCCAAAGTGCTGGGATTACAGGTGCGAGCCACTGTGCCTGGCCCTAGTTGCTTTTTTGTAGAAGCGGCTGCCCTTTGGAAGTTAGAAGGGCTTCAGGAGTACTTCAGTTCTGGGGTGCCCATCAAGACGGAAGGAAAGTCTAGCATCGTCAAGGCTGGGAGGACCTAAGAAAATGGGATGTTAGTACAGAGGACAAAGATAACGGCAGCAGAACCCACCGAGCAGTGACGAACCACGATGTGGGCATCTTCATGGAGCCACAGCATGTGCCAAACCCCACGGAGCTCCAGGCTGTCCTGGAGGCTGAAGCCAGTCAATCGACCGCATGCTGCCTGGTTACAAGAGACGGGCAACTGGGAGTGGGGAGGGTCACCCAAATCTCACTGCAGGAAATTCCAGTGCAGTGCGACTCTAGCCCTGAGGGGAGACCTGCGGGTCCTGGTGCTGCAGAGCTGTCTGGGGACTGGGACGCTGCATTTCCAACCCACTAGCAGGAGGCCCTGCTCTGGCCCATGGACTGCATTGAGCAGCCAGGCTGTGGAACCCGTGGCCTGATTTTCAGCAGAGGGCTGGAGACAGAAATCAGGGGGGCAATGTTATAGGTGGAAACGGTGTGTTAGTATTTCAGGGAGAGTCAAGCCCTAATCTGAGGTGTGTGTGTATATATGCATACATAATAATATATAACAGTAATGATTATTTTTAAGGAAAATTGACAGTGATAAGCTTTACCTGAGCCCTATGATCCTGGGAGGTTTGGAAGTCCCCCCTTTATGTTCTGGAAACAGCTCAGAACCCCGTCCCCAGGTGACAAAGATGAGATTCATGATGTCCCTTATTTACCTGTGACAAGGCCGGACACACCCTCCAAAGTCCTGTCTTTTGCCTCATAAATATGTAACTGAACTGTTGTTCTCATTGGAACCAAATGCACTGGTGACCAGTCCTGGTTAAGTCTCTTCCAGGGCCTTGACTGTGTGCCCAGCCTCAGCCTGGGCAGGGGTTCAGATGCAGCTTTCTCGCATCGCTGCCTGGTCAACAGGCCCCCCACCCCCCTCCCCACACCGGGCTGCTCCACTGCACACAAGAAAACCGCGTTTTGCCCAACTCTTGAGACCTCACAGGTCTGACACGCTTGCAATCATCCTTTCAGAAACAGTACCAAGTGTAGATTTTTTAAAACGCTCTCGATTTATTTATTATTTATTTATTGCTCCCGGCAACCACTCTTCTACTTTCTGCTTCTATGCATTGGAGATTTGCTTTTTTTTTTTTTTTTTTTTTTCTGGTGAGGGGGTTTGCGACATGGTCTCATTCTGTCACCCAGGCTGGAGTGCAGTGGTGTGATCTTGGCTCACTGCAGCCTGGAACTTCCGGGCTCAAGTGATCCTTCTACCTCAGCCTCCTGAGTAGCTAGGACCACAGGTATGTGCCACCACACCTGGCTAATTTTTTAGTTTTTGTAGAGATGGGGGTCTTGCTATGTTGCCTAGGTGGTGTCAAATTCCTGGGCTCAAGCAATCCTCCCGCCCCAGCCTCCTGAAGCACTGGGGTTACCACTGTGCCTGGTCCTGATTTGTTTTTTATTTGACAAAAGAGGAGTACTTATGGGTAAAATGATATGAAGTCTGGAGTTGGCTTTAAAAATACTCCAGCACGCCGGGCACAGTGGCTCACGCCTGTAATCCCAGCACTTTGGGAAGCTGAGGTGGATGGATCACTTGAGGTCAGGAGTTTGAGACCAGCCTGGCCAACATGGTGAAACCCCTTCTCTACTGTAAACACAAAAATTAGCCGGGCGTGGTGGTGGGTGCCTGTAATCCCAGCTACTCGAGAGGCTGAGGCAGGAGGATCGTTCGGAGGTGGAGGTTGCAGTGAATCCAGCTCACACCACTGCACTCCAGCCTGAGCAACAGTGAGACTCTGTCTCAAAAAAAAAAACAAAAAAACAAACCTCCAGCAAAGAAAAAAAAAAAGGAGAGGGTAGATTAAAAACAAAAAAAGCAACGTGATGAACTCTTTGAAGACGACTGACTGAGGAGATTTTTCTGTCTGTTTGATAATTTGCTTTAAACGGTGAGGAGAGATGCCCCCTTCTTTCGGGGCCTGCCCTGCTGCCTTGATCACGGCAGCGTCGACAAGCCCAGGCCATGGTGAGTCCTAGCTTCTGGGCCAGACGCCGCCACCCTCTGGAGCTGGGGCTGCAGGACTTCGTGTGCGTAGCATCACCTGACTCCCCCTCAACCCACAGACCTCCTGCCTGAAAGCAAGCAGGGGCGCATGCGGGGAGGGGGAGATGATCGGGTGGGGAGACAAGCGCCTGATCTGCAGATCCAGCGGCGCAGGCAGGGTCTGGGCCGTCCCTTTGCGCCTCCGGCCTTCTGTTTGCCCTGTGCTGGAGGCCTGAGCCAGAGCGTGCGGACCCGATCTTGCTGGGACAAGGGTGATGAGCGGCTGTCCAGAAGAAGCAGGCTGTGGCCACGCCGTGTGGGGAAGGCCCAGACACCGAGTGGGCCCGGGCAGAGTCGGCCCCGAGCTCAGCCGCACGGACTATCTCAGTCGCTAGGCGCCCCTCTGTCCGTGGGAGTGACGGAGGACACGTGACTCCTGGCTGTCCCCACTAAGCCGTGCTCAGCAATCCTGGTGGTTTTTTATTTTTTTATTTTTTTTGAGACGAAGTCTCGCTCTGTCGCCCAGGCTGGAGTGCAGTGGCACGATCTCGACTCACTGCAAGCTCCGCCTCCCGGGTTCACGCCATTCTCCTGCCTCAGCCTCCCAAGTAGCTGGGACTACAGGCGCCCACCACCACGCCCGGCTAATTTTTGTATTTTTAGTAGAGACGAGGTTTCACCATGTTAGCCAGGATGGTCTTGATCACCTGACCTCATGATCCACCTTCCTCAGCCTCTCAAAGTGCTGGGATTACATGCGTGAGCCACCGCGCCCGGCCTATAACCCTGGTGGTATTATGGCCGTCAAAGGGCAGCAGCCTTGACCCAGCCCCTATTCAGGACCCTCCCAAGCTCAGGGACCACTGCTATCAGCCTCTGGGAGGTTGCCAGTGTGGGAGGCCCACCTTAAGGATGGTCACCTCAGGGCCTCTCTTGTGGGGGTTCTGTCCGAGAAGGCCTCAAGAAGGAAAGCAGGTTGAGGGGGATGGGCAGGGGTCTGATGGGGACTCATGGGGTGTGCTGGGGACTGATGGAGTCTGATGGGGACTGACAGGGACTAATGGGGTGTGATGGGGTCTGGTGGTGACTGATGGGGACTGATGGGGTCTGATGGGGACTCATGGGGTGTGCTGGGGACTGATGGAGTCTGATGGGGACTGACGGGGACTAATGGGGTGTGATGGGGTCTGGTGGTGACTGACGGGGACTGATGGAGTCTGATGGGGACTGACGGGGACTAATGGGGTGTGATGGGGTCTGGTGGTGACTGATGGGGACTGATGGGGTCTGATGGGGATGACAGGGTCTGGTCTGATTTCAGCATGGCAATGTAAACTGATTCCTCATCTTTACAGGTGCAGTCACCCATGGCCCATCAGACACAAATGCATACCCGATTGTTCCCCTGCCCCATTTTGTCTGTGTGATCTTATGTAAAAATACAGATTCACTGAGCCAGGCAACGGCGGGAATGACTCTTTTTCCCTACCCTTTTCTTTTTTTTTTGAGACGGAGTCTCGCTCTGTCACTAAGGCTGGAGGGCAGTGGCGCGAACTCTGCTCACTGCTAGCTCCGCCTCCCGAGTTCACGTCATTCTCCTGCCTCAGCCTCCCGAGTAGCTGGGACTACAGGCGCCCGCCACCACGCCTGGCTAATTTTTTGTATTTTTAGTAGAGACGAGGTTTCGCCATGTTAGCCAAGATGATCTCAATCTCCTGACCTTGTGATCCGCCCACCTCGGCCTCCCAAAGTGCTGGGATTACAGGCATGAGCCACCGTGCCCAGCAAACTTGTGCTATTTCATCAGGGACCACCCCAAACAGAATGATGGCGTTTTGCTCCTACCTGGGCGTGTTTGTGTGTGCCTGTCAGGGTTTGTGTCGGAAAGCTGATGTCAAGGTCAAACACATGATCAATGTTCCAAGCAGGGCACAGGCAGGGCCTGGCTGGTCAGCGCCATTTCTGTCAATCAATGTTCCAAGCACAGCACAGGCAGGGCCTGGCTGGTCAGCGCCATTTCTGTCAATCAATGTTCCAAGCACGGCACAGGCAGGGCCTGGCTGGTCAGCTCCATTTCTGTCATCATACAGTTTCTATCTTCCACTGGAGTTTTTATGTCAAGAGTTCCTCAGCGTTTCTCACCATGAAAATGTCCCAACCCTGCAATTCTGTGGCGACGTGCAGGCCAGTGGACGTCTCAGGGGACCCCACGTGTGCTTCCAGGAAGAAGTTGGAGCGGTTCTGGCTCTGGCCTCCAGCAGCCGACTCTGGGCTTCTGAGAATTTCAGCTTCTTTGGCCGTCGGGGGCATTTTCTCTCTTCCATTTGGCTTTTTCTTAGGAAGCAAAACAGTTTTAGGCCAGTCGCGGTGGCTCACGCCTGTAATCCCAGCACTTTGGGAGGCCGAGGTGGGTGGATCACCTGAGGTCAGGAGTTCAAGACCAGCCTGGCCAACATGGTGAAACCCCGTCTCTACTAAAAATACAAACATTAGCCAAGCGTGGTGGTGGATGCCTATAATTCCAGCTACTCAGGAGGCTGAGGCCAGAGAATCGCTTGAACCTGGGAGGCAGAGGTTTCAGTGAGCCGAGATTGTGCCACTGCACCCCAGCCTGGGTGACAAGAGCAGAACTCCATTTCAAAAAAAAAAAAAAAAAAAAAAAAGGAAGCAAAATAGCTTCTTCTGTACAATCTTTGGGACAAATCTGTCATAAAAAGTTCCACCAAACAAGGTGAGAAGCTTGATAGCTTGATTGTTTGTTTTGGAATAATCTACAAGCCTCCTAAGATTTTATCGAATCCCTCGGTGGCAGGGGATCAGCAAAAACTGAAGTTTGTGGTGCAACAGTGTGTAAAGCTAGTGGCACGCACATTCCCAGGTCCTTCACGTGGGGCCAAAACAAATTGTTTAAAGTGACGCCAAGGAGCCAAATCAATTAAAAATATGCAATTATTATTTGTACATTAAAAATAAATTTTAATAAAATAAGTATGAAAAACTATGCTCATAGCCACAGATTTGTTTGCAGGAGCCACTCAGGAAAGAATAATTAAACAAGCGGCCTGGAGAGGCGGAAGTCCAGGAGTAGGGTGTTTATTTTTAGAGGCTGTTGACATTTATCAACAACCAGCTCCCTGCAGGCAGGAGCCACACCTCACTGCCTGGAGCTGCGGCCTTCAGCTGTGGAGGGAGGGGATGCTGGCTGACCCCTCCCTGCCTCCTGCAGGGGTTCCCCTTCACTCAGCACGTGTCTCCTCCCTGTCCATCAGAGGTAGGCCTGCATGCTGTCCCCGTCCCCTTTTAACATTTGGCAATATATATATAACATAAAATTGACCATCTTAACCATTTGAAGCTTGCAGTTCAGCAGCATGAAGTGCAGCCATCACCACCGTCCTCTCCAGAACTTTCCATCCTCCCGAAGTGAACTCTGGACCCACTGATCACACACTCCCCACTCCCTCCCCCAGCACCTGGCACCCATCAGGTGCCACATTATTTTCCTTAATGTCCCAGTGGATTTCACTCCTCTAAGGACTGTGCTAAGGAAAGAAAAGAACTTTTATCTGAGGAAGGCAAATCCTGTCCAATGATCAGACCCAGAGAAACATTAAAATGGGACTGGGTTAGAGGCCTTTGAACCAGAGCAACACCATCCTGAATAGCAGCAGGGTAGAAGGCTGAGACCTTCTGGACGGCATTCCCAGGAGGTCAGACATTCTAAGTCACAGGATGAGACAGCAGGTCAGCACAAGATACAGGTCATAAAGACCTTGCTGATAAAACAGGTTGCAGGAAAGAAGCCGGCTAAACCCTGGCCAGGCGAGGTGGCTCACACCTGTAATCCCAGCACTTTGGGAGGCTGAGGTGGGCGGATCACGAGGTCAGGAGATCGAGACCAACCTGGCCAACACGGTGAAACCCTGTCTCTACTAAAAATACAAAAAATTAGCCAGGCGTGGTGGTGGGCGCCTGAATTGCTTGAACCCAGGAGGCGGAGCTTGCAGTGAGCCGAGATCGTGCTACTACACTTCAGCCTGGGTGACAGAGTGAGACTCCGTCTCAAAAAAAAAAAAAAAGAAGCTGGCCAAACCCACCAAAACCAAACTGGCGACAAGAGTGACCCCTGGTGACCACAAACCTGACCTCTGCTGACCACAAACCTGACCTCTGGTGGTCTGCACTGTTAATTCCCACCAGCGCCATGACAGTTTACAGATGCCATGGCAACGTCAGGAAGTTACCCTATATGGTCTAGAAGGGGAGCATGAATAATCCACCCCTTGTTTAGCATATCATCAAGAAATCACCATAAAAATGGTCAACCAGCAGCCCTCAGCTGCTCTGCTATGGAGTAGCCATTCTTTATTTCTTTACTTTTTTTCTGTTTTTTGTTTGAGACAGGGTCTTACTCTGTCACCCAGACAAGAGTGCAGTGGTGCTATCTCAACTCACTGCAACCTCCGCCTCCCAGGTTGAAGTGATTCTCCTGCCTCAGCCTCCCAAGTAGCTGGGACTACAGGCACCCACCACCACGCCCAGCTAATTTTTGTATTTTCAGTACAGATGGGGTTTCACCATATTAGCCAGGCTGGTCTCAAACTCCTGACCTTGTGATCCACCCACTTCAGCCTCCGAAAGTGCTGGGATTACAGGCATGAGCCACCACGCCCGCCCCTTTGTGTCATTCTTATGCCTTTGCATCCTCATAGCTGAGCTCCCACTTATGAGTGAGAACATATCATGTTTGGTTTTCCATTCCTGAGTTACTTCACTTAGAATAATAGTCTCCAATCTCATCCAGGTTGCTGTGAATGCCATTAATTCATTTTTTTTTTTTTTTTTTTGAGACAGAGTCTCACTTTGTTGCCAGGCTGGAGTGCAGTGGTGTGATCTCGGCTCACTGCAACCTCCACCTCCCGGGTTCAAGTGATTCTCCTGCCTCAGCCTCCCAAGTAGCTGGGATTACAGGCATGCACCACCATTCCCAGCTAATTTTTGTATGTTTAGTTGTGACGGGGTTTCACCATGTTGGCCAGGATGGTCTGGATCTCCTGACCTCATGATCCGCCTGCCTTGGCCTCCCAAAGTGCTGGGATTACAGGTGTGAGCCACCATGCCCGGCCAATCCACTTCTTTTTATGGCTGAGTAGTATTCCATCATATCACAGTTTCTTTATCCACTCATTGGTTGATGGACACATTTGGGCTGGTTCCACATTTTTGCAATTGCACATTGTGCTGCTCTAAACATGCACGTACAAATATCTTTTTTGTATAATGACTTCTTTTCCTCTGGGTAGATACCCAGTAGTGGGACTGCTGGACCAAACAGTTTTTCTACTTTTAGTTCTTTAAGGCATCTCCACAGTTTTCCATAGTGGTTGTGCTAGTTTAGATTCCCACCAGCAGTGTAGAAGTGTTCCCTGTTCACCGCATCCATGCCAACTTCTATCACTTTTTGATGTTTTGATTATGGCCATTCTTGCAGGAGTAAGGTGGTATTGCATTGTGGTTTTGATTTGCATTCCCCTGATCATTAGTGATGTTGAGCATTTTTCCATATGTTTGTTGGCCATTTGTATATCTTCTTTTGAGACGTGTCTATTCATGTCCTTAGCCCACTTTTTGATGGAATTGTTTGTTTTTCTTGCTAATTTGTTTGAGTTTGTTGTAGATTCTGGATATTAGTCAGATGTATAGATTGTGAAGATTTTCTCCCACTCTGTCAGTTGTTTGTTTACTCTGCTAACTGTTCCTTTTTTTTTTTTTTTTGAGACAGAGTTTTGTTCTTGTTGCCCAGGCTGTTGTGCAATGGCACAATCTCAGCTCACCGCAACCTCCACCTCCCAGGTTCAAGCAATTCTCCTGCCTCAGCCTTCCAAGTACCTGAGATTACAGGCACGCACCACCACGCCCTGCTAATTTTGTATTTTTTTTTTAATTAGAGATGGGGTTTCTCCATGTTGGTCAGGCTGGTCTCAAACTCCCGACCTCAGGTGATCTGCCCGCCTCAGCCTCCCAAAGTGCTGGGATTACAGGTGTGAGCCACCATGCCTGGCCCTCTGACTGTTCCTTTTGCAGTTCAAAAGCTCTTTAGTTTAATTAACTCCCAGCTATTCATCATTGCTTTTATTGCATTTGCTTTTAGGTTCTTGGTCATGAAATCCTTGCCTAAGCCAATGTTTAGAAGGGGTTTTCCCATGTTATCTTTCTGACTTTTTACAGTTTCGGGTCTTAGATTTAAGTCCTTGATCCATCTGGAGTTGATTTTTGTATAAAGTGAGAGATGAGGATCCAGTTTCATTCTCCTCCTTGTGGTTTGCCAATTATCCCAGCACCATTTGTTGAATAGGGTGTCCTTTCTTCACTGTATGTTTTTGTTTGCTTTGTTGAAGATCAGTTGGCTGTAAGTATTCGGTTTTATTTCTGGGTTCTCTATTCTGTTCCATTGGTCTATGTGCTTATTTTTATACCAGTGCTGTGCTGTTTTGGTGACTATGGCCTCATAGTATAGTTTGAAATCAGGTAATGTGAAACCTCCAGATTTGTTCTTTTTGCTTAGTCTTGTTTTGGCTATGAGGGCCCTTTTTTGGTTCCACATGAATTTTAGGATTGTTATTCTAATTCTTTGAAGAATGATGGTGCTATTTTGATGGGAATTGCTTTGAATTTGTAGACTGCTTTCGGCACTATAGTCATTTTAACAACATTGATTCTAGCCAACAATGAGCATGGGATGTGTTTCCATTTGTTTGTGTTATCTATGATTTCTTTCAGTAGTGTTTTGTAGTTTTCAATGTAGAGGTTTTTCACCTTCTTGGTTAGGTATATTCCTAAGTTTTTTTTTTTTTGCAGCTATTGTAAAAGAGGTTGAGTTCTTGATTTGATTCTCTGCTTGGTCACTGTTGGTGTATAGAAGAGCTACTGATTTGTGTACATCAATTTTGTATCTGGAAACTTTGCTGAATTCTTTTATCAGTTCTAGGAGCTCTCTAGAGGAGTCTTCAGGGTTTTCTAGGTAACAATCATATCATCAGCAAACAGTGACAGTTTGACTTCCTCTTTACTGATTTGGATGCCCTTTCTTTCTTTCTCTTATCTGATTGCTCTGGCTAGGACTTCCAGTACTATGTTGAAGAGGAGTGGTGAGAGTGGACATCCTTGTCTTGTCCCAGTTCTCAGAGGGAATGCTTTCAACTTTTCCCCATTCAGTATTATGTTGGCTGTGGATGTGTCATAGATGGCTTTTATTACATTGAGGTATGTCCCTTGTATGCTGATTTTGCTGAGAGTTTTAATCATAAAGTGATGCTGAATTTTGTTGAATGTTTTTCTGCATCTATTGAGATGATCATGTAATTTTTGTTTTTAATTCTGTTTAATTCTAATAAAAATTTGTTTTATCACATTTATTGACCTGCGTATGTTTTTTTCTTTGTTTGTTTTAGATGGAGTTTTGCTCTTGTCGCCCCGGCTGGAGTGCAATGGCACGATCTTGGCTCACTACAACCTCCGCCTCCTGGGTTCAAGTGATTCTCCTGCCTCAGCCTCCCAAGTAGCTGGGACTACAGGCGTGCGCCACAATGCCCAGCTAATTTTTGTATTTTTTTTTTTTTAGTAGAGACAGGGTTTCACCATCTTGGTCAGGCTGGTTTCGAACTCCTGACCTCATGATCCACCCACCTCGGCCTCCCAAAGCGCTGGTATTACAGTCGTGAGCCACCGCGCTCAGCAACCTGCATATGTTAAACCATCCCTGCATCCCTGGTATGAAACCCACTTGATCATGATGGATTAACTTTTCGATATGTTGTTGGATTTGCTTAGCTAGTGTTTTGTTAAGGATTTTAGCATCTATGTTCATCAGGGATATTGGTCTGTAGTTTTCTTTTTTGGTTATGTCCTTTCCTGATTTTGGTAGTATGGTGATACTGGCTTCATAGAATGATTTAGGGAGGGTTCCCTCTTTCTCTATCTTGTGGAATAGTGTCAATAGGATTGGTACCAATTCTTTGAAAGGTAGAATTCTGCTGTGAATCCACCTGGTCCTGGACTTTTTTTTGTTGTTGGTAATTTTTAAATTACCATTTCAATCTCGCTGCTTGTTACTGGTCTGTTCATGGTATCTAGTTCTTCCTGATTTAAGCTAGGAGAGTTGTATTTTTCTGGGAATTTATCCATCTTCTCTAGGTTTTCTAGTTTATGTGCATAAAGGTGTTCATGGTAGCCTTGAATGATCTTTTGTATCTCTGTGGTGTCAGTTGTAATATCTCTCGTTTTGTTTCTAATTGATCTTATTTGGATTTTCTCTTTTCTTTTCTTGGTTAATCTTGCTAATTGTCTATCAATTCTATCTTTTCAAAGAACCAGCTTTTTTATTTATCTTTTCTATTTTTTTTTATGGTTTCAATTTCATTTAGTTCTGCTATGATCTCAGTTATTTCCTTTCTTCTGCTGGGTTTGGGTTTGGTTTGTTCTTGTTTCTCTAGTTCCTTGAGGTGTGACCTTAGATTGTCTGTTTGTGCTCTTTCATACTTTTTGATGTAGGCGGTTAGGGCTATTAACTTTCCTCTTAGCACCACCTTTGCTGTATCCCAGAGGTTTTGATAGGTTGTGTCACTATTGTCGTTCAGTTCAGAGAATTTTTTTTTTTTCTTGAGACGGGGTCTTGCCTTGTTGCCCAGGCTGGCATGCAATGACGTGATCTCGGCAACCTCCGCCTCCTGGGTTCAAGCGATTCTCCTGCCTCAGCCTCCTGAGTAGCTGGGATTACAGGCACCCACCACCACACCCCGCTAATTTTTTTATTTTTAGTAGAGACAGAGTTTCACCATGTTGGTCGGGCTGGTCTCAAACTCCTGACCTAATGATCTACCCACCTTGGCCTCCTAAAGTGCTGGGATTACAGGCAGGAGCCACCGCGCCCGGCCAGAGAATGTTTTGATTTCCATCTTGATTCCTTTTTTGACTCAGTGATCATTCAGGAGCAGGTTATTTAATTTCCATGTATTTGCATGGTTTTGAAGGTTCCTTTTGGAATTGATTTCCAGTTTTATTCCACTGTGGTCTGAGAGAGTGCTTGATATAATTTCAATTTTCTTATATTTATTGAGGCTCATTTTGTGGTCTATCATGTGGTCTGTCTCGAAGAAAGTTCCATGTGCTGTTGAATAGAATGTATATTCTGTGGTTGGTGGGCAGAATGTTCTGTATATATCTGTTAAGTCCACTTGCTCCAGGGTATAGTTTAAATGTGTTAAATTGTTTCTTTGTTGACTTTCTGTCTTGATGACCTGTCTAGTGCTGTCAGTGCAGTATTGAGGTCCCCCACTATTATTGTGTTGCTGTGTATCTCATTTCTTTGGTCTATTAGTCATGGTTTTATGAACTTGGGAGCTCCAGTGTTAAGTGCATATATATTTAGGACTGTGATATTTTCCTGTTGGACAAGTTCTTTTATCATTATATAATTTCCCTCTTTCTGTTTTTTAACTGCTGTTGCTTTAAAGTTTGTTTTGTCTCATATAGGAATAGCTACTCCTGCTTGCTATTGGTGTCCATCTACATGGAATGTCTTTTTCCACCTCTTTACCTTAAGTTTATGTGAGTCCTTACATGCTAGGTGAGTCTCTTGAGGCAGCAGATAGTTGGTTGGTGAGTTCTTATCCATTCTGCAATTCTGTATCTTTTAAGTGGAGCATTTAGGCCATTTACATTTAATGTTAGTATTGAGATGTGAGTTACCATTCCATTCATCATGCTATTTGTTGCCTGTATACCTTGGGTTTTTTTTTTTCTGGTATTTCTGTTTTATAAGTGCTGTGAGATTTATGCTTTAAAGAGGTTCTGTTTTGATGTGTTTCCAGGATCTGTCTCAAGACTTAGAGCTCCTTTTTTTCTTCTCTCTCTCTTTTTTTTAAATTTTATTATTATTATACTTTAAGTTTTAGGGTACATGTGCACAATGTGCAGGTTTGTTACCTATGTATACATGTGCCATGTTGGTGTGCTACACCCATTAACCGGTCATTTAGCATTAGGTTTATCTCCTAATGCTATCCCTCTCCCCTCCCCCCACCTTCCCCTCCCCCCACCCCACAACAGTACCCAGAGTGTGATGTTCCCCTTCCTGTGCCCATGTGTTCTCTTTGTTCAATTCCCACCTATGAGTGAGAACATGCAATGTTTTGTTTTTAGTCTTTGCAATAGTTTGCTGAGAATGATGGTTTCCAGTTTCATCCATGTCCCTACAAAGGACATGAACTCATCATTTTTTATGGCTGCATAGTATTCCATGGTGTATATGTGCCACATTTTCTTAATCCAGTCTATCATTGTTGGACATTTGGGTTGGTTCCAAGTCTTTGCTATTGTGAATAGTGCCACAATAAACATACATGTGCATGTGTCTTTATAGCAGCATGATTTATAATCCTTTGGGTACATACCCAGGAATGGGATGGCTGGGTCAAATGGTATTTCTAGTTCTAGATCCCTGAGGAATCATCACACTGACTTCCACAATGGTTGAACTAATTTACAGTCCCACCAACAGTGTAAAAGTGCTGGGAAAACTGGCTAGCCATATGTAGAAAGCTGAAACTGGATCCCTTCCTTACACCTTATACAAAAATTAATTCAAGATGGATTAAAGACTTACATGTTAGACCTAAAACCATAAAAACACTAGAAGAAAACCTAGGCAATACCATTCAGGACATAGGCATGGGCAAAGACTTCATGTCTAAAACACCAAAAGCAATGGCAACAAAAACCAAAATTGACAAATGGGATCTAATTAAACTAAAGAGCTTCTGCACACCAAAAGAAACTACCATCAGAGTGAACAGGCAACCTACAAATTGGGAGAAAATTTTCGCAACCTACTCATCTGACAAAGGGCTAATATACAGAATCTACAATGAACTCAAACAAATTTACAAGAAAAAAACAACCCCATCAAAAAGTGGGCAAAGGATATGAACAGACAATTCTCAAAAGAAGACATTTATGCAGCCAAAAAACACATGAAAAAATGCTCATCATCACTGGCCATCAGAGAAATGCAAATCAAAACCACAATGAGATACCATCTCACACCAGTTAGAGTGGTGATCATTAAAAAGTCAGGAAACAACAGGTGCTGGAGAGGATGTGGAGAGCTCCTTTTAGTAGTTCTTGTAGTGGTGGTGTGGTAGTGACAAATTCTCCCAGCATTTGTTTGTCTGAAAAAGGCTGTGTCTTTCCTTTATTTAGGAAGCTTAGTTTCACTGAGTATAAAATTCTTTTGCTGATAATTGTTTTGTTTGAGGAAGCTGAAGATGGGCCCCCAATCCCTTCTTGCTTTTAGGGTTTCTGCTGAGAAATCTGCTGTTAAGCTGATAGGTTTTCCTTTATAGGTTACCTGGTGCTTTTGTCTCACAGCTCTTAAGATTCTTTTCTTCATCTTAACTTTAGATAACCTGATAATAATGTGCCTAGGCAATGACCTTTTTGCAATGAATTTCTCAGGTGTTCTTTGAGCTTCTTGTGTTTGGATGTCTAGGTCTCTAGCAAGGCTGGGGAGTTTTCCTTGATTATCCCACCAAATATGTTTTCCAAACTTTTAGATTTCTCTTATTCCTCAGGAACACCAATTATTCTTAGGTTTGTTTGAGATGGCCCAGCAAACTGGTCAGTTATAAACTATGCTGTAGGTCCCTGAAAAAAACTGGATGAGATTTCCTTCCTGTCTCGTATGTCCTTGGGAGCTTGACCTTGTAACCATGTGGTTGTGCCTTCTCTTTTCACAGTGGTGGCCTGGGTTCAGGGTCCAATTCCTGGCTTAGGGAATGAGTCCTTTATCTTCTGTCTGTATTTATATGTGTTATGAGTGTGATGTTCATATATGAAAGAACTTTAATTGGTTTAATAACAGTAAGAGCTTAAATCAGATATTTTATCAGAAAATTTAAAAATATAATGCCTTTTAGTTCATGTGACTTAAGTAATCTTTGGGAAATAAAGGCAGTTGTAAAGATTATTGGTAAAATAAAAATATCTTCAAAAATGTAAACATTTGGTCTAAATCATGCAGGTCAGATATTAAGCTTGCTAAATGCTTTTAAGGTCATAAACTGCTTCTTTGACTTTTGAAAATTGTTCAATTTACCTACTTTGGAGCATTAGATTCTAGATTAGGCTAGGGGCACTAATGCAACAACAATGACATTTGGCTTATTTGGTACAAGAATCTTTTTTTTTTTTTTGAGATGGAGTGTTGCTCTGTCACCCAGGCTGGAGTGCAGTGGCACAATCTTGGCTCACTGCAACCTCTGCCTCCCGGGTTCAAGCAATTCTCCTGCCTCAGTCTCCTGAGTAGCTGGGACTACAGGCTCATGCCACCACGCCTGGCTAATTTTGTATTTTTAGTAGAGACAGGGTTTCACCATGTTGGTCAGGCTAGTCTTGAACTCCTGACCTCAGGCAGCCTCCACCCACCTCAGCCTCCCAAAGTGCTGGGATTACAGGCATGAGCCGCTGCACCTGGCTTGGTACAAGAATCTTACAGGAAGCATTGTCAAATATAAAATGGTGTCTGGTTTTCTTTGGGCTGTATTTGTATATATAAATGTGTTATTGGTATGTGTTCCAAAATTACTTTTAAAACTCCTATAATTCTCACATGACTTAGTGTATGTTATTAATAGATATAATTTTTATGTAAAATTTTGTATGCCACAGAAGTAATCAAATTTTCTTATCAATCGTGGCTTTAATGATGGCTGTCCGAAGATGTTTTGTCATCCACAAACAATGGTTGTCTTGTTTTGGTCCTTTTTAGAAGGTGGTTTATAATCAGCTAAAGGACTTTGACAGATGTTCTTGAGTGCAGGTTTCTGATAACTTTGGTGATGGTGACATCAGAATAGAGGAAAAAACTTTCAGAATTCTTATGGAGAGCTGAAATGTCCATGAATATCAAACAGAAGTTAAGTACATGGACTAAACTAATAGAAACCAGAAGTAATCTTTTTAACTTTTTGCTTAAAATATTGCTGATCCTTTGTTTTTTTTTGTTTTTTTTTTTTTTCAGAATCAAGGAAACCTTTGAGCTAGTTACAGCTTTTAACAATTGAGTAAAGTATACTTGCATGAACAAAATGGAGCATATTTGTTTCTCTCTACCTAATTTCTCCAAAATTTGGAAACTAGTTGTGAGTATTCTTAATTTATGGCAATGTAGCTATTTGCATAAGTGCAATAAGAATCTGTTTTCCTTTTTTTTTTTGAGACAGAGTCTTGCTCTGTTGCCCAGGCTGGAGTGCAATGGTGTGATCTCGGCTCACTGCAACCTCTGCCTCCCAGGTTCAAGCAATTCTCCTGCCTCTGCCTCCCAAGTAGCTGGGATTACAGGTGTGTGCCACCACACCTGGCTAATTTTTGTATTTGTAGTAGAGATGAGGTTTCACCATGTTGGCCAGGCTGGTCTCGAACTCTTGACCTCAGGTGATCTGCCTGCCTCGGCCTCCCAAAGCGCTGGGATTACAGGCGTGAGCCACTGGGCCTGGCCAAGAATCTGTTTTCTTTTGCAACAGGACACAATTGGAGAAACTGCTTATTTTACCAAGGCTTTGACTGGAATGATGGGTTTTCCTTTAAGAAATTAAATGTGACTTACAGAGCTGATAAAGCCCCTTGGGAAAACTGACCTGATACCTTCTCTCCACAGCCCCTATACAGGGTTCCTGACCTGTGGTAAGTAAAGAATGTCACTTTCCGCCAGGCGCAGTGGCTCACGCGTGTAATCCCAGCACTTTGGGAGCTGAGGCGGGTGGATCATGAGGTCAGGAGATCGAGACCATCCTGGCTAAGATGGTGAAACCCTGTCTCTACTAAAAATACAAAAAACTAGCCAGGTGTGGTGGCGGGCACCTGTAGTCCCAGCTACTTGGGAGGCTGAGGCAGGAGAATGGTGTGAACCCGGGAGGCAGAGCTTGCAGTGAGCAGAGATCGCACCACTGCACGCCAGCCTGGGCAACAGAGCTACACTCACTCTCAAAAAAAAAAAAAAAAAAAAAAGAAGGATGTCACTTTCTCACAGGCCCAGGAGCCCCAAGTTATCTTGGAAACTCAAGAGGGGAGAAATGTACTCAACTCATAGGTATTTGAGGGCACAAACCCGTGTCAGGGCTCGGTTCTAAGAGTCTTATCTAAGATTCCTTCTATGGAACAGAGTTCCATCAAAGCCAATTGAAAAAGTGCCTATGTGAAAAATATTCTTGCTGCACTTTACACAAATAATCAGGCCAAGTATAATACAGTAAATCAGTCTTACCATGATTTGCCTTTAGTAAAAATGGGAAACTGGAGAGAGAAATACTATGTTTCAGGAATTATGGTACGTTGTTTTTAAATTCTAGTTTCATCAGTTGTTTTTAGATTTGTTTCTGCAATTTAGGCTAACCTTGCTTATTCCTGTGAACCAACCAGTGAACTCTGACTGCTGCTCAGAAGAAATACGAGGGATGGGTAATGTAACAATCTGAATCAATATTCTAATTCTGGGCACACTGGAATTGGCTAGCAACCTCATATCATCTTGGTTCCAATAGTTGCCCAGTTCATAGAAAACCTTCTAATTTTGTTTACTTGGAATAATTTTACTTATTTTGCTTTACAGTTGTGGAATATGTTGCTGTTGTACTCTGTGTAGTTATGCAAAATAAACTTGCTCAATGTTTTCTTAAACCGAACACTTATTAACTGCCCAGATATCACCTTTTGTTGGAACTCAAGAGTTATGAAAGGCCCTCACCACACTGATGCCTTCTGACTGCTCCTCTCTACCCTGAACACAAGAGACCCTAATAGTTAGGCAGGAATGTCATTGCCCCTATTCAGCCTGAAGAAGTTACAGAAGATGGATCTTCATCCCTCTGCAACTCTTAGGATTAAGGGTTCTCTTATAAAAGGGAAGGAGGAAATGTCAGGCGTGTTTGAACCACAGCAACTCCATCTTGAGTGGGAGCTGGGTCAAATGAGGCTGAGACCTATTGGACGGCATTCCCAGAAGGTTAGACATTCTAAGTCACAGGACGAGATAGGAGGTTGGCACAAGATATAGATCATAAAGACCTTGCTGATACGACAGTTTGCAGGAAAGAAGCTGGCCACACCCACCAAAGCCAAAATGGCCACAAGAGTGACCTCTGGTCATCCTCACTGCTACACTCCCACTAGCTCCATGACAGTTTACAGATGCCATGGCAACCTCAGGAAGTTACCCTACGCACTGGTACACTCCCACCAGCGCCATGACAGTTTACAGATGCCATGGCAACCTCAGGAAGTTACCCTATATGGTCTAAAAAGGGGAGGCATGAATAATCCACCCCTTGTTTAGCATATCATCAAGAAATCACCATAAAAATGGGCAACCAGCAGCCCTCAGCTGCTCCGCCTATGGAGTAGCAATTTTTTATTTCTTTATTTTCTTAATAAACTTGGTTTCACTTGACTCTATGGACTTGCTCTGAATTCTTTCTTGTGTGAGAAACAAGAATGCCCCTGGGGGTCTGGGTCGGGACCCCTGTCTGGTAACAACTGCAGTCATCTCCCTCCAACACATTGAGCTGTGTGTTGATGTCTTGGAACTTGCTAGCTGTGAATTAACCTAACAATGCCATCCCCCACACTGCAACCCACACCCTGCAGCTCAAGGGTGCACAGCCCATCACTAATCAATGTTATTTCTGTAAACCAACAAGAATTCCTGAAAAACGACTTTGTATCAGCCACTCCCTGTTCCCCTTTTTGCCTTTAAAATCCTGATTGTAATAAAGGCCTAATGGGGCTCATATCCAAGGCCACTTGGGTCTGAGTCTTCCAGGCAGCAGTCCTCACCTTGGCTCAAGTCAACTCTTTAAATCATAATTTGCACCTCGGCCTCTTCCTTCTTGTCACCCTTACGTAAGTGGGAATCCTACAGAATTTGTCCTTTTGTGTCTGGCTAATTTCACTCAGCATGGCGTCCTCAAGATTCACCCAAGTTCCAGGGTAGGGAGGTTTTCATACAATTTTGTAGCCCGCGTAACCTCTCTACTGTGGGAGGTGCTCCAAAAATGAATTTGGTTGACTCTCTTTCCTCTTTGAGCTTTCTTGGACACGTTTCTGGCTTGGTGGGCCAAGGTCTGCTAAGAAGAAACTCATCTCTGCGCATCAAAGGGGGAAATGGTGAGGGCTGTATGCCCCGGGAGCAACCACCCTCTGAGAGGACACAGAAACAGAGCACTTTAACCTCCTTCCATCAAAGCCCTAGAAGAGGAAGGTGTGCTTTAAAAACAGACTCTTCTCATTAATCCTGTTGAAGTCTCACTCACTCTATTGCCTAGGCTGGTGTGCAGTGGCATGATCTCAGCTCACTGCCAGCTTTGCCTTCTGGGTTCAAGCGATTCTCCTGTCTCAGCCTCCCAAATAGCTGGGACCACAAGTGCCTGCCACCACACCCAGCTAATCTTTTGTAGAGATGGGGTTTTGCCATGTTGGCCAGGCTGGTCTTGAACTTTTGAGCTCAAGCAATCCACCCGCCTCAGCCTCCCAAAGTGCTGGGATTACAGGTGTGAGCCACCGTGCCCAGCCTTTTTTTTTTCTTTTTTTAAGACAGGGCCTTGCTCTGTTGCCCAGACTGGAGTGCAGTGGTGCAATCTTGGCTCACTGCAGCCCTAACTCCCTGGGCGCAACTCATCCTCCTGCCTTAGCCTCCCAAAGTGCTGGGATTACAGGCATGAGCCTCCGTGCCTGGCAGTGGGATCCTCTTTACCTGAACTGCCCAGGGACCTCCATGAGTATCCCTGGCTGGGGGCCGCGGGTCACGCCTATAATCTCAGCACTTTGGGAGGCTAAGGTAGGAGGATTGCTTGAGCCCAGGAGTTCAAGACCAGCCTGGACAACAAAGCAAGACCCTCTCTCTACAAAAAATACAAAAATTAGTGCATACCTGTGGTCCCAGCTACTCAGGAGGCTGAGGTGGGAGAATTGCTTGAGCCCAGGAGGTTAAGGCTGCAGTGAGCCGTGATTGCACCACTGCACTCCAGTCTGGGCGATAAAGTGAAACCCCGACTCTTAAATGGGCCAGGTGCAGTGGCTCACACCTGCAATCCCAGAACTTTGGGAGGCTGAGGCCGGCGGATCACCTGAGGTCAGGAGTTGGAGACCAGCCCGACCAACATGGAGAAACCCCCGTCTCTACTAAAAAAAAACCAAAACAAAAATTAGCCAGGCGTGGTGGCACATGCCTATACCAGCTACTCGGGAGGCTGAGGCAGGAGCATCAGTTGAACCCAGGAGGTGGAGGTTGCGGTGAGCCGAGATCGTGCCATTGCACTCCAGCCTGGGCAATAAGAGTGAAGCTCGGTCTCAAAAAAAAAAAAAAAAGTATCCCTGGGACCATGACCTTCTCACAGACAGAACAGGGAAAAGGGGGGGCAGTTTACATCCCTGTGGAGCAGAGCAAACCCACACGAGCCTTACAGGTGTGGGGGCAGGAGCAGGGCGGGGGCTGTCTCCCAGGGACCATCAGCCGGTTGGCTCAGGGCCTCAGGAGCCCAGGCCAGATCCCAGGAGGCTTCTCGCCGCTACGGAGAGGACATGCAGTCAGCCCGGCTGGCAAAGTGGCCGGATCAGCGCCTGGCTGGGCCACCCTGTGACAGCGACACAGGGACTGCTGTGCCACCCCACATGGAGTGCCACACGCAGTCACAACAGCCCCACGAGGTAGGTCCCAGTATTACTATTTTACGGAAGACTGTGGTACACGCACCCGCACACACAGGTGCACACATGGCCACACAGGCCTCCACCTCTACTACCCAGACAAGTGCCCCAGTGCACATCACATATGCACATGGGTGTGTACACAGCCTGCCCAGACACAGCCCTCCACAACACAGGGACCCACACATACACACACTCACTCATGCACACACGCACCACCCAGACACAACCCTCCACAACACAGGGACCCACACATGCACACTCATGCACACACGCGTGTGCACACACACCAAGCTGACACGGCCCTACACAACACAGGGACCCACACGTGCACACACTAAGGAAATGTGGAAGCACCACGTGACCTCCGGTGGCAAGGCCGCAGGGTCTCCGGCTTCCAGGTCCTGATGCCAAGGCTGCCCCTCCCTGAATCCACGAGGAGGTCACGACCCCCGCTCCACACCAGGGAGGGGCTCGAGAAGCCCGGAGGCCAGCGCCGAGGTCCCCGCACGTACGCCTGTGTCCCCGGCTCTGGGGAAGGCAGCCGTCCCTTAGGGGGCCGGGAGCCTGCGCGCCGCCCCGACTCCCGCCCACCCCGGTGGCTCCCGGCGGCGTCCGGATGTGGCAGCAGCTCGCGGGCCGGGGCTTCCTCTCGCAGCAGTCGCCGCCCCGGAGGCCGGCAGCGCCCCCTGGCGGACCCAGGCAGGAGGCGCCCGGCGAGGCGGGCGCCGGGTAGGCAGGCGCGGGACGGTGCAGCTCGAGGCCTGTCCCTGCAGGTGCAGGGGGGACCTGTCGCTCCCTTGCGCACCGAAGGGGTGGCAACCCCTCCCAGAGACCTGCTGCCCGCGGAGCCTCCCCCGATGACTTGTGCGGTCCCCAACGGAGAGGCGGGAAGCCGAGCCCTGGAGAAGCCTGGAGACACGGGCAACAGGGGCACTGGGCCTCCGTCCAGCCCCCGCCAGCGCCCCAGGGTCACACATAGGCCTTTATTTTCTGATCCTGAAAGTGATGCAAATGCATTTAAATTAATGCAGAAAGCAGTGACAGATAACGACGGGAAAACATACCCACACATCGGGTGCGTGGATAACCACTGCTCACCTTTTTCGCGTTTCTCCTCCTTTGCCCCCTTCACACGTATTTACATATTCGAACCTACTATTTTATATTGGATTTTTTTTTCTTTTGGAGGTGGAGTTTCACTCTTGTTGCCTAGGCTGGAGTGCAATGGCGCCATCTCGGCTCACCGTAACCTCTGCCTCCTGGGTTCAAGCGATTCTCCTGCCTCAACCTCCCGAGTAGCCGGGATTACAGGCGCCACCGCCACCATGTCCAGCTAATTTCTGTATTTTTAGTAGAGATGGGGTTTCCCTGTGCTGGCCAGGCTGGTCTCGAACTCCTGACCTCAGGTGATCCGCCCTCCTTGGCCTCCCAAAGTGCTGGGATTACAGGCATGAGCCACTGCGCCCGGCCTCATATTGGATTTTAAACATTAAATGGTACAATATTTTCCATTTCACTAAGTTCTTCCTCAGCTAATTTTAAATGACTGCTTATTTCACTGAATAAGACACCATACTTTACTTAACTAATCCCTTTTTTTTTTTTTTTGAGATGGAGTCTTGCAGTGTTACCCCGGCTGGAGTGCAATGGTGTGATCTTGGCTCACTGCAACCTCTGCCTCCCGGGTTCAAGCGATTCTCCTGCCTCAGCCTCCCTAGCAGCTGGGATTACAGGTGCCCGCCACCACGCCTGGCTAATTTTTTGTATTTTTAGTAGAGACGGGGTTTCACTGTGTTGGCCAGGCTGGTCTCGAACTCCTGACTTCGTGATCCGCCCGCCTCGGCCTCCCAAAGTGCTGGGATTACAGGTGTGAGCCACCGCGCCTGGCCAACTAATCTCTTAATTGGTGGACATTTGTGTCACTTATGGCTGTGTCTTGAGTAGTACCACGCTGAACAGACTGCTTTTGCTAAATACAGTTTCTCAAAGCTGGAATTGCTGGGCTGAGGAGCCACGCCTTCTAAAGGTTCTTGACATTATTGCCAAATTGCTTTATAAAAAGGAAGGTCCAATGTTTGGTCCCATCAGGAATGACTGTTTCGGCACATCCTCAGAGGGAGTGAGTGTTACCGATTCCTTTTTAAAATTGGGGGTTTTGGTTGTCAACTTGATAGACCCATGAGAGTTCAATTTCATGTCTTTGACTATCACGCACGCAGTATGTGGTCCGATACGGTACGTCCACCGTGGATTTTGATGGGGACAGCCCCGTGTACTCTAGTATTTGGTCCAATACAGCACGTCTGCTGTGGGTTTTGATGGGGGCGCCCCTGTGTGTTCTCGAGTGCAGGAGGCAGAATCCATCCTGGGGAATTTGAGCAGAAAGGGGCATGGTGCCCGGCTTCTTGCAGGACTGGAGGAAAGGCCTCCAAGCCCAGCTCTGCGCTGGCTAAATGAGCTTCCTTCTCTCAGCTTCCCTGGAAACATCTTTCTCTGCACACCCAGGAGACCCCATATCACCAGCTCGTCCTCATCGTGGGTCCAGAACCGGCTGTGCCCTGCCGGCCTGGGGAGGTTGCGTCTCCCTGGCAGAGCTGCATGCATCCCAGCAGCAAGAAAGGCTGGGGGTGTGGGATGTGAGACTTCTGTGCGGAGAGAAGACAGGATTCACATTGTGGGAAGCTGTCAAAACGTAGAAAAACAGTGACGCTTTTGGGGCTCCCACGAAAGACTGGTGTCTTATTAATATATTTGAGCCCGTTTGGAATTTGAAATGAAGCTGAGTTCCCTTCCTAACGACACAGAGCTCACAGAAGCCGCCTCTTCTCTTGGGTGTCCACCGTCAGCTCTTTCTGGACTGTTCTTCCAGTATGTGTGTGGCTTCCTGCTGTTATCAAAGTCCAAGAATTTCATAAGTTCGTTATCTTATTTTGTTTTATTTTTTAAAATTTTATTCATTTTTTTTTTTTAAGATACAAGATCTTACTATGTTTCTAGGCTGGCCTCAAACTCCGGGGCTTACGTGATCCCCCCACCTCAGCCTCCTGAGTAGCTGGGACCACAGGTGCTGCCACTGCACCCAGCATATATATATTATTTTATCATCATCATTATTGATTGAGCAATGGAAATCTGTAACTCATTTGGTGCTTTTTTTGGGTTCTTATTTCTTCAAGATTTGGAAAATTCTTCCCTACGTGCAGATTTGCTGGTGGGTTGACCGTCTTCTTCCAGTTTGGGATTAAGACATGACTTCCAGTGGTATAGGACGCAAGGAAACAGCCATCCAGAGAATTCAACAGCTCTTTCTCCACTCTTCAATACAACATGACCTGTGGTCTTTTGTTCTTTTATTTTTTATTTTATTTTCATTTTTAAATAGAGATGGGGTCTCACTATGTTGCTCAGGCTGGTCTGGAACTCCTGGTCTCAAGTGGTGAGAAACAAACTCATCTGTCCAAACCCAAAGAAAGGACTTGGAGACCTGGAGGAGAGGAAAGGGAGACTTTTTTTTTTTTTCGAGACAGAGTCTCGCTCTGTCGCCCAGGCTGGAGTGGAGTGGGGTAATCTCAGCTCACTGCAACCTCCGCCTCCCGGGTTCAAGCAGTTCTCCTGCCTCAGCCTCCTGAGTAGCTGGGATTACAGGCGCGCACCACCACGCTCAGTTAATTTTTGTATTTTTAGTAGAGACGGGGTTTCTCCATGTTGGTCAGGCTGGTCTTGAACTCCTGACCTTGTGATCCACCTGCCTCAGCCTCCCAAAGTGCTGGGATTACAGGCATGAGCCACCATGCCCTGCTGAAAGTGAGACTTTTAATGATGGTCTTGCAAGATCGGGTGTCTGATGGGCAGCCACACCCAGTACAGTTTCAACAAATAATTTATCCCCTAGTGCACAGGTCCCTCCCCCGGTTCCTCACAGGCTGAGTACTCTGGGGTCACTGTCTTCTGGGACATCACCTATTGGTTGTTGGGCAGGGGCTGTAGGTGTTTTTTTTAGGGGTGTCCTGCTGCATTTTGTTGCAGCCCACAATGCATTGCAATCCCAGTCAGCCCAGGGGCTCTTCAAGTATTTGACTTATGACCTAAGTAGCTGGGCAGGCTGATAAGAACAGACAAAGACAGCTATTTTGCGGGCTAGTAAACTTTTATCTTAGACTAAACTTTTTAGTTCGGGTGAGAGCACCTAAGGGTCAGGGGCAAGGGAGGGAGAAGGGGAAGCCGACAAGCAGGCACTGGTGATCCAGGCGGGGGCCTAGGACATCCTGTTTCTTCTGTAGTTTGCTGACCTAAGCCGATTCAAGGCACTTTGTCTTGGAAACGGACCACTGTAGACACTGTTTCCTTCACTCCCCACTTGGCCTCCTTTGTTCTTCTAGGAGAAGATGCCTTAGCACTTTCAGGAGTTTGGGGGTGCACAAATGGGTCTTCTAATAGGCTCCTGTGCCTTCCAGTGGCTTCCCAGGCACCACCTGGAGCTGTGGACCTGAGCCAGGCCAGTCCTCCCACTGTCAGAGAAACGACGTGCACTGCTCAGCTGCTCAGTCCTCGGCTTCCCGGGCTATGTGACATCCATTCCTGTCAAAAATCCGTGGCGGCCATAAAGATTCAGCAAATGCACCGAAGCTCAAACAGACAAATGTACAGGTACTTCCTTTTGTGGCTGGGGCTTTTTCTCCTGTTTAGGGATACCTTTGTCTATCCCAAGCTTATAACAATATCCCAAGAATAGGGTTTGATCAGACTTCTATGTACACCAGTCTCACAGATGCCTTCAATAAGTGCTTTGAAAATAAAAGTTCTAGCTGGGCGCGGAGGCACACACCTGTAATCCCAGCACTTTGGGAGGCCGAGGCGGGTGGATCACGAGGTCAGGAGATCGAGACCATCCTGGCTAACACGCTGAAATTCCGTCTCTACTAAAAATACAAAAAATTAGCCAGGCGTGGTGGCGGGCGCCTGTAGTCCCAGCTACTCAGGAGGCTGAGGCAGGAGAGTGGCATGAACCCGGGAGGCAGAGCTTGCAGTGAGCAGAGATTAGGCCACTGCACTCCAGCCTCGGTGACAGAGCGAGACTCCATCGCAAAATAAATAAATAAAATAAAATAAAATAAAATAAAAGTTCTAATGAAAGCCTGCATCATAGCTTAATTGACAGGGGTTTTCTTTCAGGACAAGAGGTGCCTGCACCATCCCAAAGCCTTGGCTGCTGGGCCAGTACACGAGGCATCAGCTTGTTTCAGTGGAACAAGCTTTTCTCCTCACCAGATGCCAAGAACCCATGCCACCCACGGGCACAGCAGTGGTTCAGAATGCAGGCATTCCCAGCTAGGTCTGGTGTGAGCTTAAACCACTCGCTGTTAAATCCTCATGAAAAGTCACTCACAAAGTTCTCCTGCACACAGAGTTGTGGAGCTGCTGGAGGGAAGAGGGTGTCTCACAGGCCTGCTGGGCCTGTTGCACCCATACTCCCTTCCTCCCTTCTGTCCAGTCTCCCTCCGTGGCCCAGAGGACACCCCAGCTCTTTGGCCCCCGCGGCCCAGGTGCAGTGGCCGAAGTCCAACTCCCTGGGTCTTGCTCCGAGGCCGGCACAGTCTTGACTGGACCGAGAGAGGGTCTGGGGAGCGCATGGCCGTGTTTCTCTAAGCATACCCTAAGGGGTTCTCCTCCCACTTGGGGCCTTGCCCCAGACCCTCCCTCCTGCCCAGGATCACTGCCCCAGGCTGGCCACGTTTACCCGATGGGGGGTCTGCCCCTCGCCCCAGGCCTGAGTCCTACCTCATTTATGCAGCTGCTTCAACAATGCAAGGAAGAGATTTGTAATGGGAAAGGTATTTTATTTCTTTTTGAAATTATTTCCAGCTGAATGATGTTAGTAAAAATACAGAGAGAATACAACAAATGACATTTAGTAGTTTTTTCTGACTAACCCATTTTAGGGTTGTTTATATACAAAGAAGAATACGAACAAGAAAAAATTTAATAAATAGCTGTAGCCTAATACATAACCGAAAGACCGTAACTTCAACAGCAGAGATACCCTGAGAACAGAATAAGGAGGTGGTGCTGAGCTTGTAAAATCCTAGACAACGACCCTCCCTGAGCGAGTGTCCTGAACATTCTCGTAGCCGTCTCGGGACCTTCCCGCCGCCTGAGCGCACCGCCTCCCGGCCGGCTGTTGTCACTTGCACCCACAGACCTGCGGCTCACAGCGGGCCTGTCAACAGCCGGAGGAACCGTAAAAAACTGCAGGGAGGAGGCAGTCAACGAGTCGCTCAAATACACAAAATTAGTGATGTTAACTAAGAAGCTAAAATAAATATCCTGTTTTCTTTTTTTTTTTTTTTTTTGACAGAGTCTCGCTCTGTCACCCAGGCTGTAGTGTGGCGCAATCTCGGCTCACTGCAAGCTCCACCTCCTGGGTTCACGCCATTCTCCTGCCTCAGGCTCCCGAGTAGCTGGGACTACAGGTGCACACCACCACGCCTGGCTAATTTTTGTATTTTTAGTAGAGACGGGGTTTCACTGTGTTAGCCAGGATGGTCTTGATCTCCTGACCTCGTGATCCGCCTGCCTCGGCCTCCCAAAATGCTGGGATTACAGGCGTGAGCCACCGCGCCCAGCTTCTTTCTTTTCTTTTTTTTTTTTAAAAAACAAAAAAACAAAAAAACAAAAACTTTGGGTTTTATTTAAAATGCCCGCGGGGGTGGTTAGCACACCATTCTTCTGCTATAGTAATTTCACCCCGGGAGGGTGTGGGCCTTAGCCATGTGGAAGTGATGGTCGTATCTGCAGTGTGAGTATTTCCCCGCGCTATCTTCTAACCTGCCCTGTCTCAGCTTAGTGTGAATGTACGGACCGCTCTCAAATCCTCATGAAGTCACTGGCAGTTTTTTCCTGCACACAGAGTAGCTGTGGTGATTTTGAGCTGAGGGCAGTGTCACGCTGGGCTGCATCTGGCACACTGAGAGGACAGGACAGTTGAGCAGGTGGCCTCCTGGCCGCTCACAGACTCTGTGCCCGCCAGACTTGAGAGGGGTTCAGGCACGACACTTCCAGAGCTGTCATCTGGAGGAGATTCTCATCATTTTTTTTCCACCACTTAAAATAAAACCACTCAATGCCTTCTCCAGTGCACTCTCTGGTCTATTTAAAAATAGCAACGCAAGTCCCACCACTTCTTATTTCTAAAGGGAACAGCCAGTGAACATATTTTTACCTCCTGTGTCCGTCATCACGTTCTTGCCACTCATTGCCTCAAATTCCAAATAGGTAAAGAGTGAGGGCTGCACCACTGTGCCTGGAGTGGCAAGGGTAGCCACACAAACCTGGGGGTCCCTGAGCTCCCCCAGCTCCAGGGAGGACGCCCCAGGCATGAGCAGGGGCCGCCAGCAGGACAAAGAGGCCACTCTGTCAGCCTCTGCTGGACCCCTGAGCTCCTCTCTCATGGGCCTCTCCGGTTGGGTGGCTCCGAGAGGCCAACTTCAGCCCCAACTGCAGGCTCCCAAGACTGCAGGGGCAGGGACTCTGGAGGTCCATGTGCTTCATGAGAGAGGGGACCCTGTCCTCCTAGCAGGGGTCCAGCGGCACCACAGCAAGACTTCTGTGGCCAAGTACATGCCATGCTCAACTCTGCCCCCACCCAGACCCCCGGACCGTCCTGTGTGCAGCTGGGCTGCCCTGGGACCCACACACGCAGGGGCACCCGGCACTCAGGAGCCTCCACACACAGCAACTCACACGTAGAACCCACGCACCAAGCAGAAACCCCTCAAAGTGGGCTGGGAGCATGGACCCCTGATTTATAGAGGAGGCTCCGGGTGCCCTGTGAGGGGAGCTGTGGGGACCGGCCCCTCAGAGCTCAGCACAGCCCGGCCCTGCTTCCAGACAGCAGCACTCGCATGTCCTAGCAGGTGAGGGTGGGTCAAACCTGCTGGATCTGAAGTTAATTGTTCAACTGGAAGGAAACCTGTATGCTCCCTGGAGCATGACGTCATGCCGCCTCCTTGGCGCTGCAGAGCCAAAGCCACTGGTGTCTGCCGGGGTGGGCCTTCCCTAGTAGGGGAGACCCCAGCCTTGCCACGGGTAGGACGCGCCTGCTAAATGCCCTCTCAGACCCGACACTGGAAAACGCCTTCCTCTAAAGGAACATCGAGTCAGAAAACAGAGGTGCTCGCAGCAGACACCAAAGCGCCTTTGCGAACGCGTAGGGCTGTTTCAGGAAACTGCTCAGTAGCAAAGGCAGAAGATGCCAAGACACCTTCAAAAAGCAGGAATTAACTTTCCACAGGGAGGGCACCACCAAAAACGAGGGTGCAGGGCCGTAGAGCGACAGGCTGCATCAGTTCACGCTAAAAATCCAGCTGCTCCGGGGCCACTCAGGCAGCCATGTGGCCTCACGGGTCAGGGTTTCAGAGGCCACCGAGTGGCCTGGGATGATGGATCGCGACACGGAGGTGCATGGCTCCATCATGGGGAAGAATGTGCTTTAAAATAGATGCATGGAGGAAGAGCCTAAAAAATAGTCCAGAGTAGCAACAAAAACCATCTCGAGGCAATGTGACCACAGGTGGCTTTGATTTCCTTCTTGTGCCTCTAGACAGCATTCAAATACTCCAGCCTGAAAATGCACTACCTCAGTACCTGAACAAGGCCGGAGTCGTGGGCCGCCTCAGGCCAGGACAGGAAACCCTTCTATGCTGTTCAGGAGGATGGAGGACAGAGAGCGAGGCTCTCAGGTCACCGGCACCAGTGGCGCCACCCACAGGGACTGCAGGGAAGGGCGGGCGGGCTCCCATTCATTCTCCCAGCACCCAGTTTCCAGACGAAGCTTCCTTGGGATCCTGGCTTCCCAGGGCTCCGCACTGTCCCTTTCTCAGAACTTAACGTGAGCATTTCCTGAGGCCTCTTCCTCCGGATGAGCTGGTTCTGGCCTGGGATCCCAGCGCCCCCACACCCTCTGGTGACCACCACATGGCCCAGCAGCCACACAGCACCCGGCACCCGCCTGGGCGTCTGAGGCTGGAGGAAGCTCTGCCCTTTCTTTCGAGACATGGGGGTGGGGCGATGTGCATCACTTTGGGCCCATGGATGGTGGGTGCCATGCAGCCACGTCAGAACAGGGCATGGCGGGGTGCGGGCAGGGAGCAGTGGGAGGTGGCCCTATGAGAGCTGGGGAGGCGTCCCAAAGTGCCAGCATCCTGCAGATCCAAGGAGACACACACACCGTGCCATGTGGGAGGTGTGAGCTCCACGCTGCAGGCTGTGTGAGAGAGAGGTGAGCCGGCGCCCTCGAGTGAAGACACAAAGAATCCCGAGGGGCTGGTGAGGCCACAGGCCCGCACCTCCCACCCCCATGGCCTCTTGGCTCTGTGGGGTGACAGGGACCTGATCCACATGTAGCTCAATCCTCCCAAGGTCAGCTTGTGAAGAAGGG
The DNA here is from genome assembly GCF_028878055.3 of Symphalangus syndactylus. Classification (NCBI taxonomy): domain Eukaryota; kingdom Metazoa; phylum Chordata; class Mammalia; order Primates; family Hylobatidae; genus Symphalangus; species Symphalangus syndactylus. The sequence continues at coordinate 6,956,448 of NC_072437.2, read as the reverse complement.
AAAGAAAATTATGGAAACAGGCGTCTCTGTAGGGGATGCTCCAAGACGCATTTGGAGGCAGGAAAATGCCTGAAGTCCCTCGATGGGCGAATGTCACAGTGCTGGGCGAGCCACGGTGTGGACTCAGGGCCTCACTTTGGGAGCTCAGACGTGTCGCTGGCCCTGACACTCATTGGTCTGAAGGACAAATCGAAGGCCCTCTGGTCACGGAAGCTCTGGGCTTTGTACTTGGCCAGGCGCCTGGACCTCCCACGACACTCAGGCTCCGATGCCTCCATCCTGTCCTGCGGGGCCCTCTCAGCCCCAGGGTGGTCTGGGGGCCCCTCCTGGGCTGGGGCCTGGGGAGTCCCGCAGCCCCCAGACTCGGGCGTGGGTTCAGCTGGGCTCTTTCCCAGCCCCAGGGGAGAGGTGGCAACACTCTTGCCCCTGAAGGGGCGGCTTCCTGGCGGTGGGTGCCCGGCGCTGGGCTCCCCCAGGCCACTGCCCCCCGACTGTCCACCATCCCTGGGGGCTGGGCTTCTGGACCCCCCACTCCTGCCAGCAGCATCCACTCCCTCAGCTGTGCCACTAATGGGCTGCTCCCAGGCCCGAGGCGCCATCCCACTTGTCAACGCCTGTTCCCGACCCTGATCCCAAGCCCGTTCCTGAGCTCCTTTCTGGGCCTGACCCTGAGCCTCTATCTGGGCCTGACCCTGAGCCTCTATCTGGGCCTGACCCTGAGCCTCTATCTGAACCTGACCCTGAGCCTCTATCTGGGCCTGACCCTGAGCCTCTATCTGGGCCTGACCCTGAGCCTCTGTCTGGGCCTGACCCTGAGCCTCTGTCTGGGCCTGACCCTGGGCCTCTATCTGGGCCTGACCCTGGGCCTCTATCTGGGCCTGACCCTGAGCCCGTTCCTGAGCCCCTTTCTGGGTCTGTTCCTGAGCCCGTTTCTGGGCCTTTATCTGGGTCTGCCACTGGGTCTGCCACTGGGCCTGTCCCTGAGCCTCTTCCTGGGCCCATTTCTGAACCTGTCCTTGTTTCTGGGCGTGTCCCTGAATCTGCCCCTGAGCCCATTTCTGGGCCTGTCCCTGAACCTGTCCCTGGGTCCCGCCCTGAGCCTGTTCCTGTGCCTGCCCCTGGGCCTCTATCTGGGCCTGCCACTGGGCCTGTTCTTGAGCGTGTCCCTGAACCTGTCCCTGGGCCCATTTCTGAACCTGTTTCGGGGCCTGTCTCTGAACCTGTCCCTGGGTCCCGCCCTGAGCCTGCTCCTGTGCCTGCCCCTGGGCCTCTATCTGGGCCTGCCACTGGGCCTGTTCTTCAACGTGTCCCTGAACCTGTCCCTGGGCCCATTTCTGAAACTGTTTCGGGGCCTGTCCCTGGGCCGCCGGGCTTCCCAGCCCCTTAGGGTCCCCTGGAGGCACAGCTGGGTTCTTGGCAGCCCTGGTGCCCTCTCCCCACGCCGTGCTCCTCCCCTGCTCCTCCCAGGGTCCCTGCAGATGCTGCTGACCTTGGTCACTGCACTGGCAGGCACCCCCAACCCCAATGGCCATCCCTTTGTCCCCGGCCAGATCCTGTGCCCACCGTGTCTGAGGCTCTTTTGCTGGGTTCAGCACAACCTTCGGGCCCAACGGCGCCACCCTCTTCCCCACACCCCCGGGCTGGGGGGTCTCCTCCTGTGCCTGGTGACTCTGTTGCCTCCCCAGGTCCGCCTGTGTCAGGGGACGCTCCTGGGATTCACCTGCCTGTGTCCTAGGCTCGGGGACACTAGCCCGGAGCTTTGCCTGTGTGTCACCAGCAGTAGGGGGCAGGTGTGCCTGTAGATGGGGAGGGCCCCGCTGGTGGGTGCCACCTACCCACCCCATGTCCACCTCCGCGGGAGGCACCGCGGGAAGCAGATGGTCAGGCTCCGCCCCACAGGGAGACCTGATGCCCTCCCTGCCCTTTGCCTGTGGGTTCTCAGGAGGCGACGGCGGGAGTCCAGGGCCATAGCTGGGGGACTCTGCTACGCTCCTTGCCTGTGGCGTAGAATGATCAGAAGCAGGAATGCCAGACTTTGTGCTGAAACCCAAAAGGTTTCCTTCCACAGCCACATCTTTTCTGCCTCCCACAGCTGCCGTATGTCTGCTGGCTGCCAACGTGTTTGAAATGTGTAATTGGGGCGCCTCTGGGTGCCGGGCGAGGGCCGCAATGTCCTCTGGGTGCCGGGCGAGGGCCGCAATGCCCTCTGGGTGCCGGGCGAGGGCCGCAATGCCCTCTGGGTGCCGGGCGAGGGCCGCAATGTCCTCTGGGTGCTGGACAAGGGCCACGCCTCTCAGGAGGCTACTCCCTGCTGCTCCACTCTTGGGCTCTGAGGATCCCCGGGGGGCCAGGAGGCCGTGGCTATGAGGGTCTTGAGGGAGAGCCTCGCCTCTGGGATGGCTTTCGGACACGGCTCTGCTTCCCCCCTGGCCCCGCGTCTCTGGCTCTCCCGCTGTGCGGTCTCCAGGGCTCTGGGTGCTGCCTGGCGCTGGTGCAGGTGTGGTGCGGCTCGCAACGCTCCCTGCAGCTGCCATCGCCCCACAGGCTTTCATACCTGGTTTGGGTTGTTCATTTAATGAGGACAGTGGGTTCTTGCGAACATCATGGCTGGTGATTTCGTTGGCAGCCTTCAGGGGCTGAGAAGACTCTATCAGCGGCGGCCTTCTGCATTCCTCCAGCGTGCCGGGCACAGTCGTGCCCATCGGGGTGACACCCTCAGGCCCCGTACGCCCCTTGGATGATGCCGCCAGCGACGTGGGGGCTCCTGTTGGCTTTCTCCCGGTGGGGGACGGCACCTGCTGGCTGCTGGAGGCATGGCTGGTGTTTCCCCTCAGAAGGTTTTGTGAGGCTGCAGGATAATTTGTTGCAGAGCCCTTGTTCTGCGTTGATATTTCATTAGATTCCGGCAACGGATGCTTCTCATCTCTGAACTCAGAGTTCCTCTCTCCTGAAATATCGTCAGGATTCCTGGGACCGTGTGAATTCTCAAAGCTGCCTTTGTTTTCCTTCCTGCCAGCAGGATCTGTCTGGAGTCTCTGTGTCAGAAGTGTCTCTGGGACACTGTGGTCAGCACCCACAGCCCCTCTTGCTGCTGCAGGATGCGGAGCTGCTCGTGGCCCCTGCGGTGAAGAGGCCCCGAGTCCTGCCTGCATCCCTGAAAGCTTGCTCAGTTCCACTGGGGCTCGGTGACCCCTTCTGTTCTCAGTCACAGTGGGAAATTCCGTGTGTGCATTTTCAACCACATTCTCTCCTCCGAAAATACAAGAAGGTTTGTTTTCACCACTTGACGTATTTTGCAGCCTGGTGGGAGGGGCTGGCATTTCATGGACAACTGGGATTTGGACAGTTATCTGTGGAGGCTCCGTGGCAGGCTGTGTTCTCCGAGCAGCCTGGACCGATTGAGCGTTCAGGGGTGGGATGTGCTCCGGCACTTTCTGTTCTGCGAAATACTTCTGGGTGGCAAAGAGGGGGTCTCTCCCTGGGTCTGGGAAGCCTACATCTTCCCTTTCATCCTCTGAACTGCAAACAGTCATGGTGATTTCAGGGCCGTCCCCTGCACTCTCGCCTGGGGGCCCAGGAGACCACGTGAGTCTGGCTCCCCTCACCTCCTGGACACCTCCTGCGGTGCTCTCTGCGGTGGGGTCTGCCGTTCCGTCACCTCTGGCTGATCTGGTGCCCCACGGGCTGGCCGGTCCCAGTGGGGATGATGCAGGCACAAGGCCAGGAAGGACTCCACCTGTGCAGGGAGCACAAGAGGGGGCCAGCGAGGGGACAGCATGGCCGTCCCTCTGAGCCATCACCTGGGGTGTCACGGGCTTCGAGGGCCTTGGCTGTCTTTGGGGCTCCTCCTCCAAAGGCCCCTTTCCCACTGCTTTGTTCCCACTGGGCCCCATCTCCCTGGCACTAGGGCACACGCTGGCTTCTCCTCTGGGTGGACGCCTTGCCTCCAAGTGGCTGATTTTGGTGCAGTGGGACAGCCAGCTCCTGGGGCCACAGACGATGGTGGCGATGCTGAGGGCCGGTAGGGGCTCAGCCGTGCAGGCTAGAAAGCGGACAGGGGGCATCCTGACGCAGGTGCTGGCCATGGTGGCCGTGTGCAGCACGCGTACCTCTGGCCGGTGCATCCTCTTCCTCTGCAGGTTCCTCTTCTTCCTCTCCTGCGTGTGCAGCCTCAGCGCACTGGCCTCGGAGCACAGGCAGCTGTTCTGCTCGAACTTCTCCCGCAGCTTGGACAGCACCGAGCTCTTGCCCATGATCTTCGGCAAGAGGCCCCTGGCGGCTTTGGGCCGCTCTGCAGGGGGCTTCTCGCGCACTTCTTTCTCCTTCGCCTCCTTCTCCTCGGCGGCCAAGAATATCTTCAGGACGTTTTTCACGGTGCTCTTCCCAGCCGGGTGGCCCCAGCGGGGCTTCTCGCTGAGGCAGGGCTTTGGGGCCGGCTCCTTGGTCTTCTCCAGGAGCTTGTTGATGGTGGCACCCACGAGGCCCCCACCCAGCCCCTGCTTGTCCTTGGAGATCAGCCGGCCCACCTCCCGGGTCCTCTTGAGGTAGCGCTCCCGGCCAGTGCCCAGGAACTTGGCCTGCAGGAGCTGGAAGCGCGTGGGCCGCTGGGTGGCCTCCTGGGTCTGGGGCTGGTGGCTGGGCCTGCTCTCCCCGGCCTCTGTCCCCAGGGGCCGGTCTGCGTAGCCCGTGACATAGAGCAGCAGGCTGCTGAGGATGGAGTGGGCGGCCGGGTCACAGGCCAGCTTGCCCATCTTCTTCTTTAGGGTTTGGGCGTCCACAGACATGACGTCACTGCAGGTCTTGCTGCTCTTCCAGCTGCAGAAAAAAAGGAATCATCACTTACTTCATCATCATTTTTTTCCAAGATGACTCTATAGAACATTTGTCACGGGGCAATCCCACCTTTTCAGGGGCCCCAAAAGTCTGGTAGGGAGAAAAAGAGATTAGGAGCCAGGAGCTGTGGTTTCTGGGCTGTCCCTGCTGTTAATTCGGGGTTGTCAGGGATGCGAAAGCTTTTCTGGGTCACTGTTTCCTGTTAAATGGCAGGAACTTCTGACACATGCTCCTCCTAAGGGCATTGAGGAGTTGACGTTGAACAGTTTTGTGAAAGCGTTTGGAAAACCGCTTTGCATATGCAACATATTAAAAAAAATTTTTAACGAACATACTTTGCTTGTACAGTAGGTAAAAAAGCATGTATAAAGAAGTGTCTATTCTCTGTTTGGCCTGTGTATGTCTCTACCTTGAAGTATGAAAGATAAAATTAATAGCATAGTTAAATTCTGCCATGATCCCGGGGACCTGGGTCCCTACAGCAGAGATTCTGAAGATTCAGTAAACCGCTCAGGCTTGGGGTGGGCAGAGAAGGTGGAAAGAGTTTCCTCACAAGCTCCTGGGCAGGAACCAGCACTGCAGTGGGCAGCGCCCCCCAGGAGCAGGGGAGGAGGGGGCTGCAGAGAGGAGGGGAGGAGGGGGCTGCAGAGAGGAAGGGAGGAGGGAGCTGCAGAGCGGAAGGGAGGAGGGGGCTGCAGAGAGGAGGGAAAGACGGGGCTACTGAAAAGAGGGGAGGAGGGGGTTGCAGAGAGGAAGGAAAGAGGGGGCTGCAGAGAGGAGGGAGGAGGGCTGGGATCACTTGGCTGGGTCTCTGGAACCCCTTTCAAAATGGCTCAGAGGAGCCACTGAGGCTGGGGGCTGCTGCCCTTTCCCAGTGAGATGTTTTTCTGCAGGTCCACCAGGGATTCCTTCCCACCAGCCCAGCTTTCAAAGAGGTGGGACAAAATGGGTCCTGGCTGGAGAGACAGGGTCTTTGTGATTTGGTGGTGTTTTCTGAGCCTGGGTCCGATGTTCTGCTTCTGAGCAGCTGTGACCACAGGAGCAAAGCTGGAAGGTCTCCCCATCTGTGGCAGGGGGTGGAGCCATCTCTGACCTCCCCAGATGGTGATTTTGTGTAGACGCACCCAGAATCTTAGCTGTCACACCTGTTAGTCATTCATTCTAAGGAAATCATCAGGGATGAGGAACAAAGACTCGAGTATTACAGGAAAAGTTGCCTTCACAGTGCTGTTTTTCATGCTGAAAAATCTAGAGCATCCTCGATGTCGAACTCCAGGGCGGCCGCACAACGGCATGTCCACGTTTGTGGGAGAAGAGTCGGCAGCTGGACGCGGCTGGTGATGTGGCGCCAAGTGAAAAGCTCACTCTAACCCGATTGATTTTAAGAAGCTGAGGCTGGGCACGGTGGCTCACGCCTGTAATCCCAGCGTGATTTGGGAGGCCGAGGCTGGCAGATCACAAGGTCAGGAGATCAAGACCATCCTGGCTAACATGGTGAAACCCCGTCTCTACTAAAAATACAAAAAAAAATTAGCCGGGCGTGGTGGCCGGTGCCTGTAGTCCCAGCTACTTGGGAGGCTGAGGCAGGAGAATGGCGCGAACCCTGGAGACGGAGCTTGCAGTGAGCCGAGATTGCACCACTGCACTCCAGCCTGGGCGACAGAGCGAGACTCCGTCTCAAAAAAAAAAAAAAAAAAAAAGAAGCTGAACAGGACAGGCTGAAAACAGACCAGAAGGAAATGCGTGAACATACTTCTCTTTTTGTGTTTGTCTGCATTTTTCCAAAAGACAGAGCTCTGTTTTTGAAGCCATGGACGGATTTCCTTGTTAAAAGCTGTTGCCAAGCAGCCCTGATGGAGGAGGTGACAGCGGCTGACCATATGACCACGTGGCCATGTTGCCGTGGGCACGCAATGACCCAGGGCCAGAACGGACCCCACACGGAGGAGTGGCAGGGTGGCAGATGGAACACAGGACTCCGCTTCTCCCACCTCCCCGAGACGCTTCCCTCGCCCGGTTCAGTGAGTTTATGCAGAGTGTGATGTTCGCCCCCAAATCCCGGTGGGCATCAGTGGATCAAGAGGCCTTGCTGAGATCCGGATTTTGGGGCCACACCACCAACGCCTCTGATCCACAGTCTGGGGAGGGGCCTGGGAATCTGCATTTTAACGAGTCCCTGGTGATTCCGAGGCCGTTGGTCCGGGGACCCCACTCGGAACCACTGAGGCAGACGGCGCTCCTTCCAAACCTGCTGAGGATGAGACATTTACACGAAAACTAAACTCGGAACCTGCTGCAAGGCCATAGTGTGCTGCGAGCTAGGACGACTGTAAAAATAAACTAATCCAAGGAGCAGCTGTGCGTCCTGCTGCCAGGCACGCCCTTGTTCTGAGTCATCGGAGCCCACCCAGGAAGGAGCTGCTGTGTCCCCATGGCTGGTAAAGTGATCCTGGGCGGCCCCAGAACTGCCCCAGCCAGAGGCCGGCCACACGCCCCTGAACCCAGAGTGGATAGGCACATCCTCAACTGCGCCATGGAGATGGGGAGGGCAGAGAAGCAGGCTGACCTCGGGGTTGGGGGACCAGCCTGGGGGCATCGTGCTCCCTCTGAAGGCTGCACTCCCAGCCATCACAGGGTCAGCGGCCCTACCTGCCTTCCGCCGGGCGTCTCTGGGCACGTTCCCTCTGCTATGACTCGGCCACCCGTGGACAGCTGCGCTCCCTTCACCCGAGGAGGCTGAACTTCTCAGGCCGTTGTCCACAGAGCCTGTCACAGGTTTTGTCCCCGCTCTCTGGGCGTTTCAGTCGTCTTAATGACTTTGCAGGTGAGTCATTCAGATGACTGAACCAGCCATGCTGACTGTTTGCTGTGGGGACATTCTGATCATCTGAATAAAGGCCACCAGGCTCAGCCACGTGTGACGTCAATCCACCCCTTCCCACATCCCTCGCTGATGGCTTCTGAGCCCCACCGTCCAAATAGAAAGATGAAAACAGAGCTGGAATTAAACCAGCTCATCCTCCTTGCTTGTTAGGAGGCGAGTTTGGATGAAGAGAGTGATGGAGCTCCACGCTGATTTCTAAATTCCCATTGCCGTGGCCTCAGGTGGTGGGCAGCTTGGTGACGGGACCACTCCCCACACTCGGAGCCCCGTGTCAAGGCTGAGTGCCTGTTCCGGGTCGTGGGGCCGTGTCAGTGGATCCTCATAGGCTGGACTTGCTGCATGTCCTCCTTATGAGTCATAGTAGCTCAAAATCCAGTTTAGCTCTTCCACGGCACATCTAAGTCTGTAACCAGTTATGAGGTCAGGGTGCCATCAAGACCTGGCCAGCAACCAGAGGTGAGCGTGGAGGACGTACTTGGCCACCCGGTCCAGCTCTTCAGCTGTCACAGCCGGCTTTCACCCTGCAGCGTGATCATCTGAGACACATTTTTACTCACAGAGATCAGGATACTCTTCTGGGTTTATCGGCTGAGGATTAGGGGATTCGGCCAGAGCTAGCAAGTCTTCTTTGGGGTGAGCCCCGCCTTGCTGAGGTGGCCTCAGCCATGGACCTGTGGCTGTCGGAGGCGTCCGCGGTTCAGGATGACACCCTTGGGCGGGAGCGAGAGGGGATTCCACAGCCCCCTTCACAGAGCCTTTGTGTTTTGCAATCATCATTAACCAAGTTCCTCCCTGGATCTGGCCTGGCCACTCCCCTGCTCCTTGCTGTCCTGCCGTCCCTCTGGGCTGCCCCTTCTCATCACAAGGTCCTGTGCCCACCGCCCACTATTGCGCTCACCCTCTCTGGTTGCCGCCCCTCGTGGTAGCCCCAGAGGTGCTGCTGTCTTTGGGTTCCTTGAACCTGTGGGTGGTTCCTTCTTCCGGGGTCTACTCCCGGCTCAGCGTGTTCTGTGCTCTGGGCTTCACTGGTTGGGGGATTCTGGGAGCCCCCGGCTCAGTGTGTGCTGCTGCTGCTGGCACGTCCGGAGTGACTACTGTCACAGCATTATAATTTTCTTTTTTCTTTTTTCCTGGGATGGAGTCTCGCTCTGTCTCCCAGGCTGGAGTACAGTGGCACGATCTTGGCTCACTGCAAGCTCCGCCTCCCAGGTTCCCGCCATTCTCCTGCCTCAGCCTCCCAAGTAGCTGGGACTACAGATGCCCGCCACCACGCCCAGCTAATTTTTTGTATTTTTTAGTAGAGATGCGGTTTCACGTGTTAGCCAGGATGGTCTCGATCTCCTGACCTCGTGATCCGCCCGCCTCGGCCTCCCAAAGTGCTGGGATTACAGGCGTGGGCCACCGCGCCCGGTCCACAGCACTATAATTTTCTAAGATCCGAGTGCACTTTTAAACAAGTCACCTCTGTTTTTGCCCAGCTCCCCACTAGAGCAGAGCCCCTCCGTGGGCGGGACCCGTGTTGGTTCTGATCTCTACTTTCCCGAGTCCAGAGCAGCGCTGGGCACAGCCGGGCAGGCTGGCAGCAGACCCGTGGGTGGTGAACAGCTCCCGTGGAGACTCGGTTCACCCACTGCCAACAGCGCCCCGCAGAGGCTCAGTTCACCCACCACCAACAGTGCCCCGCAGAGCTCGGTTCACCCACGGCCAGCAGCGCCCCCCGGAGGCTCGGTTCACCCACTGCACAGCCCTGTTTCTCTCCTCGCCACCCACTTTTCTGCCAGCTCCAGCCCCCACCCTGCTTTCCCACTCCATGTCCAACCTCGCTGTGCCCTTCAGCCTGGAACAGCCTCGCTGCCTCCCTGACGAGCTCCTATTCATCCTTCACAACCCGGCTCAGATGCCCCCACCTCAGGGAGCCTTTCCCAGAGGCCTAGCTCTGTGAGCCCCACAGTGACCTGCACAGACCTCTGCGTCCCCACAAAGGGGAACAGCATGGACTGAGAGGGGGGCCCAGGACTTTCAGCGACTCCCGAGCGGGGCTCTGTGTGTCTCCCGAGGCGCGCTGTGATCGGGGGCTTCACTTGCTGCGAAGGTGGGCCCCCTGCCCTTTCCCACCCCTGCTGCACACCTTGCTGCTGAGTGAATGCGTCCTCATGCACCGGAGCCAGCACTGCCCCTTGGGCCGTCAGCCCCGCCCCTCAAAGCCTCCTGCAAAGGCCCCTGGTCAGAGCTGTGCTGGCCAAGTCTGGGCTGCCCTGTGTGACTGCTGCCCACCCAGCAGTGCGGGGCGAGACCAGGCCTCCCTTGGCGTCCCCTCAGCACTTGGACGAGCTGCAGAACCCACAGGGAATGGAATGTCTTCCTCCCAGGGGCCAATATAAACAGCAGGGTGCCCGGCTTTCCTAATTTAGTTGTTGGTGGCTCTGGCCAGCCAGAGAGGTCGTTTGAAAATACAGTGAGACTAGAGGCCATCATAGCGCAGGAGACACACCCGGGCCCACCTTGACATGGACAGCAGCGTCCGTTGGCAGGTTCTTTGCTGGGGACCTTCTGGCCAGCAGGGCCTGGAGGTCACTGTTCTGCCTGGTCAGTGGCTGTGCTGGGCTCACCTGAGCCTGGCCCTGCTCTGAGAGCCCTCGGTCAGGGAACACCTTCAGCCTCGGTTTCCTCCTCTCAGAGAAGGGCAGGGCTGGTTTCATGTGGCAGCTCGGCCTGCAACTGTCTGGCTGTTCCAGGAGCCTGCTCAGAACACGGACCAGCCTCAGCCATGTCACACACATCCCTGCACCAGCCCCCACATGCTTCTGACGGGGACACTTGGATGCCTTGGCCAACAGCACTTAGAAAACATGTCCTGGGCCTCCATCAACACCAGAGGCCTGCACTGCCATTTCCTGCCCCGTTTCAGATGAGCCTGGGGCCGCCCACCCTTCCTCCCCTTGGCAGCTTGGCCCCCACCCTCCCTGCCCTCTGCCCCCGGCCTCCCTGCCCTCTGTGACTCGCTCCTGGCCTCCCTGCCCTCTGCGGCTCAGTCCCCGGCTTCTCTCCCCTCTGCAGCTCAGTCCCGGCCTCCCCGATATGCTCTCAGGGCACTATGGGCCTGTCTGGGGGGACACAACCTGGCTGTGGCTCCATCCGTGCCTGTGGAATTGCTCATGTTGCTGTGGTGCCAATGTTCCTCTCCCAGGGGCAGGGCCACGTGCCTCTGCACATCTCCATGAGTGCGCTGAGCGGGGTCTTCTTTTTTGTTGTTGTTGTTGTTTTTTTTTAGATGGAGTCTCTCTCTGTCACCCAGGCTGGAGTGCAGTGGCGTGATCTTGGCTCACTGCAAGCTCTGCCTCCCGGGTTCAAGCCATTCTTCTGCCACAGCCTCCCAAGTAGCTGGGATTACAGGGGCCCACCACCACGCCCAGCTAATTTTTGTATTTGTTTAGAGATGAGGTTTCACCATGTTGGCCAGGCTGGTTTCGAACTCCTGACCTCGTGATCCATGCCCCTCAGCCTTCCAAAGTGCTGGGATTACAGGCATGAGCCACCATGCCCAGCTCAGCCTCTTCTGTTTTTATGGCTGCTTGTTCTGTGCCCCTTTTACCCTGAAGCCATGAAGGTCAGGGAGGGCGACACCTCCCTAGGTAGCCAGTGCCCAGCAACCCCCTGGGGCAGGCGAGGAGAGGGGAGGGGCTGTTTAGCAGCTGCGGTGGCAGAGCCCCTTCCACAGCTCATGGACAGAGACACTGGGGCTGCACCTTTGGGCTCCTGGGGTTCTCGCTGGTCAGCCTAGAGGGACGAGAGCCCTTCTGGAGACGCGGACCTGCCAGTGTCCGGGCCGGGCAGGGTGAGAGACGCCTGCCTGCAATGTGGTCCCCAAGCAGAGTGTGGACCTGGAAAGGGTCTAACCAAAGGCCTCGAATAAGTGGCCTCCATGGCCCAACTGCTCTACTGATGACGGGAAGCGTTCTGCGCAGAGGCCAGCCAGGCGTGGGCTCAGTGGCCGGCTCCAGGCGACCAGGCAGGGTCCACTGAATTAGTGTTATAAAAAGAGAAGGGCTGGGTGCGGTGGCTCACGCCTGTAATCTCAGTACTTTGGGAGGCCGAGGCAGGCAGATCACGAGGTCAGGAGTTTGAGGCCAGTCTGGCCAACATGGTGAAACCGTGTCTCTACTAAAAGTAACAAAAATTAGCTGGGCGCAGTGGTGTGCACCTGTAGTCCCAGCTACTCAGGAGGCTAAGGCAGGAGAATCACTTGAAACCGGGAAGTAGAGGTTGCAGTGAGCTGAGATTGTGCCACTTCACTCCAGCCTGGGTGACAGAGTGCAACTCCATCTCAAAAAAAAAAAGAGAGAGAAGCAAGCTCGCCTTCTTAGTAGTTTTTTTTAAATTGGTTTTAAATAACACAGATCCCTTTAAGTTGAGGCTCCTAACATTTTACAAATAAATCTATACTTGATCTTAGCCAAAAGGCTGAGAAGAGATTACTAAAGAATCTAATATTAGATTTATGAAAAAGAAAATCTAACCCCAAGGGATGAGTACTTTCTAAAAACCCTGGAAGGCCAGGGGCCCGGCTGGGATCCTGTGGGGTGGCCGAGAGCGGCCCTCAGGCGGCGGCGGAGCTGATCTGGCCAATCCCCTCCCCAGCAGCTTCTGAGCATCATTGCAACGGTCACTGTCCATCTAGTAAAGCCGAGAACAAGTGTTTGTTAACTGCTCCCTGTTGATTTTTTGTAACTAGGTGGGGAATAGTTCAGACTGTACTAATGAATCAGCTGGAGAACCTGAGTATCTGTATTTCCTGGAAATAAATCTGGCTAATGATCGATGTGGCCTTTTGGGCTAGGATACCCCAAGGCCTTGACCTGAACATCTTTTTGTGACCTACGTAAGATCTTTTATGTGACTGACTTAGCTGGGACCCACAAAGGGGCGTCTAGTAAACTGGTAGTGATCAATGAAGGAGTGTCTAGCTGGCCGGCTGTGACTGATAATGGGGTCACTGTCCATCCCAGGCTGACTGAGGCCATAAGCGCTGGATGCTCTTCCAGGCCTGAGACACGAGTAAGTCAGCAGAGGGTTCCAGGGACGCTTGCCTGCCGCCTAATTACGGCAACTGCCTTGGGCCCCTCAGTACCTGTGGGACATGCAGGGTATCGGGTTAGTGAGCTTCTGTCACGAATTTGTGCTACAAATATATAGATTATAAAGGAAACTGATGAAACAGTAGGCACAATTTCTAACACATAATAAAAACACAATATAGTATCTTATATTGCAACAGGATGCTGTTATGTTGGATAATAGCATTATTGAAGGTTAAATTCCGATTTTGAATAAGCAAACAGTGGTTACAGAAGAGCCTGTCTTTTCTGAGGAATTTCATCTGAAATATTTATGGTGAGAGGATACAGGGTCGGCAGGTTATTCTCAAATGGTTCAGAAACAATTGTGTGTGCGTGCGAATGCATGTGTGTGTGCAGTGAGAGATGAGGGAAAATATTAACGGCTGCTGATGCTGGGCAAAGGGGCGTGGGAGTTGTCCGAGCCAGTTTTGTTTGAAACAAACTTAAAAACGAACCGTTAAGATAGGAGAGGGAGACAGCAAAGCCGCGTCATGACAGGTGTCGTTCAAGGACCCTGACAGCACAGATGGGTGCTGGGAGAGGCGATGCTTTGCGGAACCCTGGGATGCACCAGCACCCCACTGGCAGGGCCCTGGGGACTCTGTGCTCTCCGGTTTCCTGGTGTGTGGGACAAGACAAGGCTGTCCCCCCAATCTGCAGGCTGGTCATGGTCCCCGCTGGCACCACCAGGGCCCCAGGTCGTGCAGCCTCTCTTGCCCGAGGGAGAGCCAGAGTGGGGGGTCCTGGGCGATCGCCCTTCTCAGGGTACAAGGAGGGTGGGGAAGGCAGGGAGATGCTGCCCACAGGGCCACACGATGGTTCAGACCCTGGGAACTGCCCCTGTGGCCACCAGACCGAACGTTCTCGATGTGTGTGGTGCCAGACACAGAGTGCCCCAGATCAGGCGCGGTCCCTGCCTTTGTCTGTCTAAGCCCCTGTTTGCTGACCAGCAGCCGCTGCTCGGGGTGTGGCACACGAATCCCGAGACGGTCTCAGGCTGTTCTTTGAGACCTCATGTGAATGCTTTTCCCGCAACCGGCTAAGTGAGCTGATAACTTATTTCTGTGTGTTAACTGGAAATGCATTTACACACCAGGGATTTTAACCAGGGGAGTTTCTGTGTGTTAACTGGAAATGCATTTACACACCAGAGATTTTAACCAGGGGAGCTTCTGTGTGTTAACTGGAAATGCGTTTACACACGAGGGATTTTACCCAGGGGAGCTGCTGTGTGTTAACTGGAAATGCATTTACACACTGGGGATTTTACCCAGGAGAGCTGCAGTGTGTTAACTGGAAATGCATTTACACACGAGGGATTTTACCCAGGGGAGCTTCTGTGTGTTAACTGGAAATGCATTTACACACCGGGGATTTTACCCAGGAGAGCTGCAGTGTGTTAACTGGAAATGCATTTACACACGAGGGATTTTACCCAGGGGAGCTTCTGTGTGTTAACTGGAAATGCATTTACACACCGGGGATTTTACCCAGGAGAGCTGCAGTGTGTTAACTGGAAATGCATTTACACACGAGGGATTTTACCCAGGGGAGCTTCTGTGTGTTAACTGGAAATGCATTTACACACCGGGGATTTTACCCAGGGGAGCTGCTGTGTGTTAACTGGAAATGCATTTACACACGAGGGATTTTACCCAGGGGAGCTTCTGTGTGTTAACTGGAAATGCATTTACACACCGGGGATTTTACCCAGGGGAGCTTCTGTGTGTTAACTGGAAATGCATTTACACACCGGGGATTTTACCCAGGAGAGCTGCAGTGTGTTAACTGGAAATGCATTTACATACCGGGGATTTTACCCAGGGGAGCTTCTGTGTGTTAACTGGAAATGCATTTACACACCGGGGATTTTACCCAGGGGAGCTTCTGTGTGTTAACTGGAAATGCATTTACACACCGGGGATTTTACCCAGGTGAGCTGCAGTGTGTTAACTGGAAATGCATTTACACACCGGGGATTTTACCCAGGAGAGCTGCAGTGTGTTAACTGGAAATGCATTTACACACGAGGGATTTTACCCAGGGGAGCTTCTGTGTGTTAACTGGAAATGCATTTACACACCGGGGATTTTACCCAGGGGAGCTGCTGTGTGTTAACTGGAAATGCATTTACACACGAGGGATTTTACCCAGGGGAGCTTCTGTGTGTTAACTGGAAATGCATTTACACACCGGGGATTTTACCCAGGGGAGCTTCTGTGTGTTAACTGGAAATGCATTTACACACCGGGGATTTTACCCAGGAGAGCTGCAGTGTGTTAACTGGAAATGCATTTACATACCGGGGATTTTACCCAGGGGAGCTTCTGTGTGTTAACTGGAAATGCATTTACACACCGGGGATTTTACCCAGGGGAGCTTCTGTGTGTTAACTGGAAATGCATTTACACACCGGGGATTTTACCCAGGTGAGCTGCAGTGTGTTAACTGGAAATGCATTTACACACCGGGGATTTTACCCAGGAGAGCTGCAGTGTGTTAACTGGAAATGCATTTACACACCGGGGATTTTACCCAGGGGAGCTGCTGTGTGTTAACTGGAAATGCATTTACACACCGGGGATTTTACCCAGGGGAACGGCAGTGCCTGCACTGAGACTCTAGAGTTATTTCCAACCTAATGGGACCTTTGGAATGAATTTCAATGATGGAGTTTTTAAAGCACAGATGTTTGGATGGAACATCAATTTGGGTATTACCAATTTTATCAGCTGATATTTTATTAATTTTTATACCCACAGCCAAAACAGGTGGCATTGGCTTCTGGAAGCTTGGGCCTGAGGTTATGCAATCACCAGGGTTTGCTGAGGGCTGTGGTGGTGGTGAGGTCTCCCAGAATTAGGGGAAGGGGAGAAGACTTGAGTGTGGTTTTCGGATGCGTCGGGTTTAAAAGCTACTCTGTGCTCACGAACTGCGGCTCTGGGAGAAATACTCAAACCCCCTGAATCTTAGTTTCCTTGTCTACAAAATGGGGGTAGTAAAAAGGGTCTGGCTTCTAGGGGACCATGGAATAGATAGGGGAAATAACATTCAAATGCCACCTGCCGCAGGACTGGCCGTTGGGAGCCTGCAGCAGCATCGTTCTCAGTCTGACGGGGGCTGGGCCTCGCCACTTCCTCGGCTGGGCACCCTGAGCAGCTGCCCTGCCCACTCAAGTCATGGAGCCTCCCTGGATCCACTTCCTCCAACATGGGAAAGGAAGGACAGCTCTGCCATGGCTTTCAGATATGAAAACACTGGACGCAATAATTTTGAATATAAATGCAAAATCTCTAATCAAAGAGTTTGGGAAACTGGATTCATCTAAATCAGCCTGAAGTCTAAACATGTGTGTGTTACTGACATGCTCATATTCCCACATGGCACATGTTCCTAGCATGTGACTTCTGTGTGGTGTGTTTGTGAGGACACACATGTCCTTTCTCAGCCATGATTGGAACTCTCCATCCCAAGTCCTGGCTTCAGACCTCACATCTGTGGGCCTGAGAGAAAGGTGTCTGCCAATAGCTTCAGGCTGAGAATGGGCATATTCTGGACCCCACCTGCCTCTGAAGCATCCTTGTCTGCCATCTGGGAGTGAGAGGTGCTCATCCTCCTGCCTGCCCCTTCCTGGTGCCTGATGTCTTGCAAGAGATGTGGATCCACAGGGATGTGCAATGCTGATTATCCCAGAGAAGAACCCCTGGGGAGCTACACCTTGCTGTGCCTAAGAGGTTGTCAAATGTGCCCTCTTTTCCTCCCTTCCTTCCCTCCCTTCTTTCCTTCCTTTCTTCCTTTCTTCCCCTTCCCCTTCCTTCCCTTCCTTTCCTTCTTTTCCTTCCTTCCCTCCCTTCTTCTTTCCTTCTTCCCTCCCTCCCTCCCTTTCTTTTTTCTTTCTTTCTTTTTTTTTTTTCAGGGTCTTAATGTGTTACCCAGTCTGGAGTGCAGTGATGTAATCTCGACTCACGGCAACCTCAACCTCTCAGGCTCTGGCAATCCTCCCACCTCAGTCTCCCAAAGAGCTGGGACTACAGGCGCCAACACCACACCCAGCTAATTTTTGTATTTTTTTTTTTTTTGTAGAGATGGGGTTTTGCCATGTTGCCCAGGCTAGTCTCAAATTCCTGAGTTCAAGTGATCCTCCCGCCTCGGCCTCCCAAAGTGCTGGGATTACAGGCCTGAGCCACTGCACCTGGCCACATCTTATTTCATAAGAATGTCTTGGAGAAAGAAAAATAAAAACTCCATCACTTAAACTATGGACACCATAAAATATAAGATGCACCACAATTTCAGAAAAATTAAATACATAAATGCATCCTAGAATGAAATATGGCATCGCCGCACTGTAGGGAGAGACTAGGTCCTTTTCAAAAGAGCTGGGGAGCAACAGTGGAAGTTGCCATAAGAGCAGGTGTTTGCAAATGCCACTCACATGATGGAAACCACTGAGAGCCACATCCACAGGGTATTTGAATTATGGCACAGGAGTACAATGGAATACTAGGCAGCAGTTAAAAAGGTGGAGATTGGTCTATGTATGATGATACAGAATAATATTTTAAAACCTAGTTTAATGAAAACAGCCAAAAGCAAACCATGACATATACCATGCTTCCTGTTTGGGGAAAGAAATCGTGTGTGTGGCATAGCATGCACGTGCAGGTGTGTCTCACGTACAGGTGCACAGCCAGGGTGTGTGTGTGGAGGAGGCTCCTGGGAGGAGAGCATGGCCTTGTTATCTCACATGTGCAGGTGTGTTTCACACAGGCCCACAGCCCGGGGTGTGTGTGTGGAGGAGGCTCCTGGGAGGAGAGCATGGCCTTGTTATCTCACATGTGCAGGTGTGTTTCACACAGGCGCACAGCCTGGGGTGTGTGTGCGGAGGAGGCTCCTGGGAGGAGAGCATGGCCTTGTTATCTCACATGTGCAGGTGTGTTTCACACAGGCGCACAGCCTGGGGTGTGTGTGCGGAGGAGGCTCCTGGGAGGAGAGCATGGCCTTGTTATCTCACATGTGCAGGTGTGTTTCACACAGGCGCACAGCCCGGGGTGTGTGTGTGGAGGAGGCTCCTGGGAGGAGAGCATGGCCTTGTTATCTCACATGTGCAGGTGTGTCTCACGTACAGGTGCACAGCCAGGGTGTGTGTGTGGAGGAGGCTCCTGGGAGGAGAGCATGGCCTTATTATCTCACATGTGCAGGTGTGTTTCACACAGGCCCACAGCCCGGGGTGTGTGTGCGGAGGAGGCTCCTGGGAGGAGGCTTAGGCGACCGTGGCTGTGTTATCTGGGTGGTTGGAAGCAGCTTTCCCCACACGCCGCCTTTAACAGTGTTTGGATTCATGAAGCTGTGCACACGTCACTTTTATAGCAAAAATGAAACCTGCTGGTGCCGTTTTAAAGAGCAGAGTTGGCTCAGTGTCCCCTCAGTGCTTTCTATGGCTTTTTCTTTTCAACTTTTGGGTCTCTCTGTAACAGGAAAGTGAAGCAAGGCACTGCCGGCTTTTGTTTACAATGCTTGTGGATTTTGTGTTTGTGTGTTTTAATCTATAATCAGTTTGTAAATAGACTCACTTTCTGATTCTCACGGAAGGGTTTCATTTGCGGATGGAGATCGAGTCTACCCTGTTTGAATCCAGCTGCACCCTGCTCACGCGAGCTGGCCTTCTCTTCCATACAGCAGGGTGGACAGGGAGGCCCACTTGAATCCAGCTGCACCCTGCTCACGCGAGCTGGCCTTCTCTTCCATACAGCAGGGTGGACAGGGAGGGCCACTTGAATCCAGCTGCACCCTGCTCACGCGAGCTGGCCTTCTCTTCCATACAGCAGGGTGGACAGGGAGGGCCACTTGAATCCAGCTGCACCCTGCTCACGCGAGCTGGCCTTCTCTTCCATACAGCAGGGTGGACAGGGAGGGCCACTTGAATCCAGCTGCACCCTGCTCACGCGAGCTGGCCTTCTCTTCCATACAGCAGGGTGGACAGGGAGGGCCACTTCCCGGTAAGCGGGCAAAACGGGTACTACGACTGTGTTACTTATGCTAACGGGTACTACGACTGTGTTACTTATGCTAACGGGTACTACGACTGTGTTACTTATGCTAACGGGTACTACGACTGTGTTACTTATGCTAGCAACAGTTCCGACTTACCTTAACTGGGTTTCTTTTCCTGAAAGGTAATTCTCGGTTAATTTCCCCACACCCACGGGTCCTGGGACCACGCTGCATGGACGTGTGTGACGTGAGGCCCTTTGCCCCAGTGTGCCTGTCTCTCTGGTTCTTCTGACTTAAAGCACCAGTAGCAGCATGGTTAGTCCAGTTATTCGGAAGCTCAGCACGGAGCCACATTGCTGCAGCATAGAAGGCCACGGATTCCTCCATCAGCATGGACTACACTTCCCACAAAACGAACGGGGCATCTCTATGGAAAAAGCAAAGCGTATCCCTATCCCCGGGACACCCCTACCCCTGGGACACCTCTACCCCTGGGACCCACCCACCCCCGGGACACGCCCACCCCGGGACACCCCTACCCCCGCCCTGACGCCCCTACCCCGGGGACACCCCTACCCCCAGGACACCCCTACCCCCAGACATGCCTACTCCCAGGACACGCCTACCCCCAGGACATGCCTACCCCCAGGCACGCCTACCCCCCAGACATGCCTACCCCCAGGACACGCCTACCCCCAGGACACGCCTACCCCCGGGACACACCTACCCCTGGGACACCCCTACCCCACCCTGATATTCCTACCCCCAGGACATGCCTACCTCCCCCCGACACTCCTAGCCCCCCGGACACTCCTATCCCCAGGATAGGCCCACCCCCGGGACACGCCTACCTCCCGGACACCACTAACCCGGGGAAACGCCTACACCCGGGACACACCTACCCCCAGACAACCCTACCCCCGGGACAAGCCTACTCCCAGGACACGCCCACCCCCGGGACACGCCTGCTCCTTGCACTGAATGAATGCAGGGGTCATTTCCATCAAGAGGAGGCAGCCGGGGAGTGAGGCGCCTGGAAGTGGCTGGCAGGGCTGGTCCGGGAAGCCTGGACCCAACGCGCCTGGGAGTTGGGAGTCTGTGGCCCCCACCTGTGAAGTCCACCAGCCTCTCTTGCCAGTCTACTCACACAGGAATCCTATGTGGGAGCATAAAGACATCACCACTTTCCCCTTTCAAATCATCCCACAGAAGAAGACAACAAAGCCCGTGGGGGTAGGGCTTGTATTTTGGATGCCCGCAGAGATTCTAACCAACCAGGCTTTCTGCCCCACCGCCTCCTCTCCCTGAGGCTGGGGCTTCCCCTGGGATTCCAACTCTGCCCAGAGGGGAGCCCTTTAATGAAATCACAACAAAAAGGCCCTAGCCAAGCGGCCAAGCACAGCGGTAAACATCAGTCAACTGCTGTTTTATTCACACCAGATGCTGCATGGAAAAATCACGTCCAAATTTATTTTAAACAAAAGCAAGTGATCTCTTTTCCAAGACTCTCTGAGAGAGAACCTCATCGCAGGGACAGCGCTTCCTCGTCAGCGAGCCCGGCGGGGCAGGCGCGGAAGGGAAAGGCCTTCTCTGCATTTGGACCTGGCCCACTAAGGCAGACCACAGAGACACACCAGAGCTGGCAGGAGGCCATTTAGGTTCTGGTTTTCTCCGTGAGTTGTTTCAAAAAGAGACTGATCTTAAAATCTAGTGTGATTAAAAAGGTGGGTGGAGTTAAGAGCAATGCTGCTATGTGTGTCCCGCAGGCCCCACTGTGGACTGTTTCTCTGTCCAGGAACACACGACCCACTGTGGACGTGGGAGGGTGGGGGGTGGGGGGAGGCGGTGCATTGGCCCTCACGGGGAAACGCACGCCTGGAGGCAGAGGCAGTACGGAGGGTGTGTAGCGGGGGGCCTGCTGGAGGCCACCACCGCAGTTAGTGTTGTTGAAGGGAGTGAGTAAACAGCATTAGCTCTGCGACAGAATAAAATACACTGCCTGTCCAGGAGACTGCGGGTGAGTGCCACACATGGAGGTCCAAGTGCAGCAAATCCACGCAGTGTCAGTGTTGATGGTGGAGGACGGAAAATATTCTCGCAAGACAAACAATGTATTTTATGCAGCAGTTAGGATTCTGAAATTGGAAATAGAGTTAGATGTGGCCAGTCAGGCACAGACTGCAGTGGAGCCTCACAGAGACACCCTCACCCAGGGGGCTGCGAGAGGATGCTATGGGCCCCGGGGGTGGAATCGGCTCTCTAGGGGGAAAGTGGCAGAAACGGCTTTACTTCTCCTCTGTGGACAGGCGGTAGAGAGCCGCGCCCAGGTCCTCCAGCTTCTCCTTGTCCTCCAGGTCCTGGTACAAGCCTTTGGGAACGAGGTCCAGGCCATACAGCAACCCGAACAGGCAGCCTGCAATGGTGCCTGTGGCCGCGCTCTCCCCTGAAATGCAAAGGCAGCAGTCGCAGTGGGCTCCACCTGACCAGGGCCTCCGCAAGACCCCTGGGGCTGGCCGCCCCTAAGGTGGGCCAAACCCCAATTCTGCTGGGGGCAGCTGATAAAAGGGACAGGCAGGCCGGCGTGGTGGCTCACGCCCGTCATCCCAGCTACACAGGAGGCTGAGACGGGAGAATCTCTTGAACCCGGGAGGCAGAGGTGGCAGTGAGCCGAGATTGCCTGTCTGCACTCCAGCCCGAGTGACAGAGTGAGATCCTGTCTCAAAAAAAAAAAAAAAAAAAAGCCCAAAAACAAACGGGAGGGAGACAGGCGCTTCCCTTCTCCCTCCCTGGGGCAGGCATCTGCGTGAAGTGGTGTTTCAGCACTAAGAGTCAGTGAGGCCACAGGATGCTGCAGAAGGAAGGCAGAGGGAGGGGAGCCTGAGGCCGCACGGTCCCACCCTTGAGCCGAGGTCACGGAGGAAACCTCTCCAGGGGCTGAGCTGGATCTGTGCAGAGGCTTCCTGACCAAACGGGGCCACATGTATGTTTTCCCAGCTCATGTCTGTGGTCAAGCTCAGCTCCAAGCCTCACTGAAGAGAGGCAATTTCAGCCAGTCTCACAGAACCATAACAGCTGCTCCCACAAGGCACAGGGTTGACCTTACGGGTAGGAGCTGCCTGGAGCTGCCACAGCCACTCTGCTGGGCTTCCACCTCTCCCTCCATGGCCAGAGACGGCCAGGGCGTCACAGAGCCAGCACGGATGGAGCAGGATGGGAGCCCAGGACCTAACTCCAGGCCGCAGTCTGCGACTTTGCACAGAGGCTGCAGAGCAAAGGACAAGATGACGGTGACCTTGGAACAGAACCCTGTGAAGGTGGCCAGCCTGAGGCAGCAGTGGCAAGGGCAGGAGCGTCCACACCCCCACACCCCACCTACTCCAAGGCTGCACTGCCCTCCAGGCTCGTGGACCAGGTGAGAGACTCTTGGTCTGCTGGAGCTCACAGCAGGCACCTGCAGCCGCACTTGTATCCTGTAATGTCCTCACATGAGCATGCTCAGGTCAGCCAGTGTACCCTGGAGCCTGTGCCTTCCCAAAGCGGGTTCCAGAAAGGAAGAGACGGACGCACATGCTGAGGCTCAGGAGGTGGCCCCTGAATGCCTGAGGTCCTAGGACACTCCGAGGGGGGTGCTTCAGGAGAAGGGCGCTACCCTCCAGGAAGCCATGGCCATTAAGGAACATCTCACCTCCATGAAACATGGCCCGGTGACACAGCTCAGTCCAGCTGTTTCCTGCTGCAAGGAGGGCGTCATAGGCTATCATGGGGGCGTCATGGCCTCGTCTTCCCCCTCGACCTTCTGAGCTCCATTTCCTGTAGGTCTGACAAGAGAGCCATGGGTCAGGGGCATGTGCCCAAGTGGAGCCACTTCTGGGTACATTATAGCACAAACTTTCTGGGCCCCTCCTAGTGAACTGCCATTCCATCCATTAACGCTTTCTGGGCCCCTCCTAGTGAACTGCCATTCCATCCATCCACCCTTTTCTTTTCGAGATGGAATCTGGCTCTGTCCCCCAGGCTGGAGTGCAATGATGCAATCTCAGCTCACTGCAACCTCCGCCTCCCTGGTTCAAGCGATTCTCCTGCCTCAGCCTCCTGAGTAGTTGGGATTACAGGCGCATGCCAGCACACCTGGCTAATTTTTTGTATTTTTAGTAGAGATGGGGTTAGTCACCCACCCACCCATCCATTCACCCATCCATTCATCTATCCACCCATCCACCCACCCATCCATTCAGCATCCAGTCATCTATCCACCCATCCATTCACCCACCCATTTATCAACCCATCCATTCACCCATCCTTCCACCACCCACCCACCCATCCATATACCCACCCACCCATCAATTCACCCATCCACTTATCCATCCACCCACCCATTCATCCATTCACCCACCCATTCATCCATCCACCCATCCATTCATCCATTCACCCTCCCATTTACCTACCCATTAATTCACCTACCCTTCCACCACCCACCCACCCATCCATATACCCACCCACCCATTCACCCACCCACTCATCCGTCCACCTACCCACCCAGCCATCTCACCCATTCACCCATCCACTCATCCATTCACCTATCCACCCACCCATCCACTCATCCATCCACCTATCCATTCATCCATTTACCCACACATTTACCTACCCATCCATTCACCCACCCTTCTACCTACCTGCCCTTCCATCCACCTACCCAACCACCCATCCATATACCCACCCACCCACCCACGCACCCATCCATTCACCTGTCCACCCATCCATCCACCCATCTATTCATCCATTCAGCCACCCATTTACCTACCCATCCATTCACGCACCCTTCCACCCACCCGCCCTTCCACCCACCCACCCATCCATCTATCCGTCCATCTATCCATCCATCCATCCACCTACCCACCCACCTATCCACCCACTTGCTATGCGCTTATTGAGCACCACTGGTGTGCCAGACACTGCCCCAGTGCCAGGACAAGGCTTACCTTTTCCCTCTCTTCTGCGTCATAATTGTCGGGGAAGATGGCTTTGCTTTCTGAGTCTTTACTGATTTTCCTCTCCTCCAAATAAAATTGCCATTTAGCTTCAAAGTAAAACCAGTGCTCCTGGTATTCTAAACATAAAGAACAGGGTGAGCTGAACACAATGGCATCCATGGAGTGGGGCGGAGGGCCCTGGGGCGGGTGCAGGGAGTGGGGAGGGGGGGTGGGGGGATGGGGGTGTGGGGAAGTGGCGAAGCCCCCTCCACCGAGCTGCAGGCATGTGGAGAAGCCGAGCACCTGTCCTGGAGTAAACAACTGAGCGACTGTCCAGAATTACCAACATGTTGACGTTTGTAGCTGCTTTCTTTTTTTTGAGATGAAGTCTTGCTTTTGTCCCCCAGGCTGGAGTGCAGTGGCGCGATCTCGGCTCATTGCAAACTCTGCCTCCCAGGTTCAAGCGATTCTCCTGCCTCAGCCTCCCAAGTAGCTGGGATTACAGGCGCCTGCCACCACGCCTGGCTAATTTTTGTATTTTTAGTAGAGACGGGGTTTCACCATGTTGGTCAGGCTGATCTCGAACTCCTGACCTCAGGTGATCCACCTGCCTCAGCCTCCTAAAGTGCTGGGATGACAGGCGTGAGCCACCGCGCCTGGCCTCTTTTTTCTTTCTTTTCTTTTCTTTTTTTTTTTTTTGAGACAGAGTCTCGCTCTGTTGCCCAGGCTAGAGTGCAGTGGCACCATCTTGGCACACTGCAACCTCTGCTTCCCAGGTTCAAGCAATTCTCCTGCCTCAGCCTCCTGAATAGCTGGGACTACAGTCACCCGCCACCACGCCCGGCTAATTTTTGTATTTTTAGTAGAGATGGGGTTTCACCATATTGGCCGGACTGGTCTCGAATTCCTGACCTCAAGTGATCCTCCCACCTCGGCTTCCCAAAGTGCTGGGATTACAGGCGTGAGCCACCATGCCCAGCCTTTAGCTGCTTTGAAAGGACAGCAAGCAAGTTGGAGATGGGGCAAAAGCATTCTCATTACATTGTTGCATTAGCCCTGCACCTGCAGAGCAGGGCATGGCATGTTTCATTACTCCTAACTGAAATCCAGGCCCCTGCATGCTCTAGGGACTTCTTGGAGGTCAACTGGCCAAGAGGACGCTGACTCAGAAGGGAGTCTGAACCTGCAGCTACACACCCTACAGACCACAGGGAAGCGCCTTCCCGCCATGGAGCCAGGAGGCATGCAGCTGCCCAGACCCAGTCCCCCGGCCCTCCTGCCTGCCTTACGGTGAGCACCCCTGCCCGACACACCCCACCTCCTGCTCCCTGGCACCGTGGGAGCCACAGAGGGCGGGAGCTGTGCAGGCCACTGGTGGTTGTCAGGCCCAAGGGACACGTGTGCCGATCACATGCGGTGACAGAGCACAGATCCTGCCTGCCTGGCTGTGGTTGGAGAGCTCAGGGCGCTGGAGAGCAGAGCTGGAGGGCTGCAAGGGGAGGCTACACTCCTGCCACAGAGCTCCAGGCCACAGGGAGGCCAGGCGGGCCCTGGACCAGGCCCTGGACGAGGCTCACAGGCACCCGAGACTCACGTGCCCTCCGAAACTCTGGGCCAATTTGGTTTCACACAAGGAAAAGTCCAGCCCCCTTAGGGTCTTGTTCAGCGACATGAAATTGGAAGTGAAAGACGCAAAAGTAAGAGGGCAGCAGCCACAGGCGCATCCCATGAACCCACAGGGCCTGGAACTCCGGGTGGAGCGTCAACGTGGACCTGGGCGCAGACTCAAAACACTGCCTCTCACCCGAGTCAGCGGGGGTTGGCCAATTCGGAAACGGACGTCCAAACACAAAAGCAGGGAGCCAATTTGTGAACTGTCCTCACTGCGGAGGGGCCGTGTCAGGTGGGCCGGTCAGAAGCCCAGAGCAGTGTTTCCGGAGGGTGTCCTACGGGACTTAACGTTCTCTGGATGATTTTAGATGCTCTGTTAAAAAGGTTTCGGTGTCAAGGGAATTCATAAAACTCTGGGTTAAAGAAATTTGAAATTAAATAGATTTATTTGGAGGATTGCTTCTCAGAGATTTAAACTGGTATCTGTGCATTTCAAATCCCTAAGAGAAAGAGTAAAGCTTTCTGAAGAATAGTCGGAAACATTCCATGAACCCGAAGGGGAGGAGGTTTTGCTAGTCAGATACTTCCAACTGTTTTTCAGAAAAATGCTTTGAGGAAAACCGTTTTGAATACCAGAGTTCTGGGAGAACATTTGTTAATATACTGTGAATTCGGTAATGGCGTGGCCCCATGCCTGACTGCTCGCCTGTTTCTAAGGTGGGTCAGGATGACTCTCCTGGGGTTAGGGAGATGACTTAGCCCGTGGCTGCAGACAACAACCTCAGCTGGAAAGAACCCGGTGCCACCGGCTTAGCCATCTCCCACCGCTCCCACGCCAAGCAGTAAGAGAGATGAAACCACCGGAAATAAAGTGTGCTGTGGCCTGCCAGGCGTGCTCAGCAGTCACGCTTCCTGAGGAGGGCCAGGCCACGGGGAGCACAGAGCAGCAACTCAAGGAGGTACTGACTGTGTGTGGACGCTGACTTTCTTGCTCCCGTCAGCACAGGCTTGGTGGCTGAGCAGCCCCTGAGCCACGTCCAGGCAGGTATCCATGCCTGCACCCCCGTGGAAAGCTGTGCACCAGTCCCCCACAAGGCATTTCAGAACATGCGCCTGCACCTTGCAGGGGAAAAAAGGGATTCACTGGTTTTTCTGTTTCTAGAAGACTTCAGACCAGGCGAGGTGGCTCACGCCTGTAATCCCAGTACTTTGGGAGGCTAACGCGGGCAGATCACTTGAAGCCAGGGCGACCTGGCGAAACCCCATCTCTACTAAAAATACAAAAAATTAGCCAGGTGTGGTGGCGGGCTCCTGTAATCTCAGCTACTCGGGAGCTGAGGCAGGAGAATTGCTTGAACCTGGGAGGTGGAGGTTGCGGTGAGCTGAGATTGCATCATTGCACTCTGCTTCGGCAACGGAGCCAGATTCCATGTCAAAAAAAAAAAAAATTAAGAAGACTTCAGCCTGAGGCTGTTTTGAAAAATAAGCAAACCTGATCCTACATTCAAATCCTCCTTCTCCTTCTCCGGGATACACTGGATACCTTATTTCCAATTTCCTCAACAGTGCAAGGACGCCAAACGCTGCATGAAGCTGCCTGTGCTCCCCCTGCCGCCCCCTCCCCTCTTAGACGGCACCTCCCGTGGGGTGGAAGAATCTTCCGGAACCGTCACGGATTTCCTAGTCCCATACCTGCTGTCCCTGCCTCTGGCCGGCCTCATGGGACTCCTGAGGGAAGGGCCCAGCCCTGAGCTCGCCTAAACCGGGCAGAAGCGGAGATTTCCCCAGCGCACCACGGGTCCCACTCAGCACCCCAAAGGCTGCCAGTCGCTTGGTGCCACGGGCTGGGGTGGACGGGGGACGGGTGGACCCGCTGGAGGCAAATGTCCCCGGCAGGCTC
Organism: Symphalangus syndactylus; assembly: GCF_028878055.3. Classification (NCBI taxonomy): domain Eukaryota; kingdom Metazoa; phylum Chordata; class Mammalia; order Primates; family Hylobatidae; genus Symphalangus; species Symphalangus syndactylus. Next base: position 6,929,139 of record NC_072437.2, on the reverse strand, counting down.
AGGTCTCTCTGAGGCTCTGGGTGGGGAGGCAAAGCCTCCTAGGTCAGGGCAGAGGCAGACTGGTCAGGAGCAGCATGGGGCCTGCCTTGCGAGGCCAGCTCTGCTCACATGGCCCGGACAGGGCCCTCCCGGTTCCATCTAAGAGCGAAAGTGCCTTGAAGTATTTGGGGGCCGATGGAGGGGCTGAATCTGTCCAGATCTGCTCTGAGGGCGGACTGGGGCCGGGGAGCGCTCACCTGCCGTGTGCCGGATGGTCTTTCTGCAGTATTCTTCTGCCAGCGGCACCGCCCGCAGCATGTCTCTCCCCCACTGGACCAGCGGCCTTCCTTGTGCAGCGAACGACACAAACAGGGCCGTGCACAGGGAGCCCAGGAAGCCTGGAGGGCGGGGAAGAGGGGGGCACCGTCACCGGGACCGCTTGGGAGGGCCTGGGGCCGCGCGCCACGCTGCGTGGGACCCCCGAGGAAGGGTTTGCTCGTTTTCCGTCTTTCCCATGTTCAGGTGCACAGTTCGGCGGCATTAACCACGTTCACACTGTGGACATTCTCCATCCTCTCTGCGACTCCCCATCTTCCCAAACTGTAGCTCTGTCCCCACTCCACTCACCCCACGGCCCTCCCCAGGCCCTGGCCGCCCCCAGTCGACTTTTCTGTCTCCGGATGTGACCGCTCTGGGTGCCTGCTCCTCGTGGAACCACACGCGATTTGTCCCTTTGTGGCGGGCGTGCTCCACTCAGGACGCACCCTCAGGTCCACCCGCGTGGCTCGCCACGGCTTCCCTTCCTCTCCGTGGCTGAATCGCATTCCGTGCGTGGACGAACGCATTTTGATTGCCCGTCATCTGTGTGTGGATGCACGAGCTGCCTCCGCCTTTGGCTATTGGGAACACCGCGTCACGTAGACCCTTAGCATCCGTGTCCGGGGATTATCAGTTAACGAGCCTGTGCAGGAGGAAGGCTGAGGTGGGGGCTCTCCTGACTCGAGAGCGACCCCCAGAGCTCTGGGGCCGTTGCGCACACTCGGGCGTTTCCTGTGCGGGGCCGACTCGTGCGCCCGGCTGGTGCTTTGGGGCTTTTCTTGCCTGACCTGTGGGCGTGCATTAGCAGCCGGAAAGCTCATCGGCACAGACAAGCTCAGAGCTCATCTTATAGGCACCGTCTCCCTTATTTTCTTTGGTATGTCAAATTTTACAACTGTTTACTGAAAAAGAAATGCATGTGAGTATATATGTATTTAATAAAACACGGTTAAGGAAGAAGTTAAGTCTGGGAGGCCTGTCCTGGTCCATCTTGCAGGGCTGTGGGGAAAGATGGGGCCAGCGGCTTCTGGGGTACTGAGCTCACCCCGCAGTCCACACAGCCAGCCCTGCACCTCACGGAGCAGGTGGCACTGGGTCCGCAGCTCTCAGGGAACATGGCCACGTCTGGCCCTGCCAGGCTCCCATCCACCGTTGCACTGGCCTCATCCCGCTACTGTGGAAGCCATCAGACGGGAGCTCGGAAGAGACTGATCTGAATTACAATGATCCTGGCCATAGTGAGGCTAACAATGCCCAGGGCTGGCAGGACAGTCCTGGAAATCCCGTGGTCACCGTCCGGGTGGAGACAGCCCTGGAGAGGCCGCCTCTTCCAAAGTCATGAGCTCTCTCCTCTCACTGCCAGCCATTGTGGGGACCACAGCTGCTGCGGGTCAGTAGTGGCAGGAGGCGAAGTGACGGCCATGGTACTCGTGACGTAGTTTCAGAGACGCAGTCGTGTGGGAGGACCAGTGACAGCCGTGGTGACAGTACCAGTAGCAGCAGCAACGATGGTGGTGGTACTCGTGACGGTCGCAGTGGGAACAGTGTGGTGCCAGTGACTGCAGCAGTGGTTGTCGTAGTAGTGATGGTATCATGTGGAGGAACTGGTGATATCAGTGGTGACAGCACCAGTAGCAGCAGCCATAGTGGTGATGGCTGTACTGGTGATAAAAGCGGAACGGTGTTGAAAGGCGGGGGTGGCACTAGTGGTGGGGGTGGCAGTGGCACTAGTGGCGGGGGTGGCAGTGGCACTAGTGGCGGGGGTGGCAGTGGCACTGGTGGTGGCGGTGGCAGTGTTGCTAGTGACAGCAGCAGTAGGGATGGTGTGGTGCTGCTGATGGGAGCAGCCATGGCGGTGGCAGTAGTTATAGTGCGAGTGGCCGTGCAGGGGAGCAGTGACCCCTGTTGCCGAGCCCTCTCCCCATTGGGCACTGCTCCCAGGGTGTCATCTGCCACTCAGACCTCACGAGAGCCTGTGAAGGGCTTGGCAATCACCCCTCTTGTGGATGAGGCGTGTGGGGCTGAGAGGTTGTGTTGCTGTTTTGGAGCCATGTTAGCTTCAGAAGGGTCGGTTCTGCTGCGGACCCTGTGGGTGTGTGTGAGGCCCACACCCACCTATGAAAGGGGCGAGTCTGCTGTCATGGCGCTGCTGGCCAGAGGCAGGCTCTGGGGTGGGTGCCGTGTGCGTTCTGACATCCCACTTCTCTGTACGCCGGGGCTGTGACACCGTCCTGCCGGGGCTGTCGTGGGGAAAAGATGACCCTAAGCCCAGGCTGGGCCCACGGTGAACGGCCACTCAACATGGCCACTACATGGAGCATGGTTGCCCATGACACACCATGCAGAGATGGGCCGCAGAGACAGGCTGCAGAGACGCTTTCCAGCAGCTGTCAGGCCACTCTTGAAGGCACTAATCAGGGCCTCCCTTGGCCTGGCGGGAGGGCTGCAGCAGCGGCAAGAGTCTATGAATCGTTCTCAGGCCCAGGGCTCTGGGCCGGTCCTGACCCCGCCTATGGCTCTGCCTCCGCGCAGGGTCGCTGCAGCTCTGGGCTCATGGGAGCACGCAATGCACGCTGTAACACAAACTGTGGTTCTTGCTGCCAGAGGTGGTTTGAAAATGGAAAAGGGAGTAGAGTTAAAAAGCACTTTGAAGTGTCAATTTCATAAATCAAACCCTTAAAACATTTTTGGTCATTATCATAGAAATATATAAATTATTCATCTATTAAACATGTGAAATAATTTTTTTTTTTGAGATGGAGTCTGATTCTGTCGCCCAGGCTGGAGTCCAGTGGTGTGATCTTGGCTCACTGCAACCTCTGCCTCCCAGGTTCAAGTGATTCTCCTGCCTCAGTCTCCTGAGTAGTTGGGATTACAGGCATGCACCACCATGCCCAGCTAATTTTTGTATTTTTTAGTAGAGACAAGGTTTCACCATGGTGGCCAGGCTGGTCTCGAACTCCTGACCTCAGGTGATCCTCCTGCCTTGGCCTCCCAAAGTGCTGGGATTACAGGCATGAGCCATCGCGCCTGGCAGTGAAATAATTTTTAAAATATGAGTAGGAAATACATTAGCAAATATTTTAGAAATTTAAATTATTAACACAGATTCTTGTGCTCATTACATTGTTTTCAAATGTCCAACTTTTTTTTTTGTTTTTGAGATAGGGCCTCGCCCTGTTGCCCAGGCTGGAGTGCAATGGTGCAAACACAGCTCACTGCAGCCCCAGCATCCTGGGCTCAGGCGATCCTCCTCCAGCAGTAGCTGGAACCACAGGTGCATGCCATCATGCCTGGCTAATTTTTCATTTTTTTGTAGAGACGGAGTCTCCCCGTGTTCCCCAGGCTGGTCTCGTACTCCTGTGCTCAAGCGATCCTCCTGCCTCTGCCTCCCAAAGTGCTGGGATCACAGGTGTGAGCCACTGTACCTGCATCTGGCAAATGCCCAACATTTTCGCGTCTGAAGGTTTTAATTTTTAATTTGCGTCCGGTTGCACCACTCAGCTAGCAGGAGTCCAGCACTGCTCCCTTCTCGGCATCTGACTCTGGCCCACCAGGTGGGTCACGTGCCTTCCCTCTTACATTTTAATGAGTTTGCCAAGTTGCCTGTGAGTCCACTGCTTAGGCCATCTGTCCCCAGGGTAGTAAAGGCACGCAGCTGTTGGCTGCAGACTCGGTGGGGGTGGGACGGCCAGGCCAGCAGAGCTATGTGTTGATCAAAGGCCAGTTGCTCACTGCTGTTCTCAGGGAGGGGTGGGCAGCTCTGCCCTCCTCGTTGGGACACCGATCACAGCAGATACCAAAAGGTAATCCTGAACGAGGCTAGCATGGCTGTTGGATGTGCGTGGGACTGGGCGGTGCCAGGATTAAGGGCCAATTGCAGGTCAGGAGTTTTGAGTCATTTTTGCTTTTTTTAAATGGAAGCCAACCGAGCCGCCTCCTCATTACCTTTCAAAGTCAGGCCTAGAGTCAGACGCTACTGCAGCCACCCCAGCCTGGCCTCTCAGAGGCCTGTCCTCCACAGGATGGGTTGGGGACGGGGACAAACCCCAGTGAGCAGCTGGCCACCTGGCACAGACCACAAGGAAGGAAGTGCCATGTTAAGGGGGCGACATGATCCAACCTGCTTCACCCTCACACAGCCCAATTTGCAGATGTGATTCACATGCGGCAGTTGCCCTGTTACAGGTGAGAAAACTGTGGCCTGGGGGGTGGAGCCACTGCCGTGGTTCCCGTGGTCCCCTTCGCTCCCTTGGCCGGCAGGTGGTGGGGCCAACCCCCACCTGGCACAGCAGGCAAATGCAGGAAATATTGTACAAACCCTGGTTCCCGGCGTCACCCCGATCCCACCTGCACCCAGGCATTGGTGCCTTTCTTTGTCTTTTGTTCTGACACAAATGATACCAAAACCACTGAATTCTTTCCCTCGTACAGTTTCTTCAACATCACCACACTTATCGCTAATCCTGCTTTTGGGCTGAAAACAGGCCTTAAGCAAAGCAGATTAAAAAATAAGCCAACTCTCCCAACAAATCAAAAAATCGATGTGATCCCACAAGATTTCCAGCCCAGTGTCCTGGGCAGGGCACCCTCACAGCAGGCAGCCAGCAGATGCAGGGTCAGCTTCTGTCTCCTTTAAGCAGACGTGCAGATGGCGGCAGCTCCAGGCCCCTGCCCCCCGCCCCACACTTACCTGTGGGATGGTTGTGGGTCATCCGGCCGCACTCCACGCTGACCTCGATGAGGGTCTCCAGCCGCTCAGGCTTCCAGTACCGCAGGCCGATGCACATGGCCTTGGTGGCTGCTCCAAACCCTGAGCCTGCGTGGAGAAGGAAGTGCTGGTTTAGACCTCTGCTCCAATAATTCCACCCCTGACAATCTAGCTTTCATGAGTAATTTTAAAAGTATAAAAATTTATGTAATAACACGTTATCAGAGTGTGGTTTAAATGAGTGAGCTATGGGCAGGCCACTCAAGTGCCTGCAGCAGAAAGGAGATGGGGCGAATTTGGTTGCATCCAAGTGTCGGGTGTTAGTCACTAAAAACAGAATGTTTGATGGCCTGGAGATATGCTCGTGATATGCAGCATGCTTTCAACGAGATGTTTTCCCTGTAAAAACAGCTTCATTGAGTTATAACTACATACAACAAACTAGGCATAATGAAACGTGCATGACCCTAAGATTTTTACATCAGTATACCCCGGGACCCAGCACCCAGGTGCAGGGTGAATACAGGTATACCCCGGGACCCAGCACCCATACGTAGAGTGAACATAGGTGTACCCTGGGACCCAGCACCCATGCATAGGGTGAACATAGGTGTACCCCATGACCCAGCATCCACACATAGAGTGAACATAGGTGTACCCCATGACCCAGCATCCACGTGTAGAGTGAACATAGGTGTACCCTGGGACCCAGCACCCATGCGTAGAGTGAACATAGGTGTACCCTGGGACCCAGCACCCATGCGTAACGTGAACATAGGTGTACCCTGTGACCCAGCACCCACACGTAGGGTGAACATAGGTGTACCCCGTGACCCAGCACCCACGCATAGGGTGAACATAGGTGTACCCCATGACCCAGCACCCATGCGTAGGGTGAACATAGGTGTACCCCATGACCCAGCACCCACGTGTAGAGTGAACATAGGTGTACCCCAGGACCCAGCACCCACGTGTAGAGTGAACATAGGTGTACCCCAGGACCCAGCACCCACATGTAGAGTGAACATAGGTGTACCCCATGACCCAGCACCCACGTGTAGAGTGAACATAGGTGTACCCCAGGACCCAGCACCCACGTGTAGAGTGAACATAGGTGTACCCCAGGACCCAGCACCCACACGTAGAGTGAACATAGGTGTACCCCATGACCCAGCACCCACGTGTAGAGTGAACATAGGTGTACCCCAGGACCCAGCACCCAGGTGCAGAGTGAACATAGGTGTACCCCATGACTCAGCACCCATGCGTAGAGTGAACATAGATGTACCCCAGGACCCAGCACCCAGGCGCAGAGTGAACATAGGTGTACCCCGTGACCCAGCACCCGGGTGCAGAGTGAATGCCGCTGTTGCCCTGAAGCTGCCGGTGCCCTCTGCAATCCGTCCTCCTGCCTCTCCCAAGCCCCACTGCTGCGACCGTGCGTGTTACTCGGTGTGTTCCAGGCCCTGTGTAAACGGAATTACACAGAAAGTGCCGTGCTTTTCGCCTGGCTTCTGTCACTCCTTATAACTGCTCTGAGAAGCACCCACATTGTTGGAGATCAATAGTGATTCCTTTTTATGGCTGAATAGCTCCCCCTTGCATTGATCTGCCATCACTGCTCTATCTGCTGACCTGCAGTTCGGGCTGTGTCCAGTCTGGGGCTCTGAGCGTGAGGCACCACATCCTGGTGTGGACAGAGGCTCTCTTCTCTTGGGCGAATGCTGGGGCAGAGCCTCCAGATCACGTGGTGATGAATGTTTAACTTTTTTGTTTGTTTGAGATGGAGTCTCGCTCTGTGGCCCTGGCTGGAGTGCAGTGGCCTAATCTTAGCTCACTGCACTTCCACCTGCCAGGTTCAAGCAGTTCTCCTGCCTCAGCCTCCGAGTAGCTGGGATTACAGGCACGCGCCACCATGCCTGGCTAGTTTTTGTATTTTTAGCAGAGATGAGGTTTCACCTTGTTGGCCAGGCTGGTCTTGAACTGCTGACCTCAGGTGATCAGCCTGCCTTGGCCTCCCAAAGTGCTAGGATTATAGGCATGAGCCACCACGCCTGGCAGAATGTTTAACTTTTAAAGAAACTGCCAAATGGGTTTCCAGAGTCAGAGTGGTAGACCCATTGATGTCCCTCCAGCAGATCTTCCACAGCCCTGACAGCACTCGCTACATTTTTTTTTAAATTTTAGCCATTCTGTTAGGTATGTAATGGTATCTCATTGTGGTTTTATTTACATTTTTCTAATGACGGAAGATGTTGAGCATGATTTTGTGCTTATTGGCCACCCATATATCTTCTTTGGAGAAGTTTTGTCCATGTTTTATTCTTGTAAAAAATTTTTTATAGGCTGGGCACGGTGGCTCACGCCTGTAATCCCAGCACTTTGGGTGGCCAAGGCAGGTGGATCACCTGAGGTCAGGAGTTCGAGACTAGCCTGGCCAACATAGTGAAACCCTGTCTCTACTAAAAATACAAAAATTAGCTGGGCGTGGTGGCACATGCCTGTAGTCCCAGCTATTCAGGAGGCTGAGGGAGGAGAATCGCTTGAACCCCGGAGGTAGAGGTTGCAGTGAGCCGAGATTGCACCACTGGGTGACAAAGCGAGACTCCACCTCAAAAAAAAAAAATTTCTTTTTTATAACAGAGATGGCGTCTCACTATGTTGCTCAGGCTGGAACTCCTGGGTCCAAGTGATCCTCCTGGCTTGGTCTTCCAAAGTGCTGGGATTACAGGTGTGAGCCACCACACCTGGCCCTCTTGCCCATTTTATATGGGGTTGCTTGCTTTCTTCTTATTAAGTTGGAAGAGTTCTTTATGCGTCTCACTCTGACTCTGTTGCCTAGGCTGGAGTGCAATGGCACGATCTCAGCTCACTGCAACCTCTGCCTCCCAGATTCAAGTGATTCTTGTGCCTCAGCCTCCTGAATAGCTGAGACTACAGGTGCGTGCCCCCACGCCCGGCTAATTTTTGTATTTTTAGTAGAGGAGAGGTTTTACCATTTTGGCCAGGCTGGTCTCAAACTCCTGACCTCAGGTGATCCGCCCGCCTCGGCCTCCCAAAGTGCTGGGATTACAGGTGTGAGCCACTGTGCCCAGACTGAGCCTGCAGTTTCCTTTGTGTGTTTTTTTTTTTTTTTTTTTTTTTTTTTTTTTTTTTCCTGAGACAGAGTCTTGCTCTGTCACCAGGCTGGAGTGCAGTGATGTGATCTCGGCTCACTGCAACATCTGCCTCCTGGATTCAAGCAATTCTCCTGCCTCGGCCTCCTGAGTAGCTTGGATTACAGGTGCCTGCCACCATGCCTGGCTAATTTTTGTATTTTTAGTAGAGACAGGGTTTCACCATGTTGGCCAGGCTGGTCTCGAACACCTGACCTCAGGTGATCTACCCACCTTGGCCTCCTAAAGTGCTGGGATTACAGGTGTGAGCCACCATGCCTGGCCTTGTAACTTCTTCTATAAGATGTAATACTATTTAGATGACCTTTCTCCTCTTGAGTGACCTTTGGTAGTTTATGTCTTTCAAAAAAATTTGTCCTTTTAATCTAAGTTGTTAAATGTATTGGCATAAAATTGTGAATAATATTCCCTTATTTTCCTCTTAATTTCCACAGACTCTGGTGATTTTATTCCTCTCATTGTTCATACTATTTGTCTTTCTCTTTCTTCCACATCAGTCTAGCTAGAGGATTATCAATCGTTTTGATCTCCTGAAAGAACCAGCTTTTGGTTTTATTAATTTGCTCTACTCTTTTTCTGTTTTCAATCATTGATTTTCATGCTGATCTTCACTAATTTCTTTCTTCTGCTTTCTTTTGATTTAGTTTGCTATGAGTTTTCTGGTTTTGAAACATGAAAATGGAAGCCAATGGTTGGAGACCTTCATGTTGAAATCACTGCCTATAACTGTGGGTTTCTCTAGTTCTCTTTGCAGCATTGTCAGTTTTTGCTTCATATATTCTGAAGATCTGTTATTAGGTACAGAGACATCTAGGTTTGTTATGTCCCCCTGATGAACTGATGCATTTACTAGGATGAAATTACCTTCTTTATTCTTGGGAATATTCTTTGCTCCAAAATTTACTGTATGTGTTACTAATGTAGTAACTCCAGCTTTCTTTTGATTAGTGTTAGTGTGGTATATTTTTCCATCTTTTGTTTTTTCTGAGATGGAGTCTCACTCTGTGGCCTAGGCTGGAGTTCAGTGGCACGATCTCAGCTCACTGCAACCTCCGCCTCCTGGGTTCAGGCAATTCTCCTGCCTCAGCCTCCCAAGTAGCTGGGATTACAGGGGCACACCACCACGCCCAGCTAAGTTTTGTATTTTTAGTAGAGACAGGCTTTCACTATGTTGGCCAGGCTGGTCTCAAACTCCTGACCTCAAGTGATCTGCCCGCCTCGGCCTCCTAAAGTGCTGGGATCACAGGTGTGAGCCACTGCACCTGGTCTATTTTTCCATCTTTTTTAGAACCTTTAGTCTATTTACGTCTTTATATTTAAAGTGTTACTGAAGTGCAACAGGAGGTTTTTTGTTTGTTTGTTTGTTTTTAGTGTATTCCTTGGCTGGACACAGTGGCTCATGCCTGTAATCCCAGCATTTTGGGAGGCCAAGATGGGCAGATCACTTGAGGCCAGGAGTTTGAGACCAGCCTGGCCAACATGGCAAAACCTTGTCACTACTAAAAAACAAAAATTAGCCAGGTGTGGTCGTGGGCGCCTATAGTCCCAGCTACTTGGGAGATGGAGGCAGGAGACTCAGCTGAACTCGGGAGGTGGAGGTTGCAGTGAGCCAAAATTGCACCACTGCACTCCAGCCTGGGCGACAGAGCAAGACTCCATCTCAAAATTTAAAAGTTATTTCTTATAAGCAGCACATAGTTGGGGGCTAGGACCTGCTTCTTTATCTAATGTGACAACTTCTGACTGTTATTGGGGGTCTTCATACCATTTGCATTTGACGTCAGTATTATTATCTTCTTTGTTTTCTACTTGTACTGTCTAGTATTTGTCCCTCCTTCCCCCTTTTCTGCCTTTTTTGGGTTGAATGTTTCTGAAAGGATTCAGTTTTATCTCTTTTGCTAGCTTACTATCGCTAACTCTTCTGTGATTTCAGCGGTGGCTTTTGGGTTCATGGTGTCCGTCTGTGGCTTGTTATAGGCTGTGGGATGACGCCACGGCATACACGTGTGGGAGCCTCACCGTCACCCGCTTCCATCTCTCCCCTGCCAGCCTTCGTGCTATTGTTGTTGTACATTCTACTTATATTTTATAACCATACCGCTCACTATTATTTTTAAGTCAAGTATCTTTTAAAGATATTTAAATAACATGTTTTAAAAACTTACACATTTCCCCATACAGTTACCATTTCTGTAACACTCTATCCCGCTGCGTGGGTCCGCGTCTCTATCAGGCTGTGTCCTGCCCCGCGGTCCGTGTCTCTATCACGCTGTGTCCCATCGCGTGGGTCCGTGTCTCTATCATGCTCTGTCCCCACCCTGAGCGTGAGTCTGTGTCTCTATCACGCTTTATTCCACCGCGCGGGTCCGTGTCTCTATCACGCTGTGTCCCACCACGCAGGTCCGTGTCTCTATCCCGCTGTGTCCCACCACGCAGGTCCATGTCTCTATCACGCTGTGTCCCGCCGCGCGGGTCTCTGTTTGCATCCATTGCGGTTTTCCTTTTGTCTGAATGACTTCCATTAGCATTTCTTGCTGCGTGACTCTGTGCGTGATGAATTCTTTCAGCTTTTGTTTGTCTGAGAAAGGCTATTTTGCCTTCATTTCTGAAAGATATTTTTTTCAGGTATAGATTTCTAACAGGCCAGGCATGGTGGCTCACACCTGTAATCTCAGCATTTTGGGAGGCTAAGGCAGAAGGATTGTTGAGGCCCAGGAGTTCAAGACCAGTCAGGGCAACAAAGCGAGATCCTCTCTCTACAAAAAAATAAGAAAAATAGGCAAGTGTGTTGGCACACATCTGTTGTCCCATCTATGTGGGAGGCTGAGGCAGGTGGATTGCTTGAGCCCAGGAGGCTGAGGCTGCAGTGAGCCATGATTGTGCCACTGCGCTCCAGCCTGGGTGACAGAGCAAGGCCCTGCACCACCCCCAAAAAGAATGCTAGGTTGAAGTGTTTTTTTTTTCAGTAGCTTAATGATGTGGCTCTACCGTCTTCTAACTCGCATCGCTCTGACAAGGCACCTGCTGTCATTGCTACTGTTGCTTCTCTGTGTGTGATGTGTGTCTTTCTTCTCCGGCCTTCAAGATTTTTCTTTAGTATTATTTTAGAGCAATCTAACTACTGTGTGCCTTGGTGTCGTTTTCTTCATGTTTCTTGTGCTTGGAATTGATTTTCTTGTATCTGTGAGTTTATAGTTTTCGTTAAATTTGGAACAATTTTGACGATTATTTCTCCAAGTATTTGTGTTGCTTTTGTTCTCTGTGCTGAGGACACAGACACATGCATCAGGCCGTCTGCGGGTTGCTGGTGCTCCCTTCATCCTTGGATTCTTTCTCTTTGTATGTCTCACTTTGGATAGTTTCTGCTGCTTTGCCTGCAAGTTCGTTAACCTTTTCTTGGAAATGTCTAACCTGCTGTTAGTCTCAGCCAATGTATTTTAAAACTGAGACATTATAGTTTTTATTTCTAGAAATGTGATTTGGATCTTTTCAAAAATGTCTTTCATGTCTCTACTTAACTTTTGGAACACATGGAGTATCTGGCATTTTCTGTCCTTGTCTGAGAATTCTGACACCTGTGTCAGGCCTTGTCAGTTTGGATTTATTGATTTTCCTTGTGAGGAACTGGATTCTCCTGATTCTTTGCATGCCTCATATGCTATTGAGTCCTGGATATTTTTATATTCCTATAACTATTCTTGACCTTTGTCTTGGGATACAGTTAAATTTACTTGAAAATAGTTTGATCTTTCTGGGTTTTGCTTTTAGGATTTAAGTCTTGGCTGGGTGTGGTGGCTCCTGCCTGTAATCTCAGCACTTGGAGACTGAGGTGGGCAGATCGCTTGAGCTCAGGAGTTCAAGACCAGCCTGGGCAACATGGTGAAATCCCTTCTCTACAAAAAAAAAACAAAAAAACAAACAAAAAAAACAACCAAAACATTAACTGGGTGTAGTGGAATGCACCTGTGATCCCAGCCACTCAGGAGGCTAAGGTGGGAGGATTGCTTGAGTCTGGGAGGTCAAGGCTGCAGTGAGCCATGACTGCGCCACTGCTCTGCAGCCTGGGTGATGGAGTGAGACCCTGTCTACAAAAAAATAAAAATAAATGATTAAAAAAAAATTTAAAGCTTCGCTGGGCATGTTGGCTCACGCCTGTAATCCCACCACTTTGGGAGGCCAAGGCAGGTAGATCACCTAAGGTCAGGAGTTCCAGACCAGCCTGAGCAACATGGTGAAACCCCATCCTTACTAAAATACAAAATTAGCAGGGCATGGTGGTGGGCATCTGTAATCCCAGCTACTCGGGAGGCTGAGACAGGAGAATATCCTGAACCCAGGAGGTGGAGGTTGCAGTGAGCCGAGATCACGCCACTGCACTCCAGCCTAGATGACAGAGCAAGACTCCATCTCAAAAAAAAAAAAAAATTTAAAGCATGCTTTTCAATAGATACCATTAAGAAAACAAAAAGGCAAGGCATGCAATGGGAGAAAATATTTATAATATATAGAGCTGACAAAGGAGGGGCCCCCGCCCGTATTCCTTAAACAGACGCCCACGCTGGCTGGGCTGACCGGGAGGGGCTCCCGGCCGACAAAGGCACTCTAGGTAGATCCGGCCTCACTGAAGCCACCTGGAGATGCTGGGGTTAGTGGAAGACAGATGGTTAGGACCGCAGGGCCCCCAGCAGGGTGGCTTTAGGGGGAGAGGAGAGGATTTCCCTGACCTTTTTCGTTGAATGGCGTGTGCCAGGCGAGGAGGTAGTTATTGGGCTTCAGCTGAGCACAGCCTTCAATGGTAGCTGGGTCTGGCCGGCGTTCTGGAAGCTTCTCAACAATTTCCACATAGCACCTCACCATCTCCCGATACAGATCATCCAGGCACCAGTAGTCTGCGGAAGAAAGGGAGGGCAGACGTCAGAGCCAGCTGTGGTGTGAGCTGTGGCCTCCCTCCCGTGGGGTCGGGCACCAGTAGTCTGGGGAAGAAAGGGAGGGCAGACACTGCAAGCTCCACCTCCCGGGTTCAGGCCATTCTCCTGCCTCAGCCTCCTGAGTAACTGGGACTACAGGAGCCCGCCACCACGCCCGGCTAATTTTTTTTTGTATTTTTAGTAGAAACGGGGTTTCACCATGTTAGCCAGTATGGTCTCCATTTCCTGACCTCGTGATCCGCCCGCCTCAGCCTCCCAAAGTGCTGAGATTACAGTCATGAGCCACCACGCCCAGCCCCACCATGCTCCTTTTCTAATGGTTCTATCTATGTGGCCACAAACAGAACCGAAACCAGCCTACTCCATGGGCTTGTGATGCAGACGGTGGAGGCTGATGTGCCCAGCTCCGGCTCCTTCTTCTCTTGCCGGAAACCCAGGTGCTACAGGGACAGCTGCCACCAAGCAGCTCCCCAGCCCCACGTCAGTGTTCTGGAAACAAGGGTGGGCTCGAGGCCCTGAAAGACCCTGGAGCACAAGGGCGAAGGAGCCGGACACAGCAGACACCCGCCCTATGCCCAGCACCCGGGAGGCCCAGACGTCCTCCCACAGCAAAGGCTAGTTCTTATTTGCCATTTTCTCTGATAAGGCTCAGTGAGGTTATGTGTCTTGCCCAAAGCCAGAGCTGGCAAAGGTGTTTGCCTGCAAAGCCCGAGCATTTCTGTGATTAAGTAACCCGCAGTGTGTGGATGGAGCCCACACAGCCTCTAAAATCAGAGCCCGGGTGCCTGGCCATGCTAGGACAGGCTGTGGCAGGTGGATGCCCACCAGGTGAGGCCGGCGAGGGGGCCCCTCCTGATGGCTACTTTAACACCCAGCAACTTGTTTTCATTCTGTACTAAAACTGCACTCTGGGCTTGCGGGTCAGCCCCGGGAGACGCCACTGCTCCCTTTTCCTTGGTGATGAGTCCCCCACCTTTGGGGAGAGGAAGGGTGGGAATGAATGGGGAGAGGGAGGCGAAGATGGAGGCTTGGCCCACCCTCCATGGGGCAGAAATGGCACTTGGAAGCAAAAGACCTTCCTGCTGGTGGCTGGGGCCTTCTTCAGCCGCATCAGAGCCCGATGTCCTAGCATGGATGGGTTGGTGAGATTAGGAAGGGCACTTGGCAAAGTCACTCCCTCCTCCAGGACATGAAATCTCTGCAGCTGCAAACCCCCGGAGAGAGCATGCAGGGCCCCTGTGGCTGCAAACCACTGGAGAGAGCACACATGTGTAGGGACCATGGCTGAAAACCCCTGGAGAGAGCGCACAGGATCCTGAGGCTGCACACCCCCCGGAGAGAGTGCTTGGGGCCCAGCGGCTGAAAACCCCACAGAGAGAGCGTGCAGGGCCCGGCGGCTGCAAATCTCCTCACTTCCCACCACAGAGAGAGTGCACAGGGCCCCACAGCTACAAACCTCCCTCCCACCCCCCCAGAGAGCACGCAGGGCCCGCAGCTGCAAACCCCCCAGAGAAAGCAAGCAGGGCCCCTTGGCTGTGAACCCCCCAGAGAGAGAGGGCTCCCGTCGCTGCAAACCCCTGGAGAAGTGCTCAGGACAAGGACGGCATGTTGTGTCCTCCTAATACCAGTTCCCTGACCTGGCCCAGCAGAGGCCTCTGAAGAGAGCGGCAGTCCTGGGAGGCGTGGCCGGCTGGCCTGTGCACGGTGTTGTCTACATGCACGGTGTTGTCTACACTCACAGCGTTGTCTACACTCACGGTGTTGTCTACACGCACGGCGTTGTCTACACTCACAGCGTTGTCTACACTCACGGTGTTGTCTACACGCACAGTGTTGTCATATGGGCACGGTGTTATCCACATGCACAGTGTTGCCAACACGCCTGGTGTCTACATGCACAGTGTTGTATGTGCACAGTGTTGTCTACACACATGGTATTGTCTGTCCTGCATGTATGACGTTGTCATAAATGCATAGCATTGCGCTGTGTAAACACATACATGCACCGTGTTGTCATACAGGCATGGCTTTGTCTATATGCATGGTGTTGTATGTATGGCGTTGCCTACACACATGGTGTTGTATGTATGGCGTTGCCTACACACATGGTGTTGTATGTATGGCGTTGCCTACACACATGGTGTTGTATGTATGGCGTTGCCTACACACATGGTGTTGTATGTATGGTGTTGCCTACACACATGGTGTTATGTGTGCATGATGTCTACATGCAGGTTGTGTATGGTGCCTACACGCATGTTGTCTGCACACATGGTGTTGTATGTATGGCGTTGCCTACACACATGGTGTTGTATGTATGGCGTTGCCTACACACATGGTGTTGTATGTATGGTGTTGCCTACACACATGGTGTTATGTGTGCATGATGTCTACATGCAGGTTGTGTATGGTGCCTACACGCATGTTGTCTGCACACATGGTGTTGTGTGCATGCTGTCTACACACGTCTGCACACATCGTGTTGTGTGCATGCCCAGTATTGTTTCACATGACGCCATGTTCATCACCCCAGTTCTGAGTCAGGGAGGAGAGAGAATGTGGCAAGACCATGGTTTGGGAGACACGAGTCCTGCAGTCTCATGGGAGAGGTGTGAGGGCTGCATTCCTGCAGGAATTAAGGTCACCTTCACTTGCACCCGAAACCCCTGGGTGGGGGTAGAGCTGTGTGGCTTTGTTCAGGCTGTGTCTAAACCCAGCATGTGCCACTCACAGTCACCGGCACAGCAGGTCCACAAACAGCCTTTCTCAACTCAGTCCTGGGTTAACAAGCCTAGCCCTTCCTGAGTCCCCTAAAAGGATTCATTTTATTCTGGAATTAGACATGAAATGTCTGTATTTAACTGAAATTTAGCTTTTTCTAAGCAAAAAGAAGCCATAAAACAAAATGGCACAAATAGCATTGTCGTTTCAGGTTAGAATTTAAGCAAGAAACAGATTTTCGAAGCTGCTACCCTTGGGCTTCTCCCTGGGTCTCTTTCCTTTGGGACACTCAACTCCTGTCTCCCGTCTTCCCTGTCTGGTCTCCTGAAAGACAAATCAGTTTCTAAAGCTGCCTGAGGGGCCAGGCGCAGTGGCTCACACCTGTAATCCCAGCACTTTGGGAGGCCAGGACGGGCAGATCACAAGGTCAGGAGTTCGAGACCAGCCTGGCCAACATAGTGAAACCCCCGTCTCCACTAAAAATACAAAAAGTTAGCCCAGCCACTCAGGAGGCTGAGGTGGGAGAATTGCTTGAACTCGGAAGGTGGAGGTTGTAGTGAGCCGAGATCGCGCCACTGCTCTCCAGCCCGGGCAAAAGAGTGAGACTATGTCTCAAACAAACAAACAAACAAACAAACAAACAAAAATGGTGCCTGAGTCTCCCAACTCATGTCTCAATAAAGAAAAGGCAAAATACTAACATCCAGTGAGCTTGTAGCAAAATGTCAACTGTTTCCAAACGTTTTCTGACATGAGCCAAAGTGCCACTCTCAGTTATCAGGGCCCCGGGAGAGGCTGAGAAGATGCTGGCCCTGTGCCCTGGAGGCCGTGGCCAGGTGACACCTCCCGCCATCCTGCTGGGCCCTGAAGTTGGCTGAGTGAGCCTCAGGGCAGAGACATGTCAGATGTGCCTTCGGCCACACGGGCCTGCACCAACTTCCCATACTGGCCTAAGTGCTTCCTCACACTTTGCTGGTCGCTCTGTTTAATCCTTTGTGACCTTGTGAGGGAGGAAGGCCCTGGGAGGGAAGCCACTTCCCCAGTTTTCCCAGGGAGTGGGGGTGGGGAGCTGGGAATGGCCGGCTGCATACCCGGGCGATGGCTGAGCTCTCTGTGCAAGGCCGCCCCTCCCCAGGCCTGGCACACACACACACCTGCTAAACGCTTGCCAAGTGACTCGGTGATAATGCGCTGGCAACATGGGCTTGTCGCTCAGGGCCATGGATGCCACCTCTCCTACGTGTCTTGTAGAGCACTAGACACGGCTACTTCCTGGTTCAGAGTCTGCTCTCGTGCCCTGTTCAGAGGCTCACCCGGAAGCAGGGAGCCCTGTTCAGAGAGGCTCACCCGGAAGCAGGGAGCCCTGTTCAGAGAGGCTCACCCGGAAGCAGGGAGCCCTGTTCAGAGAGGCTCACCCGGAAGCAGGGAGCCCTGTTCAGAGAGGCTCACCCGGAAGGAGGGAGCCCTGTTCAGAGAGGCTCACCCGGAAGGAGGGAGCCCTGTTCAGAGAGGCTCACCCGGAAGGAGGGAGCCACACAGGCTGCCCCGACCCTCAGATCTGTGCTCACTCTAGCAGCAGAGCCAGGGTTTGCCAGACCACACAGCCCCGTGGCTCGCTGGGTGAAGGACTTTTCAGTGCAGCTTACTTAAAGATGCCAAACGTAGTTCCATTTGTAAAAGTCTGCCTGTCTTTGGAAAGCATGCTGAAGAGCCTCTGCACACTGCAATTGTTAGGATACCTGCAGGCCACCGTGATCTTAGCAGTCAGGGAGGGTGCTTACAAGCACGGAGGCCAGATTGTGTGGTTCCCATCCAAGCTCTGCCACTCACTGGGCTGTGTGGCACTGGGCAAGTGCCTGAACCTCTCTGTATGTCAGTCCTTTCTCCTGTAAGATTGTGATAAAATCAGCCTCCGCGGTGATGTGAGGAGCATGTGTGGAGGATAACACGCATGAAGCAGCTGGAACAATGCCTGGTACAGACGTGCCGTGGAGTCAGCACTCACCATTGTCATTTTGTAGAGATGGAGTCTTGCTAAGTTTCCTAGGCTGATCTAGAACTCCTAGGCTCAGGCAATCTGCCCACCGTGGTCTCCCACAATGCTGGGATTGCAGACGTGAGCCACTGTGCCCAGCCCTCACCATTGTTAACACAACTTAAAGACCCCCTTCCATAGGCCACAATTTGTTATTTAAAGAACAAAGCTAAACTTAAGTGAAATTTCAACTCTGATTTTTAGTGAGTTGAAAAAAATCTGCTTGCTTTGGTTTCTAGAGGGGTAAGCAATTCCAGGGGTGATCTCGTATGCGTATTTTCTCATGACCCATAAACTAGACGCTGCAGCAGCACAGTGAACCCTCCCTTCCAGTCCATAGCTGAGGACCGCGAGAGCTTAGAGCAAACTTACTTCCTCCTTAAGAATAGCGCCCCACGGTGGCTCATGCCTGTCATCCCAGCACTTTGGGAGGCTGAGGCGGGTAGATCACTTGAGGTCAGGAGTTCGAGACCAGCCTGGGCAACATGGTGAAACCCCGTCTGTACTAAAAATACAAAAATCAGCCGGGCATGGTGGTGGGCACCTGTAGCCCCAGCTACTCAGGAGGCTAAGGCAGGAGAATCGCTTGAACCCGGGAGGTGGAGGTTGCAGTGAGCTGAGATCAGGCCACTGCACTCCAGCTTGGGCGATGGAGAAAGACTCTGTCTCAAAAAACAAACAAAAAACAGCACCCCAAACGTCTGTAACCCTTTTAACTGTGTGAATTTCGTGTCCTGTTGGGCCAATCTCCGTTGGTGCACTTTTGGAGTGTCCTGTGCTGCTGCCCTCCCTGAAGGCCTGGCAGGACCAGACCCACAGCCATGGACGCTGCCATTCACAAAACGCCCACCAAGTGCCACCAGAAATGGGACATGCAGAGCTGGTGTGAGTGCACACACGGCATCAGACGCCCAGAGGAAGCCAGACTCAAGAGTGAGCTCCAGCCGTCTACGGTGAAAACAAGCCAGAGCTTTGTCCCACAGGTGTCTGTGTGTGGGGTGCACCTGTTCTGGGCTGCGGGGCACAAGCGTAGGGCTGCTGCTCCTAAGGGCACATGAGAGGCCGCCTGGAAAACCAGAAGCAGGAGCTCCTGGACGCCAAGGCTGTGAATAGTCGGACGCCACCCCATCTCCAGCAAGCCAGGAGCCTTATCTTATCACCGGCGCTTCAGCTCTCCCGTTATTTAGGGACCGGCTACAGGCTGGATGGCATTCCTCAGCTGTGAGCACAGAACTAAACTGGGCGCGTCCATGGCAGACGAACAGAATGGTGGAGTGAACGCATAAGTGAGATTTCATTGACTTAGCCGCAGCCCTCAGATTTTAATTCTGCCATGATAAACAGCACCCACGGGGTTTTGAAGAGCAAATGCCTTGCAGGAAAGCTGGACTGCATGTCTGTGCACCTACCGTTTCCCTGAAATTCATGCAAAAGCTTGATCCTAAAATCAATTTGCTACTTAGAGGTATTTTAAGAAGCTTTGTCTCCAATCTCGTCCAATCAAGTTTACGTCATTTTCTTAGAACACATTTGTGTATGGGCAACTCCCCAAGCTGAACCATTTTGGGAGATGGTATTCTAACCGTAATTCATTGGAATTTAGAACTAATCCCCAAACAGTATTAATAGGTTCACATTTCAAACTGGCTTATTTTACATCCCTTTGTAATGAATTCAGAAGAAGAAGGCTTAATCTCTGCAGCGAGAAGTGAGCCCTCACCCTACTCCCACCAGCACAGCCGAGAGAGGCTTAACTGGCTTTCACTCTATTAGAAACAGAAGGTGCTAGGCTTAGTTAACGCTTTACAAATACAAGTGAAAAGTCACGTTTAAAAATTGAATCTTAATAATCTGCAAAGTAAAGTAATACTGTCACCCTCAGAGAAACCACAGGAGAAACACGATCTGCCGCATATCAAATTGGAGGGACACTCAAATTAAATTGCCACTTTTAGCAGCGGCATCAGGTAACAGCATCGGCTGAAGGACCGCACTGCCTTCAAAGCTCTGGGAGGCTTACTGGGAGAACTCAGCAGCCACAGTGTTCCCTCAGCCCGCACCCCGGAGCTCCCTCCAGCCCGCACCCCGGAGCTCCCTCAGCCCGCACCCCGGAGCTCCCTCCAGCCCGCACCCCGGAGCTCCCTCCAGCCCGCACCCCGGAGCTCCCTCAGCCCGCACCCCGGAGCTCCCTCAGCCCGCACCCCGGAGCTCCCTCCAGCCCGCACCCCGGAGCACGGTGGGGCCAGCCTACCTGTGGTGAGGGCCTCGGCGGTTGCGATGTGCATGATGGTGTTGTCACTCACGGGCCATTCTGCTGGCGAGAGTACGAGGTGGTCCAGGCCCCCGGAACGTTGCAGCTCCTCCTGGATCTTCATGCCTACAGTGCTGTTCTCCTTGCAGACATTTCTGTAGCCAAGAGCATCGCCGACGCTCCCCAGCAACATCGCAGCCTTAAATTTCTCCATCGCAGGAGGCGGCTTCTCTTACCCCACAGCTGCCGAGCGTCCTGGCCTTTGTCTCCTCCTCAGCCCGCCTGACTTTTATAGTGGTCATTGTGTCACTGTCAGGGGCGTCCTCTGACGGCCAGGCGCTCCTCGTCTATCTCTGCAGGTGGCACCAATGAGAGGACCCTTCTGTCCCCCACGTGGGAGGTGTCAGTTTTCTTCCGCGTCTGGACAGGCACCAGCTCCTCAGCAAAGGAGTCTGCTGGCTTCTGCCAGCACCCGGAGCACCTTCGGAGCGTTGACAGAGCAGGGGCTCCTCTCGCTGTCCCTGGAAGGAGTGTGCACACTTCCCCGTGTGTGGTGCGGGGTGATGCGGGAGCACAGGTGTGCAGGCGTGCTTGCCACTGCGGCCCGCTGCGGGGCATGCCCTCACCCCTCGGGCAACAACCCATCTGCTGTCTCTACAGTCCTGCCTTTCCTGGACATTTCAAATACAATGTGTGGCCTTTGGTGTCTGGCTTCCTTCACATAATGTTGGGATTAATCTGTGACATGCGGTTTTATCCTTTAGAAAACTTTTCGATTATGAAATGTTTTTGATAGAAAAAATTTTAAAAATACAGTGCAGAGGGAACAAAGTCTATCTAGCTCCTGTGTGAAAAATGACGGTGTCTTCTCAGCATGCGGTGTTTAACGGCTCTCAAGTAACTGGACTGCTGAGAGGAAAGTCGTCAGCAAACCGCAGGCTTCGCTGGAACCTCCGTCCGGCCCTCGGTCAGCTCAGCGTATTTACATCATCCCTGCTAGCTCATGAAAAGAATATTAAAAAATACGGAGACGGGGGGTGAGGCAGAAGGCATACAGCCAGGGTTCCTGGTTTGAAACAAATTAGGAAAACAGTCCATCTCCCGACCCCACCCCAGGACAGTTCTCTGCAGAGGCCGGGCACCCAGCGGGGCTGTGTCTCTCCGGTCTCCCTCCTCGGGGCCTGGTTTCCCTCAGACCCAGGGGAAGCAAAGAGTTACACCTGGACTGAAGAAATGCGTCTGATAAAAACAAAACTCTTGCAGTGTACAGCGAGACAGTAGGAAGCATTTAACCGCCTGGCGTTATACCAGCACTTGTTAAAACAGAGGTTCTCAAGCAGTGAGCTCACCTCACCCTCCACTGTCTGCTGGTGGAGCCGGCCATCAGCACAGTCAAGTCAGCTAGCATGATCCTGAGATTCAGAAACAAACGGTCCTTCAAAACCAGCATGCAGGCCAGGCACGGTGGCTCATGCCCGTAATCCCAGCACTTTGGGAGGCCGAGGCGGGCAGATTACCTGAGGTCAGGATTTTGAGACCAGCCTGACCAATATGATGAAACCCGTCTCTACTAAAAATACAAAAATTAGCCGGGCATGGTGGTGGGCACCTGTAATCCCAGCTACTTGGGAGGCTGAGATAGGAGGATCACTTGAACCTAGGAGGCGGAGGTTGCAGTGGGCCGAGATCACGCCATCGCTCTCCAGCCTGGGCAACAAGAGCGAAACTCTGTCTCAGAAACAAACAAACAACTCCAAAACAAAAAACAGCATGCACGCAGGTTCCCTATCCAAACAAGACAGACAGAAGGGGTGGCCCTTCGTTCAAACTCCCACCTGTTTTAGGCAGAACTGCACTGTGGGGCCGAAGCGTGTGCTGTTGAGGGGATTTACACAGCCCACTCGCTGAGCGCTTCAGTTCTCAGGCGGTGGAAACCTTTGCCAAGAGCACTATCTGGCTCTCTCAGCAAACAGGACGGGATAAGGTTAGCTCGTTTATCCAGTAAATATTTACAGAGCCCCTACTTTGTACCTGAAACTGTAGACACAGCAACAAGTATCAGAAAAAAGTTTATTCTTGGCCCCATGAAGCCTGAGGTCTAAAATGGATATAAACTTAAAGCTAAAATAACACAATGACATGTACAATGTCACTGAGAGGAGCTGGCGATGTTGATTCTGGAACGCTGGCAGGTGCACCGTGAATCGGCAGGTTGCACATGATCCTTAGACCCCCGTGCTTGGCCGTTTGCCTCCGATAAAGGATGGCTTCCAGCAGTGTGTGCTGGCACACGTGCCCCCTGCCCCCACACACCCCCGTAAATCCTGCCGATTGTGAGATCTCTAATTCCTCATTTGAACCACAACATCAGGCACACAGTGCACCGCTGAGAGGGAACGCAACGACAGAAGCTGCCTGAGGACCTGGTTACCTGGCCAGGGCTGGCGGGCCACACACGGGGGCAGGGTCTTGCCCGCTGGTTGCTAGCTGGGGGCTGTTCTCTCATCCTGGGACAAGGACGCAGATGCAGACACCTGTAGGCAGGCATCCCTGTAGCCGAGGAGAATTGAAAGGAAACCACACCCAAGAAAAACCAATTTAATGCTTCTGTTATCAGCATTTCACAGCATGCAGGACTCAAATGGATACAACAGAAGAAAAAAACCCACAATTTTTGGAAAAGCCTTTGTCCAATGATTAATATTTTGATATCTATTGACAATCCCTTAGAACTTTAAATCTCAAAAACAAAAAAGTACTGTGGATCTCCATAATTTATACAGAATTATCTGAATTCTATAAACTTTTCTGAACAAAACAATTACATGTCAAGAATCCATGAAGCCTAGAAGATGCACTCACATTTTTGAGGTTTTTATTAAAGCCAGTTTTTGTTGTATTAGACAAATGCTCTCTGAGAATCAAAGACTTCTAAAGGTAGACAGGCCCGGTTTCCCGTTAGAGTTCTGGAAGCAGAGCCTGGGGAAGGTCTGTGACTTGCCCATCACTGGACCAGCCAGAAGCCAGCGGGGGCCAGGCGGGGTCTGCAGGCTGCAGGTCCCTTCCAGTCCTGTCCCTGCTGCCCTCTGTGACCATCTCTGCTGAGAAGCATCGACAGTTCGTCCTGCAGCCGCCAAGCACACGAACCTCAGTCATCAGATGTTCCTGAAGCCCAGGGTGTCCTGTTCTCAGAAGCCAACCCAGCTGCATGTCTGGGCCATGCTCCCTCACACCACAGCTAGGTCGTTTGCGGCGACTCTCCTCTCTGCTGGGGAGCAGCTCCAGCTGGTCCACATCCTGCACGGTGCTGCAGGGGGGCAGCAAGGCACGCTTGTGACATGAGAGTCTCGGCATATGAGGTAGGGTCCACAGTGATGTCCACAACTCGATACCAGCCCTCCACGCCTGGGCAGCACTCCTGGGTCCTCCTCGACCAGGAGGACACGAGAAACAGATGATAACATGGCACAAGGACAGACTTCAGCTCACCAATCAGATGAAGGTTTTGGGGTTGGGTTTTTTCGGACAACAATGTACATTTTAGCTTCCAAATGTGCACAGGGGCACAGAGGTCTGCATGCTGGGCACTATGGGCACCACAGGAGGGTGGAAAGAACCAACTCATTCGATTTTATTGTATGTATTTATTTTGAGACAGAATCTCACTCTGTCGTCCAGGCTGGAATGCAGTGTTAACGATCTCGACTCACTGTAACCTCTGTCTCCTGAGTTCAAGCGAGTCTCCTGCCTCAGCCTCCTGAGTAGCTGGGATTACAGGCATGTGCCACCACACCTGGCTAATTTTTGTATTTTTAGTAGAGACAGGGTTTCACCACGTTGGCCAGGCTGGTCTCAAACTCCTGACCTCAGGTGATCCACCTGCCTCGGCCTCCCAAAATCCTGGGATTACAGGCGTGAGCCACCGTGCCCAGCCTTGATTTTAAAATCTATAATTCATCACTCATAAAAGAAATGTTTTTCATGGAAAAATATCTTTTTAAATGTAATTAAAACATATTTTAAAAAAACATACTTTATGAAGCTTCTCAGGCAGGTCAAATAACATTTAAGTAAGAGAGGCCCACTGATGTACAAACGGTGTGAGATAAACTCTGCTGGAATCGTGCCACATGTGCCATTGCTGTGCAAAGCTACATGGGGATTGAGAACCATGAAATGATTTTCAGATGAATGTCTAGAGAAAATGAAAACAAAAATAGAGCTGGTAAATCTAGATATTCGATAATTCAAAAAATATAAATCTTGAATTCCTGGCACCAATTTTATTTTATTTCATTTTTTTTTTTTTTTTGAGACAGAGTCTTGCTCTGTCGCCCAGGCTGGAGTGCAGTGGCGCGATCTCAGCTCACTGCAAGCTCCGCCTCCCAGCTTCACGCCATTCTCCTGCCTCAGCCTCCCAAGTAGCTGGAACTACAGGTGCCCGCCACCATGCCCGGCTAATTTTTTTGTATTTTTTAGTAGAGACAGGGTTTCACGTGTTAGCCAGGATGGTCTCAATCTCCTGACCTCGTGATCCGCCTGCCTCGGCCTCCCAAAGTGCTGGGATTACAGGCGTAAGCCATGGTGCCCAGCCTTGATTTTAAAATCTATAATTTCATCACTCTTAAAAGAAATGTTTTTCATGGAAAAATGTCTTTTTAAATGTAATTAAAATATATTTTAAAAAACATACTTTATGAAGCTTCTTAGGCAGGTCAAATAATATTTAAGTAAGAGAGGCCCACTGATGTATAAATGGTGTGAGATAAACTGCTGGAATCGTGCCACGTGTGCCGTTGCTGTGCAAAGCTACATGGGGATTGAGAACCATAAAATGATTTTCAGATGAATGTCTAGAGAAAATGAAAACAAAAATAGAGCTGGTAAATCTAGATATTCGATAATTCAAAAAATATAAATCTTGAATTCCTGGCACCAATTTTAAAAAACATTAGACTCTACGACAAGATCATCTCCTTTAGGGCACATTCTGAACAGCTTTGACTTGTATAAAAACGCAGCATCCTGCAGAGGACACATGCTGTGTTTCCAGTGCGACTGCAACGTCATTTGGCAGCGCTCTGCTGGATGCTGGTTCTCCTGGCGGCGCGAGCTATGCAGCATGCTCTGCGGTCCCACAGGCGACGCTATGGCTCTACCTTAGTGTTTTGTAAATATTAAAAAATCATGCAGAAATTTCCTAACACAATAGCTATGATGACAAATCTCCAAACATCCCAAAGCAGCCGTGTCCCGAGGAACTTCCTGCGGTGTCCACAAAGCAGCCGCTGCTGTCCTCCGGCAGAATGGGATGGCTCCTCTGGTTTCATGGCTGGTCAAGAATGACTTCTGGAATCAGCGACAATGCACCCAGGAACTGACCAAAATCTCCTTGCAGGATACAAATCATTTCATAATCTTACTCCTGCTTAACTTGCTGCCTAGAAAAGGCTGTGTTTTCCACCTGTGACTACTGGCCGTGCATATTCTACAAAATCATCTATAAGAACCGGCCAAGCTCCTAAAGGAAAGCAAGCAAACAGAAAACCCGTTAGAGCACCATTTTTATCTCCAAAGCACTGTGTCACATGTCAATCCAACATTTACATTTCAAGAACCCAAATGATTTGAGGTCCACACCATGTGTGTTTCACAGAATGAACCAACCCAAGTTACCCAGTTCTTTCGCCCTAGCACGGCCAGGTCGGGAGCCCTAGTGTGTGCGTGCTGGTGTGTCTAGGGGGCTGTGGGCTCACAGTGGCCCCGCATGCTCGGTGAGTGCCCCAGTCACACCAGCTGCTCAGGAAGGGAGCTAAATGGACCCCCGCGGAGCAGGAGGCATGTTCCTCAGGTCATTGGCATTCTTGCCAGCAGGGGGTGCTCCCTCCTGCGGCTCTTCCCAAGTGGGACCACCCCATTGCTCCTTCCCCACCCCCGGCAGCCCTGAGTGCCCTCTGAGCTCCTGCACTGCTGCCTCAATCCCGGAAGCTGCGCTTCTGTCAATGAAATTCAATGATCCCTTCTTTCATCTGACAAGCATTTACTGGGTGCCTCTGATCTAGGGACGGTGCAAAGCGTGGAGGACACAAAGAGAAACAGAAGCTAAAACAGGCAGACAGACACGTAAACCACCCGTTAAAGGCCCAGCGCCAGTGCCCAGAACAGATCACTGCCCGCCAAAAAGGGCAGGGAGGAAGCAAAGCGGGTGGGAGCCTAGAGGGGAGGCCTTCCACCCAGAGACCATCCCTCTCTAAGGTGGCAGCGTGCCCAGCACACAGCAGGCTCCAAACGCCCTCCAACACAGCGTCCTAAACACAGGGGGAGACACATATGTAGAGATATATTTATGCAAGAAGACAGGAGCTGGAATCTCCGAGTCAGCCTAAAGAGCGCAGTGTGGAACTAACCTAAGGCATCATGCAGGACTGAGAATCTGGGAGTGGTTGTTTCCCAACACCTAACTCCATGGCTCCACCATGGGGGTCTCTTACTCTGCACATCCAATTCTGAAATGCTTTGGCTTAGAGGACTGTCTTCTTGATTTACACTAAATATAAAGCTCCATTTTTCTTTTGTATGATTTACAGAAAATAATAAGGAAGAGGGTAGTATTATCACCACGCCCATCTCAGTGACAGGGTCACCACTCTAGAAGCAGGAAAAGTTAACGTTCTCAGGTGTGAACATTTCGGTCAATCATCTGAAGCACAACTTCCGGTACCTTCTTCATCGTAGTTAGACATATCATCCGCAATCATGTTTCCAAAGTCCAGCAGGAGGTTCCATGTGTCCCTTGGAATTGATCTTTTGTGATGTTCCTAATATATAAGAGAAAAAAATAAACCCACCAGATTTAAAATACAGAGCTTAACTCTCATATATTCTAGTGGCCCAGCGATCTTCAATTAATGTTCATTAATTTGATTAGGAACAAGTACAATAAAATTGTTAAAAGTCATAGTGTTCTGTATAAATGTTAAGTGCTACAACAATGCCAAGGTCCAAATATAGAAAGCAGACTTATTTAAAAACAAAACATTTTAAATATTACAATTATAAACCCCTGTTTTGTCACATAGAAGGGCAGCATTTTAATCTCGTTACCTGCCCATTAGCTGCACGTATATATATATATATTCACGAACAGCTCATAAGCTTCTCTTACATTTTAGAACATTAACTGTTATCAAATTGCATGTAGTTTTCTGCAATTTGTTTTTTTCCCACTCAGCATAATGTCTGGAATGTACGCGGGCTGACGTGTGTGAATGTGCGTTCGTTTGCGTGGCTCCAAAGCTGTGCTCCATCGCACCAATACTCTGATTTTTTAGTCCATTCTCCTGTGGATGGTCACTGGCTTTTCCAGTGTTCTGCCGTTACAATGACACTGGGAGCGCCTTCATCCCCATCTCCGCACACAAGAGCGTGAAGTTCTCTGGGAAACATCTGTGACTTAGGTTTGACCCCAGGTAAGGCGTAAGGGGGCTGTGGGCACAGCATTACTGACCTCTGGATATTTCGAGAGAAGTAATACGGCACATGATGGAATGAAACACATAGCTGCAAAGACGTCTCTCCATGGCAAACCCACAGGACTGAGTGACATCACCTTCCACCTGCCATGCTCTCTGGGTGCCATTCTCAGACGAGGAAGTAGAGGCATGTGAAAGTGACATGCCCAAGGCCACAGGACTCGTAAGTGGCAAAGTCTGTGTCACCCGGTGTCAGGTGAATGGAGGCAGTGCGGGTCCTGGCACGGCCGTGGGTTGGGCGGTGGAAGACCACTTCTTTCACTTTCGTAGACAGAACAGCCAGAGGTCTGGGCATCTCTGCCATCACCAGGCTTGTGGCCACTCACTTCCAACAACCCACAGCTGCAGCTGCTGCCAGCAAGACGGGCTGGCATGATGCAGCCCTGCCCCACACCAGCAAAGTGTCTCTCCAGAGGGCCCACAAAGGCCTCTTTTCCTCCTGAGCATGGTAAGACACACTTAGAAATGGCCTCAGACCATAGACACACGCAGTGGCTGGGTACCGCCAGATACAATCTGCAGTTCTGGAGCCCAGACCAGTCTACAGAAGTATGGTGCTGGCACCGTGTCGAGGATTTGGAGTTCTCAGTGGAAAGACAGAATTGCTGTCTAGGTCCTTGGAGGAGACAACACAGGGTCTGCTGGGGTTGCAGTCTCCAGGAACCCCAGCCTGAGAGGAACTTCCCGTGACTGCCAAGGAGCCACGTTCTGAGGAGGCCCCGGAGCGGCCCCAGCTCAGCCCTGCGGTCTCCGGCAAGGTGACAGAGCCAAGTGGCAACCTGTCTGGACCTGCGGATCTTTGTGTGCGACGTTCATCTGCTGAAAACCTCCACGTGTGAGACCTGAAGTGGATGATTACATGCAGCCTCATACCTACCGACCTCCCTCCACAGTGGGCACAGAGCAAGATGCAGGAGGACACTTACCAGTAAGAATGTGTTCCAGAGATCTAAAAATTTAAACCTTCCAGATAACACTAATTTCCAATATGCAACAGCCATTTCTAAGTCTGGCAAAAAGAGAGAAAGAGCAGTTAGTAAATCTCACGCTCTTTTTCTACTGCACAAAAAACGACCACTTCTTAGCACATCGATATTTACTTAATAAAATGTGGCAATCTCACCCAAGAGTCATGAGGCTTAATCTCTACGGAAATGCTTCTGAGAACTGTATGTAGTCTAATTTTATAAATCTGGGGAAACTCCTTTAAAAAGGATTTGTATATTAAGTTATTTGGATATGCACACAATTCTCCCCTAATTAATCAGTTTTGGAGACTTGCATTTCCATACATATTGGGTGTTCTTTAAACCTGACCTGATCTGGATACTATTAATGCATATCATTTGTTTTTAAAAATAGGGCACTGGCCTGAGTGTCAAACTGCAAATCAAAGGACCAGTTTAGAAAGGAAGGGACACACTGTTCACTTTCAAATAGACCTGCCTTGTTACTACATAAGCTAAGACAGAACCCGTTTCACAAGTATTACAGAGGCCTTAGGAGGGCTCTGATTTGTCCCTAAAGCATCAATCAAATCGGCACCTGGCAGGGAAAGCGTTCTCACTGACGCATCTACACATCGACACTGCGTATCCATCAAAGCCAACCCCTCACTTTTCCCACACGAGAAGGTGGTGATTATTTCACGACTTCTATACAAATCTCTGCTACTAAAGATGTCTAATAGAATATGAATGCTGAGTTTCAGGGCTGTCTCCAATCCATAGTTTGTGAAACACTGATTTATTCTCTGCTCACCAGAAGCTTGATAACGATTTCTTTTTATATGCTTGACACAGCAAGTATATAAAGGGGTTCAGAATTCTATTTTTTCAAAGTGACCGGCTGGGCGCGGTTTCTCACGCCTGTAACTCCAGCACTTTGGGAGGCCGAGGCGGGTGGATCACCTGAGGTCAGGAGTTTGAGACCAGCCTGACCAACATGGAGAAACCCCGTCTCTACTAAAAATACAAAATTAGCTGAGCGTGGTGGCTCATGCCTGTAATCCCAGCTACTGGGGAGGAGGCTGAGGCAGGAGAATCACTTGAACCCGGGAGGCGGAGGTTGCGGTGAGCCGAGATCGCGCCATTGCACTCCAGCCTGGGCAACAAAAGCGAAACTATAACGCAAAAAAAAAAAAAATTAAACAAATAAATAAAATAAAAATAAAGTGACCTTCTTTAATCATGTTGAATAGTGTTCACCACTTTTAGGCAATAAAAGAAGAGTTATATTTATGTAAGATTAATGTGAAAAGCAGATTAATAAATGTTAGGTAATATATTAGTTTAAATGCAAAGTACATAACTAAACACTTTTCAAAAGATTTTTTTCTAAATCTGGTTTAATCCCACTTAAACAGAAGTTATTAAAGTTGGAGCTCTAGCAAGATTTCCAGGGTCGATCATTATTAAAATGGGATAAGCAAGAGGCGTATGGGTAGCAAAACCCACTTTAAATAAAACGCCTCTAAATTCCCCATGTGCAAAGGCTTCATGACCAACTTTATCAGTTTTGAATACCCTGGAGTCTGAATTAGAAAGAAAGAGAAAGTCAGAAAGTGCCAAGTAACTGAGATATGGAACAGCTCTCTAGACCTTACCGATGGGACCCGCAGTAAAATGCTAAGAAGATGATTAGTCTTGTCCTGCTTATAAGTCTACATCCTTATCACTTAGGAAGAACATTAATTGAAATCTATATTCAACTCATCTTAATGATGTAAAGCTCTCACATTGAGAAATGGAGGTGAACCTGGGGAGGAAAAAAAAATAGAGTTTTATGGCATACATTTAATCTAGTTACTTCGGGTTAGTTTTGGTCCTAAAAACTTTTCCTACAAAGGACCTGATTTGTATGTTTGTCAATCACATTATCAAAAGTAAATACATGCTTTTTCAATATTTATTATTATTTATATAAAAATGTTTAATATTGTCCTAATGGACTTAGCCATTTGCAAAACAGTAACAACAACAACAACAACAAAAACAACAACTCAGAACGGCAGAACTTGAGAGTGGAAATCAAGGCCAACAGCTACTCTGGTGGCTACATCTTTATAGCAGCTATTTTCTTTCCCAGAACGTCTAAAAAGTCTCATCTCCTAAGTGAAAACATGTTAGAAGAAGGCATTACTATTTAAAATTCATGCTTGTGATGCTCCACTTAGGATTAGATAATGAAGATGTGTCCTCTATCAAAAAAGTACCTTAGGGCAGACATAAAAATTAGCTCTCATGAAACTTCACTTCCTCAAACATTAAGATTCTCAAAGCTGGCCGGGCACAGTGGCTCACACCTGTAATCATAGCACTTTAGGAGGCCGAGGCAGGAGGATCACTTGAAGTCAAGAGTTTGAGACCAGCCTGGGCAACAGAGCAAGACCCTCACCTCTTAAAAAACAAAAACAAAACTACAAAAGATTCCCAAAGCCAACTGATTCAAGACTCTAGCCAGTATGTAACTATGTTGTTTCTTACATTAAAACAGAGCCAAGTAACTTTATCCTCTCTGTTAGGTTAACCATTAGTTAAGAGTAAAGCATCATCTTACATAAAAACAATACAGTACAATCACACACACACACACACACACACACACACACACAGATACACATACACACACACAGATACCCACACGGAGACACAGATACATAGACACAGATGCACAGAGACACAGACACACACAGAGACACAGACACACACAGATACAGACACAGACACACAGACACATAGAAACAGACACAAACACACACACAGACACACACACAAAGGAAATAAAGGGTAAATCTGTGTCTTTTGGCTCCACGTTCCCACGGCAGTCCATGACTTTTCTAGGAACAGTTGGACACTTGTCTCAATCTGTTCAATTTATACTTAATTCCTCACAAGACAGACCATGTAATCTTTGGAAATCGTAAACTGACGGCTCTATTTCTGGGTTATAGTCATAAAATTACTCTTCTTGCTTGATTTCTGTTTTTAAAAAGCCCTCAAAAAACTTTTCTAAAAATAGTGTATAATCTATTTGAAGTGTTCACACAATCTAATCATTTTCCCGAGGAGGCTATTGTTTTCTTTAATAAAATTTCACATTCTCTCAGCTACTGTCATGAAGCAAAGAAACAAAACCTGTAATGCTTCCCATCCTATAGTGAATGATTCTGACAAACATTTCATTTAAGTATCTACAGGAATAAACAAGTCCTTGTTCTCAGTGAGGAATTCAAAGATAAACTATAAATCTGTTGCAGCTTTCAACGGCCTATTCTGCCACTGAAAGTTCTGACGCTTAAGGGAATTTATAAAATGCAGGCTGAACATGGTAAGTCCTGAATCTTGAAAATGGTTCAAAACACTCTCTACCCATATACTGACCTTCCTTGAAACATTCGTGTACAAAGAAAATTTTGCAACTTTGAACTGGGCAATTAATTTAGACTCTAATTTATAACTTCCTGGAAATTACCATGGAATGAAGTGGTGGCACCGAGTGGAAGGGACGCTGTGCGTTTCCAGGATGGGGCAGCTGGACTTCGCTGTGGGGGACGTGGCAGCCTCTGCAGGCCCAGTGCTTCTGCCTGAGCCACTGCACTGTGAGGAGGCCCAAGCGGGGTGGCTGGGGGCAGGTGGGAGGCCACGGCAGACAGCAGCACGGATGGAAGAGAAGGGCCGCTCAGTGGAATCTGCCCAAGTTCCTGACCCAATGGATCATGAGCTACCAAAATGACTGTCATGTGAAGCCACTGTGTTTTGAGGTGTTTGCTGTGCAGTCATTACTAACCCAGGCGGCCGGCCTGGCTGAAGCCCCAGGGCCTGTGTTTCCAACAAGTTCTGCAGTGAAGCCAATCTTGGCTTTGCCAAGGGCCTAGAAAAGCTCCGTAATACTTCTCTGTATGTGTCAAGTTAACATGGCATTATAAGATAAAAATTCTTAAAGATAATACCTACATATGACAGCCAGATAAAATGCTAATCTTTTTAACATTTTTCCATGTCGGCCGGGCACGGTGGCTCACGCTTGTAATCCCAGCACTTTGGGAGGCCGAGGCGGGCGGATCACGAGGTCAGGAGATCGAGACCACGGTGAAACCCCGTCTCTACTAAAAACACAAAAAATTAGCCGGGCGTGGTGGCGGGCGCCTGTAGTCCCAGCTACTCAGGAGGCTGAGGCAGGAGAGTGGCATGAACCCGGGAGGCAGAGCTTGCAGTGAGCCGAGATCGAGCCACTGCACTCCAGCCTGGGCGACAGAGCGAGACTCCGTCTCAAAAAAAAAAAAAAAAAAAACATTTTTCCACGTCAACATTTAAAGGAAGTATCCCCTGCATTGCAGAGTATCAATAAATATAAATGATTATCTCTGATAGAAGCTGAATTATCCTAAGATTATGCTGAGACATTAAAGTAACAGTTCAAAATAGTCAGAAAAAAAGTTTTATCATTCACTGAAATTTCAGTGTCCTTCCTGATAAACATTTAACAATAAAAAGTAATTGCTATTATTTTAAAATTTGGATCAGACTAATCCTCAATTTGCAAAGGAAGCTGGATAGACCTCTGAGAATTAAACTGCTCAAAAGTAAAGCATGACCCAGACTTTCCCTGAAAAATCATGATCGTTACACTCAGACCTGAAATGGCCGAATTTTAGAAAAGTGTGAGAAGCAGCATTTCTTGTCTGGGTGACTATTGCCAGAGAAAATCGGGGTGAGGGGAATCAGGAAACAGAGAGAAGTGTAAAAAAAAACAAAAACAAAAAACCTGCATGAGATGGAAGAACAGCCACAGCAGAAACCAGCACCTGTCAGGAGCACAGGTGGCCCAGTCCTTACCAAGTGACTGAGCCCAAGAACGCTGAAGGAGCTCATCCCAAGTCTTCTTCCGCACTATTATTCTCTTGTCTTTTTTTTTTTTTTTAAATATGGTCTGGCTCTGTCGCCCAGGCTGGAGTGCAGTGGTGCAATCTCAGCTCACTGCAGCCTCCACCTCCCAGGCTCAAGTAATCCTCCTGCCTCAGCCTCCTGAGTAGCAGGGACTACAGGTGCACACCACAACACCCAGATAATTCTTGTATGTATGTATGTATGTGTGTGTGTGTGTATATATATATATATATATATTTTTTTTTTTTTTTTTTTTTTGAGAAGGAGTCTCGCTCTATCACCCAGGTTGGAGTGCAGTGATGTGATATCAGCTCACTGCAACCTCCACCTCCTGAGTTCAAGCGATTCTCATGCCTCAGCCTCCTGAGTAGCTGGGACTACAGGTGTGTGCCACCAGACCCAGCTAATTTTTTGTATTTTTAGTAGAGATGGGGTTTTGCCATGTTGCCCAGGCTGGTCTCGAACTCCTGACCTCAAGTGATCTGCCCAGAAGTGCTGGGATTACAGGCATGAGCCACCACACTCGGCCTGCTTGTTAGTTTCTAGAAAAGAGTGGTAATGGTTTCTTGAGAATACTGATGATAGTTACTGAGTAATCAGGGTCTAAACTAAAATGAGCTTTAACTTTAATGACTATTTTGCCTCAGCCTTTTAGAAAGAGAGTGGAATAGTGAAGATAAAAAATAAGAGTTTTATTGTAGAAAACCAAATGTTTTCATTTGTTAAAACTAGACAGAATCTGACATCTGGTATGCAGCTCATAAATCAAGAGTTATTTTACAAACAGAGTCACTCTATAGATGCAGAAATACTTTTCAGTGTAGATTTTCTTTTCTCCTTCTTTTGATAGGCTAAGTCATTTCTCCACTCAGAGGCAAAAATAATAAATCTTCAGTGCCTTTAGAATAAACCTTTACTGCCCCGAGTGTGGAAACTAACTTAAATTTCAGCGTAGGTTTTCAGGGGCAGGGTAAGTCTGCAGACCAAGAGCGAAGTCTCCGTGGTTGGTACAGTAAATCCTTGGCCACATTTCCTGGAGGCTATGTTTAGTGGTGAAACGGGCTTTTCTCTAGCTGGTTAAGGGCTGGAAGCTTAATCCAGGTGGACGGGATGGCATATTGTTAAAGAATCCCCATTGCTGTCACTGTCCTTTGGATTTTTTTTTTTTTTTTTTTTTGAGACAGAGTCCTGCTCTGTTGCCCAGGCTGGAGTGCAGTGGCACGATCTCGGCTCACTGCAAGCTCCACCTCCTGGGTTCACGCCATTCTCCTGCCTCAGCCTCCTGAGTAGCTGGGACTACAGGCGCCTGCCACCACACCCAGCTAATTTTTTGTATTCTTTTTAGTAGAGACGGGGTTTCAAGGTGTTAGCCAGGATGGTCTCAATCTCCTGACCTTGTGATCCGCCTGCCTCGGCCTCCCAAAGTGCTGGGATTACAGGTGTGAGCCACCGTGCCCGGCCTGTCCTTTGGATGTTAAACCTCGTTTTTTCCCCCACATAATATAAAAAAACTTAAAGCACCAGAACCAGTGATGGAGACCAGCCAGTTTAGACCGCAAGTAATAATGCTGGTGGTACACAGCAGAGGAGCCCGTTTACTGTATCTCTGGGTAGAAATATCTGGAGGATGTGACAGCATCTGAGAAACATGATGTTACTATGTGCATTTTAAAAATATAATACTTGGATGTAACTGCTATAATGTGCATATTGGAGGCAATTGTGAAACTGGTCTGTGATCACCGGTGTAGTCTGTTGTAAATTCAAAGATAGCTTGTTGAACTTTATTTTTATTTTTTACCTATTGTTTTCAGAGTGCCTATTTTGCATTAAAATTTGTGACACCACTGCAAAAAAAAAAAAAAAAAGGAGAGTTTTAGTCCCCAAAGTAAAATGTCAGCTTATAAAGAGCAGTCTTGGGTACATCCATCAGGATGGCCGCTATTCAGAAAACAGCAATTGTTGGCAGGATGTGCAGAGGTTGGATGCTCAGCTTCGTTGCTGATGGGAATGTAAAAAAAAAAATATGGTGGTTCCTCATTCCTCAAGAAATTAAACAGAATTACCATACATTACAGTAATTCCACTTCTGGGTATATACCCAAAAGAATTAAAAGCAGGGCCAGGAGCGGTGGCTCATGCCTGTGATCCCAGCACTTTGGGAGGCCGAGGCGGGCAGATAACGAGGTCAGGAGATCAAGACCATCCTGGCTAACATGGTGAAACCCCGTCTCTACTAAAAAAATACAAAAAATTAGCTGGGCGTGGTGATGCATGCCTGTAATCCCAGCTACTCGGGAGGCTGAGGCAGAAGAATCATTTGAACTTGCGAGGCGGAGGTTGCAGTGAGCCAAGATCGCGCCACTGCACACTCCAGCCTGGGCGACACAGCGAGACTCCATCTCAAAAAAAAAAAAAAAAAAAAAAAAGAATTAAAAGCAGGGTCTAAAACAGATATGTGTACGCCCATGTTCATAGCAGTGTTATTCACAATAGCCAAATGGTAAAAGCAACCCAAGTGTCCACTGGGATAAACAAAATGTGGTCTATGCATACAGGGATGAATGGATAAACAAAATGTGGTCTATGCATACAGGGAGTATTATTCAGCCTTAAAAA
The DNA here is from genome assembly GCF_028878055.3 of Symphalangus syndactylus. Lineage (NCBI taxonomy): Eukaryota > Metazoa > Chordata > Mammalia > Primates > Hylobatidae > Symphalangus > Symphalangus syndactylus. The sequence goes on along the minus strand of NC_072437.2, from coordinate 6,892,981 downwards.
AGGAAGGAAATTCTGACATACACTACGACAAAACATTATACCAAGCGAAATGAGCTAGTCACAAAAGGATACATTCTGTGTGATTCCACTTACGTGAGGCCCCAAGAGGAGTCAACTCCACAGACCAGAAGTAGAATGGGGGCTGCCAGTGGCCGGGGGAGAGGGGAGTGGGGAGTCAGTGTTTGATGGGGACAGAGTTTCAGTTTGGGAAGAAGAGAAAGTTATGGGAATAAATACTGGTGATGTTTACACAACACTGTGAATGTACTTAGTGCTATTGAACCGTATACTTAAAAATAGTTAAAATGGTTAAAAGAAAAGACAAAAGAACAGTCCTGGGGGAAATAAACCCCCAAGCACTCCTGACTTGACGGGTTTAAATGCGAGACGTCCCACGCTCCATCACCCTCTCCTTCAGACAAGCGGCCTACGAGGATGCAGCACTAAAAGGGGGCGGGGGAGGGCCCTGGACAGGCGGGGCGGAGGCAGCACAGCGTTTAACCTTCCTGAATCTGTGCATAAAAGCAGATGAAGCAATTAGAAAGCAAAGCCAAACACCCAGAGGCAACATTTACCACAAATTTAGGTGAGAAAGTATCATCACAAACCCAAGTTGTAAGCTAGGGGATGAGCCACTGCCAGCAATAGGACCCGTGTGGTGCCGTCGTGCCGGGGACGTGGGGCGCACAGGGCCTCTGACAGATGTGAGAACAGGAGGGCCTCGGAGGTGCCTACGCGCCAAGACCAGGTAAGGATGACCCTGAGTTAGGCTGTGGCTGAAGGCAGAGGCCACCAACAGGGAAGCACCTGGGAGCAGAAAAGGATGGGCGGGAAAGGGACAATGGAGACGGGAAAGAGAGAAAAGCGGAGGAGGGGAGAGGAGCAGTGCCAGACAATCTCAGACAGCAAAGCCGACATTTCTGTCTGCTACACGCCTGCACATACACAGCCAAGAGGGATCACCATGAAGTTGAAAAGCTGCCCCGAACCATCCTCCTTCTGAAACACTAGGAAAACTAATTTCACATAAATATGAGCAACAGAACAGCCCTGAGATCAAATCCCGTACAATGCTATCCTAAGAAAAAAGATACTACAAACAGAAGTCACCCCTAGAAAATGAATGCATGCTGGGAAACACACCAACAGAACAGATCAAAAGTGCGACCTTCAGCTGAAACCGTGGCTCACGCCTGTAATCCCAGCACTTTGGGAGCCTGAGGTGGGAGGATGGCGTGAGACCAGCAGTTTGAGAACAGCCCGGGAAACACAGTAAAACTCCGTCTCTCCTAGGTTTAAAAATTAACCAGGCACAGTCTGCGTGCCTACAGTCCCAGTTAGCTGGGAGGCTGAGGTGGGAGGATCACTGAAACCCAGGAGCCTGAGGCTGCAGTCATGACCACACCTCTGCATTTAAACTTGGGCAACGGAGGGAGACCTCAACTCTAAAACAAAATGTTAAGCCAGGTGTGGTGGCTCATGTCTGTAATCCCAGCACTTTGGGAAGCTGAGGTGGGAGGATCGCTTAAGCCCAAGAATTAGAGGCTGCGGTGAGCTATGATCATGCCACTCCACTCCAGCCTGGGCAAGAGAGCAAGACCCTGTTTCAAAATAAATTAAAAAGGTTTTTTAAGTGTGACCATTGACTTCAAAATAGGCTAAAGGACATTAAGAAATGAAACAAAACCTGAAACACCACAAATGAGAATTAGGAAAACTTAGTAATGAGGAAATCACACTCAAGAATTAGAAACAAAGGAAAATCATTCCGGAAATTACTTTACTAGAAGGCACATGAGGGAGATAAACTCAAAGGCAGCCACACATGGCACAACGTCTCAGCCAACGATAGGCCGCATAAGTGACAGCAGTCCCACAGGATTGCAAAAGTGCATTTTCACTGCCCCTTTTCTATGCTTCAGTGTGTTTGGATACACAAATCCTCACCACTGTGTTACAGTTGTCACACGCTGTCCAGGTTTGTATCCCAGAAGCCATGGGCTGTGCCATACTACTAGGCGTGCAATAGGCTATGCCACTCAGGTTTGCAAACACGCGCCCTGTGATGTCACACAACGATGAGACTGCCTAACAATGCATTTCTCACAACCTATCACTGCCATTATGTGACACAAGATGGGTGATGACTTCAGAGGAGGAGATGGTGAAAAAGGAAGATCATTTTTAAAATAAAAGAGAAATGAAGTACAGATAAAAAGGACTGAGAGAAAGCAACGCACACTGCCGAAGACTTAACTCCACAGAAGACTCAACTCCACAGAGGACCCAGCTCCACAGGGGACCCAACTCCACAGGGAACCCAACTCCACAGAGGACCCAACTCCACAGAGGACTCAACTCCACAGGGGACTCAACTCCACAGAGGACCCAACTCCACAGGGGACCCAACTCCACAGGGGACCCAACTCCACAGAAGACTCAACTCCACAGGGGACTCAACTCCACAGGGGACCCAACTCCACAGAAGACTCAACTCCACAGGGGACTCAACTCCACAGAGGACCCAACTCCACAGGGGACCCAACTCCACAGGGGACCCAACTCCACAGAAGACTCAACTCCACAGGGGACCCAACTCCACAGGGGACACAACTCCACAGGGGACTCAACTCCACAGAGGACCCAACTCCACAGAAGACTCAACTCCACAGGGGACCCAACTCCACAGGGGACTCAACTCCACAGAGGACCCAAATCCACAGAAGACTCAACTCCACAGGGGACCCAACTCCACAGAGGACACAACTCCACAGGGGACTCAACTCCACAGAGGACCCAACTCCACAGAAGACTCAACTCCACAGGGCACTCAACTCCGCAGAGGACCCAACTCCACAGAAGACCCAACTCCACAGGGGACACAACTCCACAGGGGACTCAACTCCACAGAGGACCCAAATCCACAGAAGACTCAACTCCACAGGGGACCCAACTCCACAGGGGACACAACTCCACAGGGGACTCAACTCCACAGAGGACCCAACTCCACAGAAGACTCAACTCCACAGGGCACTCAACTCCGCAGAGGACCCAACTCCACAGAGGACCCAACTCCACAGAAGACCCAACTCCACAGGGGACACAACTCCACGGAGGATCCAACTCCACAGGGGACCCAACTCCACAGGGGACTCAACTCCACAGGGGACCCAACTCCACAGGGGACTCAACTCCACAGAGGACCCAACTCCACAGAAGACTCAACTCCACAGGGGACCCAACTCCACAGAAGACTCAACTCCACAGGGGACTCAACTCCACAGGGGACCCAACTCCACAGAAGACTCAACTCCACAGGGGACCCAACTCCACAGGGGACACAACTCCACAGGGGACACAACTCCACAGGGGACTCAACTCCACAGAGGACCCAACTCCACAGAAGACTCAACTCCACAGAAGACTCAACTCCACAGGGGACTCAACTCCACGGAGGACCCAAATCCACAGGGGACCCAACTCCACAGGGGACCCAACTCCACAGAGGACCCAACTCCATAGGGGACCCAACTCCGCAGGGAACCCAACTCCAATTATATGGGTAACAGGAGTTTCCATAGAGACCAAAACCAAATACAAGGAACAGAACAAATGCTTAAAACTATAATTCAAGAACATTTTCCCTGAAATTAAAAGAGATTAGAAAGTACTTACTGAAAGCACTCAGCATCATACATGAGAACACTGACCGTGGATGACCCACAACACCCAGACACATTTTAGTAAAATTACTGGGCTTCAAAGCAAAAGAAAAAATGGCCTTTGTTTGGGTATTTAGGCAAAACAGTAGGCAACTTATAAGGCCAAGAAGATTGGCTTATCATCATTCTGTTTGACAATAACGATCTACGCCAGAAGAAAGTGGAGCGACACACTGAAGACATTCAAAGGAACAAAAGGAGGCTAGGATTTTATACCCAGCGCGCAAGGACTCAGGGAATACTGTCCCCAAAAGCACTTCCTGGGGATCCACTGGAGAATGAATTTCAAAACCTGTGAGCAGAGAGACATCAACGGAAGCCCTGGTGATGAGCAGGGGCTGCTGGGGAACACAGAGTGAGGACCACCCACAACGACAGGGGAGGCCTAGCTGTGTACGTGGAAAACAAAGGCAAAGCCCAACTACTGTTTTAAGTTGGGGGAGAGCGTATTACCGCCCCCCCCGCCCTTTTCCGCTACTCACAGTAATTCTACTGGTGGAGACAGCATTCGTTTCGTCACTCTGAGCCTGTGGTGTGTGCCATGTGGGATTGGGCTAACACGTCACCATGATATTCTAATGCTATCATCACCTGCGCCCTTGAGAACCAGAGCAGGAGAAGGGAAACACAGCTGCAATACAGACAAGCTCAAGGAGGAAAAATAATCTGTAGTTCTGACTGTGGTTTAGAAGCATCCAAATGAATAAAAAATAAAAAAATTAAAAAATAAAAAGCCTAGAAATGACGACTCTGAATGAGCACCAGCTGCAACTCTGCCACGGCCTGAAACCAGTTTCCATTAAAAGAAATCAGGGCTCTTTGGAGAAAAAGCAAGTCCAGGTCTGGAGTAGAAGGCGACTGGACGAGCCCAGGGCAGCCTGCCGTGCAGACAGGAAGGGAGCGGTCACCACCACCAGAGCACACCAACAGCACTCCATGAGTTCACGGGGACATGACAATAAACTGACCCTCGGTCCACAGAAGCAGGGAACACACTCGCCCCGAGGTCATCAGCCCTTTCTGAGCAGCCTGCACCTCTGGCACCCAACACCAGGAGACGGAAAGACTTCCTTCTGTGATCATCCCAGCTCACAAACAGAAAGGGCAGGACAGGTTCTCATCAGTTTGCAGCCCTGAGCAAGGCTGGGGATCTTGGCACTGCTGATGTCCCCAGGTGCCGCACGCGGCAGGCTCCTGAGCCAAGACGCAGCACACACTGCTACTGTTACCCAAGAGGCAAAGCGAGAGCCCAACAGGCCCCAGCGCCTTGCACAGCAGGCACTGTAATTCAGTAACCAGTGTGGGGCCAAGACGCGTCTCAGCACCTGGTATGTCTCACCAGCCCTCTGTGTCTCTCTCTCCTGTGGCTCTGCCCGTGTCCCCCTGCGCCTCTGCTCCCATACCTCTGTCCTTCTGTCCCCCCGTGCCTCTGTCTCCTGTGCCTCTGTCCCTCTGTCCCTCGTCTCTCTATCCCTGTCCTGTGTCTCTGCCCCTCTGTCCCCCATGCCTCTGCCCGTGTCCCCCCCGTTCCTCTGCTCCTGTACCTGTCCTTCTGTCCCCGTGCCTCTGTCCCTCTGTCCCCCATCTCTCTATCCCTCTGTCCTGTGTCTCTGCCCCTCTGTCCCCCATGCCTCTGCCCGTGTCCCCCCCGTTCCTCTGCTCCTGTACCTGTCCTTCTGTCCCCGTGCCTCTGTCCCTCTGTCCCCCATCTCTCTATCCCTGTCCCGTGTCTCTGCCCCTCTGTCCCCCATGCCTCTGCCCGTGTCCCCCCCCGTTCCTCTGCTCCTGTACCTGTCCTTCTGTCCCCGTGCCTCTGTCCCTCTGTCCCCCGTCTCTCTATCCCTCTGTCCCGTGTCTCTGCCCCTCTGTGCCTGCGTTCCCTGTCCTTCTGCCCCGTGCCTCTGACCCTGTGCTTGTTCCTCTGTGCAACTGCCGTCTCAGGTGATCACTGCACACCTCCCAGGGCCCAACCCAGCTCCACCTCCACCTTCACTGCAGTCCCTGAATCCCTGCTGCAGGGTTAGGAGTGACAGTTAAAGCGAATGCAGACTCCTCAAGTAAAAAATATATTTATTATTGTCCACGCAAAGGGGCCACATTAATGGTCCATACAAATGGAGTACAGTATTTTAAAATAAAACGCAAAAGTGGGCTGAATTGTTGGTATGCGGGCTGGGTCTATGTGGCACAGAGAGAACAATTATGAACTGATACAGGACATTTACAAATTAGTTTACATTTTAAAATTTAAATATGTAAACCCGGAAGTTGAGAGACGCTATCAACTGAGATTTTCAGGCACATGGTGTTATAAACTCATCTACCTACATACAGAGCAAAGTGTGAAGAAAAGAAACCAAGAGGGTGGTAACGTTACAGCTGGGCCAGCCGCGGTGGCTCATGCCTGTCATCCCAACGCTCTGAAGTGGGAAGAATGCCTGCACTCGGGAGTTCAAGACCAGCATAGGCAACAAGGCGAGACCTTGTCTTTAGTAAAAACTAAAACAAAAATGAAGACAGCCAGATGCGCTGGTGGACGCCTGTAGTCCCAGCTACTGGGGAGGCTGAGGTGGGAGGACTGCTTGAGCCCAGGAGATTGAGGCTGCAGTGAGCTGTGATTGCACCACTGCACTCCAGCCTAGGTGACAGAGCAAGACCCTATCTCAAAAAAACCAAACCAAAACCCAAAAACATTACAGTTGGCTGCACAGAAATCATGTTGCTCACGTCCACTGAAAACCTCCTTAGGATCTGGCATTTTACGTACTTGGATTTCATACTCACCTAAACCTTTCTGCCCTGGGTTCTTAGCGAAGGTGAAGGTAAACTGATAAAAATCTTTAAATTTGGCTGTGTCCTTCAGCTCCTGCTCCAGTCTTGGCAGAAGAGCCTTTAGCTTCTCCATGCTGTCACACCTGCGATGACAGAGAGTGGTTTGTCCTGTGGCAGACGCGCCTCCCTAGTCGACTGTCCCCTCGTGACCTATGCAGGAACTGTGACCAGGCACGCAGCTCCAGCTGGAGACAGTATTTCCCAACTTCCTTTCCCAGGTGCGGCCTGAGGCTCTAAGTGATGATGTAAGAGAAGGTAAGGGGTGCAATGTCTCCCTTGCTAAAAGGAATTCAAAATGCTCTAAGACAGATACTGGTGGCGGCTGCCCAGCTCTGGGAATACACTAAAACCACTGAGCTGTAGACTTTAAATGAGAGAAAATATGCTATGTGAATTAGATCTCAATAAAATTACTAGAAGTAAAACCCAAAACCAACATCTTTTGCCCTCTTGTTGAGAACTGGAACAAGGGTGTGGTCTAACTTGGTAGCTTTGACCACGGAGAGAGGCCCCCGCCCTGCGGTGACAGGGCATGAGGTGACAAGATGGCAGAGACGAGGTAATGGAAATATGGAAATACTCCATTTCTCAGTGACTTGCAGAATGGCAGTCGCCCTGCCAGCCTGGGCCATTGTTACCTCTGTCCCATCATACAAGCGAAAAATAAACTCATACAAATCTTTTTTTTTTTTTTTTTTTTTTTTTTTTAGACAGTCTCGCACTGTCGCCCAGGCTGGAGTGCAGTGGCACGATCTCGGCTCACTGCAAGCTCCGCCTCCCGGGTTCACGCCATTCTCCTGCCTCAGCCTCCCAAGTAGCTGGGACTACAGGCGCCCGCCACCACGCTCGGCTAATTTTTTGTGTTTTTAGTAGAGATGGGGTTTCACCGTGTTAGCCAGGATGGTCTCGATCTCCTGACCTTGTGATCTGCCCACCTCGGCCTCTCAAAGTGCTGGGATTACAGGCGTGAGCCACCGCACCCAGCCACTCATATAAATCTTAAGCTACCTTTTTTAGGGATCTCTTCATTATAGCAGGTTAGATTTAAAATATCCAAGTATTGTAAAACACAGCTCTATATTGTTTTAAAATTGAATTTTTCCATCAAAAAGCCAATAACCTTTAAAAACAGTCAACAGCCTCTAAGGCAGAAATCGACAATAGCAAAACAAAGTCTATCTTTGTAATTTCGACTGCACAGCAAAGCACAGAATAAAAGCAACACTTACTCAAGTGGAGTAGGCGTAAGGAAAGAACATCGGAGAAAGCTTTAGAGCAGCTAGAAAAGTCCGTGAAGACATACACAGAAAAGCACAAATATATGACTCAGTCCTGTGTGCAGTCACAGTCCTGTGCGCACAACGAAGTTCTGGTCAACAGCAGAAGGCATATGTGACAGTGGTCCCATAAAATCATAATGGCACCTAGATTCCTGCCCCTCGGGGCGTCAGAGCCACTGCAACGTCTAGCACAACGCATGATCATTTCCACCTTTAGGTGTGTTTAGATATACAGACTTACCATTGTGTTACAGCTGCCTACAGAACTGAGTACAGTCACCTGCTGAACAGGTTCATAGCCTAGGAGCAACAAGCTATACCACAGACTAGGTGTGTAGTGGGCTGTACCATCTTGGCTTGTGTAAGTACACTCTGATATCTGCACAATGAAATTTCCTAACGATGCACTTCTCAGAACGTGTCCCTGTCTCTAAGTGACGCATGACTGTACTGCAGGTGAAGGTCAGCATAAGCACCATCCACATCAAGGGTGGCGGCTGGGCCAGGTGCAGTGGCTCATTCCTGTAATCCCAGCACTTTCAGAGGTGGAGGACGGAGGATCGCTTGAGGCCAGGAGTTTGAGACCAGTCTGGGCAACATAGAGACACCCAGTCTCCACGAAAAATAAAAACTAGCTAGGCGTGGTGGCATGTGCCTGAAGTCCCAGCAACCCACTGTACCCCAGTTGGCACAACAGTGTGACCCTCTTAAAAAAGGGAGTGGGTGGCAGCTGAGGGCTCTTTGCCATTTCAGCCTCCTCGTCCCTCCAGGGAGGCATGGACAATCAGACTTCTGGGCCAGGCCCACTGTGCCCCACCACCTACCGGAGCAGTCCTTCACCATGCCTCTAGCTGGATGTAATCAGGAACTCAGTGTGCACCACCTCACGTCTGGCTGTTCCTGCCTTTGTGATGTCCGAGAGGTTCGTTCTTGTGGGTATGCACTGCTCCAGCTGCTCATTTTCTCGGCCATATAGAATTCTTGTTATATACATATTTTATGATTCATAAACGCTACTGTTGGTGAACATTCCGGCTGTTTCTAGTTTCCCGGTTTGGAGTCATGATGTCAACCCTTCTGTGCACAGATCACAACATACCTGTGAATGTACCACATCAGGCACATTCCAGAGTGGACGGCTGGGTCACAGCGTCTGTGCACCTTCCATTTAGTAACTGACATCAAACAGTACGCTGGAGTCCCGCTCCACACATTTGCACTCACATTTGCTATCGTGTCTTCTTTTAGCACCCTAGAGGGTGGTTTGCTATGGGGTTCTATTTCACTGTGGTTTTCACCTGCATTTCCCCAGTGAATGAGATTAAGCATCTTATACTTTAACTGGCCCTTGTGCATCTTTTGTGAAGTGCTTGTCAAATCTTTTGGTTGTTTTTCAATGTCTTTTTCTTATTGTTTTGTAGAAATTCTTTATATATTAAAGATACAAGCCTTTGCCAGGAATTTTTAAAGAACTTTCACACAGAACATGGATTGCCTTTCTACTACCTTGATGTTTCTTAACCAGAAGTTCTTATTTTTGCTATAATACACTCTATCGGTATTTTTCTTTATGGTGATTTATTGTTTTTGTTGATGTTTTAAAAATTATCCTATTTCATAGTCATAGAGACATTTTCCTATATTATTTTCTACAGACTTTTTGCTTTTGCCTTTCATACTGAGATCTACAATCTATCTGAAACTGATTTTTACATACGGTATGCGGTAGAGGTCAGGATTTATTTTTCCCCAAAATACTAGCTAATTCTCCCAGTATCATTTATTGAAAACATGTCTTTCTCCACTTAAGTCTAGCTCTGTCATAAACCACAAGTCCCCACATACACGGACTTCTTTCTGAGCCCTCCATTCTGCTCCATGGTCTCTGGCCTATTCATCTGATCTGGCACTTGATGCCATGTAGTCTTCATTACTGCAGCTTTAAAAGTTCCAATTATCTGGTACAGCAAATCTTCCCATCTTGTTCTTTTTCTTCAAGAACTGCTTTTTGACTGCGCATTTTCATAGAAATTTCAAATCAGCTTGTCAAATTACACATATATAAACCCACTATCTATTGGGATTTTTAAATTGAGATCACATTCAATATAAAAAGCTAAGGATAAAACACTGTGTTCCAACCTACGAATGAAGTATAGTTCTCCATTTATTCAGGTCTTCTTTCCTGTCTCTCGATGAGTTACTATTTTCTCTATGGGAGTATCACACATCTTTAATCCGATTTATTCTAGGTATTTTGTATTTTTGAAGATACTGAAAAATGACATAGATTTTAAATGTTACTGTTTTGCTGGTTGTTGCACTTGGTGCCCTGAAATAGAACAGGGTTTTATTTGCAGACCTTGGATCCTGTAGTTTGGCTAACGCCACTATTGATTTGAATATTTTATCCATGGGTTGGACTAGCTATGATCTCCTGTTTAATACCGAATAGAAACAGTCATTCGGGTTTTGTTCTGTCTCAAAGGGAAGGTGGCTTACGATTCCAGTAAGTATAATGTTTGCCATAGGAATTTTTTCCTTTTGGCCAGATTAAGAACTGCCCCTCTTATTCTTAGTTTTCTACGAGTTTTATTTATTTATTTTTTTAAATGAAGAAACACTGAATTTGATCAAATCCATCTTATGCACTGGGATGACCCTTTTTTTTCTGTTGTTAACCATGGTAAATTAATTACACCGATTGACTTTGTAACATTAAACGGATCTTGCATTCCTGGATAGAACCAGCTCTGTCATGATGTATCATCCTGGGCTTATCATCTTGGGTTTTTTGCTAATGACTGGTCAGTTTCCTGATACTGTGTGTAGGATTTTTGCATCTTATAATCATCTTATGCATCTTCTCAGTCTTACAGCTGAGAGTGGCCTATAATTTTCCATTCTCAAATGTTCTTCCTTGGTTTTGTCATGTAGCTTTTGCTGGCCTTAAAAACAAATTGTGAAATCTTTCTTCCTTTACTATTCTCTGGAAGAGGATGTTTAAAATTGGGGATTTTCCTTTTCATTAGGAGTTTGGTAGGATGTGCCAATTAAGTCATCCCAAACAGGGGTTGTCTCTTTAAGAAGATTTTAAATTACAGGCTCAAATTCTTAAGAGTTACAGAACTATTAAGATGTTCTATTTCTTCATGTGTCAGTTTTAGTAAGTTATATTTTTCACATACGTTGTCAAATTTAGTGGCATAAAGCTCTTCATAACAGACTTTTTTTTTTTAATGCTTCTGGCACCTACCATCTTGTCCCCCTTTTCATCCATGTACGTTACTTGTGATTTACCACATTTACAAATCTTTTCAAATAAGAAGCTTCTGGCTTTACTGATCCTTCCTAATGACAACTTCTTTTCTATTTAATTATTCTTGTAAATTAGTGCTTCTTTAAAAATATTAATTCTTTCCTTCTATATTCTTTTTCTGTTTCTTGAGATGGAAGGCTTTGCTCACTGATTTTCAGCTTTTCCTTCCTTCTAAAATATGCATTTAATAAGCTGAATTCTACAAGCTTACATATACTGTATTTTCATTATTCAAGATATTTTCTAATTTCCATCGTAACTTCTTTCTCATCCCAAGGGTTACTCAGAGGTATGCAATATCCACACATATCCTAGTTATCTTTTTGTTATATTCCTAGTTTAACTGTACTGTGGTCAGAAAACATACTCTGTATCATTTCAAACCTCTGAAAATTGTTGCAATTTACTTAACAGCCCAGGTTATTGTCAATTTTTATTAACGTTCTGTGCCTTTAATAAAGTTTTTTTTTTTTTTAATTTTAAACACCAGGAGAGAACACAAACATAGCCCCCCACTACCACAAATTATGCAGTCCAGTTTCCCACATTTGGGAAAATCACAGGCGTCAGTACATCTGGAATGCAATGGATAAGCCCAGCCCTGGGAAAATCACCTTCATGATCATGGTATCTCTTCTGCCAGGCTGTTCTGTGTTTTCTTTTGAAAAGAATATGTATTCTTCAACATTGAAGGCAACGTTCTAAATGTTCTCCTAGGCCATTTGTTGTGCTGTCCAAATCTTCTATTTCCTCACTGAGTTTTCATCTATGCATTCCATCAGTTACTACGACGTGTGTGAAAATTCCTCACTTTGATCACAGATTTGTATCTTTCTCTTTGTAGTTGCTTATTTTTGCTTTAAATACATTGGGACTCTTCAATAAATACATAAAAACATAAGTGCGACTGCCTTCCTGGTGAGATAAACCCTTTATCATTATGAAACGGTCCTCCTTATCTGTAGAGTTCCTGTATGCCTCAAAGCTGTTTTAGTTGTATCTATTTTAAACAATATGAACAGGTGATATTTAAAAATCCATCTGGGCCAGGCACGGTGGCTCCTGCCTGTAATCCCAGCACTTTGGGAGGCTGAGGCAAGGTGGGTCGCCTGAAGTCAGGAGTTAAAGACCAGCCTGGCCAACATGGTGAAACCCCGTCTCTACTAAAAATACAAAAATTAGCCGGGCATGGTGGCAGGCACGTGTAATCCCAGCTACTCAGGAGGATGAGGCAGGAGAATCGCTTGAACCCAGGAGATGGAGCTTGCTGTGAGCCAAGATCATGCCACTGCACTCCAGCCTGGATGACAGAGTAAGACTCCATCTCAAAAAACAAACAAACAAGTAGGAGTACACTTGAAAATAATAAAAAGTAGAGTAAATACATAAACTGGTAACATAATCCTTTATATTATCAAGTATTATATACTGCACATAACTGGATGTGCTATGCTTTTATACGACTGGCAGTACAGTAGGTTTGTCTGTGCCAGCATCACCACACACAGGCAATGTATTGTGCTATGACATTATGATGGCTGGGATGCAGGAATTTTTTAGCCCCATTCTAACATTACAGGACCACTGTTGTATAAGCGGTCCACTGTTGACCGACAAAGAAAATAAGCAGATATGAAATTAGTATGTACAGGTCGCTGAAAAACAATGTTAAAAGTATTTTCATTTCTGAAAACATTTAAGCTAAGAATAATTGACTTACCCAAGTTCTGTCATGCCATCTAGAAATTCCTTTCTGCTAAATTCACACTGAGTTGCTGCCCTGAACTTCCACGCTATGACCAATACACTGATACTGGCAGGATCCAGGCTCAGATCATCACAAAACTGTTGGATCCCATCGATTCCAATTTTGTTTTCATCTTGTGGATCTGTAGTTAATATCATGGGAAAAGGAAGTTATGCTATTTTGAAAAGTAATTCTAAAATAGGAGGTTTGAATCCTGGCATTCGATTATCCTACATAGTTCTAGCAAGCATGTTTCCAACACATCAATCAATAGGCTGCAGTTTTCTACTACACATGAAAGAAATAGTGAGCAACTATGAATTTATCCAGAAAACGGTCCTATTTTTAAAATCTAGGTTTCTGGATTTTAGGGAAAAAAAATCACTGAATTTTTTTTCGAGAAGATCTGTTCACTAAGAAAAATTTAATTTCCCTAAAGTGAAATAAAAATCCAAATTTACAGAAATTTAGCTCACCCAAAGGCAGACTGCTATAAAAGATACTGTATTGATAAAGTATTTACAATACCTTGAGTTTCTTTTTATCACAACTCTGCCAAAGTAAATGATTGATGTTTTTCTTAAGGGATTTCATTTGCTAATTCTAATGGTACTGGACAATAACTATTTTTCAGAATCATTTAGCTTATGTATCCACATTTAATAGCTTAGAAATTCAGGTTCCCCACCCCCTATTTCTAGTTTAGAAATAAAATTAAAGAACTTAGCATTTGTTTATCAGAAAATCAAACAGTAAAATATATTTAAGGCATCCCAGCAAGACTTCACTAAAGCTAGTAATTTCAGACAGATTATATCATATTATCATAATGCATAGGTAAATTGTTGGTTTAGAAGGTAAAAATAGAAAACCTGTAGCTTCTTTGCTCGAAGAAAGATTAGGTATGATAAACTTTTCTTCCCTTTCACACAAAATTTAACTTTGGTCATTTAAGTAGTATACTACCACATATATATAGTTACCAAAGAAAAACTGGTAGCCGGGCACGGTGGCTCACGCCTATAATCCCAGCACTTTGGGAGGCTGAGGCGGGTGGATCACCTGAGCTCAGGAGTTCAAGACCAGCCTGGCCAACATGGCGAAACCCCGTCTCTACTAAAAATACAAAAATTAGCCAGGCATGGTGGCACACGCCTGTAGTCCCAGCTACTAGGGGGGCTGAGGCAGGAGGATCGCTTGAACCCAGGAGGCGGAGGTTGCAGTCAGCCAAGATCATGCCATTGCACTCCAGCCTGGGCGACAGAGTGAGACTCCGTCTCAAAAAAAAAAAAAAAAAAGAAAAATTGGTAACAAAAATGAAAAAAACCATAAACATCCTTCTAACTCTATTCTCTTATATCAGACAGAAAACAACCTCAGCATAGTTTATGGGACAGAGGTTCTGTAAAAAAAATTCCCACTTATCACCTTATTCAATTCCATCTCCTAATACTATACTTCATGAATAGAAATATTGATCTACAATGCTCTGAGCTAATAAACCATCTCAGTAAATTTCATTACAACCATGTTCAACATTTCAGGTAATTTTGCAAGTACTCGTTCGTTTGTATATGTTAATGTAATAACCAAGGTTATATTTGTCAACGGTCTTAGAACTACGTTTATTTTTAGAGCCTAAAGTGATTGTACCATGTTTCTACTTTAACTGACTATAATTGCATGAATAAAGTTAAATAATAATGAAGGGATGAAGCTTCAACAACACCCAAAGACAAAATTTTCCTCTTATACACAAGTATTTTTTCAAAGGCAGCTGTATATATTTAAATAACTTTTAAAAATCTGCACAAAAATCAGCATATGACTTACAAAATTAGCTCAACAATTAACTTAGCCAAAAATGTTTAAAGTAGACTAAAGCTTAACTAAAAACAATTTTCATTCTTTGGGAACTACAATAAGTACAAACCTGGTTTGTTTTACCACTGACTATGTTTCTGAGTCAAGATTTTTAAAAGCAATTTTCAACCCACTTTTCAGATCTAAAAAGAAAGACTAAAGCACACACACAGTATTTTAAAAAGTAAAAAATGAAAATAATAAATAAGAAGTTGGCTGGGTACGGTGCCTCATGCCTGTAATCCCAGCACTTTGGGAGGCCAAGGCGGGTGGATCATGAGGTCAAGAGATCGAGACCATCCTGGCCAACACGGTGAAACCCGTCTGTACTAGAAATACAAAAATTAGCCGGGCGTAGTGGCGCGCCCCTGTAGTCCCAGCTACTTGGGAGGCTGAAGCAGGAGAATCGCTTGAATGTGGGACGCAGAGGATGCAGTGAGCCGAGATCATACCACTGCACTCCAGCCTGGCGACAGAGCGAGACTCGGTCATGCAAACACACACACACACACACAGACACCAATAAATAAATAAATAAATAAATAAACAAACAATAACTTAAAGCCCAGGAAATTATTGTATATTTGGGCTAACACTTGTTTAAATGAGTCAGGACTTGGTTTTGTTTTAAAGTTTTAGAAAACTTAGCCTTAAAAACTGCTAGAAAGGAAAAGCAAAGTAAGTCAGCTCTTAGACTGCTGCCTCTCCCTCTGCATTGGATATGAAATTTAAAGCCTGCAGAGGGGTGTGGATCTGCGTATGCTCATCACCGCAGTGTTAGTTCAAGGCACATTTTGACAAGAAGCATTTTGACAAGAAGCTCCGATCCAAGCACTAATGTCAATAAAAATCACAATCTGCAACAAAAAGTTTCTTTGCTGAGAGCTTTTCCCAAAGCCTCTCTAACCACTGAAGCTATTTCAGGGCTGACACGCCACTGCCCGGGCAAGGAAAACACTAAGGTTTACCCCTCCCTTCGGGATCATCTTCATGATTTGATGTTGTTCTTAACCTTCTCATCATCAATATTTCAGCCTAAATAGAAGTGCTTGAAAAAAATACTGTATTAACAGACACAGTCACGCCAAGACACCAAGGCTCCCAGCAGCAGCTTTTCCCTGACAGGCCGTGCAGCGTCAGACTCACCGCACAGAACAAGCGGGCACAGGCCTGGCCCTGCTCCATCGCTGACTCCCCTCTTCTCACCCTCCCCACCCCCACCAATCACAGTCCCAACCCCATTTAAACAGAAGAAAGTGGATTCTGCAGCTGAGCGCTGAGCGTGGGGAGGACAAGCAACGGCAGCCCCAGCCCGGAGACCTGCCCCGGCACCAGAACCCTGGAAGTGCAGCGCGCAGGCCGCTCGCGGAGGCCGACATCCGTCCGGTTTTGCTGCCGTCTCCTCTTACCTTTGTACCTGCCGTACAGCCGCTCCAGCTTCTTCTTGTCCACAGCGTTCCGCATGGACTCCCTGTGGAACGAGTCTGGATTTTGGAAGAAGCTGTCCGTGGCCTCGTCTAGTCTCCACTCATTCTGCGTTAAGCAGTAGATAGCAGTTCTCTCGCCAGCCTGAGTGCATGCCATAAACTGGCGGACCTTGTCCTTCTGAGACGATTTAAGCTTATGCTTTGGGATGCAAAAGAAGTAGGAAAGCCAATGAAGCCGCTCCAGGTTTGTCCCAGCTCTAGCCTAACGCCTGCACTTTAACTGGGCAGAATTAGAGACAAAGCCTTGCTCTTCATCAGTTAAAAAGACCGCACAGTCTTCTGAAAATGGAAACAACAGCATCTATACTGTAATAAACAGGCAGTCTAAGCTTCAAAAATTATGAGAATTAACATTTTATACAAAATACATTCTGATCTCTACCCAGTTCACTCTGCATGAAGTGTGACTATCATTTTTCTAAAACTCTTAGTAACTCTGTAATGCACATGTAGCCTCTGAGGACACAGGGCAAGGACCTCATGGTATCACGGGGGCCGCAGCTGCAGAGTCTTCTTTGGTTTCAATAAAGTTCAGGCTTTAATGAATGGAAAGAGGCTGTGCGGTTTGGAGATTTTTTTTCCCAGTTTAAATCACAGAATCACATTGATGAAAATGTACACAAATAACTAAGAATAGTGTTAAAAGTAATCTATGAAAGTTTAACAAGCAGGCACAAAAAAGCCTGTTATGATTAAATGGAAACAGTAATACTAATAACAAGAATGCCTCTGTATACTAGACAGAAATAAAATGAAAAAATAGGACAGAGGCTCCGGGCAGGCAATAAATAACAAAACTGCCAAGTAGCTGTACTATATATAGTATATAATGAAACAAAGTAACATCTTGACACTTCCAGATATAGGAGGGCTGAGTTTCCACTTATCTAAAGTAACTTGATGATGTAATCCCAGCACTTTGGGAGGCTGAGACGGATCACTTGAGGTCAGGAGTTCAAGACCATCCTGGCCAACACGGAGAAACCCCATCTCTACTAAAAATACAAAAATTAGCTGGGCATGGTGGCACGCACCTATAGTCCCAGCTACTTGGGAGGCTGAGGCAGGAGAATCACTTGAACCTGAGGTGGAGACTGCAGTGAGTTGAGATCGTGCCACTGCACTCTAGCCTGGGCGACAGGGTGAGACTCAATCTCAAGAAATAAATAAATAAATAAATAAATAAATAAAGTAACCTGATGAAAGCAACACTGGAAAAGAAAGTGATTCACCAACTTCTCTAAATCCAAACAGACCCTGGAATCCACTGGATGCTAACGTTTTACAAAAATGCTTTACACAATAATATAAGCAGGAAATTTTTTACTCAAAAGGATTTATACTCAATCTTGTTCAAATAAAGATGAGACAACTTATAAAAACACATGGAATGAATTATAATATAACTTAACAAAAGTATATAGAAGGATAACAAGGTGTGAATGAGGAAGGGGTGCCATTAGTACAAGGACGTGCCTGTCACATGTAAGAGTTGGAAATCAGGCTCCAAGCTTCCCCCGTGCCACAGCAAAGAAAACATGATTAGTTAGGAAAATCTGTTTTCATAAGATCTAAAACCTTACCAGCAGCTCAGAAGTGGTACAGACCCTTCTGGCCTAAAACCTGAGGGAAACATCTCCCGCGGCTCCTCACAAAGTTCAATGTCCCCTCACACATACCGATTCCTCACCAAAATGCCAACCACGTACAGCAGAGCCAGCTTCCAGAAGTTTTTTTTTTTTTTTGAGACAGGCAATCAAAAAGCATGCTGATGCCAAAATACCAGAGGACGATTCTGCAGGGGCATTAAGATAACGCCGTCCAGAAACACACTCTCCCGTGTGCATCTGGGACCCTGGGTCCTGAGGCCTTTCAGGAGTTCCACAGAACTACCTTCCCGAGCGTCCTAAGCCGTCACTGGCCTTGCTCAATCTCATTCTCACAGAGTGCACAGCAGAGGCATCCGTGGGCTGCAAGACTTGTGGTATCACAGGAATGAATCTGAGATCTGAGACATTAAGATATTTGCAAAAATGTAATGGGTTTATTATTGCTAATTAAATATAGAAATATTTTAATACTATTTTAATTTCTAATATGGTAAATATTGATGACTATTACCCACATAAACAAGAGCTCTCATTTAAGAATGACTGGGGTTCCAATCATTCTTAAAAACACATAGGAAATGTGGTACATATATACCATGGCATACTACATAGCCATAAAAAGGACCGAGATTATGTCCTTTGCAGCAACATGGATAGAGCTGGAGACCACTTTCCTAAGTGAACTGGCGCAGGAACAGAAAACCAAATGCCACATGTTCTCACTTGTAAGTGGGAGCTGGACGCTGAGCAGGCGTGGACACAAAGAAGGAACAACAGACACGAGGGCCTGCTCGAGGGTGGCAGGAGGGAGAGGATCCCAAAACTACCCACCGGCTGTTGTGCTTAGTAGCTGGCTGATGACATAATCTGTACACCAACTCCCGTGACACACAGTTGACCTTTATAACAAACCTGCACATGTACCCCTGAACCTAAAAGTTAGAAAACAAAAAACAAACCCAAAAACCACATCGAACTCCTGAGACTAAACACTTAGAGAACTGCTAATTCAGGTGAGGCTAGGCAATTAACATTTTGGCTACTCAGAACAATGAGTGTTGAGCATTTGGGAGTCTTAGATCCCTTTTGGAATCTGATGAGTCACAGGTCCGCCCTCCAGGAAAACATATATGGACCTCACATGTGCAGGCAGCTTTGCATAAAATTTCAGGGGTTTCACAGATGGCTTAAGCCCATCTGCAAAGTCCTCATAAGGGGAAGGTAGAACTCAGATTAAGAACAGATGAAGAAGATCAGAAGCCTTCACTCAGCCAACTTTCTCTCTTAAAGTTTCAGACAGCAGCCATCTCTGCCATCTCAGGCCCGTGGGTCTGTTGGAAAAGCAGACAGCCGTAGGCTGTGTTCCAATAAAACCCAATTTACAAAAACAGACAGCTAGCCTGTGGGCTGTAGTTTACCGACCCGGATCTAGATTCTAGAGGAATAAATGGAATACATATTCACTACATTATTTCCTGAAACTGAGCTTTTGAAAAGAACTAAACAAAAAATTCAAGGTTGTATTCTCTGGTAAGATCAAATTTAGCTAAATTAAGGCAGATCCCATAGTCTCTGACAGTAAGCTGACGAAAGATACAGCTAGAGTCTTTTTATGAAGTTGACAGGCTTCCCAAGGGAGGGTGAGCAAAGTCAAGAATTACCTCAAAAACCTTAGGATAAAGACAGAAGTGCAGCCCCCAAAATGGTCCACCACTAGGAACAGCCATGACACCCTTATTATGGAAGTGGTCATCATTGCTAGATTTAAAAATTCTGCCATGGTTACACAACAACATTTAGTATATCCCTATAACGGAACATAATTCGGCCATAAAAAGGAATGAAGTATTGATACATGCCACATGGAGGAACTTTTGACACTGAGTAAAAGAAACCAGGCACACGAAGCCACACAGTGCACGAGTCCACCCTCACAGCGCACGACTCCACCCACAGCGCACGACTCCACCCACAGCGCACGACTCCACCCTCACAGCGCACGACTCCACCCACAGCGCACGACTCCAGCCACAGCGCACGACTCCAGCCACAGCGCGCGAGTCCACCCGCACAGCGCACGACTCCACCCACAGCGCACGACTCCACCCACAGCGCACGACTCCAGCCACAGTGCACGAGTCCACCCGCACAGCGCACGACTCCAGCCGCAGTGCACGAGTCCACCCGCACAGCGCACGACTCCAGCCACACAGCGTACGACTCAAGCCACAGCGCACGACTCCAGCCACAGCGCACGACTCCAGCCACAGCGCACGACTCCACCCACAGCGCACGACTCCAGCCACAGCGCACGAGTCCACCCGCACAGCGCACGACTCCAGCCACACAGCGCACGACTCCAGCCACAGCGCACGACTCCAGCCACACCGTATGACTCCAGCCACACAGCGCACGACTCCAGCCACACAGCGCACGACTCCAGCCGCAGTGCACGAGTCCACCCGCACAGCGCACGACTCCAGCCACAGCGCACGACTCCAGCCACACCGCATGACTCCAGCCACACAGCGCACGACTCCAGCCACACAGCGCACGACTCCAGCCACAGCGTACGTTTCCAGCCACAGTGTACGTTTCCAGCCACACAGCGCACTCCAGCCACAGCGTACGACTCCAGCCACAGTCTACGACTCCAGCCACACAGCGTACGACTCCAGCCACAGTGTACGACTCCAGCCACAGTGCACGAGTCCAGCCACAGTGCACGAGTCCAGCCGCACAGTGCACGAGTCCAGCCACACAGTGTACGATTCCACTTATATGAAATATCCAGAATGGGCACATCTATATAGAGAGAAAGGTGAGTGGTAGCCAGGGGCTGGGGCAAGGGAGGAGTTAGGAGTGACTGCTAATGGGTACAGAGTTCGGGGTGACAAAAGTGTTTTAGGACTAGATAGAGGTGGTGGTTCCACAAATTCGTGAACGTACTAAACACCACTGAATTGTACTTTAAAATTGTTAATTTTATGTTATGTGAATTTCACCTAAAAAAATTCAACATTGTACCCTCAGACCTTCCAAGACTAATCAGCAGAATGTACTCTTCAGCGACTGAATTATTTAACCAGCATTATACAACTGATGACTCCACCACCAGGAAATCTGGTATGTGGAAATCTGGAAGATATGATGGTGTCTGATCTTGAGCTCCTGCTGATAACCCCTTGAAGCCTCCCCTAATATGTGACAACACCGTTACACCAGCAGCCTAATTTCTTGGAGCTCTAGAAGAACAGATGCAGGAGCACATGGATCCAGGCCATTCAAAGTGGCTTTGAATCACTACTGTTAGCTACAGAGTGGACAGAAGTTGGTATCGAGAAACACAAAGATCCCCCTGCAATCTACTCAAATTGTCTGATGTCACAAGATACTCCAGCAAACCCTGAACCACACGGTGGTGCCAAGGCACTGGTTCTGAATGAGCAAGAGACGTTCTGGAGTCTAGGCTGAGTCCATTAACAGGCCTCTGGCCAGTCAACAAAGCTGCAGTCATTTGATGTCACCCCTTACAGGTTTCTCCATAAAATAACAGTGATTAAAGCAATGATCGATACCTAAGTCTAAAGACTAGGTGCTTCATGTCCAAAAGTGACTAAGAGACCCAAGTTACCTCTTGTGAAAAAGGGAACTGGCATAAAACTTCTTAGGAAACAAAAGGCTCATCAACTAAAAAACTACAGGGGAGAGAAAGAAGCCCCGAGTCCCTCTAGGCAGGACTACACCTAGGTCAAATTAACAAAGGCCCAGACGTTGGCAAGAAGCTTTGAGTGCAGCCAGACAGGAGTGAACCCAGGTCAAATTAACAAAGGCCCAGACGTTGGCAAGAAGCTTTGAGTGCACCCAGACAGGACGAACCCAGGTCAATCTAATCAAGGTGGATACACTGGAACTAGGGCCGTCCTTCAAGCTCACAGCCTTCACTGAGGTTTACCACGTCATGCAAATTAAATTATTAAGGCCAGCTTTTAAAGTGTGTACGTGGGGCAGGGGGGAGGCATTTTCTAGGTTTCATTATTTTATTGTTAAAATGTACATAATTCTTGAAATAAAAATCTGGACAATCCAGTGGAAACAGCAAATAAAATCTCTAAACTATAAAAAAGTCTCAAACACTTTAATTGTGACCTTGCGAAAAACGACTCATATAATCTGGCACCAAGGATACCCATATGTAAAATGGAAATAAATTACTCTTAAAATGTCCTTAGGGTCAACTTACACGGGTCTGGCAGGACAATCATGTTGATCAAATAAACTACATAAGCTTATGGATCACTTTGACTCTGTTTCGGTATACAGCACGCTACAGGGAGGGGGAATTAAATTCATCCCTGCTCTTGGATCTCCAACCTCGGCAGCAGCGGAACGCTCCTCTCCAGCATCCTGAACATGTTCAAGTTTTCCCCAAACTAAGTTCCTGTCCACTCTGCCCCTGTCCTCCTAAAAGCTGAAGCGAGCTAGCTCTACCTGCCCAGGTGTGCATCCTAACTCAGGCTACCTCGCTCCAGCCCGGCCTCCGCAGTGTCCCCTAAGGGTCACAAAAGCTCGGCTGCTGCCGTCAGTGGGATCTTTTCAGCTGCTCTTTTGTTCAGCACTGCTGATGGCTCCCTCTTCCTTTAAACTCCACCCTCTTGGTTTCGACACATTCTAGTCTCCTGGTTTCTGCTACCGGCCCTTCTCAGTCTCCTTTGTGGCTCTTCTCCCATCCTGAAGCTTGTCCTCACCCTCCACTCCCCTCTACACGTTACCGTGTCCCTTCTCCGGTGGCTCTCTGTGCCTTAGCCAGGACAATCTTTCAGCTCCTATACGTCACCATCGCCTGCCACTAAGGGTCTGTGCATTCTGTTTCTTCTGCGGAGCCGCACACGGCTGGCTGCCCCGGCACCTCACTTTTTCTCTGACTAATTTCCAGAGAAATTCTCCACAGTTCAACTCACACCCTCAGCATCTGACACCACTCCCACACCCGCATCCTACAGGTTCCTGGAACCCGTGCCTTAGCCCTTGTCCCAACTGTGATTAAACAGTTGTGCATCTGGTGCCTGTCTCTCCTGCTGGGGCATCAACTCCCTCAACGCCAAAATCATGCCTGGCCCAGCACCAGTCACACCCAGCAGCACCTTGCTGGCCTCTGAACCGATGTGGACTGAATAAATCCCATCCATCACCATTTCCACCACATTTCAAAGTAACTGACGGGCACCTCCAGCAGCCTCCCTCCTGGGCTGCAGAACTCTGCCAGCTCCACAGATGCACAGCTAGAGCCACGCTACAGCCCCGCTGCGCCTCTCCTTCCCCTCCCGGCGGCAGGGCCTCCCCCGCGAATCTGAGCTTCTCGCGGATTCTTTCCTTGCGCTGTTTTGGTCAACAGCCTCAGCATCTGCACAGACGCCCGCAGGAGCAGCCGAGCCCTCGCCTGCCTCGACTGCCCGTTTCGGAGCCGCCCTGGGAAGCCCCGGGCCCCTGCCCCAAGGCCCCTACAGCTCCTCTCGGCCCCCGCCCTCCGCTCACTCCCTGTCGTCCCTCGCGGCTCTGGGTCAAACCCGCGCTCCCCGCAGTCCCGCGCCTCCGACGCCACCTCTCCGGCTCGCGGGCCCGCGGCGCCTCCTCCCTCGGATCCACGCGGAACGCCCCGCGCAGCTCGCTGGGCTCGGCCTCCCCCATCCAGGGCGCCGCCTGCGCCGACCTTGGCGCCCGACCCCGACCCCGACGGGCAGAGGCGACGCCGGGCCACCTACCATCTCCCCCGCGCCGCCCGCGTCTAGCCGGCCCCGGCCTTCTGCGCAGGCGCGGCGGCCGCTCCGCCCTCGTCCTCGGACGGCCGCGGCCCTGGGCTCCGGGGCACTGGCGGGAGACGGCCGCGGGGACTCCCACTCCCGGCATGCTCAGCGCCGCCCGGGGGCCCACGGGAGATCGCGCCCCACCGCCCCTGCGCGTCCCGCCCTCTGCGACGGCCTTGGCTCACCCCTGCGGAGTCCGACGCCAGCCTGCAGCTCCCAGGCCCCACGCCGGCCGGGAGGTGCTCTTCGAAGGAGGTGGGCGGCGGGTCGGTGCACGGAACTCCACCTCCCGACGTGCTCTCCGCCGCCCACGCCCGACAGGACCCGCCCATGCCCCGCCTCTTAAAGGGGCCGCGACTGCGGCTGGACGGGAGTCCGGGTCGGCGGCGCCGAGCGGGGGCGGTGCTGGGCAGAGCGGCGGCCGCTCCCTCCCGGCCTCCCGGTCCTGGTCCCGCCTGGGAAGGGATGCAGGGAAGCCCTCGGGCGCTGCGCTCCGAGGCGGGAGACGGCGTCCCCTCCGCCCCTCGGCTCCTGGCGCCGCAGAGCCCGGTCCAGGCCGCGGAACGGTGATGCTCGGGCCAGACGGGCGGGCCCCCTGCGTCCCGGTGAGCGCCGGGCCTGTCCATCCGGGGCTCTTTCCCGGGGTCCCCTTCCTTCCTTCCCTCCCTCCCTGGGGCTCCCCTCCCCTCTCTCCCTCCCTGGGGCTCCCCTCCCCCCTCTCCCTCCCTGGGGCTCCCCTCCCCCCTCTCCCTCCCTGGGGCTCCCCTCCCTGGGGCTCCCCTCCCCCCTCTCCCTCCCTGGGGCTCCCCTCCCCTCTCTCCCTCCCTGGGGCTCCCCTCCCCTCTCTCCCTCCCTGGGGCTCCCCTCCTCTCTCTCTCTCCCTGGGGCTCCCCTCCTCTCTCTCCCTCCCTGGGGCTCCCCTCCCCTCTCTCTCTCCCCGTGGCTCCCCTTCTCTTGCAGGTGTTGTCTCCCGGGGTCGGGTGGGGTCCTGCCCCTCCAGGCCTTGCCTAGGTGCTCTTCGCTGAGGCCCACGTTCTAACCTGGAATGGAACCTGCGTTCCCACCCTGGCCGCCCGGGTGGACTCAGGGCCTCCAGGGCCGGCCGCGGAGATGCAGCCCTGTCCCTGGCGCCCCTCCTGTGGCTCCGAACGGCTCCTCACGGTGTCCATGACCCAGGGTGTGGACGCCCGCGCGGGGGAAGCAAGACGGCTGCGTATCGGGTCACTGTTCACTGCCTGTTTTTCTGATTATTCTGTCTTCCAAATTTATCTTATTTACGGGCTTTTTCAGAAGGAGTGTCTTAATGATTGGATTACATGTGAAATATTTGTGGTTTTTTTTCTGCTACAGGCTTGACTTAAATATTCTAAAGATTTTTTGTTGTTGTTGAGACAGAGTTTTGCTGTCGCCCAGGCTGCAGTGCAGTGGCTGGTCAAGGCTGAAGCGATTCTCCCGCCTCAGCCTCCCCAGGAGCTGGGGCCACAGGGGGCACCACGCCCGGCTTATTATTTCATTTTTAATAGAGACAGGGTCTTGCTATGTTGCCCAGGCTGATCTCCAACTCCTGGCCTCAAGCAGTTCGCCCACCTCAGCCTCCCAGAGCGCTGGGAACACAGATAATTGTGTCGTAACAGCAGTGGCATGAACCACCGCACCTGGCCTTAGGTAGAATTTGAAAACCTTCTTATTTTGAGATGGTTGTAGATTCACATGAAGTTGTAAGAAGTAATACAGAGAAATCCTACAGAGTGCCTTTGCCCTGTTTTCTTCAATGGTAGCACCTTGCAAAACCACAGTATATGCAGGAAGTTTTCTGTGATCAAATCCCCTGACCTGTTGAGATTGCACCAACTATACATGCACTAGTGAGTGTGAATCTACACCTGTGTGTCTTAATAAAATTGAGATTTTTTTCACTCAGCCTTGAGATACATCCGCATTGTTATGTGTCTCAATAACTCAAGATACAGAAATTCTAAGAATTCATTATTAAAAAAGTAATCCCAGCACTTCGGGAGGCTGAGGCGGGTGGATCACCTGAGGTCAGGAGTTTGAGACCAGCCTGGCCAACATGGCGAAACACCGTCTCTACTAAAAATACAAAAATTAGCTGGGTGTGGTGGCGAGTGCCTGTAATTCGAGCTACTTGGGAGGCTGAGGCAGGAGAATCGCTTGAACCCGGGAGGCAAAGGTTGCAGTGAGCTGAGATCACAACACTGCACTCCAGCCTGGGTGACAAGAGCAAAACTCCTCTCAAACAACAAAAAAAACACGTTGCAGGAATCCAAAGTGTCTTTTTAATAATTAGAACAGCTAAAGATGTTTACTAATTTGCTCAAAAAACACGCTACAATTTAGTAGTCCATAGGATTTTGGAGGCAAGTTTGAAGGTAAAATGAAATGAGTTTGAATAAAGGGTGATTTGTATTTTAAGGGTCCATAAATAATTTCAGTTTCATGTTATGAGTATGTTTCAGTGGGAAATTTTAGTATAACTACAACTAACATCCTCAAAGATTTCCCATAAAAATTAATACCTCCCTTAGAGGGACAACTAATTTTAGGAACCGGATTGAGGAAGGAACCAGAAATGAACATAGAGGTGTCATTCACACATGAGCTGTGTTGAAACTTATTTTTCTGAAGCATAAAATCCATCGAAGAATCACTTTTTGGGATCTTTTGGGGGAACTGGGAAGTGTAAGCAAAGCATCTCAAATTTCTGTCTTGGTTCTGGAAAATACTGAAAGTTCACTTCTGAAGTAGCTGTTGATTTATTTAGCTCCATTGGACCGACTGAGAGAAGCTTAGCAATTGAGTGAGTCATTAAAATAACAGCTCAGCTATATGGCTAGGCATGACTAAATGATTGCCTCATTGTTTGTTTTTAACGTGGTAAATGTGTACTTAAAGTTGTACACGTGTACTTAAAGTCGTATTGAAACTAACATAAAATTGAGTGATTGGAACAGCACATTATCATTTATCCTACCTTGTTAGGAAGTTACCTGTTCTAGGTAAGTGAATTCTCCGTGGAGTGTGCTTCTCCTTTTAGGAGTCAGTCTCCAAGAGTGTTTTGAAATGGAACACTTTCTAACCAGAATATAGTCTTTTCTTGGTGACTTTTGCTTGTGATGCTGATCAGTGATGCCTGTTGTCTAACACAGTACTGTCTTCAGGACCTGCTGGAGTGCAGACAGTCGCTGAGCCCTCACTGAGTCATCTGGCCTCCAGGCTTTTTGAGTTCTCCTGTTTGTTTTGCATAAGGTTTGTCTCTTTCTGTGGCTGCCATTTCATGGTTTGGGCAGAATGCTGCCTCCAGAAATGCCACCCTTACTTTTGCTGCATCTAACCTACTTTGCCTGGGAAACTGGATTAAACCAATTAGAATTTGGGTTAGCGGTGAAATGAACGTATAGCTATATAGATACATCTTTTAGTAACCAGGTTTCCAGGTCGGGGAATCTGTAATATGTGACGGTTGAGTAGGAATTCCTGAGTAACAGTCCACTGGATGCTGCTATGAAGAATGGTTAGGTTAATATTTTGTTGTTGCTTCGTTTAAACTGTAAATCTGCGTAAGTGGTAGGTGTTGGTTTTGTTGCCTTTTTTAGGATAGCTACTTGTGACTGGTGATCTCCTAGTGGCCAAATTCCACTGACTCTACGTTTATTACTCCTTCCTTCCACAGTCTCGGTTTCCCTCCTCTCAGCTTGTTCTGCCTTAGTGACCTTTGCTGGCCACTGTCTCCACCTGCTTTCTAAACAGTGCTCCCATCTGGGCGCCCTCCCCTGCCCCTGCTCGTCACCACCTGGACGCCACGGCTACAGCTGCACTGAAACCGTTCTCATTCCCCCAGCAGTAATGTTCAGAAAGCAGGTTCCTGTCTGTGTTGTACCTTGCCAGGATAAATTAGTATGTATTGTTTTAGGTCTTCCTAAAGAAAGGAAGAGAAGGAGACTGAATTAGGATGATAACAAAAAGTTCTAGAGATCTAGGTATTGTGACATATATATATATTTAATTCTTGACATCTTGGTAGCACTTGACTGTAGACTGACTTTGGAAATGTGACAAAATTTCAAATGAGCTTAAGAAGCCCACAGAGCTAACAGTAGCTCAGAAGATTTTGTTTCTAGAGTGACATTGAGTGTGGTGTCCCCAAGCAACCCACTGACCTGTGAGGGGAAGTTGATGGTATTTTCTGGGCTTTGATAACATGGACTTTCTGTTTTTTTGTTTTTTTGAGATGGAGTTTTGCTCTTTTTGCACAAGCTGGAGTGCAATGGTGTGATCTGGGCTCACTACAACGTCTGCCTCCTGGGTTCTAGCGATTCTCCTACCTCAGCCTCCTGAGTAGCTGGGATTACAGGCGTGCGCCACCAGGCCCATATTTTTAGTAGAAACGGGGTTTCACCGTGTTAACCAGGCTGGTCTTGAACTCCTGACCTCAGGTGATCTGCCTGCCTTGGCCTCCCAGAGTGCTGGGATTATAGGCATGAGCCACTGTGCCCCACCAACATGGACTCTCTTAAATAGACTTGGTTTCTGTCTTTTGCACATGGTAGAGTTGATAGAGATATGAGGCTGTGTTCTCCCCCAAAAATGACCTTTAATCCTTTCTATAAAGATGTAGCTGACCTTTAATCATCTCAGCCCTTCACAAGGCACCATACAAGGTACATCAACATTCAGTATTTGATTTTAATCTCAGTGCAATAAATAGTTTAGATGTTGATATTTATCTAGGAAAAATGATATTTTCTTCAGAAAGGTGTCAGTTTTCCGGATCTGATTATTTAATACTCTGATCAATAGTAAATGAATCATTGTTTAACTACATGTGACAATAACTCTTTTTCAGCTGAAAATGTGTATCTGACATGCAAGCTCAGTGGGGCAGAGACCTGTGGATTGCTGTGCCCTGCCTTCCAAACCCGGATCATGAAGGTGTTGGGAAGAAGCTTCTTCTGGGTGCTGTTTCCTGTCCTTCCCTGGGCGGTGCAGGCTGTGGAGCACGAGGAGGTGGCGCAGCGTGTGATCAAACTGCACCGCGGGCGAGGGGTGGCCGCCACTCAGAGCCGGCACTGGGTCCGGGACAGCTGCAGGAAGCTCTCAGGGCTTCTCCGCCAGAAGAATGCGGTTCTGAACAAACTGAAAAATGCAATTGGAGCAGTGGAGAAAGACGTGGGCCTGTCGGATGAAGAGAAACTGTTTCAGGTGCACACATTTGAAATTTTCCAGAAAGAGCTGAATGAAAGTGAAAATTCCGTTTTCCAAGCCGTCTACGGACTGCAGAGAGCCCTGCAGGGGGATTACAAAGATGTCGTGAACATGAAGGAGAGCAGCCGGCAGCGCCTGGAGGCCCTGAGAGAGGCTGCAATAAAGGTCAGTGCTAGAGAGGGAGAGGGAGAGAGAGGTGAAGAGAGAGAGGGAGAGTGTGTGCCCACACCCTCATCCTAGAGAGAGCCCACTGGGAGCTGGGGAGCAGACAGGAAGGGAAGGTGTGAATGCTGCTGATGTCGCTCAGGTGTTGTCTTTCATAGGAAATCACATCTAGAAAAATCTCTCATGTGAGGGAGAATCATTTCCTTTTGCATAATAGTGTAGTTCTTACTTCTAGAAGGAGCCAGTCTCATACTTTTCTCTATAGAGAAATCCCCTGGTAATTCAAAAAGTTATTCAAGTTGTACTAGTAAACTGATGCAAAGATAAATATAGCTTAAATCAATATTTGCTGAGTTTCTGACAGGAATTCCTTTTAGTGTGAAGTTTGACTTTTCTTCAGTGTCATATATCGAAAATAAAAATATTAAAATTAGTTTTAAACTAATATATACATTTAAATTAAGGACTTTGACCAAGTATGCTTTTAAAATGATGAGAAGTTTCTGAAATTACTGTATCAGCTGTTGTATTAGCTATTTACATTTTTTAAAGCTATCTTGAGTATCTAAGAGCTATTTCTTGAGTACCTCTTCTATACCAAGCATCATGCCAAGCCCTTTAAGTATATAAAGTATCATGTCATCTTCATAGAAAAACCTGTGATATTATTACACAGCATAAACGTTAGAGAAAATACAGACATTAAACTTTCTTTACCAAAATATATTTTGGGGGAGAGAAATATGATCATCAGGCAAATGTATCAATCAAGGTTCTCAATAACACGGATTCATTTGTCTTGCCTGTGTGATATGTGCATGAACTACTGTGACCCTGTGTACAGTAGAGATGTGAAGATATATTGGTAGGGTCCAGATTTGTGGTGGTTTTATTATAGAGAAAAAATAGGAGTTTGAGTAACATTGGCTCCTGGTATGCACACTTCATAACATATCAACAGTATTTTAACATATGCTAGTTATTATCTCCTATGCTGAGATACGCCAGGTGCCGGTGACCTGCAGCTATACTAGCCCTCCAGTCACGTGCTTGACCTGCAGCTGTGTGTCAGACCTGCAGCTGTGTGATAGACCTGCAGCTGTGTGTCAAGTCTGCAGTTGTGTGTCAGACAAACCTGCAGCTCTGTGATAGGCCCCAGCTGTGTGCTACACCTGTAGCTGTGTGTCAGGTCTGCTTTGGTGTGCTAGACTTGCAGCTGTGCATCAAACCTGCAGCTATGTGAGATCAGCTGTGTGCGAGACCTGCAGCTGTGTGAGACCTGCAGCTGTGTGTGACCTGCAGCTGTGAGACCTGCAGCTGTGTGTGAGACCTGCAGCTGTGTGAGACCTGCAGCTGTGTGAGACCTACAGCTGTGTGAGACCTGCAGCTGTGTGAGACCTGCAGCTGTGTGAGACCTGCAGCTATGTGAGACCTACAGCTGTGTGTGAGACCTGCAGCTGTGTGTGAGACCTGCAGCTATGTGAGACCTATGCCTGTGTGAGATCTCAGCTGTCCGAGACCTGCAGCTGTGTGTTACACTTGCAGCTGTGGGACACCTGCAGCTGTGTGGTAGACCTGCAGCTGTGTGAGACCTGCAGCTGTGTGAGACCTGCAGCTGTGTGGGACCTGCAGCTGTGTGAGACCTGCAGCTGTGTGAGACCTGCAGCTGTGTGGGGCCTGCAGCTGTGAGACCTACAGCTGTGTGAGACCTGCAGCTGTGTGAGACCTACAGCTGTGTGGGACCTGCAGCTGTGTGGGATGTGCAGCTGTGTGAGACCTGCAGCTGTGTGAGACCTGCAGCTGTGTGAGACCTGCAGCTGTGTGGTAGACCTGCAGCTGTGTGAGACCTGCAGCTGTGAGACCTGCAGCTGTGAGACCTGCAGCTGTGCGAGACCTGCAGCTGTGCGAGACCTGCAGCTGTGCGAGACCTGCAGCTGTGTGAGACCTGCAGCTGTGTGAGACCTGCAGCTGTGTGAGACCTGTGCCTGTGTGAGACCTCAGCTGTCCAAGACCTGCAGCTGTGTGTTACACTTGCAGCTGTGGGACACCTGCAGCTGTATGGTAGACCTGCAGCTGTGTGAGACCTGCAGCTATGTGTGAGATCCGCAGCTGTGTGAGACCTGCAGCTATGTGTGAGACCTGCAGCTATGTGTGAGATCCGCAGCTGTGTGAGACCTCAGCTGTGTGAGACCTCAGCTGTGTGTGAGACCTGCAGCTCTTTGTCAGTGGCATCAGATGATGTCTTGTGACTACCTGGTAATTGAGGCAACGATGTTCTTCTAGGCTCTGGTTCTCTCTGCTCTGGCCTATGTCCCACCCCTTTACCTAAGAATAAATGTTTAAAAGTAAGATTATTGGTGAAATATAATTGTGTAAAATACATTACTAAATTATATTGCCAGCATCACCCATCAGTTCTTCAAATGATTAATGCGGTTGGTTTCTACATGTGTTTTGGAACAGCTTTCCCTTGTAACTTGAATTTGACTGTGCATGAATTTAGATAGTAGCTCCACATTCAGGTCTCACATCTGGTTTTAAAGTACCGCTGCATGCACATACATGATAGGCCTGGAGCACAGTCACTGTTGAGTAAATGAGTTTTGTGTTAGTGGATGACCTACAGATATTACATTTACTTTTGTGTAACAAATGTTTCTTACATGTGTTGATGTACATACACAAAATACTTTCCCTAAACATTTGGCTAAACTCAGTTATGTTTGAATAACTAGGACACGTGACTTCCCTGGCTGACCAGAATTAAGTTATTGACATATGAACAGGGACATTTGACAAAGAAAGCAGGAGGATTGATTAAGAAAGTCATGTCTTAGCTTATTTCTTAATATATCTCACTCTTCTTTTCTTACAAATGAATAGGAAGAAACAGAATATATGGAACTTCTAGCAGCAGAAAAACATCAAGTTGAAGCCCTTAAAAATATGCAACATCAAAACCAAAGTTTATCCATGCTCGACGAGATTCTTGAAGATGTAAGAAAGGCAGCGGATCGTCTGGAGGAAGAGATAGAGGAACATGCTTTTGACGACAATAAATCGGTAAGCGTTCCAGAACAGCTGCTTCTTCACCTCCTGAGCCGCTCACTGATCGGAAGACGTGTTGTTGAAATTGTTCACGTGTATGTTTTTAGTGTAGATTGAAAATGAAGACAAACTAAAACGCTGCTCTGTCATAGAGAAAATAATTTGGTCTTGTAGAAGTAAGCTAACTGTCCTTTATTTTCCTTTTATATTTTGAACACCGACAGTCAGTTCCCCTCCTCAGCAACTTGTCTGCATTTTCCAGAGGCCAGATGGATTGGGACATTGGGACTCTAGTCTCAGGACAGCCTGGACAGTTGGGTTTAATGCTGATCTACTGGGGTGTTACCAGAGACAGGTCCCAATCCAGACCCCAAGAGAGAGTTCTTGGATCAGGGCGAGTCCATGAATTGAAAGCAAGTTTATTAAGAAAGTAAAGAAACAAAACAATGGCAACTCCATAGGCAGAGCAGCCCTGAGGGCTATTTTTATGATTATTTCTGGATGACATGCTAAGCAAGGGGTGGGTTACTCATGAATTTTCTGGGAAAGGGGTGGCGGTTTACTAGAACAGAGGGTTCCTCCCATTTTAGACCACACACGGTAACTTCCAGATGTTGCCATGGCTGTAAGCTGTCGTGGTGCTGGTGGGAGTGTCATTTCACATGCTAATGGATTATAATTAGTATATAGTGAGCAGTGAGGACAACCAGAGGCCACTCTCATTGCCATCTTGGTTTTGGTGGGTTTTGGCCAGCTTCTTTACTGCATCCTGTTTTGTCAGTGGGGTCTTTGTGGCCTGTATCTTGTGATACCAGTCTTGCCAACCTCCTGTCTCATCGTGTTGTGTCCGGAATTGGTGGGTTCTTGGTCTCACTGACTTCAAGAATGAAGCCACGGACCCTCGTGGTGAGTGTTACAGTTCTAAAGGCAGCGTGTCCGGAGTTTGTTCCTTCTGATGTTCGGATGTGTTCGGAGTTTCTTCCTTCTGATGAGTTCGTGGTCTGGCTGGCTCAGGAGTGAAGCTGTAGACCTTCGCAGTGAGTGTTACGGCTCTTAAGGCGGCACGTCTGGAGTTGTTCGTTCCTCCCGGTGGGCTCGTGGTCTCGCTGGCTTCAGGAGTGAAGCTGCAGACCTTCGCGGTGAGTGTTACAGCTCATAAAAGCAGTGTGGACCCAAAGAGTGAGCAGTAGCAAGATTTATTGCAAACAGCGAAAGAACAAAGCTTCCACAGTGTGGAAGGGGACCCCAGTGGGTTGCCACCGCTGGCTCGGGCAGCCTGCTTTTATTATCTTATCTGGCCCTACCCACGCCCTGCTGATTGGTAGAGCCGAGTGGTCTGTTCTGACAGGGCGCTGATTGGTGCGTTTACCAACCCTGAGCTAGACATAAAGGTTCTCCATGTCCCCATCAGATCAGTTAGATACAGAGTGTCCACACAAAGGTCCTCCAAGGCCCCACCAGAGCAGCTAGATACAGAGTGTCGATTGGTGCACTCACAAACCTCGAGCTAGGCACAGGGCGCTGATTGGTGCGTTTACAATCCCTGAGCTAGACATAAAGGTTCTCCACGTCTCCACCAGACTCAGGAGCCCAGCTGGCTTCACCCAGTGTATCCCACACCGGGGCTGCAGGTGGAGCTGCCTGCCGTCCCGTGCCGTGCGCTCGCACTCCTCAGCCCTTGGGTGGTCGATGGGACTGGGTGCCGTGGAGCAGGGGGCGGCGCTCGTCGGGGAGGCTTGGGCCGCACAGGAGCCCATGGAGGGGGTGGGAGGCTCAGGCATGGCGGGCTGCAGGTCCCGAGCCCTGCCCTGCGGGAAGGCAGCTAAGGCCCGGTGAGAAATCGAGCACAGTGCCGGTGGGTGGGCACTGCTGGGAGACCCAGTACACCCTCCGCAGCCTCTGGCCCGGGTGCTAAGTCCCTCATTGCCCAGGGCCAGCAGGGCCGGTCGGCTGCTCCAAGTGCAGGGCCCGCCAAGCCCACACCCACCCGGAACTCCAGCTAGCCCCAAGCACCGCTCGCAGCCCCGGTTTCCGCTGGCACCTCTCCCTCCACACCTCCCCGCAAGCCGAGGGAGCGGCTCCCGCCTTGGCCAGCCCAGAAAGGGGCTCCCACAGTGCAGTGGTGGCTGAAGGGCTCCTCAAGTGCCCCCTAAGTGGGAGCCCAGGCAGAGGAGGTGCCGAGAGCGAGCGAGGGCTGTGAGGACTGCCAGCACGCTGTCACCTCTCACTGTGACTAAGAATGCCTTTCCCGGAAATGCAGCCCAGTAGGTTTCATCCTCGTTTTACCCTGCTCATATTCAAGATGGAGTCACTCTGGTTTGAACACCTGTAACAGGGGAACAGTGAACTTCTTATAGAAAATGATCTTCATCTCTGAAGCAGGAATTCAGGCTGCTCATTTGTTGTAGTGTGTTTAAGATTCTAAGAAAAAAAGTGGGACTGATGGTGAAAATGGACTGTGGGTCTTGATGAGGACTCATGAAAAGGTTGGGTAATAAAAACAAATCAGAATAAGATTAGAGAAGAAAGCAGAGAGAATAAAAATAGAGCAGAGGAAACAAGGTGTTTTAAAATCTACTAATTATGGAATTAAAGGAGAACTCGTATTTTAAGGGCTATGAATTTCTTGAAAGAATGGTAAAGTAGATCTTGGAAAGCAGCAGAAACCCTAAACCTATCCATTCTTAAATTCTTTAATTGAAAAAGAAGTCCTGATTCACTGCGAATGAACATTGATTGATACATTTTTAACATTCTTCTGTTTAGCATTCATTCTCTAAAAATTGAAAGCATTTAATGGATTTTAATTGCATAATATTATTATTCTTGCAGGTCAAGGGGGTCAATTTTGAGGCAGTTCTGAGGGTGGAGGAAGAGGAGGCCAATTCTAAGCAAAATATAACAAAACGAGACGTGGAGGACGACCTGGGCCTTAGCATGCTGATTGACTCCCAGAACAACCAGTATATTTTGACAAAGCCCAGAGACTCAACCATCCCACGTGCAGATCACCACTTTATAAAGGTAGTGAGTCGTGGTGGGGATGCCTGCCTTCCCCCATTTCCTGGTTCATGGTGTCAGTATGACCGAGCTTTATCTTCCAAATAAGGCACAGCCTTCCTTCTAACAGAGATTTTACTAGAATTCCATACATTTTCTGTGATTCGAGGCATCTTCCCTTAATTTCTAATCTTTTTTTCTAAAGGAATAAGATACTTTAATATTTAAAATGAAAGTTAATTTTGTTTTGGAGAATTTGGAAGACTTTGAAATTAGGAGTTATGGTGATGGGATTAAAGCTTTAGTCATCTAAAAACCGTTTTCACTAAAATTAAAAATCCTGAAAAGGCAGAGAGGTCTTGGCTAAGGAGTCATATATGACTTCATTTAGCCCTGGGGTGCAGAGCACGAGAACCCATCCAGCAGTGCCTGGCGTTCCAGATGGAACTGGATTTAGACCTGTTTCCTCCCAGGAACTCAGTCTAGACAAAGGCTATGCAGGGAGGTACTTGAAGCTGAGAGCATCATGGTTCGGGTGGTCACTCAGGAGGGAGTGGCATGGCCGTGACAGGTGCAGCCCCTCAGGGAAGCTTGGCAAGATCTGATACACTGTCAGGTCTCCAGCAGAGACTGGAGGTTTATACAGGAGCAGAAACCAAGCCAGAGAATCTAGGCTCAAAGACGGGGTTGTCTCAGGCGAGAGGAAGAGGACCCAGCCAGAGAGAGATGTGGTCACGATGGAATGGGTCCCGGGAGGACTGGGGCTGCCGAATGACACTGTCAGTGCCGTCCAAGAAGGGGTGGACGTCTCTGTAAAGCTATTCTTTCTCCCTTTGTAATGAATAAGCAATTTCCAGGGAGAGATTTTGAGACTGTAAGTATCCTGCTCCTCGCTGACCTTCAGGGCTGCAAGCACAGCAGTGCCAGCACCCACTATAGATTCCTGCCTGCACCCGTTACGGCGAAGCCATGTGAATTACAGTTTGGACACCAGCACTGAGAGTTTCCCAGATTAGAAAACTCAGTGGAATTCTAGGACTCAGAATTCTTAGAACACTCTAATGGGGCTTAAGCAAAACAAAAATTTTGCTATACAGTCAGCCCTCTGTGTCCACGTGCTCTGCATCCTCAGATTCAAACAACTGTGGATTAAAATATCCAGAAAAAAGACCCAAGAATAACAATACAATAAAAATACAAATAAAATATAACAACAATTTCCATTGTGTAGGTATCATAAGTAATCTAGAGGTGCTTTAAAGTATACAGGAAGATGTGCTAGGTTACATGCACATACCGTCCCGTTTTGTATCAGAGACTTGAGCATCCGAGGATTCTGGTCCGGGGGGCAGGGGAGGATCCTGGAACCACTGCCCCAAGGATACTGA
Source organism: Symphalangus syndactylus (assembly GCF_028878055.3). Taxonomy (NCBI): domain Eukaryota; kingdom Metazoa; phylum Chordata; class Mammalia; order Primates; family Hylobatidae; genus Symphalangus; species Symphalangus syndactylus. Next base: position 6,856,493 of record NC_072437.2, on the reverse strand, counting down.
GGGGTGACTGTAATCTTTAGGCCATGAAAAACTAACTCCATCTATTCCCAGAATACACTCTTCATGTTTTCAGCTTCTCTGGGACCCTCAACATGAGGAAAATCGGTGGTTTTGTCTTTGCCCCTCATTCCCATCAAATGAAATCAGGGAACTACATCCTGTTCGCCTCAGCCAGCCAGCCCTCTTCTTACCACTATTATCTTACACTTCTGTTTCTTACTTATTTTATTCCTCAGGACATTGTTACCATAGGAATGCTGTCCTTGCCTTGTGGCTGGCTATGTACAGCCATAGGATTGCCTACAATGTTTGGTTATATTATTTGTGGTGTACTTCTGGGACCTTCAGGACTAAATAGTATTAAGGTAAGAACAAAATTTGATTGTTTTGGTATCTGTTTAACAGAATATAAAAAGAGAATTCATGAAGACTAAAAAGTATTGAATGTGATTAATGAAGATACCAGCTTCGTATAAACCATTTCAAAGAAGATGTCCTTTCAGATGTCATGGGAAGTCTCTGAACCCTCAGGAAGTTGCTGTGCCTGTTAGTGAAGGGGTGATGTTACTGGAGACAACACCCCTGCTTGTTTCCATTAGTTTTAATGACTCCATTTCCAGTAACATGCTGGACCAGGTTATTCAGACTGCCTTTCATGTGCTGAATACAACCAAAGTGTTGCATTAACTGTTTTTTGTTTTTTTTTGTTTTTTTTTTTTTTGAGATAGAGTCTCGCACTGTCACCCAGGCTGGAGTGCAATGGTGCAATCTTGGCTCACTGCAACCTCTGCCTCCCGGGTTCACATGATTCTCCTGCCTCAGCCTCCTGAGCAGCTGGGATTATAGGTGCACACCACCACACCTGGCTAATTTTTTGTATTTTTAGTAGAGACGGGGTTTCACTATGTTAGTCAGACTGGTCTTGAACTCCTGACCTCGTAATCCGCCTGCCTCGGCCTCCCAAAGTACTGAGATTACAGGCATGAGCCACCCTGCCTGGCCCATTAATTGTTTTTAAGCATCCCATTTGCAACACATGGAAAAGCTGATTAGCCCCAGTCGAGGCAGTGGGCAGTGGGGTTATTTGCTGGGCCCCGTCACACTGATGGCACTTCTCACAGGGAGGAAAGGTTCCCGAGCTTCCACCTGTCTCCCCACAACACTCACAGTGCGAGCAGCGTGGAGAGCAGGTGCCAGAGTGGGTGCCATGAGTCCCACTGGAGGGAGGCGTGCCAGGGGGTGGGATGGGGAGGAGTGCAGCCTGCTCCCTCCAAGCCTCTTTCCCTCTGCTGCTGGTTGAGCCTGGGACCAGGCCCAGGAGCCCCAGGGCTTTCTCCAGATCGCAGGGTGGCAGGAGGGGTCTGAGGAGCTCGAGCCCCAGCTGGTGAAGAGGAGCGTGCCCAGCACCCTGGGCCTGGGGAGCAGCTGGCCGGCAGGGGAGCTGCAAGCCCACGTGTGGGGGCTCCCAGGACAGGGCTCGCCTTGGCAGAATGGCCTCTGGGAAGAACGGCTGTTTCAATTTAGTTTTTGGAGTAGGTCTTTTTCACGTGATTCAAGTATAAAACACCAGAGGTGAAAAATCACTTCTTGCCCTTTGCAAATAAAAGCAAATACAAATTTCTTTCCTTCTTTTTCTTAATAGCAAAGGTGCTCCTAAACCAAGAAATAAAGTAACATATACAACTGGATGCTGTAAAAATTGTAATTCTTAATAAATCAGCTAAACCATGGAAAATAATGTAATTATAAATAGACCAAGATAAAAATCAAAGCACATACTAGACAAAAGTGAGAAGTGGTTAATAGAAGTATACTGTGTGATTACTCTGTGTATGTGTGTGTGTGTGTGTGTGTGTGTGTTTTGGATACTTCCACTGGGCATACTAGGGCATGATTGTTAAGTATACTTAATATGTTAAACATGTAAAATTATATGGTTTTTTTTTGTGTGTTTTTCAGTCTATTGTGCAAGTGGAGACATTAGGAGAATTTGGGGTGTTTTTTACTCTTTTTCTTGTTGGCTTAGAATTTTCTCCAGAAAAGCTAAGAAAGGTAAGGACCTCATCAACCTATTACTGCCTCTAAGGAACTTCATTCACATCGTGTGGTTTTGGTTCATACACTTTTAACACTTGTTGATGAATTCACTATCAAATTAAATGTTTTTAGAATAGAATATGATATTTTGGTTTGATGTTGGTTTTGGAACAAATTCAGAAAGATAAAAAACATCAGGTTTGAAAGCGTAGAAATTCAATGAAGAATTGGAATTAGCCTTCACATGGCTAACTTCAGGAAGGGTCTGGAAAGTAATGTGTGTGAACTTTAACAGATGGTTCCCTCCAAGAAGGTGCAAAACTGTTAGAGGGTCAGATGTCATAGAGGTTGCATATTCAGTGTGTTACCCTAGAAAAAACCTTGTGAATTGGAAGTGAGTTAATTAAAAGACACTGTTTTTCTAGACACAGCACAAAAGAGGAAAGTAGCTGATTAAAAGCCAGGGTGGGGAGAGAAAAAATGAACACTGTTGGTAACAAAAACACCCTGTGAATTAAGATCAGATACCACTTTGCCTGCAGTGCTAGCTGGAAAACTAGTATCGACTTAGCGAAAGTTTTTAAGTGACTGTCAGATGTAACAGGCATTCTTGAACCAGATTCATGAGAATCACAACCCTACACCCTTTTTGTATTTTTGGGTTTTTTTTCCACGAAAAACTTGGTCATTTTAAAGAAAGTGACTTAATTCACAGTGTCTGGTTTGCCTGATCACTCAGCCCTCTCATGTAGTATTCTTTCTTTTTTTAATTTTAAATTTTTTTATTTCAATAGGTTTTTGGGACAGGTGGTGTTTGGTTACATGAGTAAGTTCTTTAGTGGTGATTTGTGAGATTTTGGTGCACCCGTCACCAGAGCAGTGTACACTGTACCCAATGTGTAGTCTTTTATCCCTTGCCACCCCCCACCCTTTGCCCTAAGTCCCCAAAGTCCAGCGTGTCATTCTTACGCGTTTGTATCCTCATAGCTCAGCTCCCGCTTAGGAGTGAGATCATACGATGTTTGATTTTCCATTCCTGAGTTACTGCACTTAGAATACTGGTCTCCAATTCCATCCAGGTTGCTAAAAATACCCCTTTTTTGTTCCTTTTTATGGCTGAGTAGTATTCCATGGTATATGTAATACCACATTTTCTATTGATGGGCATTTGGGCTGGTTCCGTATTTTTGCAATTGAAAATCGTGCTGCTCTAAACATGTGCATGCAAGTATCTTTTTCGTATAATGACTTATTTTCCCCTAGAGTGGAACTGCTGGATCAAATGGTAGAGCTACTTTCAGTTCTCTGAGGAACGTCCACACTGTTTTCCTTAGTGGTTGTACTAGTTTACATTCCCACCAGCAGTGCAGAAGTGTTCTCTGTTCCCCACATCCCTGCCAACATCTATTCTTTTCATTTTTTGGTTATGGCCATTCTTGGAGGAGTAAGGTGGTATCGCATGGTGGTTTTGATTTGCATTTCCCTGATCATTAGTGATGTTCAGCATTTTTTTATGTTTGTTGGCCATTTGTATATCTTCTTTAGAGAATTGTCTGTTCATGTCCTTAGCCCACTTTTGGATGGGATCGTTTGTTTTTCTCTTGCTGACTTTTTTGAGTTCTTTGTAGACTCTGGATATTAGTCCTTTGTCGGATGTCTAGATTGTGGAGATTTTCTCCAGCTCTTTGGATTTGTACACTCTTTTTGGAGAGCTGTCTAGCAATTTGACCTAAAAGCCTTAAAATGTACATATGCCTTGACCCGGTAGTTCTTCTAGGTCTCTCTCCAAAGGAAAGAATCAAACATACGTTTTTTAAAAAATTTATCCACAAAAGGTTTCACCTCCTCTTTGTAAATTTTTAAGAAACAGTGGAACCAGTCCTGAGTGTCTAACAGTCAGTTGAACTGTGGCGTGACTACTGATGGAGTGTTAGGTAGCCATTGTAAAGTTACAGGAGCATCAGCAGCAAAGCAAAATATCGGTTAGAAAGCTAAACTTGGGGGGAAAAGGAGCACGTGACATGACCGCGGCAGTGTAAAAAAAGCACCAATACATGGGGGAAAAACGGGAAAGAAACGTGCCGGGTAACCATGATGACTTCTGGTTTCTTCTCCATATTTTCCAAATTTTCTATAATAAACAGTCAGTACTTTGTCATTACAAGGAAAAATACTTTTCTTTTAAAGGCTTGTGTTTACTTTCAGAAGTCAACTCTGATCTCGCTGGCATGTTTTTCTTTGTACTCTTCCCATTTGCTTCCTCATTTCATCCTCTTACCTAGAACTTTTTTTCTTTACCCTCCTGTTTTTCCACTGAAAGCTCCATTTGTCCATCTTCTCATTGCTCTCCCTTTCCTGTGAACACTCCTGAAGACACGCATCCTCATAAGGTGTTCTGAATTAACTTTAGGGTGTTCTCCAGGTACTTTGCATCTTTTTTTATTTCTTGTAAATTGTTAATTTCTAAGCTCAATGATTAAAGAGAATTCACCACTCTCCTGGGTCCTAAGGAAAAGCGGTGTCATCCTTGCTGTTAACCCTGTGGAGGAGCCTGTTATGGGTGGGGAGGGTAAGGGGGTATCAGCCGCGTGGCTGCAAAGCCTGTGGAGGAGCCTGTCATGGGGGTAAGGGGGTGTGGCTGTCCAGTGCCCTGTCTCACCAGTGTCCCACGAGGCTCTGTAAAAACACGAGGCCTCCATTCCATGGTGCAGCATGGGCGTGTGTGTGTGTGTATGTGTGTGTGTAATTTAGAGAAGTTTACAGCAAAGGGCAATTTAGGGCAAACCCCTAGGGGAGGTGGGAGGGAATGAAGTTCTGGCTGTGCAGCAGAGCTTCAACAAGGCACTTAGCTGCCTGGACCTGTGTTTCCTCTCCTATACAGTGAGGAATCTAGAAGACTCCAGTGTCTTCTGGCTCTGCATTTTCATAGTTTGTATTTTTCTCCACTATAGTATTCACAGTTAAATAAAAAATAATGTTGTATAACGTAACGTTGAGATAATTGTGAGCAGCGTGAGCACGTGCTTCACCAGGCCTGCTGTCATCTAATCGTGCTTCCGAGGGTTTGCACCTGGTTCTGAAGTGCCTGCTTGGTGGTGTAGACTCGGGGGCTCGGCAAGAGGCTGGCGTTCTCTGTTGGTAAGCTGTGCTCAGCTGCCCTGCGTGGTGACAGAGTCAGATGCATGGAAGGACACTGGATTGGGACTCAGGAGACGTCTGTGAAACTCCTTGCTGACACCTGATTGAGTGGGGCTGGGCAGGGTTCCTTCTGTGTCTGGGATGTGCGGGTGTCTTGGCGCTGACGAGGGTCTCCCAGTCCCAACTCCTCTCACCTGTTGCTGAGCCTGTGCTGCTGTCCCTGGCGGGAGCCCTTGGAGTCTGGCCCCACCCTGGTTCATGGAGACGGCATCCCACTGTTTTTCTAGGTCCATGGACTCAGATTGCAGATCTGTATCCACCCAGAAAACGACATTATTAAGCAATGTGTTTATTTTCCCCTTTTTATTACTCAGGTGTAAGTATCTGGCCAAGCTTTAGAATAGCCTGAGATAGCCGGAGTCACTTTCCTGAACGGATGAGCCTCCTGCCACGTGGGTTAGCTTGCACACCACACTTGCGGGTGGGAAAAGAATTTCCTTGGGTTTTTGAAATGTTAATACTTGCCGGAAGGGCCCCTCTTAGGACTTCTAAAGATATGATTAGAAACTACTCAGAAGACTGAAGCCCCGAAACCGCGCCGTGCGTAGTGCTGAGGAAAGCTGCCCGCTCTGTTCTCGCCCTTGTAGCTGCTCGCTCCTCTAGCCTGACTCCAACTGTTCCTTAAACTTGATCTCTTAAGAGTCTGTCAGTTTCTGCCTCTCTCTAGATCGTTTCTCGAGTCATTGGGGTTGGGAGTTTTGTTGGCTTCTGTCTTGTATCTTCTCTGTTCTAACTACAAATACCTGTTGAGCACTTCTGGCGTTCTGGGCCCTTCAGGGGCTGCTGGGTGAGGCAGGTGTAACGTAGATGTGCCCCTACCCTGTGGCTTGTATTTTGGGATTTTAGGAGAATATGTCTTGGCGCCGGGGGTGCCAAGGGGCCCGCCCGTCAGTGCCTCCTGACCTCCAGCCCACATGCGGCCATCTGGTGGGCTTGCTATCCCACTGATTCTGACCTGGGTGCGCCTGCAGGTGGGGTTTCTGATGCATGCACAGGTCCCATGTTGAACAGGAAGCTTCTTACTCTCACCTGTGCCCCTGTGGCCTTTCCTGGAGCCATTTCCCACTGTGGTGTCTCGACACCTTGCTCCCAGGGCCGTCCTGGCTGGAATGTGGGGTAACACAAGATAATAAGGTCAGACAAGGTTCACCCTGGTAATGACCTCAGAGATAACAAGAGTCTCGCCTGTTCTGTATAGAAACTAAAGCTAGAGAGATTGCTACCCACCCAGGGCGCACAGCGAGTTAGCGGCACATCAGCCTCAACTCCATGTGTCCCTTGAGGGTTAGGAAGACCCAGAATTAGAGCTGGCTAACACTGCTCGCAGGAGTAACCCCCAAGCCTGTGGCCTCCTCAGGCTGCAGCCAGCGTGGACGGCACGGGTGCTTCCATTGCTCTTCGGCTGTGATATTCAGAAGAGGAAGGGTGTGAGATGCACTCTGTGATAACCATCACGATTGCCAAGCATAGGAAGTAGAGAAAAGAAATTCAGAAGAGCCTTTGTGGGACCGACCCTTCCTCACCTTGTGGAAGGAGAGAGGGGGCCGAGCAGAATAGAGACTTACCTGAGTCTCTGCGGCCCAGAGCTGTCTGGTGGCATCTGCCGGCCTCCTGTCAAGTGGCCTCTCAGTGTTCAGACGAAGTGAGCCCGGGGCCTCGTGGGGTTGGAAGGCACCGTGGTTCCCCTTTGGGGTCTGGAAGCTCCATGGTGGACAAGCAGGCCAGCTGGTCACAACTGTGGGAAGCTGGGGCATGTCTGCTCATTTCCCTGATTCTCAAAAAAAAGTTATAATTTTGCAAGAAGTGTTATTTTTCACTAAGAACTAGGTGGGAAGGGAAAAGCTCACATGCTCTGAAGCACCCAAGGTACATTGGGGCTGGCGGGCTTGGCGGGTGGGCCCCGCTGGAGCTGCCTGTGTACGTTGGGGTTGGCGGGCTTGGCGGGTGGGCGCCCCTGGAGCTGCCTGTGTACGTTGGGGCGGGTGGGCCCCCCTGGAGCTGCCTGTGTACATTGGGGTTGGCGGGCTTGGCGGGTGGGCCCCCCTGGAGCCGCATGTGCCCGGCTGCTCCATGACGCCTGTGTTTAGCCACACAGCCCCTGCATCCCTTCCTTCTAGGCGCCCCCCCACCCCAACTTTCGCTTTCCATAGAGGGCCTGGAATTAGGGAATTGATGCTTATTTTGATTGGGACCATGCAGTGAGGAGAAAAAAAATATGAATGAGTACTTCAAGTGGAATAGGAGGAGTTCCAGGTTAATTTCTTTGGTTGATGTATCATATTTATGTTTATATAAGTTGGTAGTTTTTATTATTTTAGGATTGAAGTGTGCTTTCTTCCCCTTTCCCGTCTGGTTTAACACGGTGCCGAGTGCACCCCGAGGCACCTATAGAGCCGCCTTGATTGCCGAGCCACACTGCCTAGGTTCACTTCCTGGCTCCGACATTTACTGGCCACGTGACCTTGGGCGAGTCCCTTAAGCTGTGTGTGCCTCGGTGTTTTCATCTAAAAGTGGGGGAAATTGTCATCTTGAGCTCAAGTTGTTCTGAGGATTCGGTTTTATTTACACACGTGGGGAGACAGTGTGTGTGTGTATTGTGTGTGTGCAGCCCTGTGGCAGTGCCTGGCACAGAGGAAGCCTTGTGTGAGTGTTCACCGTGTTCAGATGATGACCCCAGCGTTGCTTCACAAAAGCTCAGTTCTGCCTCCTTTCCTGGATGCAGAAATGCATGAAGTCTGTGGTGTGGTCATTGCCTGTTGTCACTAAAAAGCATGTGAATCACTGTGTTCTCTTTAAGGTGTGGAAGATTTCCTTACAAGGGCCCTGTTACATGACACTGTTAATGATTGCATTTGGCTTGCTGTGGGGGCATCTCTTGCGGATCAAACCCACGCAGAGCGTCTTCATTTCCACGTGTCTGTCCTTGTCGAGCACACCCCTCGTGTCCAGGTTCCTCATGGGTAGTGCTCGGGGTGACAAAGAAGGTAGGTGACGGCATGTTCTGAGTGCGTGTCTAATTCATGCTCGCGTGTAGGTGACTTTTGGATTCACAGCTGAGGGCCTGTGAGGAAAAAACTGCAAAGTCTTACTTCCCCTCTTAGGACTTTCCTAACTATGGTGGATACCAGGGCTTACATTCCGTAAGGAAACGGTGTCCCTGTGAACTCAGCTCCTCCAAACCTCCACTTCTCCACTTGATTAAGAAAAATGCCTGTTAGGATCGATTGAGGGCCGGAGAGAAATTGGACCAAGATTTTGAAAAACCAGTCAGCATTGGAAAATGACCTGTGGAATTGGTGGATTTTAGGAAGTTGTGTATGTTTTGCTGCTTTAATTCTAGCAGGCACTGGGAATTGATACACTTTTGATACTTTCTTCCGTGAAATCAAGGTGCTTTGGTAACTGAAGGTGTTCCCGACTCTTTGGCTTTGGCCTTAGTTTCGTCGTATGTATGAAACATTGGCGCTTCTACGCTGTGACTGTTTAGTGGAAGCTGACTTGCTCAGAGCCTAGGTAGGACCGTGTCCTACGCGGGGAGGCTTGGCAGGTTGCTGTTTCTGATAGCCTTCCTACCCGCTGGGTAAGCTGTCACTGTTTTGCTCTTATTTTGTAGAAGTAAAATACGGGGTCAAAATGTCAGTCACTTTAGTCTGACGTTCACCCTGCACAGAACACACAGGCATGGAAGAGAAAATACGGAAAGAGAAAACCAAAGAGGTGTGTCTGACCTCTCCTGTAAACCGACAGGCTCTGTGCCAGCAACCGAGAGGCTGAGCAGAGCTGGCCATGGGCGGCCAAGCAGGGTGCTGGAGCATGTGGGACCCACACGTGCCCTCACTGTGTGACAGGCAGTTGGGAAGCATCACTCTGTGAAAGGAGGCAAGGAAAACTTTTAAAAAATCTGCGGCCTTCTGCTGGGCCTGAGGTGCCAGTAGGACACGGATGCAGCCTCCCTGCTAGAAGCTGGATGGGTGGCCCCGGCCATGGGCCTCCTCCGTGCTGGTCCCAGCATCCCTGTGGGCTGGTCCTAGGGTCAGCCCCATTGTGAGACCGGACAGGGATGGAGGGTCGGGGGCTGAGTGAAATGAAAAAAGACCAAGTGGGGACCAGGAACGATGCACGAAAACAGTTCCTGGTTTAGTGGCCCGCACACGGGAACATCCACACCTGTGAAGAAATCCGTGGCTGGGAAAGAGCTGACAGACTCAACAGTCACAGTGTGAACTGCCCTTATGGACAGAGAAGCTTAACAAAGACTTCAAAATCAGTGCGCAGTATATATACACTCGGAGTCACTGGGGCTGGGACTGGAGAGGGAGAGGGGTGGAGTGTAGATGGAGAGGGGTGGAGTGTAGATGGAGAGGGTCAGTATATATAGATTTGGAGCCCCAAGTGCTGGGATTGGAAGGGGGCCGGAGTGTAGATGGAGAGGGTCAGTATATATAGACTCGGAGCCCCAGGAGCCAGAGTGTAGATGGAGAGGGGTGGAGTGTAGATGGAGAGGGTCAGTATATATAGATTTGGAGCCCCAAGTGCTGGGATTGGAAGGGGGCCGGAGTGTAGATGGAGAGGGTCAGTATATATAGATTTGGAGCCCCAGGAGCCAGAGTGTAGATGGAGAGGGGTGGAGTGTAGATGGAGAGGGGTGGAGTGTAGATGGAGAGGGTCAGTATATATAGATTTGGAGCCCCAGGAGCCAGAGTGTAGATGGAGAGGGGTGGAGTGTAGATGGAGAGGGGTGGAGTGTAGATGGAGAGGGTCAGTATATATAGATTTGGAGCCCCAGGTGCTGGGACTGGAAGGGGGCCGGAGTGTAGATGGAGAGGGTCAGTATATATAGATTTGGAGCCCCAGGTGCTGGGACTGGAAGGGGGCTGGAGTGTAGATGGAGAGGGTCAGTATATATAGATTTGGAGCCCCAGGTGCTGGGATTGGAAGGGGGGCAGAGTGTAGATGGAGAGGGTCAGTATATATAGATTTGGAGCCCCAGGTGCTGGGATTGGAAGGGGGCCGGAGTGTAGATGGAGAGGGTCAGTATATATAGATTTGGAGCCCCAGGTGCTGGGACTGGAAGGGGGCCGGAGTGTAGATGGAGAGGGTCAGTATATATAGATTTGGAGCCCCAGGTGCTGGGACTGGAAGGGGGCCGGAGTGTAGATGGAGAGGGTCAGTATATATAGATTTGGAGCCCCAGGTGCTGGGACTGGAAGGGGGCTGGAGTGTAGATGGAGAGGGTCAGTATATATAGATTTGGAGCCCCAGGTGCTGGGATTGGAAGGGGGGCAGAGTGTAGATGGAGAGGGTCAGTATATATAGATTTGGAGCCCCAAGTGCTGGGATTGGAAGGGGGCTGGAGTGTAGATGGAGAGGGTCAGTATATATAGATTTGGAGCCCCAGGTGCTGGGACTGGAAGGGGGCCGGAGTGTAGATGGAGAGGGTCAGTATATATAGATTTGGAGCCCCAGGTGCTGGGATTGGAAGGGGGCCGGAGTGTAGATGGAGAGGGTCAGTATATATAGATTTGGAGCCCCAGGTGCTGGGATTGGAAGGGGGCCGGAGTGTAGATGGAGAGGGTCAGTATATATAGATTTGGAGCCCCAGGTGCTGGGATTGGAAGGGGGCCGGAGTGTAGATGGAGAGGGTCAGTATATATAGATTTGGAGCCCCAGGTGCTGGGACTGGAAGGGGGCCGGAGTGTAGATGGAGAGGGTCAGTATATATAGATTTGGAGCCCCAGGTGCTGGGACTGGAAGGGGGCCGGAGTGTAGATGGAGAGGGTCAGTATATATAGATTTGGAGCCCCAGGTGCTGGGATTGGAAGGGGGCTGGAGTGTAGATGGAGAGGGTCAGTATATATAGACTTGGAGCCCCAGGTGCTGGGATTGGAAAGAGGACCTGGTAGGTTTTCAGAACTCAAGACAGGAGCCCATCTCCAACACTGATGGGATAAGGGGAAATAAGTCCACCCAGGCATGTCATGTTCTGCAGCAGAGTGTGAAGTAGAAGGGAACATCTGAACACTTGGCAGAAAAGACAGGTGGTTTAAAAAGGAACAGCAAATAAATGGGCTGATAGGACATGTCTCCTCGGCAACGTCAGATGGTGCAAGATAGTGGATAGGTAACCCACACCCTGGGGAGACAAGTTATGTGTGCCCAGTGAAAGTACCATCCAAGAGTAGGGGGTGAAATGCAGGCATTTCTGATGTGCAAAGACCCCAGAGCACCGCCCACCCCGCAGTCCCCACAGGGCTCGGACCCAGGCCCTGCAGAGGCAGAGCTGGATGTGGAAGCAGCAGGGAGACAGAGGGGGCTAGAAGGTGATACATTTAGTCAGTTATGACTGTTAGAAAAGGAGGGCAGGGAGATAGAGGGGGTAGAAGGTGATACATTTAGTCAGTTATGACTGTTAGAAAAGGAGGGCAGGGAGATAGAGGGGGTAGAAGGTGATACATTTAGTCAGTTATGACTGTTAGAAAAGGAGGGCAGGGAGATAGAGGGGGCTAGAAGGTGATACATTTAGTCAGTATGACTGTTAGAAAAGGAGGTGTTTGAGTTTGTAGATAGTAAGAAGATAGGAGGGTTGCGTGTTTGCGAGGTAGTTAGACTCAAGGACTCGGAGACTGAAAGGACATTTACAATGAGACATGTTAAATGGGTAACATACCCACAGCACAGTTAGAAATTGTAATTTGAAGAAAAAGCTTCAGGAATAAACTTATCAAAAGAGAGCTGTGACCTTTGAGGATAAAGTCACAAATGGAGTGAATTTAGGCTCATGGAGTTCATAAAAAGACTCCATTCATAAAGATGTCATTTCTCCCCAAATTTATAAACTCATAGCTGTTCCAATAAAAAAAATCTGGCAGGATTTTTCATGAAACTGAAGAAACTGATCCTAAAATTCAGTGGGTACCAAAAGGCCAAGAATAGCCAACATTAATTTGAGGTGAGGAGTCCCCCGCCAGCTCTCAGGACTGAGGGTGTCACAGTGGATAGCAGCACTGCAGGCTGAGATGGAGCTGGGGAGCGGGGCCCACAGCCCAGACACTGCAGAGAAGCCGGGGAGATCGAGTCACCAGGAGTGGGAATTAGCTATCCAAACGGAAGAAAATGAAATTAGCTTGACTTTAGAACTGCGAGAAGGAAATAGAAAATATCCTTATAACCTTAGGGTAGAATTCCTTAAAATATAAAATGCAGAATTCAAAAGAGAAAATACTGATACATATGACACATTTGACTTTGTAACTTTCTTTTTCATACTAACCTCACTATGGGAACAACTGTAACTTTTATTGAAAGGCATTTTTTTTAAATAAGCCACAGGCCAGAGGAAGACATTTCCTTTTTTTTTTTTTTTTTTTTTTGTGACGGAGTCTCGCTCTGTCGCCCAGGCTGGAGTGCAGTGGCGCAATCTCGGCTCACTTCAAGCTCCGCCTCCCAGGTTCACGCCATTCTCCTGCCTCAGCCTCTCTGAGTAGCTGGGACTACAGGTGCCTGCCACCACGCCCAGCCAATTTTTTGTATTTTTAGTAGAGACGAGGGTTTCACCGTGTTAGCCAAGATGGTCTCGATCTCCTGACCTTGTGATCCGCCCGCCTCGGCCTCCCAAAGTGCTGGGATTACAAGCGTGAGCCACTGCGCCCGGCCGAGGAAGACATTTCCTATAGTTATTTATTGTTTGTTTGTTTAGAGCAAAGGATTAATATTCAGAATGTATCAAGAACGTCTGTAAATCCAAACCAAAAAGTAACCTAATGGGAAAATAGACAGAATATCTGAGCAAGTAACTTACGGGAGAAGAAATCTAAATGATGAACAAACAGGAAGACATGAGCCTCGCTAGTATTCGGGGGTGCAGGCTGATGGGACTGAGATCGACGCCATCCACACGAGCTTGCTGCCAAGCTTTGTTTTAGACCTAGTCTTGCTGTCACCCAGGCTGGAGTGCAGTGGCTCGATCTTGGCTCACTGCAGCCCCAACCTCCTGGCTCCAGCAATCCTCCCGTCTCAGCATTGTGAGTAGCTGGGATGACAGGCGTGTGCCACCATGCCTGGCTAAGTTTTGAGTTTTTTTGTAGAGATGGGGGTCTTGCTATGTTACCCAGGCTGGTTTTGAACCTTGGCCTCGAGCAATCCTCCTGCCTCGGCCTCCCAAAGCACTGGGATTGCAGGCATGAGCCACCACCCCTGGCCCTGGCAGACATTTTTAACCGGATCTACCGTTGCAAGATCTAAGCATTCTCCATGGGAATGTAAATTGGTTCAGCCACTTTGGAGAACAATTTTGCAATCAGAAAATTCCATTTCTACGTACATATCCTAGAAAATTCTTGCAAATTATTATAATTCAAAACAGCATTTTTTTAATAGCAAAAAATTAATCAACTGAATATTCAGAAACATGCTGGACAGTTAAGACGTATTCATACATTGGAATGCTGCAGAAGCAAATGTGAATTACTTCCATAGCATGGAGGGAAAGATAAAGATGTGGAATACAACATGTTTGTGTGTTTAAAGTCTGAACTTTACATACATGCAAACTTTTACACCAAAAGCAAGAAGAAGTGTTTGAGAATGACAAATGTGGCTGGGTGACTGTGCCAGAGATGGGGAAGGCATGCCATCAGAGAGGGACGCAGGGCAGTCAGCTGCTTGTGACATTTCTTTCAGAAGCTGAGTGATGGCTCTGGTTGTTCATGACATGCTTTGTACCTTTTTTCTTGATCCAAAGTATTTTATAATAATTGTTTTTAAAAACAAGGTAACTGGCTGGGCACAGTGACTCACGCTGGTAATCCTAGCACTTTGGGAGGCCAAGGTAGGCGGATCACAAGGTCAAGAGATCGAGACCAGCCTGGCCAACATGGTGAAACCCCATCTCTACTAAAAATACAAAAATTAGCTGGCTGTGGTGGCACGTGCCTGTAGTCCCAACTACTTGGGAGGCTGAGGCAGGAGAATCACTTGAACCCGGGAGACAGAGGTTGCAGTGAGCTGAGATCGCACCACTGCACTCCGGTCTGGCAACAGAGCCAGACTCCGTCTCAAAAAAAAAAAAAAGGTGACCACTAAAAAGTGGAAATGCAGTCTATAATTTCCAAATGCTGCTGTTTTATTACTGTAGTTTTTAGTAAGTTTTGAGACCAGGAAGTGTGAATCCTTCAACTTTGTTCAAGATTATTTTGGCTGTTTGGGGTCACCTGAAATTCCATATACATTTTAGGACAGTGTTTTCTATTTCTTCAGAAAACATCGTTGGGATTCTGATAGGAATTGCATTGGATTTGTAGTTGTAATTTTGGTAGTGTTGACATCTGAACAATATTAAGTCTTCCAGTCCATGAATACAAGATATTTTTCTATTTAAGTGTGTCTTTCATTTCTTTTAGCCATGCTTTTAAGTTTTCAGTGTATAAGTGTTTTGCCTCCTTGGTTCACTTTGTCCTAAGTATTTGATTCTTTTTGATCTGTTGTAAATGGAATTGTTTTCTTAATCTCCTTTTCAGATTGTTCGTTGTTAGTATATAAGAAATGCAGCCGGCTGGGCACGGTGGCTCACGCCTGTAATCCCAGCACTTTGGGAGGCCGAGGTGGGCGGATCACGAGGTCAGGAGATCAAGACCATCCTGGCTAACACGGTGAAACCCCTTCTCTACTAAAAATACAAAAAATTAGCCGAGCATGGTGGCGGGCGCCTGTAGTCCCAGCTACTCAAAAGGCTGAGGCAGGAGAATGGCGTGAACCTGGGAGGCGGAGTTTGCAGTGAGCCGAGATCGAGCCACTGCACTCCAGCCTGGTTGACAGAGCAAGACTCCGTCCCCCGCCCCCCCCCAAAAAAAAAGAAATGCAGCTGACTTGTGTGTGTTTATTTTGTGCCCTGCAACTTTGTGAACTGGTTTATTCTAATAGATTTTTGTGTGTGAAATCTTTAGGATTTTCTACATGTGAGATAATCTCATTTGCCTACAGGATCATTAAATTCATCCTTTCCAATTTGGATACCAGCCTTGTGTCTTAGAGATGCATACTGAAAAGTGTGGTTAAGAGGATGACTGGGGTTTCCCTCAGGAGGGTAGAGTGGAGGTTAGTGTTTGAAACAAGGTTAGTCTACCTGATCATGGAAACTGAATTATTTGTTCCTTGAGATGCACTGTGTTTTTCTTTCTACTTTTGCATATGCTTGAAATTTTATTAGAAATTCCTGTGTATGTCCAGGCATGATGGCTCATGCCTATAATCTCGGCACTTTGGGAGGCCAAGGCAGGTGGATCACATGAGGTCAGGAGTTCAAGACCATCCTAGCCAACATGGCAAAACCCCGTCTCTACTGAAAATACAAAAATTAGCTGGGCATGGTGGCACACGCCTATAATCCCCAGCTACTCGGAGGCTGAGGCACAAGAATTGCTTGAACCCTGGAGGTGGAGCTTCCAGTGAGCCGAGTTCACACCACTGCACTCCAGCTTGTGCCACAGAGTGAGACACCATCTCAAAAAAAAAAAAAAAAAAAAAAAAAGAAAGAAAAGAAAAAGAAATTCGTATATAGCCCAAACTTAAGACTGTCTCACCAGAGCTTAGAGGTATCAACTCTGGCCACACCAGCAGCCTCAGTCACTCTTCTTACATGGATTTTGGTCCAAATTCTGCTCCTTTTCTATTTTTCAAGATTTCTAGCCCCTTGAAATCTTGGTAGGTAGGGACCCTACCCTCAAAGGAGTCCAGTAAATGTATAACTCCACTCTGCCTTGCCTGTGCTGAAAACCCATAGAAAGAGGAACAGAGGAGGCAGGCACCTGGAGGTCAGAATGGCAGCTGGATTGTGAAGAAGGTGTGGTTTGCATGCCTGGCAGTGATGAGCTTCTTAGGCTTCATTCTTAACCTCGGAGCAAGACTCACCATCCAGCCACATGCAGCGTTGGCCTCCAGAGGCCTCTGTGGGCAGGGCCTGCCCTGTGAAACTCAGGTCTGCAGGAGAACCTTGAGACCAGGTGCCGTGGGCTGGCTGGTTTACAAAGGAAGACGGGCTCTATCCGTTCCCAGGAAGAGCGCCCTTGTCTCTCTGGGAGTAATGTATGTGGGACCAGGCGAGAGGCCAGGAGTGGTGAGGAAACATTTTCCCTTCTTGTGAAAATGCAAGCGAGGGGAAAGGAGGTTTCCCTGACAATGTGCTGGAATATTTGTGCAGCCTTTGTTGTTGTTGTTGTTGTTGTTGAGACGGAGTCTCGCTCTGTCACCCAGGCTGGAGTGCAGCAGTGCAATCTCGGCTCACTGCAAGTTCCACCTCCTGGGTTCACACCATTCTCCCGCCTCAGCCTCCCAGGTAGCTGGGACTACAGGCACCCGCCACCACGCCCAGCTAATTTTGTTTTGTATTTTTAGTAGAGATGATGTTTCACCGTGTTAGCCAGGATGGTCTCGATCTCCTGACCTCATGATCCGCCCGCCTTGGCCTCCCAGAGTGCTGGGATTTCATGCAGCCATTTTTGTACTAGTGAATAAATGGAATTCCTGAACGTCCACCAAGAGATGAATGGATAAATTGTGGTCTGTTCTACAACAGTTTTAAAAATGAATCAGAGCTTTTTGCATCAACATGGATAATTTTTAGATATAGTGGTGGTCAAAAACAGCAAGTCGCGGAATTGTTGTTTCTGTGAAGTTTAATATTACAAAATAATAAACTCAGTGTTGCTTCCAAATCTATAGGTGTTACATTAAGTAGAAATGCATTCAAGGGGATGATGAACTTTCAGAATAAGGTCAAGTGGGAACTGTGGGTGGAGGGAAGAGGGGCCCAGTATCAAGGGGTTTACAGACCTCCTTGTCGGCACCCTTAGGACTTTATTTATTTAAAAATCTGAAGCAAATATGTTACAGGTTTAAAATATAGCAAAATTCCTTAGTGGGTATGTGGGCATTTGATATACTCCTTGTTCTCTGTATATTTTCACTGTTTAATAAAAGGAATGGAAAACGGAAGAAATCCAAATGCTTATAGTAGTGATAAGCACAAGAAGGTAGTGCAAATTTCAGAAAGATGACAATAGTGAAAGTGTTGAGAAATTAGAGAAGTTGTCATATTTCAGTGTAGTAATATTTTCATCTTGTCTGGTTGCACTGCTGAAGTTTTGTGTCCGTCACTACTCCGAGCACTTGTCTTCCTCCTGCAGCCCCGTGAAGTCCCTCGCAAGCAGATGTTTCCTGCGCAGGCCCTGTGGGTGTGGACTCGGGGTCCTGCACCAGGGACCTTGGTGAAGACCTGGTCTCTGGTCTGTGGTGCCCATGGTCTAGCGGGCGACAGTTGAGTGTCTGTTGATTTCAGCCAGTTCATTATGATTGGTGCAAAGGAAGAGAACAAAATATTTAAAACATTTACAAAATGCCGGCAGTAATATCATCAAAGGCTGTCTCTAAAAAGTGAGATGTAGTGAGAGATTTTGTTTCTTTTAAATAGAAGGGGCGCAGGTGTGAACGTGTTATCTGCGGAAGATGTGGGGTGGCCCCGGCTCCATCGCATCCCACAGACTCATCTCGCAGCCTCCCTCCCGTCCTGCGAAGGCTGCGAGATAAAGAGAGGTGCGGTGACCACAAGCCCATGCGAGCCTTAGGGTGAAAATCGCTGATCTGTGAAGCCTCCGCATGGACAATATTAGTTGGGAGGCAATTTTTATCATCTCCTGAATCGTGTAACCCTAAAAGGCACAAAGCTGTAGCCACAGCAGCTTAACGTCATCATCTGTTCAGACTGTTTTAAAATTCTAAGCCAAGATATTTTGTTCACCAGAAATTTAATTTTGTACAATAAGTAAATCAAGCCTTCTAAAACGATTACCTGAAGCTCTATCCAGAAAGAGATTTTTGCTGGCATCAAGGGATTTTGTGTGGTTCTGCTGGTTTTTTAAAATAAGCCTTTTCTATCAGATTGGTCTTTTGAAATCTGTTAATAGCAGTAGCTTTTTTTTTTTTTTTTTTTTTTTGAGACGGAGTCTCGCTCTTGTCCCCCAGGCTGGAGTGCAGTGGCGCGATCTCGGCTCACTGTAACCTCTGCCTCCCAGGTTCAAGCGATTCTCCTGCCTCAGCCTCCCAAGTAGCTGCAGGTGCCCGCCACCATGCCCAGCTAATTTTTTGTATTTTTAGAACAGATGCGGTTTCACCATGTTGGTCAGGCTGGTCTCGAACTCCTGACCTCAGGTGATCCACCCGCCTCAGCCTCCCAAAGTGCTGGGATTACAGGTGTGAGCCACTGTGCCCAGCCACTTTTTTTTTTTTTTTTTTTTTTTAAGAAAAAACATCTCGTTTGGGGTGGGGTTGGGGGAATGACAATGTAATTTTTAGAAGCATATTTACAGAGTTCATAGCCGGAACTGTACGTTGAAAATGGAGACCTTTGGAGGCTTGTGCAAGTTACTGAATTCGTGAAAAATGTCTCGTTTTCCTTTCTTCTTTCCAGAGTTGTTACTTGGTCTCTTCAGCTAGTCATGGCTGCTACTGTCCTGCCCTCGTGAGCCAGTGTTTGTCTACCGGGCCACCTTGGTCTCACAGCGAAGGCTCATTCCGTGTGGTGGCTTGGGTGGGTCTGCACCATTTGGACACCAAGTCTGTGTTGGTCACACAGAGAAGGCTCATTCTGTGCAGTGGCTTGGATGGGTCTGCACACGTGGAACACACCACGTGACCAGAGGGGCCTGAGTCAGGCCTACCTGGAGTAGCTCAGGGAAGCTGTGAAGGTGAGAAGCGAAGGCTTCTCTGTGTGTTTCTGGGACACAGTGAAATTGGTGTGATTATTCAAGCCTGTCGTCTTGTTTGCCATGTCATCTTTTTTGTCATGAGGTTTTTCAATAATTACATAAATAACAAGTAAGTAGTAGAAGTAAAGGTGTTCTGATGATTTACTCTGCAACATTTTTAATCTTAAAATGCTTCAGTGTTTGTTCTCAAAGAGGTTTTAAAGTCTATTCTTAAAAATATAAAGTGCCGGCCGGGAGTAGTGCCCCATGCCTGTAATCCCAGCACTTTGGGAGGCCAAGGCAGGCGGCGGATCACGAGGTCAGAAGTTTGAGACCAGCCTGACCAACATGGTGAAACCCCATCTCTACTAAAGATACAAAAATTAGCCAGGCATGATGACAGGCGCCTATAATCCCAGCTACTCAGGAGGCTGAGGCAGGAGAATCACTTGAACCCAGGAGGCGGAGGTTGCAGTGAGCTGAGATCGTGCCACTGCACTTCAGCCCGAGCGACAGAGCAAAACTCCGTCTCAAAAAAAAAAAAAAAAAAGTAAAGTGCCAAAATAATTTGAGTTATTTTGGAAGTGTGTAAAATGGCAATATTTTGACTTTGGATACTTTTGAGTTGCTGTAGACCTGTCTTCAATGCCTTTCCCCCCACAGGCGACATTGACTACAGCACTGTGCTCCTCGGCATGCTGGTGACGCAGGACGTGCAGCTCGGGCTCTTCATGGCCGTCATGCCAACTCTCATACAGGCGGGCGCCAGTGCATCTTCTAGGTAAATGCTTTGTGTACACAATTTGTTTTTCTAGTTTACAATCACTTGTGCATAAAAATACTACTTAATACCTTTTCCAAAGGATGTTCTGAGCTCAGATGGCTCAGGCGTCCGTGCACAGTCCCTGGAGGAGTACTGCCTTGCTCACGCCCTGGCTCTGTGCATAGCTCCTCACCACGGGGAGGTGACTGATCCTCACGGTTCCTCAGTCCTGTCTTCCATCAAGTAGGGGTGGTAGTACCCACCGATGGAGTAGTCAGGAGGAATGAATGAGTTCAGATAGAAACATACTTAGAACAATGCCCAGAACATAGTGATGTGGAGGGAGGGGAGTGTCTGTATGCATGTGTATGTGTGCATGGGGAGGGAGTATCTGTGTGTGTGTGTGTGTGTGTAGGTAGGGTACATCTGTGTGCTTACGTGGTATGTGTGTGCATGTATTCATGTGTATCTACATGTATGTGTGGCGTGCCTGTGGTGGGGGGGCATGTGTGGTGTGTGTCTGTGTTCTGTGGTATGTCTGGGGGGTATCCACGTGTGCATATGTGGGATATATCTGTATGTTTGCATGTGTCTGCATGCATGTGTGTCTGCATGTATATCTGCATGCACGTGTGGTGTGTGTGCGTGTATGAGAGCGATCGTTGTGTGGTTGTCATTGTCACTGTCATCATCATTACCACTTCCCTGATCCTTCTTTTCATTCTCCCAACATCGTATTACCAAACGTAAACTGCACCTGCTTGGGTTCGTATGGAGAGAGAAGCCAAATGGGAAGAATTAATTTATCCAGAAAGTTGTAGGTTGTGCCGCATGTACAAATACATTCCAAGAATATCAGCCAGAAAATAAGGACAGTTGCAAAGTCTAGGGTGCCCTATGAAACTTAAAGTGGGATAGGACTGTAAGCTTGAGTTTGTTTTAAGCCAATATACTATACTTTATGTGTGTAAATATTGTGCTTTAGATCTAATCTCCAGAGGCTACCTTTATTACACTTCTTACAGCAATAAGTACAACTGATCAAAAATTAGGGGACCTTTTTGAAACTTCTTTTGGAACCAGATTGAGGTGCTAGGACCTGTCTCATGTGCTTTATTTCTTCCTTTCCAACCTGTATGCTTTTGGGTTTCTTCTTGCCTTATTGCACTGGCTGGAATGTCCAGTACTTTGTTGAAAAAGATTGTGTAAGAGGACATCTTTGCCTTGCTCTTGACCTCAGAGGGAAGCATTCAGTCTCTCACCGTTAGGTATGATGTTAGCCATAGGTTTATTGTAGACACTCTGTCAAGCTGAGGCAATTCCCATCTATTCCTAGTTTGCTGAGAGTTTTTATGATGAATGGGTGGTGGATTCTGTCAATTGCTTTTCCTAAACCAATTGATACAATTATCTAATTTTTCTTTGTTGTTGTTGTTGTTTGAGACGGAGTCTCGCTCTGTCACCCAGCCTGGAGTGCAGCAGCACGATCTCGGCTCACTGTAAGCTCCGCCTCCTGGCTTCACGCCATTCTCCTGCCTCAGCCTCCGGAGTAGCTGGGACCACAGGTGCCTGCCGCCACGCCCAGCCAATGTTTTGTATTTTTGGTAGAGACGAGGGTTTCACCGTGTTAGCCAAGATGGTCTCGATCTCCTGACCTTGTGATCCGCCCGCCTCGGCCTCCCAAAGTGCTGGGATTACAGGCGTGAGCCACCGCGCCCGGCCTTCTTTTTTAGCTAGTTGACATGATGGATAACATTGGTTTTTGAAAGTTGAACCAGCCTTGCATACCTGGGATAATTCCCTGTTGGTTTAGGTATATAATTGTTTTTATACATTGCTGCCTTCAATTTGCTAATTTATTGAGGATTTGGGGGTCTAAGTTCATGAGAGATATTGATGTGTAGTTCTCTCTCTCTTTTTTTTTTTTGATACTCTGGGTTTTGGTAATGAGTCATACTAGGTTCACAAAATGTTTTGGGAAGTGTTCCTTTCTTTTTATTTTCTGGAAAACATTGTATAAAATTGATGTCAGTTCTTCCTTAATATTTGGTAGAATTCTGCAGTAAAACCCTCTGGGTCATGAGATTTCCTTTTGGGGAGTTTTCTTACAAATTTAATTTGCCTAATAGTCACAATAGATATTCAGAATATCTACTTCATGTTGCTGAGTTGTGGTAGCTTAGCTTTTTGAGGAATTGTTCCATTCTGTCTCAGTTGTCAGATTTATATATACAGAGTTTTTGTGTCGTATTCCTTTATGATTCTTCTGATGTCCACAGGGTCTGTAGTGATATCCCCTGTTTCATTGCTTATATTGATAACTTGCATTGTCTTTGTCTAGGGATTTGGCAATTGTATTAATCTTTACAAAGAATTCGTTCCTTGTTTTATTGATTTTCTTTATTTTGTTGTTGTTTTCAATATCATTAGTTTCTACCCTCACCTTCCTTCTCTCTTTAGGTTTATTTTACTTTTCTTTTTCTAGGTTCTTATGGTATTAACTTAGATTGTTGATTTTAAACTTCTCATCTTTTCTACTGTAAGCATTTACTGCTATAAATTTCCCTCTCAGCACTATTTTAGCCACATCTCATATTTTGATATGTTGTATTTTTATTATCATTTTGTTTAATGAGTTTTAAAAATTTCCTTTGATACTTCTTTGACTCATGGATTGTTTAGAAGTGTTGCTTAATTTCCAAACATCTGGAGTTTTTCCTGATGTCTTTCTGTTACTGATTTGTAGTTTGAGTCCACTGTGGCCTGAGAACATTTTGTATGATTTCAATTCTTTTACATTTGTTGAGGTTTGTTTTATGGCCAGTGATACTGTCTGTGGTAAATGCTCCAAAGTCACTTGGGAGGAAAAAAAAGTGCATTCTGTTATTGTTGAGTGGAGTTTTTTTATATATGTCAGTTAATTGCACTATTCCGTGTTCTTGCTGTGGTTATATTAGTTGTTGAGGGAGATGGTGTTAAAGTCCCCCCTTAGAATTGGATATTTGTCTGTTTCTCCCTTGAGTTCTATCAGCTTTTGCTGTATGTATTTTGGAGCTCTTTTGTTTGGTACATACACATTTAGGATCATTTTGTCTTCCTGGTGAATTGATCTTGTTACCATTATGTAATATTTCTTTTTTTGTTGTTTTTCAAGACATAGTCTTGCTCTGCTGCCCAGGCTGGAATGCAGTGGCATGATCTCGGCTCCTGCCTCCTGGGTTCTAGTGATTCTCGTGCCTCAGCCTCCTGAGTAGCTGGGATTACAGGCGTGTGCCACCACACCTGGCTAATTTTTGTATTTTTTAGTAGAGACCAGGTTTCGCCATGTTGGCCGGGCCAGTCTCGAACTCCTGGCCTCAAGTGATCTTCCCGCCTCGGCCTCCCAAAGTGCTGGGATTACAGGCGTGAGCCACTGTGCCTGGCCATATTTTGTTTCTAGTAATTTTCCTTGCCTTGTAATTCACTTTATCTGATATTAATATAATATTAATATTTCATGGTCAGTGTCTGCAATGGTGTATCCTTTTCACACTTTTCCTTTCAACTTACTTATGCCCTTGTATTTGAAATGCGTTTCTTGTAGAGAACATATTGTTGGATGATTTTTTTTAATCCACTCAGCCAGTCTCTGTATTTTAATTGGTGTGTTTAGACCATTTACATATCAGGTAAATATTGATATGTTGCAACTTAAGTCTGCATTTTATTTGTTTTTTTGTCTTGTTACTCTTTTTCTCTTACATCTCTCTGGGTTGCCCGCGTGTTTTCAGGGATTCCGTTTAGGCTCATTTATAATGTTTTCAGTGTGTTGCTCTGTGTGGCATGTTTTCAGGGATTCTGTTTAGACTCATTTATAATGTTTTGAGTGTGTTGCTCTGTGTGGTTTTCTTGGTTGCTCTGGGTATTACAGTGGACACATGTAACTTACTGCTGTTTGCTGGAATCCACGTTTTACCACTTCATGTGAAACGTAGAAGCCTTATTTCCACTTAGCTCCCTCCCCCTGCCGACATGTTAAATAGTCACTCACTGCATAATGACATTTTAGCCAGTGATGGGCCACCTGTACAGCAGTGGTCAGGTGGGATTCTATAGACCTGAACAATTCCTGTTGCCTAGTGACGTTGCAGCCATCGTAACATCGCAGGGCAGCGTAATGCCCCCGTGCTTGTGGTGATGCTGGCACGAACAAACCTGCTGCACTGCCAATCATATAAAAGTCTCACACACCCAATTAGGTATGGTACAGAATACTTGATAACAATAATAAATCACTGTTACTGGTTTATGTATTTACTATACTTTTTATCATTAGAGTGTACTCCTACTTATAAAGAAAAGAGTTAACTGTGAAAACAGCCTCAGGCAGGTTCTTCAGGAGCTGTTCTAGAACAAGCCATTATCATAGGAGACGAGAGCTCTGTGGCTGTTATTCCACCTTCCACCTGAAGACCTCGCAGTGGGACAAGATGTGGATGTGGAAGACAGCAACACTGATGGTGCTGACCCTGTGGCGGGTTTAGGCTAATGTGTGTTTGTGTCTTAGTTTTTAACAAAAAAGTTTAAAAAGTTAAAAAAAAATTAAAATAGAAAAAACTTATAGAATAAATAAAAAGAAAAAATATTTTTTGTACAGCTGTACAGTTTCTAAGTGTCATTACAAAAGAGTCAAAAAGTTTTTAAAAACCTTAAAGTGTATAAAGTTAAAAAGTTACAGTAAGTTAAGGTTAACACTGAAGAAAGAAAAACATTTTTAATAAACTCAGCATAGTTGGCCAGGTGTGGTGGCTCACACCTGTAATCCTAGCCTTTGGGAGGCCAAGGTGGGAGGATCGCTTGAGCTTAGGAGTTCAAGACCAGCCTGGGCAACATAGCAAGACCTTGTCTCTACCAAAAAAAAAAAAAATTAGCCAGGTGTGGTGGCACACACCCGTAGTCCCAGCTACTCTGGAGGCAAAGGCTGTAGGATTGCTTGAGCCTGGGAGATAAAGGCTGCAGTGAGCTGTGATCATACTGCCACTCACCAGCCTGGACAACACAGTGAGACACTGTCTCAGTTCAGTGTAGCCTGAGTGTACAGCGTCTGTCCAGCCTGGACAACACAGTGAGACACTGTCTCAGTTCAGTGTAGCCTGAGTGTACAGCGTCTGTCCAGCCTGGACAACACAGTGAGACAGTGTCTCAGTTCAGTGTAGCCTGAGTGTACAGCGTCTGTGGCGTCTGCAGTGGTGCTCAGTAGTGTCCGAAGCTCTCACATTCACTCACCCTCACTCCCTGACTCACTCAGAGCAACTTCCAGTCCTGCAAGCGCCCTGTACGGGTGTGCCATTTTTACCTTTGATGCTATACTTTTAGTGTGTATTTTCTGTGTTGAGATATGCACATACTTATCATTGTGTTACAGTTGGCTGCAGTATTCAGTACAGTCACGTGCTGTGCAGGTGTGTGGTCCAGGAGCAGGAGGCTGGACCAGGCAGCCTGGGTGGGTCTGGGTTCGTGTAAGTGCACTCTGGGATGTCTGCACATGATGAAAATTGCCTCATGATGCTTCTCAGAACGTGTCCCCATTGTGAAGTGACACATGACTGTGTAATTGTTGTCTTTTCCCTACTTTTATTGAATACCACAGCAGATGGTTTTGTAATTTTTACTGCAGACATCAAATAATGATTTTGAAAACTCAGGAGGAAAAGGATAATCTATTCTCCTCCCACCTGTTTTTACCCATTCTGGTGGTCTTCTTTTCCTTCTGATGTTCCAATCTATCTTCTGTAATCATTTCCTCTCTGTGTAGAGAACTTTCTTCAGTCATTCTTTCATAGTTAATCTGCTGGCCACAAATTCTCTATGTTTTTCTTCATCCGGGAATGGCCTTTGTCTCCACGTCACTCTGAGGGCATCTCGCGGGATGTGGATTTCCAGGTGGTAGCTCTCCTCATCCAGTGCCTGGGAAGCGCCTGTCCCTGCTCCCGGCTTCTGTGTTCCAGCTATGAAACCTGCTGCCGTTTAGACTTGTGCTTCTCTTGAAGGAATGAGGGGTTTCTCTCTGGCAGCTTTCAAGGTTTTTTCTCTGTCTTTAGTTTTCAGAAATTGTATTACCGTGCATCCCGGAGCAGACTTCTCTGGGTTTGTTCTGTTTGAATTCACTCGGCTTCTCGCGTCTGTGGGTTTATGTCTCTTGGCTAACAGGAAGTTTTCAGCCATTATTTCCTCACACCCTGTTGCAGTCCACTTGTTCTCTCCTTCTGCAATTGCAGCAACCTAGAAATCTGCTCTTTCGTTAGGGTCCTGCGGGCCTCTGAGGCCTTGACCGTCCCCGGTCTGTTTCTCTCTGTTCAGGCGGATGAATTCTGTCTGTCCTCGGGGTCACTGGTTCTGCCCTCTCTCGTCTCCACTCTGCCACTTAGCCCATCCCCAGAGATTTTTATTATGACTGTATTTTTTTAGTTGTATAATTTCCACTTGCTTCTTTTATGTAGCCTTTATTTCTTTGCTGAGATTTTCTGTTTTTTATCTGTTTACAGAGAGTGTTTGTGGCCTTTTGAAGCGTTGTAATCATGGCTGCTTTAGCGCCCTCATCAGATAACTCCAGTATCCATTCGTCTGGATGTGAAGTCTGGTGCTTGTCTTTTCTCCTTCCAGTTGTGATTTTCCCGATTCTTAATATGACGAGCGACTTTCTGTTGTATCCTGGGTGGTTCGTGTGTTTATTAGGAGGCTTTAAACCAGTGGCTTCCCTGGGAAGGGTGGTGTGAGGCCTGGCCAGGGGGTTCTGCTTCCTGCCAGGCCCCCAGCCCCGCCTCGCCCGAACGGCTGACAAGCGCTTCCTCATGGCAGACGGTGGAGTGGAGGAATTTTTTAGTATTTGCCTTTTGCCAGATCTTATGTTAAGTCTTCCCGGCTGTCGGTAGCTCAGCCAGGCAGGCAGGAAAATGGAAGGAATGAACGGCTGTTTACCTGGGTTTACCAGAGGTTCAGCCCAGGCTAGAGCCCCAGCTTGGCCATGCTCTGGCCGTGCAAGCCCTGGCAGCTTGCTGTGAATTGGGGAGAACGTGGGAACGGTGCCTACCTGGTGGACCGTGGGAAGACTGAAAGGAAACCAGGCAGGGCACTTAGTGCAGCCGCTGGTGGAAGCAGTGGTTAGAGTTCATTCGCTAAGAGGGTCCTTATGACTGCCATTTTCCTTTGATCCAGATGCCTTTAAATATCAGAAAAATAACGCTTTTAGTCCCAACCCCCAAATCGGAATCAGTTCTTATTCCTTCTGGCTACAATGTTCAACGTAAGTTGAACAGCATAATTTGGACAACAGAAGGAAGGGTTGTCATGCTAGCTGGAGATGACTTGACTTCTAGTTAAGAGGTCTGAGCGTTTTCCACGCACAACCAGTTATTCTCAACAGAGGGCGGACTCTCCATGCTAAACAGGCAGAGCCCTGGCAGAGACTGCGGGGCATTTGTAAAGCTCAAATACCACGTTGATCTCACTGCCACTTTCTTTCCAGTTACACGCAGGTCTAAAATTTTGGCATAAGACATTGTCTTAATCAGAACACTTTTAAAGCTTTTTTTTTTTCCTTTTTCCAATTCAAAAAATTAATGCAGTACAGGTATTGATCCCACCGAGATTGTTGTAATTCAGTCATGACACTTCATGTTTACAAAGAGTTAATGACTCGGAAAAATACTCTGTTATGCTGTTAAACTTAAGAAACAGAATTAGGCCGGGCACGGTGGCTCATGCCTGTAATCCCAGCACTTTGGGAGGCCGAGGGGGGCGGATCATGAAGTCGGGAGATTGAGATTCACCCTGGCTAACTCAGTGAAACCCCATCTCTACTAAAAATACGAAAAGTTAGCCAGGTGTGGTGGCACACGCCTGTATTCCCAGCTACTCGGGAGGCTGAGGCTGGAGAATCACTTGAACCCAGGAGGCAGAGGTTGCAGTGAACTGAGATCGCACCACTGCACTCCAGCTTGGGCGACAGAGCAAGACTCTATCTCAAAAAAAAAAAAAAAAGAAACAGAACCAGAATCAGAATTGTAGACCACGTTCCTCATGATGCTAACACAGAGCTCCCATCTGACCCAGCTGTTCACTCCTCGGTACTCACCCACAAGAAACAAAACACACCTCCACATACAGACTGATACACAGTGATGATGGGAGTACAACAGTGCGAATCCAGTGATACCACAGAGTTACACACTCAGAAATGGTTAACATGGTACATTTGATGGTATGAGAATTTCACCACAATGAAAAACTTGTACATGAATGTTCAAGCAGCATTATTCGTACAGTTAAAAAGTACTAAGAACTCAAATGTCAATTAGATAACAGGTAGGTATACAAAACATACTATATCCAAGCAAAGGAATATTATTCAGCCATAATACAGAATGAACATGATTCATCCTATAGCACAGATGAAACATGATGCTTCTGAAAGAACCGGACAAAAAGGCCACACGCTGTGTGATTCCATTCATACCAACGTCCAGACTAGGCCAGTCCAGACAGAATGAATTACTGGTTGCCAGGGCCTGGGGAGTTTGGGGGAGATGGGGAGGAAGTGCTAATGGGTACAGGGTTTCTTTTTGGGGTGATGAAAGTATTCTAACATGGATTGTGGTAATAGTTGTGTAATTTTGTGAATATGCTGGAAACCATTGAATTATATACTTTAAATGGGTAAGTTGTATGGTAAGTGAATTATATATGATAGCTGTTAAAAATATATACGATATTATTTTAATTAGACATAGAAGAACATGAATAGAGACTAGAAGTATATATATATATACATAACAAGGTGTTAATGATTTTCTACTAGTAGACTAGTAGATTTGTAGTAAGTTTTTTCTACTATATATACTTTTCTGTAATTTAGGAAAACCTCCCTTTCAATTTTAATAACCAGGGAAAATTTATATTTAAAATATCAAAAAAATAAAATTAGTTGCAACATAATAGATCTGCTTTCTTATTAGGCTTTATTCAGAATTAACCTTAATTATTCCTAGAGGAAAGAACTCTTTCCCTCAAAATATTTCACAGGTAAAGAACAGAACACAGAAGGCTGTAATAAAGAAAAACAGATGTTTATGCCCATATTAAAGACAGAGGCTTATGTTTCTTATCTTATAAAGGTCTCCTGTACCTTAATAAGAAAAATATGAATAACTCAGTTTGAAAACAGGTCAGCAGCAAAGCAGCTATTAGACTTGAGTAAAGTAGGAAGCACCCATCCTCACACCAAAGAAGGGTGATGGCACCGCCCGCCCATCAGACTGGGCACCGTTAGAAGCTGGGTGGTGCCCGGGTTGGGAAGTGGGGTGCCTTGGGCATCATTGTTGGGATGGGAATTGGAGCAACCTCCTGGCAGCCCACCAGACAGTGCCTATCATAGTGGGAGGCGCCTGGCTCCCTTAGTGAGTACCCGCTGCCACCATCAGTAGACTCACAGGCTCCCTGGTCACCGCAGCGCCCAAGAACCAGGATGACCGTGGAGTCAGTGTGAGAACCGGGACAGCCCTTGCATCTGGCTGAGCAAATTATGGTGCGTCCCGCCAGGGAGCCCTTCCTCACCTGTCAGCGGGTCAGACATGTGCTGATGGGAAGCTTGTCCAAATACGCTGAGACAGCCAGAACAGCTGTGGACATGGTGCACCCCATATGTGCAGATCAAGAGCAGCACACACATGGACCTGCAGGTGGCATGGCGGCGAGCCAGAATTCTGAGAAACTTGTGACGGTGATCATGTTTCAAAGAGGTCAGAGTTGAGCGCACTGTGGCTTCTGATTGGCAACTTTCTGAGCCCTCATCACCGTGCATTTGATGGACACTGTGGGAGTCTTCTGAGAATTAGACCTAAATCCAAACCCTGGGATGGTGGCTGTGGAGAGCTTGTGTAGCCGTTAGGGGCTTGGCGCTGGAGTCAGATACCTGGGTCGTCCCCAGCTCTCTGCGCTGGGTGTGTGGCCTGGAGCAGATCACCTGGTCTCTGTCCCTGTTCTCATCTGTGACGTAGCAGTGGGGATCGTACAGTTCTTACTGGGCTGCCGTAATAGGTGGCACGCAGTGCTCTGCACACAGTGCTCTAGGGGCTCAGGATGCAAGGGTGAGCTCAGCAGAGGACATTCCCCACGTGGGGAGCTGCTGTTGTGTTTTGGAGAGGGAAGGAATGAATGATGAACAAATGAGACCAGACGTCTGCAGCGGGGAACCGCCCTGCGAATGATTCAAACAGGGAGATGAGCTGGTGAGCAGTAGTGAACCCCCAGACTGGCACAGGCTCTACCTTTGGAGATGTGGCTGGAATTTGAGGAACGCAGCTAAGCCTGTTGGGAGAAGAGTCTAGGGTAGGGACCTCCCAGGCAAAGGGCTCTGTGGCCTGTGTGGGTGGGCTGGGGCAGTGGAAGGGCATGGCAGGGCAGAGAAGCCTGGGTTCCATCCCAGCGTCTGGGAGCTGATTGAGGGTCCTGATGAGCTGTCTGGGCCTCTGTGTGGAGAGCAGATGGATCAAGAGGAGGCCACTGGAGCTGTGGGGGAAGGGGTGGCAGCCCAGGCAGGGACCACGGTGCTGGGCCCAGGGCCAAACGTGGGCCTGGCAGTGTGGCAAAGCTGTCAGGAGTGCGGCAGGCTTGGCCTGCTTGGCTGTGAGTCTGTCTCCGTTCCTGCCAGGGCTGCAGAAAGGGGCCTTCCTCCAAGTCGCAGATGTGGGCCCTGCAGCGAGTTCTGAATGATGCTCCCTCACATTTGCTTCTGTGGCCGCTGTTGATCCCTTCATTCCATCCCTCTCTGCTTCAAGCCCAGCGCTGCTCTGATTCCCCCAAGGAATCGTGGCAGTTTGAGATTTGCTTTTCCAGCACTTGTGCTTTAAGCCAGACTGCAGAGGCTGATGCCCTTGGAAATCATAGGTTTCTTCCACCAAGGAAACTTTCACCAGAATTGTGGCCTGAGTGGTGGAAGGCTAAGGTCAAATATAGGTATATTTGTAAAGACCGCAGATAGTGGAAGTCTGTTGACTGAGATGGTGATCTATTCTGAGATCTGGGTAGTATATTCTAAACAGAACATAGCAAAGAATCACTTTCTCTGTGTCTGAATCACAGACACAGACTTCAGAGCTGGCTGCCTCGGGAGTGCCTTGCTGATGGTCGCTGGAGTTCGTCCATCAGGTGACTGCAGTGGGGCACGGAGAGCAACCGCTGCCTGACGGACACTTTGATGTGCGGCTGAGGCCTGGCGAGGAATTTTATCATCAGGCATCAGCTGAGATAGGAACGCCATCAGTCGAGAATTTTCACATCCTAGAATACGCATTCACCCCAAAGTATTGACTGCAAATCAATCCAGCTTCTACCTTTGGCTCAACACAACTTAATTTCTGAGATGAGTATGATTCATAGGTGTTTTTGTATTTGAAAATAAAGATGTGTATGATTCAGGTAATTTATTTTGTAGCATGTTAAAGAAAAAAGTGAAAGATTATTTTATTGAGTTTTAGAGAAGTGTGTTTTGGAAGTGAAATCACGTGTCTCTTTTTTCTTTCCTAGCATTGTCATGGAAGTTCTCCGAATCCTGGTTTTGATTGGTCAGATTCTTTTTTCGCTAGCGGCGGTTTTTCTTTTATGTCTTGTTATAAAGAAGTATCTCATTGGACCGTATTATCGGAAGCTTCACATGGAAAGCAAGGGGAACAAAGAAATCCTGATCTTGGGAATATCTGCCTTTATCTTCTTAATGTTAACGGTAATTCTCAAACTATGTGTTATTTATGTAATCTGATATATAATCTCTTTCACTGAACTCTTGTGATCCATTCTTTACCTTTTCATTTTAATAATGGTTAAAATATTTGAAACATTTACTAGTGTTTTTTATCTTATACACACTTTCTTATACTACCCATCAATATATAATACAGTGAGCTAAACCCGTTTAACTAGTGTGACTCATACTCCTAAGCACTTTGCAAAAATACTGTTTGTGAGTATTTCATTAAAAACAAATCTGTGGGTCGGGTGTAGTGGCTCACACCTGTAATCCTAGCATTTGGGGAAGCCGAGGCAGGAGAATCACTTGAGCTCAGAAGTTTGAGAATAGCCAGGACAACAGAGTGAGAACCCCTCTGCTACAAAAAACAGAAAAATTAGCCAGGGCGTGGTCGCGCTCACGTATAGACCAGCTGCTGGAGACACTGAGCTGGGAGGGCGGCTTGAGCCAAGGAGGTCAAGGCTGCAGGGACCTGCGGTCCCACCACTGCACTCCAGCCGGGGTGACAGAGCAAGACCCCATATTGGTGCGGCGGCTCACGCCCGTCGTCCCAGCACTTGGGGAGGCTGAGGCAGGCGGATCACAAGGTCAGGAGATCGAGACCATCCTGGCTAACATGATGAAACCCCGTCTCTACTAAAAGTACAAAAAAAATTAGCCGGGCGTGGTGGCAGGCGCCTGTAGTCCCAGCTACTCAGAAGGCTGAGGCAGGAGAATGGCGTGAACCTGGGAGGCGGAGCTTGCAGTGAGCCAAGATCGTGCCACTGCACTCCAGCCTGGGCGACAGAGCAAGACCCCAAATCAAAAAAAAAAAAAAAAACTGTGATCATAAAAAGCGCCATAAACACTAATATCAAACCATGCTACTCTGTCTTAAATTTTCAAATAGCTTTGCACCTGAAATACAAAATTAAGTTTGGAAAAACAGTTTTTAACTCTGTGTTGCTCACGTGCTAATTAACTGTATAACTTCTGCCATGTGAAAGGTTAAAAAAATAAAGTTCATTTTGGAAAGTGGGCTTCTCCTTACTGAGATGACAGTCTTTACGTGAAAGTGGCGGGAAATGCTCCTGGACCCCCATAGAGAGTCTCAGTTGTCCTGACAGCGCGCCTGGGCACCGTCACCGTTGTCCCAACAGTGCACCTGTGCACCCTTACCGTTCAGCCCGGCAGGTGCTCTTCCTGCTGTTTCTCCCAGAGAAACGAAGCCATGTTCACACAGTAGCCTGTACACAGGTGTTTATAGCAGCTTTATTCGTATTAGCCATAAACAGTCCAAAGGTACTTCAGTGGGTAAATAAATGTTCAACAAACCGAGCTTTGTCCATACCACGGAACGCCACCCAGCAGTAAAACCACTGGCACACACCTCCGAGAACTGCGCAGAGTGGGCAGGCAGCCCCCAAAGGCTGCGTACTGTGTGGTTCTTTTATGTCACATTTATGAGGTGAGAAGATTCTGAAGTTGAGGAAAGGCTCGTGGTTCCTAGGAGTTGAGGAGGGGCAGTCTGGGGAGGGGCTGGGGATGGCATTTGCTGTCTTTGCTGTGTCCGTATCGGCACCTGAGAGGGGGTCTGGGGAGGGGCTGGGGATGCCACTCGCTGTCTTCGCTGTGTCCGTATCGGCACCTGAGAGGGGGTCTGGGGAGGGGCTGGGGATGGCACTCGCTGTCTTCACTGTGTCCGTATCGGCACCTGAGTGGGGTCTTGTGCTGTAATTTGGCAAGATGTTACCATTGGGGAAACTAAAGGGTAATGAGGACTTTGTATTATTTCTTAAAACTGCAGGTTAATATATAATTATCTCAAAATAAAAAGTTTCCGGCCGGGCGCGGTGGCTCACGCCTGTAATCGCAGCACTTTGGGAGGCCAAGGTGGGTAGATCTTCTGAGGTCAGGAGTTCGAGACCAGCTTGGCCAACATGGTGAAACCCCGTCTCTACCAACAGTACAAAAATTACCTGGGCATGGTGGCGCCTGCCTGCAGTCCCAGATACTTGGGAGGCTGAGGCAAAAGAATCACTTGAACCAGGGAGGTGGAGGCAGAGGTGATAAAGCAAGACTCCGTCTCAAAAAAAAAAGAGTTTCCATTTTAAAAAAGTAAATTAACACAAATTATTTCTTATATATAATTTAATTGCCTGCTAGTGTTTTGTAAACTTGGGAGAAAATTATGATTTGCTTCTGGTTGTAGTGATTTTAACTATTTTAAGAGTGTGACTTATTTGAATTCTTACATTGCTTTATCCATTCCAGAGTATTTTTGTCTTTGAAAATAACTTCCAGCGAAATTGTCTTATCTGGACAACGTCCGTGTCGCCCTCCCAGTGGCTTCTTCCGTTACGGTGACTCTGCCTGGCTCTCAGGTTTTCCCGCTCTCTGGGCAGCCCTCACCTTGCACCTGCTGCCAGCCGCTTGGGGTGCTGGGCCTTCTGCACATCTGCACCCGATGCCACAATGTATTCTTTCCCCCATTCAGTCTTGGGATTCGTTTCCATTTAGAGCTGCTGCCCATTCTCATGTTTCTGGAAGGTGCTTCACTGCTGATGAGCCTAGTACAGCACCTGTGTAGGTAGGGTTGCAGGGATCACAGTAAACAGGAGCTCAGCCTTAGTCATGACGTGGGTTTCCCCAAAATCGCCATGCCAGCCTGTCTTGCTGCCATGCCACGAGCGCGCCATGCTCCACAGCCCCCTTGCACTTGCTCCAGGTGTGGAGCATCTCAGGGCTCTGATGGGGGCTCCAGCGTCCACTTCCCGATGGCCGGTCCCTTGAGCCCTTTCAGAAGCTCGGTGGCACCTGGGTGTTGTCCTGGCGGTGTTCCTATTAAAGCCTCCAGGTCATTCTTCTGTAGGGTGAGGGTTCTCTTCTCATTTGTAGGAATTATTTTTTATATGCCGGCAGATTTTTTTGTCCTTTTTTAAAATTTATTTACTGAGATGAAATTCACATAAAATTCGCCGTTTTAATCATCTGAAAGTCAGCATTCAACATGTTTTGCCACCATCACCACTATCCAATTATATCCACCTCCCCAAAGGAATCCCCATAGCTCTCAGTTCTCTCCCTACCTCCTCGAGGCCACGGAGCCACTTCCTGGCCCCGTGGGCCACTGCTTCCTGCCATGTCACGTGGCGGCTTCCGTGTCTGGCTTCCACTTAGCGTCACGCCCTCCAGGTCTGGCTGCGTCACCGTGCGCACCAGCACTTCACCCCTTTTTATGGCTGAAAAACATTCCATGCCAGCACGTCAGATATGTTTTTGCCAATGTCTCGCAGTTTGTGACTCGCCTGTTCACTCTCTTAACAGTGTCTTTTGATGAACAGAAGTTCTTAATTTCAGCGTCATCCACTTCTGAGTTGTTTTCTTCGTGGCTATCTTCTCTATTGTGTGTGAAAGATCCGCCTGCCCCTGGGTCGTGAAGATGCCCTTTACTCTTGTCAGTGAGCGTTCTGCTGTGCTTTTCTCGTTAGATCTTCAGTCCACCCAGAGGTGAGCTTCTGTTGTGTTGGAAGTGAGGGAGTGGATGAGGATTCATTCATTCACGTGCGTTTCTGAATGCCATGTGTTGAAAAGACCTCCTTCCCCGCTTCTATAGCATCACTCTGTCAAAAACCAAGTAGCTGTGTGTGCATGTGTGTGTGCTTTGTGCATGGCATGTGTACCTGTGTGTGTGCATGTGTGTGCTTTGTGGTGTGTGCATGTATGCTTTGTGGTGTACGTGTGTCTGTGCTTTGTGGCATGTGTACATGTGTGTGGTACGCTTTATGTGATGTGTGTACATGTGCATGCGTGTGTGTGCCTTGTGTGTGGCATGTTACATGTGCGTGTATGCGTTTGTGTGTGCATTCATGTGTGTGCTTTCGTGTGGCATGTGTACGTGCGTGTGTACTTTATGTGTGTGGTGTATGTGTGGCATGTGTGCATGCATATGTGTGTGCTTTGTGTGGCATGCATGTGGTATGTGTTCGTGTGTGTCTGCTTTGTGTGTGGTATGTGTACCTGTGGCACATGTGCATGTGTGTGTGTGCACATGCTCCTCTGACTCTGCCCGCCTGCCCTCGGCTGCACCGCAGCTTCATCTCCATGTTTGGGCCCAGCTTTGTTCTGTGCTAAGGTCGTCTTGGCTCTATTCATGCTCTTTCCAAATTCCACTCGAGTTTTTAGATTCAGCTGGTCAGTTTCACACACACACACACGTCTCTTGGCGTTCATGTGCGTCTGTAGGGCCAGGGGAGGGAGCATCCGCCGCTGCGCTGTGCTGAGCCTTTGGCACTGTCATCTCAGTCTTTTGTCTTTCGTGGGTCTCAGTGTCCTGCAGTGTCAGGTGCAGGCCTTCTTTTGGGTTGAACCCTCAGGATGTCATGTTTTTGTTGCCATTATCAATCTTAGTTCTTTACGAGTTTCTTTTCATCTGATGCTGCTATCGTCTACAGTTTTGTTTTCTCAAGATAAAAATCATCTTTCAGGTTGGCCGGTGTCAGCCGTGCCTCATCTGGAAGGCTGCCGTAAGCCTGCGTTTCACAGAGCTGCCCTGAGGCTCCTGTGTCGTGGCTGTCCAGCCGGCACTCTGATGTGGCCGTGAATCTGGGTTATCAGAGGAGCCTCTGCGGACATGCCGATGCTTCTCTCTGGCTTCGTGCCCTCCTGGGGCCGTTGCTTGTCGTCCTGTCGCTTTCTCTCTGCTTTGAGGCTAGTAATGGGAATGCGTTTCTAACACTACTACCAGGCTATTCTGATTCAAGGTAAAGAAAACGTATCACAAATATTTAAAACAATTGGAAAATATTCTCATTCAAAAATTTCAGCACAATCTATATGGATATTTGTTTCAAATATTTTTAAATAATTTTTTTCTCCCAGTAAGGTTAATCCAACTAATAGCAGCCTCCACATGTCACCTCTCAGACCCAGCAGAGGCCCCAGGACCAGACACACACACGCTCCGTTTGCGCAGCTTCTGTGTTTTGTCGTGGTGGTTCTGCTGGGTCTCGGGGCGGCCTTGGGATGGGAGTGACCCTGGTGCACTCTGGGGTCTCATGTAAAGCTCCATCCTGCCTCTCTCAGGTCACGGAGCTGCTGGACGTCTCCATGGAGCTGGGCTGTTTCCTGGCCGGAGCGCTCGTCTCCTCTCAGGGCCCCGTGGTCACCGAGGAGATCGCCACCTCCATCGAACCCATCCGCGACTTCCTGGCCATCGTTTTCTTCACCTCCATAGGTAATCTTCCTTCTTTACATTATCGTTGTGTTGGTTAAACACATGCAGAGTGGTTCTGTAATATGTTTATGTGCATATATATTTTATATAGCAAAAATGGTTATCTTAAAAATTAAGTGTATTCAGCATATTTCAATTTGGATTGCTAGTAGCCAGAAACTGTTGTCTGCTTTATAGAGGGCAGAGAAATCTTATTTTATTATACTGTTTCTTCTGTCCAGCTTTTCCTTTAGGCTCGGGGTATGTGTGTGGGTTTGTGATACGGGTAGTGAGTGTCACAGGGCTTTGGTGTACGGATGATTTTGTCACCCAGGTAATGAGCATAGGACCCTCGGTCGTGTTTTAATCCTCACCCTCCTCCTCCCAGCCTCCACCTCGCACAGGCCCCAGTGTCTCTTGCTCCCGTCTTTGTGTCCACGTGTATTTGGTGTTGAGCTCCCACTTGTGAGAACATGCGGTATCTGGTGCTCTGTTCTTGTGTTAATTCCCTGAGGAGAACGGCCTCCACCTGCATCCGTGTTGCTGCAAAGGACGTGATTTCATTCTGTTATGGTTGCGTAACATTCCCTGATGTATATGTGCCGCATTTTCTTTATCTGGTCCACAGTTGATGGGCAGTGGGATCCTTGGAATTCACAGTCTGTGCTGATTCCGTGTCTTTGCTGCTGTGAATGGCGTGGTGATGAATGTGTGAGTGCGCGTGTCTTTATGCAGAAGGACGTGTGTTCGCTGTGAATGGTGTGATGAATGTGTGAGCGCGTGTGTCTTTATGCAGAGTGTGAGCACATGTGTCTTTATGCAGAAGGACGTATCTTCCTTTGGGTGCAGACTCAGCAGTGGGATTGCCGGGTCCAGTGGTAATTCTGTTTTCAGTTATTTGAGAAATCTCCAGACTTTCTATCGCGGCTAAACTAATTTACTGTCCTACCAATGGTGTCTAAGCGCTGCCGTTTCGCCACAACCTCACCAGCGTCTGTTGCCTGTGGACTTTTTAGAATCGCCATTCTGACTGGTGTGAGATGGTGTCTCGTTGTGGTTTTGATTTGCGTTTCTCTAATGACCAGTGATGCTGGGCGTTGTTTCCATATACGTGTCGTGTTGGCCGTGTGAATGTCTTCTCAGACGGTCTGTTCCTGTCCTTCCCCATTTCCTAATGGGGCTGCTTTTTGCTTGCAGATTTGTTTAAGTTCCTGATAGATAATAGATATAAGACCTTTGTCAGATCCATAGTTTGCAAGTATTTTCTCGCATTCATAGGCTGTCTGCCCTGCTGAGAGCTTCTTTGCTGGGCGGAAGCTCCTTGGTTTAGTTGGTCTCACTTGTCTGTTGTTGTTGCGATTGCGTTTGCAGTCTTCATGAAACCTTTGCCAAGGCCGATGTTCAGAGGTTTTCTTACAGGGATTTTACAGTGTTCGGCTTTACATTTAAGTTTTTATTACACCTTGACTTGATTTTTGTATGTGGTGTCAGGAGGGGATCCGGTTTCAGTTTTCTGCATGTGGCTGGCCAGTGATCCCAGCACAGTTTGCTGAGTGGGGAATCCTTTCCCTGGTGCTTGTTATCGTAGGCCTTGTGGAAGAGCTGATGGCTGTGGGTGTGCGGCCTGATTTCTGGGTCCTCTACCTGTCCCAATGGCCTGCGTGTTTCTGTGCCAGTGCCATGCTGTTCTGGTTGCTGTAGCCTGTGCTAGAGTTTGGAGTCAGGTGGACTCCGGTGCCTCCGGCTTTGTTTCTTTTCTTGGAGTTGCTTTGGCTGCTCGGGCTATTCTGCAGGAGGAAGATTGTGCCACGCACACGATTGCTGATCACTGCCATGCTTTATTACCGCCGAGATGTGTGGGTGATACGCACACGATTGCTGATCACTGCCATGCTTTATTGCCTCTGAGATGTGTGGATGCCACCGAGATGTGTGGGTGCCACGCACACGATTGCTGATCACTGCCATGCTTTATTACCGCCGAGATGTGTGCTGTCAGTGGGCTTTGAAAGCGGCCAGATCACCTTCAGGGGAGAACGCGTGTTATTCTCATCACCTCCTCATCACGGGCATCGGTGCCCACACAGGGCAAGTCGTGGGAGCTCAGGGTCAGCCACAGAAACTAACACATCAGTGGCACATTTGGAGGAAACACTAATTTTGACACGAAAAGTTTAAATTGAGCGTAGTGAGATGGGCCATTCTGGAAATCTCCCTTTGTCGGGGTCTGTGGAGCAGCCTGGAATAGTGATTTGAAAGGGTGGAATCACAAGGGGTGTGGTGTCGGGACACATCCCTGGCAGCTGTCCACTCAGCACGGGGTCTGAGATGCCCTGTCCTTTACAGGGGCCACAGACTCAGCACAACCTCAACAAAACGGAAAATTCAAAAGCTGATTCTGAATTTTATGTCGAACTTCAAAGGCCATAAATAGCCGAGGCAGTCCTGAAAGCAGCACAGAGTTGGGAGGCTTGCGCCCCTTGTCTCAGGTGAAATAGGACCATTCAGCAGGGGCTCCGTGACCTCCTGACCCCAGTGCAGCCTCACGAGTCAGTGTGTCCCAGGAGAGCCTCTCGGCTGCCATTTGATCCCCTTGCTCTGCGCCCCCTGCCCTCCGTGTGTGACCCCCACCTCCTCCCCCTGCCCCCCGCCTTCCCTCTGTTCATGACCCCCACTTCCTCCCCCTGTGCCCTCAACCTCGCTCCTGGTGATGCCTCCTCAGCAAGCTAAATAAACTGATTTCCTGATCTTCCTTTCACTTCTTTTAGACGAGGACTAATAAAATGGATCAGGCCCAACCTGATTTTTCCCACGTTGCTCCAGCCCCAGGCTGCCCTGGCCGTGGCGTGTGACCCGGTGTCTTGTTGCACGTGTGTGCCTGAGAGCTGCTCTTGTTAAAAATCTAAAATTTCATGAATATGTTATTTACACAGACATGCTTGCCTTAATTATCTTCAAACTAGAGTTCTTTTATGTTGAGAACCCTTTCTATTCACATCATTCTGCATGTTTTTGCTCTAGTTTTTTGTACTAAGTATATCAGGGAATTCAAGTTAATTTTTCTGCCATCCGAGAACTTGTTTATAGCTCACTTTTTTCACTAACTCAGCCAGGACCTTATTTTTGTTCTGGAGTCCAGGCGGCACATAGATGGCATCTGCCTGCTTCAGACGGCACCTTTGCCTCTGTGCGTGGGACCCGATGTCCACTTCAGGGTGGCAGAAACCTGGGTGGAGCTCCCAGCTCCAGCAGATGTGTCTGGGCTGCCTGCCTGGTGCAGCTGCAGAGACTCCACTGCAGGTCAGCCACAGCCACAGCCACCTGCAGACCGGCAGGCGTCACTCTCAGGTTCCAGCCCCGAGGCTCATGCCCGCTGGGTGAGGCCCAGGCTGTGCTTCTGAGTCGAGGCTGCATCTGAAGGGTGTGAAAGGGGCAGGGCAATCTTTAGGCCCCGAGCGAGGAAGGGCTGCTGTGCCCAAGGATGGCCCAGAAGGCACCATGGAGCAAGGTCAGGGTCTCGTGGATGGCACATGGCAGTGTGGCTCCGGCCCAGGTTTTGGAGCAGGTGCTCTTCCCACTAGACGAGGGGTTAACCAACTGCGGCCCAAGGCCTGCTCACCACCTGCCTTTATAAATGCAGCTCTATGGAAACAGCCACGCTTGCTCATTTACTCTTTATCAGCAGCCGCTATTGGGCTACTTATTAGCTTGGGCCATCAACAAAATCCTCCAGACTGGGCACTCAAACAGTAGATGATTATCTCTCACAGTTGTGGGGGCTGGAAGTCCCAAGATCCAGGTGTCTGGCGAGGGCCGTGCCTGCTCCACAGATGGTGCCTCCTGGCTGTGTCATCCGTGGCTCAGCTGCCACGGCCTGCGTGGAGAGATTAGGTTCTCACGCTTATGGCCTCATTTTGCCTTAAGTAGCTCCCACAGACCGTATCTCCAGATACAGCCACACTGGGGCTGGAGCCTGACGTAGGAGTTTACAGGACACAGCTCAGTCCACAGCAGGTGGTTGTGGCTCAGTGGCCCATAAAGCACAAAGTGTTTTCCATCTTGGCCTTTGTGGAAGATGCCTGCCCAGCTCCCTAATTCCTAGTCACTTCCAGCTTTATCGACAATGTCAGTCATTGGGTGTGTCTTGTGAAATTTTCAGCAAGGATTTCATCCTCTTCTCCTCATGTTCCCCGCATTCAGAAGCAGGCACCGCTGGCTCTGGGACAGCGCCGGGAGCTGCCTTGCCATTGGGCGTCCCTCCCTGATGGACGCAGGTGTGCACCCCCGCCAGCCTCGCTCACCTTCACGCCATGGCCTGGTGTCTGTGCGGGCAGCGTCCTTAGCACAGCCGTGGGCTGGGCACACACCTCACATGGCATATTTCATTTACTCAGCCTCCAAATCCACATTCACAGATGAGGAAACTGAGGCACACAGAGATTGAAACATCGACCTGGGTCCACAGTTAGTGAGTGTGGTGCTCCTGGGTGCTGTAGGGCCGGTGGGCTCCGGGAACCCAAGACTTGAGCCCAGAGCCCACAGTTTCTCAATGCTACACCAGGTATAGATTTGATGTTTGTTTTGAGAATAAATGACCCGACATAGAAAAGTCAGCATAGCTCATTAAAGAAAGTGAAGGGAGGTTTCCCGTCTCTCACTTTCATTGCTGTTTTGGGGACTGACTGGAATGCATTCAGCTCCATAATTATTGGCTCACTCCCCCCAACCCCTCTCCGCCCCCCGGGCCAGGAGCTCTGAGCTCAGGCAGGGGTGGAGTGAGCCGTGTCCCCAGGGCAGCCCTGCCTTGAAGGAGCTTGTAGCCCAGGGTGGGGTGGGGAGCAGATGCAGGGACACAGCTGCCCAGCTCAGCTGAGAGCACAGGAGCCTCCGGGGCATCAGCGACTGGCCGGGGTGAGGGGTGCACCAGGTGCAGAGGTGGAGGCTCAGGGCATGCTGGGGAGGAAGAGAGGCTCGTGGAAAAGTCCAGAGGTAGGAGGTGGGAAGGAAGCCTGGAATCTCTGGAACAGGACATTCCTGAGCAGGAAGGAAGCCAGTGGGGCTGGAGATGAAGGGGAGACTTTCCACCGGGCAGCAGCGGGGAGAAAACGCAGCCCGGTACGCCCAAGGTGGGGAGCCCTGGGTACCTGTGTGGCTGCGAAGTGGGGCCCCCTTTGGGGAGGGGTGGGAGCGTCCCCTGTGCCATACACTGTTGTGAGCTTGTCTCAGTTGTGCCGGCGTGGACGTAGGGCCGTGACGGTAGTGACTTCCTAGACACCAATGTGGCCAAAGGCAGCCTGGACCGGGCGTTGCAGCAGGGCAGAGGCACAGACATCCTGGGGGGAAGCAGGACTGGGGCCGGGGCTCGGCTGACAGCTGGGGAGAGAGGGAGGTGGACCCCAGGCCACCGTGGGGCTGGGGCTGATGAGGGGGACACAGTGGGGCCAGGCTGGTGGCCAGGGTAAGAGGGGCCATGGGAAGCACTGAGAGTGGGCATGGAGGGGGCAGCTCTGAGACCCAGACCCAGGAGGAGGGGCCATGGCTAGAAGACTGGGCGGCCGGAGAAGGCAGCCTTCAAGCGCAAGAGAACCCCAGGTGGCAGCAAGAGAAAAAAGGCCAGTGTTCACATTTGTGTTTTTGTGAACGGCAGAAAGGTCATGGGCCTGTTCCGTGCACCTAACCCTGGGGTCTGGGTCCTTCTGATCGAGAGGAGGCCTCTGGGCTGCCGGGCTTCCTCCAAGGGCCAACATGCATCGCTGGGCGGCCCCAGGGTGTGGCTGGAGAGCTGAGCCCAAGTTCAGGCCCAGCCCCAGCCCCAGCACCACCGGCCCCTCTGCGTCACTCGGCAGGACAGCAGGACTGAGCAGCCCAGTGGGCAGCCACACATGGTTTCCGAGAGCCCTGAGAACAGAGAGAAGAAATATGTAGATACGACGTTTCCGGTTGTTTTTCAAAATGTGTGAGCCAAATAAAAGGAAAGGAACATTGACCACAGGCGTCCTGTGAGCCTGGCACTCCTGGGCACTCCTGGGCACTGTGGGGCTGTGGCCTCTGGGATCATCTGCACCTTAGCTGGAATATTTCCTGAAGGAGCACCAGGCCGAGTGCCGCCTCTGTGTGTTTTGCTGTGTTCTCTGCAGTTGAGGCCCGTTGCAGGGAGTGGAGCTGGGATCCCACCATATCAGACAGGTCACCCTGGGGCAGGGTTTTCCCCGGTTCGCTCAGGAAAGGGACGGCTTTTTAGCATTTGCTGTTGCTTTCACATGTGCACTTGGGAGGATTTAGGATTCTAATTCCTGTATTGAAGCAAGTGACACACTGAAGTTGTGAGAAATGGTGTGCACTGGGAGAGGCTGTCCTGTGGTCGTAACATGTCTGTCCTGTTCCCAACAGGGCTCCACGTGTTCCCCACGTTTGTGGCGTACGAGCTCACGGTGCTGGTGTTCCTCACCTTGTCGGTGGTGGTGATGAAGGTATGGACTGGAAGGGTCCACGCCCCTCACAGTTTGCAGGCTCAGCACAGCCCTCCCTGTGGCCCTGGTTTCCAGTGGGGCCCACATTGGGCCTGCAGAGCCGGCCCTGCCCCTCATCTCGGAGGAGGCCCACTGGGCCACTGGACCCCGGGGAGGCAGATGTAGATTAGGCTGGGTGGTCTGGGTTTGTCCATGTGATCAATTGTTTCAGAATTGAGGGTGTTTAAAGGGAGGAACAACGTTTTGGGACCCTCAGGATGGGCCTTGGCCGCAGTCCAGCCCATCCTCCTCTGACAGATGCAGACGTGCTTTTTAAAGACCGGAAAATGGTGTAGGCACTTTCCGTCTGTCCCCCGTGACTGCCAGTGATCGAGCTGCCTGTGTTCACATTTAATTGAAGGTGTGATGACCTAGTCAGCAACCAGTGGCTTTCTGGCTCATAGACAGTGACTGAGGTCGTTTCCATTTTAAGGAGCCAGAAGCTGTGATGATCGTTGGACCACTCCACCAGCTCTTAGCTGCTCAGCCCAGAGACACGCATCTCCCTGTATTAAAAAGAAATTTCCACCTTGAGTACCCCATGCTTAATGCTATTAATCTAGTTTGGTTGGGGCGGGGGCCGGGGGGTGTGGGCAAGGCTTATTATTTTCTGCTAATGAACCTAAAGGCTTAATTTTGCCTTTTTGTTCTGTGTGGATTATTTAAGAGGTTTTGTGTGTATTTGGTGCCTTCGGGTATTTGGAGTGCTTCTGTGCGTTTCCCTACTTGACATGTTATTCAGGGACCATCGCAGTGTCCCTGTGGCTCGTCTGGGTTCTCTGTTTCGTGTGTGTTTAACTCTGTGCGGGTCCGATCTTCAGCAGTGACGTGATGAACCGCTCTTGCAGTTTCTCCTGGCGGCGCTGGTCCTGTCTCTCATTCTGCCGAGGAGCAGCCAGTACATCAAGTGGATTGTCTCCGCCGGGCTTGCCCAGGTCAGCGAGTTTTCCTTTGTCCTGGGGAGCCGGGCACGAAGAGCGGGCGTCATCTCTCGGGAGGTGAGTGGCTTCCCCCGACGGAGCGCTTCTCGGGCAGCACGGGCTGCACTCTGGGTTTGAGTCGGGTGTGGCGAAGGCGGCTCGGCAGCACAGCGAGGCCTGGGGGCAGGGTCCTCCTCCAGGTGGGCATGCAGAGGCCTGGCTGCTCTCTGCTCATCCAGCACGTGGCGTTTTCAGAGGAAAGTTGCAGTTAGTACTGCTTGAACTGTTGCATTAACCTTTTACAACAATTCTAATTAAATGTCAGATATTTCTTCTGAAAGAAAACTAACTTTTTAAAGCTGAACTGCCAGTGTGCACATAAGTAGCACCCCAGAAACATGCAATACCAGTAATGCCAGGTGTGCCCTGAGAGCTGGGTGGAGGCTCCTGTGGACACTGAGATGGCCCTGGGCATTTGGACTCACGGGCTTGTCTCCTTGCATTTTGTAAGTGTGAGGAGGGTAGAAGTCCAGGTGTTGAGTGCAGTGGAAGTAATTGCTGAAAAGTAGAATTGCTTACAGGAAGCTCCACCTGGGGCCTGACCCAAGGCCGCATCCCCAGGGTCAGGGAAGCTGTGGGGCAGGCTGGCTTGTTACTGTTGTGGCCTGGGGTTGGCCTTCAGGAAAACACAGGCTAAAGCTGTTACCCTGTGGCCCATCAGGACTAACC
The DNA here is from genome assembly GCF_028878055.3 of Symphalangus syndactylus. Lineage (NCBI taxonomy): Eukaryota > Metazoa > Chordata > Mammalia > Primates > Hylobatidae > Symphalangus > Symphalangus syndactylus. The sequence goes on along the minus strand of NC_072437.2, from coordinate 6,811,625 downwards.
ATGCATCATTGATCTTGAAATCACAGTCCCTCCTACATCCCAATGTCCTCAACTTCTGGCTGTACTTCGATGTGCTTTAAAGAGATAGTAGTGAATTTATGATGTGCAGGTGTCCCTCCCAGCACTTGGCGTGACTGCGCTCAGCCTCAGGACTCTAGCTTTGCTGTGTGCCTCCCAGCTCAGTGAGACCAGCCCTGTGCTTTCCTGTTGCAGGTGCTAGTCCTGACAGTCTCTGTGACTCGCTCTGCACTTTGCTGTTGCAGGTGTATCTCCTTATACTGAGTGTGACCACACTCAGCCTCTTGCTCGCCCCGGTGCTGTGGAGAGCTGCAATCACGAGGTGTGTGCCCAGACCAGAGAGACGGTCCAGCCTCTGACGGCACGGAGGTGATGGACCGTGGAAGGGAGGCGTCTGTGGGGAGTGAGCGCTTAGATGGCCGGCAGCTGCTCCTTCTGGGAAGCTCGCACCTTGGCAACAGAACAGCTCTCTAGCAAAGCGTCAGTGCAGTCGTGTTATCCCGGCTTTTACAGAATATTCTTGTCCTATTTTAGAATTTTCCAGAGTAGTTTATTTGCAGTCCATTGATTATGTGCAGTAGACCCAGGACACTGCGTTTTACCAATTGCCTTGAATGTGGTGCCTGGACGTGCCTTTTTTTTTTCCCTGAAATTATTATTAATTTTCTATTGTGAGTTCATCAGTTCATAGTCTTTTTCGTAAAGAAGCAAAATTAAAAGGCTTTTAACAATGTACAACTTCAGAATTATAATCTGTTGGTCAAATATTTGTTATTAAACATTTCTGTAATATGAAGTTGTAATCCTGGCCATGAGCTTGGAAGCTTACTTTTGATTCTTAAAGCCTATGTTTTCTAAAGTGAGGCAAATATGGATGTCTATTTGCCTTTTATTGTAACTTTTAAATGAAATAATTTCATGTCAATTTCTATTAGATATATCACTTAAAATATTTGGTTTTAGATCACAAGAATATGTATTCTTTAATAAAGATAATTTATGATCAGGGTATAATTGAAATTTATTAAAATCTGTTTTTATTAATTTTTTGTATTGAGTTTATCTTTACACAAAATTTCAGCCAATTTTTTTTTACTAAGATGATTTCTATATTAGCATGCTATTCTCCAAGACAGCAAATTAATGCAGTGTTAATTGATAAGTTCTAACTTTTGATATTTAAACGTCTATTTGGTGATTATGTGCCCCATTTTAGAAAACTGCACAGGTGAGGATCTGAGCCTCACAAGGACTTCCCTAAGGGACATTGTGCTCATCTGTTTTGTGCTGCTATAATAGAATGCCTGAAACTGGGTCATTTACAAAGAACACAAACTTATCTCTCGAAATTCTGGAGGCTGGGGACAACAAGATGGAGGTGCTGGCAGGTCAGTCCTGCTCTCTGCTTCCAGGATGGCGCCTGGAATGCTGGGTCCTCCAGAGGGAGGAAGGCTGGGTGCTGACGTGGTGGAAGAGCAGGAGAGCCAACCACTCCCCAGGCCCCTTTGTGTGGCAGCACTGATTCACGAGGGCAGATTCCTCCTGACCTAAACACTTCCCTGCAGGCCTCACCTCCCAACGCTTGCACTGCGCATCGAGGGGACAGAAGCATTTGAACTGTAGCAGGTACCATATTAGGCTTTTTCAGCTGCATGAATTTTTTTAATTGACAGATAAAATTCAACATATTTATTGTGTACAACATAGCAAGTACTTTAAGCCAGGGTTTTCCTGTAAGTGTCAGCTTTAAGAGCCTAACAATTTGACCAAAATACTTGAGATAGAGAAGGTAAAAATGGCAGGTGTAATTATGTATTGCACACATAAATTATGGATTGCAGTAGTATAAATGAAAACATTTTGAAGTAAGTTGTATCTAGTCTGAAGCAGATTAACGGAGAAATAATACAAACATGTTTATTTTTAGAAAATAGCATTGGTTTTTCATTTCTAAATGATCCCAAATGGTCTAGTGCTGTTTTCTCCTCCACTCGTTGTGATATATGAGATGTTGCCAGGTGCATGTGAAGCACCTGGGTGTGGCCTGTCTGCCTGAGGCTGACTTGCCCATTGCTGTGTCCCTGTGCCGCTTTGCCACGCCTGTGACACTCCATCTTCCCGTGTACTCGCCTTCTCCCCATCCAGGCATTCAGGATACGGTGGAGTCTCTGCAACAGGGTGACTTTTTTTTTGTCTCCAACACCTGTGACCACCTGGGGCTTTTTAATTTTGTTAAACTGAAGGAAACCTACTTGATGAGAGAGTAACATCAAATTCCCCCCAAAACACGAAATTAGCCTCTGTCTGCAAGATGAAATAAGAAGTGCCCTGAATGACAAGAGAAAGCATGCTAGGGTCTCTGCCTAACTGAGCACTCAGGCAAGACCCTAACTGCCCAGGAATGGTGTCCTGAAAGCCCCAGCTGGGCCCACCTGCCCCACTCCAGCCACAGGACCTGGCTCTGTGAACCCGTCACTCCCGTTTTCACCCCCACCTCTCTGCTAGTGACTTCCTCATCTGTGACCTGCCCGTTTGTCCCATGCTGACCCAGCAGAATCCTCTCTTGACCTCATGACTCCTCTTTCATCCAGACCTTCCAGAAAGCCGCACCCTCCCCATCCTATCCCCATCATGTCTGCCCCTGTTATCCAGACGGGGGTCTCCGATCGACACAAGCACCTAGTAGCCACATTGCCCCCACCCTGCTCTCAGCATTTCCCCAGTGTGTAGCATGTCACTAGAAAGAAGTGGGAGGACGGGCTCATGGTGAGTCTTGTGGGGACGTGTTTGCTGGAGGCTAAACAGCCTGGTCATGACATCTTCATCTTAAATTTGAAAATTGTCATCAGGTTAGGGTGAAATCCTACCAGATCAACATCTGAGACCAGGCTTATGGAACTGAGCTTCCAACCTGGATGCTTGAGGCTGGAGGGGGTGTTGGCGGCCTCGATAACAACCTGAACAACAGCTGACAATAGGGAGTGCCTGGGCCACGTGTCCCCGGAGCACGGACCTGGGTGGTCCAGTCTCCTGTCTCGAGCTCCAGCCATGAGCTTACACGGCCTTTGCACTCCCCCCAAAACCAGCCATTCTCAACCAGCGAGGCCTCTGTGTCTGCAAGGCCAGTTTTATTTCTTCTTTGATATTTCTGCTTCTGTGTCCTTTCCCCGATGCTCAAAAGCTGCCTCCCATCTGCCCATGCAGACCTGTATCACCGAACAACACCCAGCTCAACTTGGACAACACCCAGCTCAACTCATCCAACACCCAGCTCAACTCGGACAGGCCCTGGGAAAGTAAGAGCTTGCGGGGAGACCCACGGGCCCACACGGCAGGACTACGAGGCTAGACCATAAACATGGGTCAATTGAATATTTATAAACAGGATACTTAAAAGTTCTTGGGATACTGAGCAATGAAAGAAATTGTACTATTTAAAAATTCTATTTCATATGAAAATATAAAATTTCAGCATATCAGAAAGCATCATCAACAAATTTGAAAGCCAAACAAAACTGGGAAAAATATTTGGATAAAAAATCCTAACACTGGTGCATAATACATAATAGGCAGTTCTTATGTATTTTTTGAGTGAATGAAATTTACAATACTTTTATTAATGTCATGGGAACTTATAAAAACTGCATGGAGATATTTTAAAGAAAAAATTTTGAAATCCATTTTGGTTTTCTTTATAATTCCTTCAGTTCAGCCCATTCCTGTAACCACGTGCTCATCCCCACAGGACTGGGCAGTGCCCACCCTTGGTGCCCTGCAGTGCACTGCAAGGACATGGCCATGGCCTGGAGCCGCATCCCTGAGTTCCTGGTGGGCCACATACGTCTCCCTGTTCCTCCCTGCTGCCTTCTCCTCTCCTGGCTTCCCCGCCCCATATTTCCCTGATGATATGGTTTGGCTGTGTCCCCACCCAAATCTCATTTTGAACTGTAATCATCAGGGGTTGATGGAAGGAGGTGATTGGATCATGGGGGCAGATGTCCCCCAGGCTGTTCTCATGATAGTGAGTTCTCACAAGGTCTGACAGTTTTGAAAGGGGCAGTTTGTTCTAGTGCTCTCGCTTCTCCCTCCTGCTGCCTTGTGAATAAGGATGTGTCTGCTTCTCCTTCTGCCATGATTGTAAGTTTCCTGAGGTCTCCCCAGCCATGGAGAACTGTGAGTCAATTAAACCTGTTTCCGTTATAAATTACCCAGTCTTGGGGAGGTTCTTCATAGCAGCATGAGAACAGACAAACACACCTGAGTCCCCGAGTCTGTGACGCTCCTCATTCTTCAGCACGGCCCGTGTCCAGGACAGGGCGCTCCTCCAGTGCAGAGCTCACACCATGACTGTGGTGTCCTTCAAATAACACTGCTGCCGCCAGCTTCCCAGGGACTCTTCTCCTGTGTGATTCCAGTGCCTTGCCTATGTCCCTGCTAATCTTCTGGAGTTTAGGGGTCTGTCCGAAGCCCACCCTACCCGAGTCCTTTCATCCTGGGTGCCTTCACCTCTGTCCAGGACTCTGGGGTTGCAGCCACACATGCTCATGTCACCGTGAGGCCCGACCCTCCAGGGCCTGAGATGTACAGATGCTATCCCCCTGGGGACCCAGCGTTTCCCCTTCCTCCCTGTCTGCCTTTTGCTCAATCTCTCAGCGCCCTCAGGAAGCCCTTTCACAGCTCATCAGGGAAACCTCTGGGCTCCTCCCACCTCCAGCAAGTCACCTGGAAGCTCTCAGGCTGGCCATGGAAAGCTGCACCCACTGCCAGGGGACTGGACAGAGAGGCTGGTCTCATTTTCCAATCCCTTCCAGAAGGAAGGAGGGTACTTCTCCTGAGAGCAGCGAGGGGTTTGTGTCCTGTGACCTCTGCCTTCCCTCGCCCCGGGGAGGGTGATGGGGCGTCTTTTTGGCTTTGGTTTAAGCAGCAAAAGAGATGGAGTGTCCAAAGGATTGAGGGGTCGGCCGAGGGTGGGGCTTCTCAGTGAGGGGTGGGTCCTCTGGGTGTCATGAGGGCTTGGGGAGAGGACCCTGACCCACTGCCAGGGAGCTGTGCCAGAGGTTCCCATGGGACATGGAAGGGGAACTGACATCTGTTTCTGCACTGGGGCGTGGACACCTGGCCCCACACCACCTAGGTTCCCCCACAGGGGCCTGAAGACTGGAGGTTCTCTCCAGAATGTTCTGGTTTGATTCTGAGAGCAAGAGAGAGACCCATAAAAATGATTGAGGTTAAATTTCTGGCCAGGTAGATGGGAACTCACAGCCAAAATTTAATTAAGGAGAATAAACAATTGTGCCATGTCATACATCCAAGTCCGGCAGCACAAATCCACACCCGCTACTCACTGAGCTTGCCCTGGGCCGGAATGCTCCCCTCACATTTGCAAGACCAAAGCCTCCTTCCTGTAGAAAAGAAAACAAAAGTAAAATAAAAAAGAACAAAGCCGTCGGGCTTGGGTTTCCTCTTTCCAATCAATCGATTGGTCATCGTCAACACTTTGGTTTTTTTGTTGTTGTTTGTTCGTTTTTTTGAGATGGAGTCTTGCTCAGTCGACCAGGCTGGAATGCTGTGGCGTGATCTCGGTTCACTGCAACCTCCACCTCCCAGGATCAAGCGATTCTCCTGCCTCAGCCTCCCAAGTAGCTGGGATTACAGGCAACTACCGTCATGCCCGGCTACTTTTTGTATTTTTGTAGAGATGGGGTTTCACCATGTTGGCCAGGCAGGTCTTGAACTCCTGACCTCAGCTGATCTGCCCGCCTTGGCCTCCCAAGGTGCTGGGATTACAGGCATGAGCCACCGTGCCTGGCATCGTCAACGCTTTGAAAAGGCGTGATGAAATCGGGCCACCTGTGATTTTTACCAGTGGTGCATGAAGAAGTGAACCCCTGAGCATGAGCTGGGCAAAAGTGAGTGGTGAAAACACACTGTGAACAGCTAGGGCTTTTCAGGAAAGAAGAGGAGACTAACTGGGCTTCCTAAAATCATCAAGAATTTGGGCAGTACATCAGATTATTAGAAGTTAAAATTTATTTTCACCTATAATCCAGGGGGTTGGGACAGAGAGGTGTGGCTTCCTCCCAGAACAGTGACTTTACTTCATGAACTTCCACAAGGCAAGGGGCTGCAGGACTCTCCTCCAGACGCTCTGGGTGAGCCAAGACAGGAGACCTGACATCAGCTCACCTTGGGGAATGACACCCCTGGAGACAACCCACCCTTTCATAGAACTTCCAGGGAGCATTTTAGCATCTTAACTCTTCCATATGAATGAACAAGACTTGCTGTTCCCCAGGCTTATGCCTGAAGTCCCGGTGCTTTTGGAGGCTCAGGCAGATGTATCGCTTGAACCCAGGAGTTTGAGACCAGGCTGCGCAACATGATGAGACCTTGTTTCTACGAAAAATACAAAAATTAGGTGGGTGTGGTGGTGCTCAAGTAGTCTCAGCTACTCAGGAGGTGGGAGGATGGCTTGAGCCCGGGAAATCGAGGCTACAGTCAGCCATCATCATGCCACTGCACTCCAACCTGGGCAACAGACTGAGACCTGTCTCAAAAAAAAATGTGTATATATATAATGGATATATATAGATGGATATGAATGAACAGCCTCCACCTAGGGGCTTTCCTACAGGTAAGACCAAAGCAGAAGAATGAAAACAGAGAATTCAGGAAGCAGAAAAAAATGTCATGGAAAATGTTTTAAAAACCTATCATTAGGCTGGGCGCAGTGACTCACGCCTAGCACATTGGGAGGCTAAGGAGGGCAGATTGCCTGAGCTCAGGAGTTCGAGACCAGCCTGGGCCACATGGTGAAACCCTGTCTCTACTAAAACTACAAAAAAAAAAAAAAAAAATCCAGGTGTGTGGCCAGGCATGGTGGCACATAACCGTAGTCCCAGATACTCGGGAGGCTGAGGCATGAGAATCGGTTGAACCTGGGAGACAGGGGTTGCAGTGAGCGAGATCATGCCACTGCACTCCAGCCTGGGTGGCAAAGCGAGAGTCTGTCTCCAAGAAAAAAGAACAATAAATAAATAAAATTAAAACTTACCATTAATACACTGTCAGGGATGTATGAAAAAATAGTACATCCATAAAATAAGAACAGAATATCATGAAAAATAATCAAGAAAAAATCTCTTTCAAATGAAAAAAAAAAAAGAGAGATTACCAAAATAAAAACACTCAGGAGAGATGGAAGAGACGGTGGAACCTAGGAGCTTGGCCAATGCTCCTGAGACCTGGGGACTTTCCCAGGTTGCTTCTGGCAGCTCTGTCCCTGGTGTCTTTGGTTCTTTTTCTGGACCCTCTTTTGGCTGGATGATGGACTGCCTGGTTTGATCCTCTAATTTTCTTACATTTTCCCTGCCATTTTCCATTTCTTTGTCTCAGTCATATGGGCACCACAGATACCCACACAGTAAATGAAAAAAGTCCCTCACAAACCACATCACCACGAAATTTCAGAACATTGAATAAAGTTCTAAATAGCTTTCAGAAAGAAACTAAATCAGCTCTCAGGCAAAGGGACAGAGATAAAAAAGCCTTGGGCTTCTCAACAACACGAAAGCAGTAGAGTGAAGCTGTTGAGATTCCCAAGGAAAATGAATTCCACCTAGGATACGATACCTGGAGAATGAGCCGTGAAGAGCATAATAAAGATGTCTTCAGAGTCACGAGCCCCTCCTCTGGAAGCTGCTGTAGAAAATGTTTCAAAACCAAGAAAGATGGCTTGGGGTCCAGCACACAGAGCACCACCCTGAGGGGATTCCAAGCAGAGTTCTGGGACAAGAGCTGCCCATCTGGGGAGAGAGCAGCTGGTCAGCTTGGAGGAGCCTGAGGAAGGCAGCTCTCCAGGAAACAAACCACTGGTCCTCTACCTACACAGGTGTGTGTGTGTGCAGGTGTGTGTGCACAGGTATGTGTAGGTGTGTACAGGTGTGTGTACAGGTGTGTAGGTGTGTGCAGGTGTGCATGGGTGGATGTGTGTGCACAGGTGAGTGTGCAGTTGTGTGTAGGTGTGCATGTACAGGTGGGCATGTTAGCACAGGCGTATGAGATGTGTGTGTGTGCAGATGTGTGTAGGGGTGTATGTGTAGGTGCACATGCATAGATGTTTGCATGTGTGGGTATGTGCAGGTGTGTGTGCACAGGTGTGTCCAGGTATGTGTGTGTGCAAGTGTAATGTCCCTCATGTGGGTGGGGTGTGCATGGGTGTGTGTGCACAGGTGTGTGTAGATGTGGGGGGGTGTGTAGGTGTGTGTGCATGTATGTAGGTGTGTGTCCAGGGGTAATGTCCCCGTGTGTGGGTGTGGATGTGTAGATGTGTATGTAGTGTGTGCAGTTGTGTAGGTGTGTGTGTGCACAAGCATGTACACATTTGCATTTACCTGGAGAGGGTCCACAGCTTTCATCAGATTTACTACAGGACCAGAAAGCTCAAGAAGAAGTCTCATGAAAGGTTCTCCAACAGCTTTTTGAGGCATTATTTCCAGCCCAGCCGTAACATTTGTGTAAGGGAACGACAGGGCCCAGGCTTCTGCCAGGGTATTAGAAGCAGAGCCCTAGTCAGGCATTTGCCTGTGAACTTAAAGTGACCACACCCTGTTCCCCTATATATTTATAGTACTAGCTGCCGCGCTCTCTCTCTCTCTCTCTCTCCTCTCTCTCTCTCTCTGCTTAACTCTTCACTTCTGCCTGGTGGGACCCAGGGATGGAAGACAGCCCTCCTGACTCATGGGCCCCTCCCTACGCAGGATCTGTGAGTGAGTCTTTGTAGGTGTATGTATGCAGATGCACACGTGTAGGTGTGTGTGTGCAGGTGTGTGTGCAGCTGTGCATGTGGGGGCCGGGTTGAATTTGCATCTTCCGCTAGAAGAACTAGGGGTTGCCCAGGCTGTTTCCCTGGTTCCCAGTGGGCGGGGGGAACATAAGAGTGGGCTCCAGCCCTAGGGCAGTGGTCAGGCTGGCGAATCCTGGACATGGGTCAGACACGAGCCTCAGGGCATCTGCCACTGCAAGCAAGTTTCCCATGTGAGGGACCCCAGGCACACAATGGACAACCAGGCATTAGGCCATCCATCAGGTAAGAGAAGCATCCCATAGAAGGCGCATGGTAAACATCACATCTGGCCCCTGCATTTCTCCAGAGGGCAGGGTTGCCAACCACTCTGGTACTGGAACCCCAGTTTAGCAGGGAGCTCCCAAAACAACTTGGCATAAAGAACAATCTGAAAGCATGCAGCCTCAGGGAGAGCAGGCCCTCACCCACTTCTTAGTCCCTCAGTGTGTGAAACAGTGACAGAGCATTCTGAAGAGATCCCTTAGGCCACGTGTTGTTCCCATGGTGTCAACACGTTTAGGAGGACTTGGCGCTACGTGGCACAGCCTGCATCAGCTAGCAGAGACGCTCTCAGATTTGAGAGGACATAAGAATCATCATGAGAGGGCTTCTCAAAACCCAGTTGCTGGGCAAACCCCAGAGGTCTGGGGCAGGCCTGAGAATGTGCATTTCCAACAAATATTCAGGCATTGCTGTTGCTGCTGGCCCGGGACCCTGTCATGAGGAGCACGGATCTGCACAGTTGTCCCTCATTACATGTTTGCTCATTGACTGAATGAGTGAATCTAGGCAGTGAGAATAATGGCACTCAGAGGAGGGGCCCAAGGAACAGAGTTGGGAGTGGTTGCTATGCTGTGATCCCTTGAAGGATGGTTTAGAGGCTTCTTTCTCAAACAGCAACCTGTCAGTGGAGAGCAAATTCAATTTGGAAGATGATGACTGCCATTAGAAAGGGAAGTGGAACAGAATAGAGGGTGAGGGTGCACCATCTCATGAAGCTTTTGGTTCCATTTTACACCTACTTCTCACTCGTGTGTGTTTGTGTGTGCTGATGATGCAAAAAGTAGCTTCTCACTGAGGCAGTCAAGAAAGTCTGAAGCCACCAGGTGTAATGTCACTGAGGAAAGTGGGCCCAAATGGCAGGGGCAGGAAACAGGCTGCCTGGCATGGTCAATGACCAGAGGGCTGTGAAATGAAGTCCTGAGAACCCAGGGCTGGGGGTGCTCTCGAGGTTGGGGATGGGGCTGTGGCTCTCTTTCCGTGGGTGTATAACTGGAATCTTTCCTTTCACAATCTAACTAGATTATTCCATGATCTATGAATAAGATGAAGTGTGGCCCAGAGAAACAGACCCAAGAACTAGAGGCAAGGGGAGGTATGAGGGGCTGTGAGGAAATAATTGAAAAGGGATACATGTAGCTGTTGTCTATGTGAAGGATTACAAAAAAAGGGTGCCACTGGCAGGTGCGGTGGCTCACGCCTGTAATCCCAGCACTTTGGGAGGCCGAGGCGGGCAGATCACGAGGTCAGGAGATCGAGACCATCCTGGCTAACATGGTGAAAACCCATCTCTACTAAAAATACAAAAAATTAGCCGGGCGTGGTGGCACCGCCTGTAGTCACAGCTACTCGGGAGCCTGAGGCAGGAGAATCGCTTGAACTTGGGAGGCAGAGGTTGCAGTGAGTCGAGATTGCGGCAGTGCACTCCAGCCTGGGAGACAGAGCGAGACTCTGTCTCAAAAAAAAAAAAAAAGAGGGTGGGGTGAAGGGGGGCATCACTATTTCAAATTTAAAGGTTGATGAAGGGGGTGATTGCATCACTGCAGTGTCTCCGCTGCTTCAGTGGTCTGGGGTGAGATGTCCCTACGAGCCAATGTGTCCATAAGCCAATGTGTCCGAGCAGGTGTCACCTGCACCCTGTGGGAAAAGAGCACATTTCTGGGGGGCTTTCTCTCTAAGCCCATGCTCGCTTCGGGTGTCAGTGTCGGCTTGCGCCCCCTGAGCACACGCAGGTCTGGACGGGGTCACGGGTCTGGATGGGGTGGCAGGTCTGGACGGGGTCGCGGGTCTGGACAGGGTTGCGCAGGTTTTGAGATGGGCATTTCCTCGCCCAGCATCTCGGTGTTCTTGGCAGCCCCAGTCCCAGGACAAACCTAGTTTCCTGTGTTCCTGGTGTTTGTTTTACAAAAGCCTAAGCAGCAGGAACATTTGCAGTCTCTGCTGAGAGGGTGAAAGGGGAGGCAGGCATGCAATGTAGGCAGAAGCTGGGAGGGGCTGGACAAAGCTTCTCAGACTTCAGAGTTGGGACCGGAGGGCAAGAGGAGGGCCCAGCAGCCAGGACATGGTAGCCTCACAGAGGGCAGGGGCTCAGGACACTGGCCACTGCTGCCACATCCCAGGCACAGGGAGACAGCCCAAGGACAGACAGACGGGTCCCACGGGCCTGTGGGTGGGCGGCGTACAGAAAGTGAGCCCTGCTGCAGAAGCCAAAGGGCACTTCCTACCCAGCTGAACTGCGGCCGAGACCCCGCTGCTCACCAAGATGTGGCCTTGTGAGTCGGTCCTGGATGCCAGGGCTGACGAGCATGACGGTTTGCAAGGGAGGAAATGGTGGCCGTGGAGGTCCAGTTGTTCACTCAAGGCTGCTCAACAGGACAGTGACATTCACAGAGAGAGCCCTGTAATAGGGCAGCCTGCCTTTCACACACTGAAAGCTGACTTCAGAGGCTGTTTTCTTCACTGTATTGATGGACAGCTTTGAGTTGGTGTTGGTCATGGCCATCTTCCCTCAACACTTTAATTGAAATGTGAAGTTACAGAATAAGAGGTCAAAGGCACCCTGGGGACTGCATAGGCACATCATCCATCGGTAAGGCTCTGGGCCGGGGTTCACATCCTGAAAACCTGCGTTCAGGAGTCTGTTTCTCACTTGAGGGGACTTTGGTGTCTCCAGAGATGTTCACTGCGCTTTGTTCTCAGAAGGGCTGCTCTGAATCTCACGAGGGGAGTGAAGGGTCAAGGCGTGTGAATGGCAGTGAGAACCCCCTACGTGGACAGGGCCTTCTGTCCACAGAGTGGCAGAGAAGAGTTTGTTCCTGGAAGGGCTCCACCCCTGGAGCTGCAAGGCTGAGGCCCAGGCACGCTACAGTGACAAGCTTCATCATGGCTCCCTCTGCTCAGGCTGTCACTGGCTCACGGTCACATGACCAGGAAGGACTGTCCAGCACCCACCACGTAGCGCCCACTCCACGTCCCTCCTATCCTGCCCTCGGTTCCAGAGGCTTAGTTGCAAACCACAGAATTCGCCCCCCCAGCAGGTGGAAGCAGATTGAGATTTACTCAGGGATAAAGACCGGTGGTCTCCCCATCTGGGCTGAGAGCCGGTGGACGTCACCGCCAGGGATGATGTGGCGGGAGAGGTGCCCAAGCATGAGCAACACTGGCACTGGGCCCCAGGAGCTCCTCTGCAGTCCGCACAATGTCCAAAGGCTTTCCGGGAGGCCCAGGCCACTCGCGTGTAGCTGCACCTCTTGTTAGCCAATTCTGCCCCCAAGCTTCATGCAGGTAAAGCAGTGTGTGGAACCCAGGTCGCAGGTGAAGGCCCAGCTGTGAGGGCCTCTGGCAATTGGTGATCATACTGCCTGGGCTTTGTGGTGCAGAGGGGATCCGAGGACAGGCAGACTGGGTTTGGATTGATTCGATATGCCAACCTGCCTGGAACTGTTAGAAGAAAAGCTTTGGACTTCGTTCTACATTCTAAACAAGGTGGATGAGGGGGAAACATCCAGGGCCCCAGTGTGGCGTTATGCAGAATCCATGTGGTGCGGTTCTACTCTGTTTGTGGTGAGAGCATGTGTGTGTTTGCAGAGGGGTTGTAGGGCTGCCCTGCCTCCCTGCCCTAGCAGACCCCAGGACAAGTAATCTGGGGAGTGGTCCCAGAAACACTGCCAGTGAGGCTGGAGAGGGCCCCGGTGTGGCATAGGTTCTTTGGGTGTGGGAGCTGAGCCTCTTCCCCTCCCGGCAGTCCTGGTGCCAGGCTCCACAAGGCAAAGATGCTCCGCATGCCTGTGGGTGGTCCCGCAATGAGCTCTGGCTGCCAGATGCACCTCCCTTCCAAGGGCTCTGCTGCCTCCCAGTGGCTCACTTTGTGGCACTGCAAATAGAATCCTGTTAAAAAGCATAGTTAGAAGGCGGCACCACTGTCCTCACTCTTGAAAGCCAGCGGGTGGGCCAGTCTCCACCTTGAAATCCCAGTCACTGCGCTCGAAATTAACAAGTTGTCCAGTGACCTGCTTCTGGGATTGCCACGCTGAGAGGTCGCGTTGTCTTTAAGCAAATACAAGAAAGCAAGTCTCAAGGAAAGCAGGTTTTGTTTCTAGAACATCGGAGGGACTCAAGCATGTACCACATTAGGCTTTTTAAACCCGCATTCTACCCAGGGCTAGGTCAGTGAAGAAGGGTTTTGAATACTGAGGAAGCTCTCAGCTCCTCGTTAGTCACTGAGATGACATTGCTACCGTGGGAAGTCTGGGCCTTATCTCACTGCGTCCATCCCTGGCCAGTTACCCCACTCCCACACTGCAAGCAGGGGCTTTAAACTGTAAATCTGTCAATGTCATTCCCTGCGATGACATAGGGGCCAACCATGGGTGGTGTGAGTGACAAAATGCACAATGGCCGTGCTGATTGCAAACTGTAGAATAAAGTAAATGCATGCAAGTTCACGCTGCTGTCATCACTGCGTGTCAACACGCAAACGGGGAAGAGGGACCAACTGCTCTTCCCTGCAGGAGAACCTCGATGGATAAATGCCTGAGGAAAGGGGGAAACAGAAAATCACCACCAGGCAAAGTCCACGGAACTGATTGCTGCCGACAAGACCCCCATGGAAGCCAAAATCCGAGAAGTTCCAGGAGAATCAGGATTTGGTCTCCCAGTGTCTCCAGGACGATTATCCACTACAGAGGAAGGACGGCGATTTGACCAGGAGACTCAGCAGACACCACCTGGACCTGTAGGTGGACACATCAGCTCAGGAGCCACTGAGAGACAGCCTTACCTCCACAGGATGCTTGCCAAATGGGCTGGACTTCATACAGTCCTGAGAACACGAGACAGCAAAATCCATGCCCAGGCCCCAGACAAGGATGGTTAGGGCTGACATAGGGTCTGGCTATGTCACCCAGGCTGGAGTGCAGTGGCACAATCATGACTCACTGCAGTCTCCAACTCCTGGGCTCAAGCGATCCTCCCCACTCAAGTAGCTGGGACCACAGGCGCACACCACCACACCCAGGTAATTTGATTTTATTTTTTGTAGAGATGAGACCTCATTGTATTGCCCAGGCTGGTCTTGAACTCCTGGGCTCAAGAGATCCTCCTGCCTTGCCCTCCCAAAATTGTGGGATTACAGGCACGGGCCACGGTGTCACACTAGGTGCTGGGTTTAATATCTGTGTCATGGCCATGCCAGACATGGATATGAGGGAAGCCGGAGAGGATTATGTGGGAACTCTGGGTACTATTTCTGCAACTTTTTAGTAAGTCTCAAATTCATTTAAAACAAAAAGTTAAAAACAACAACAACAAAGAGCCATCCACTTGCCCCAAACTCTTCCTCAGCTCCCACTCACTCTGAAGATAAATTTCAGAGTCCTCCATCAGACTTAAAGAACTTCTCGCCAATTCCCTCCGGTCCACACGACCCCAGCTGTCTCTCTCCACCCATCCCTGAGATCTTAAATCCACAACACTTTCTTGGATCAACTTTCCTGACAACAACATTGCGAGGTCTCTCTCTGTGGCATTTTTGTAGCTCCTAACACCTCCTCCGCCGCACTTATCATGTCTGCAGTTAACTCAGAGCCTGAGAGACCCACCCCTCAGATCATTCGCAAAGACCCACAAGTGATCCCCTCAGCCCCTTCCCTCAGCCCCACAGACCCTTTCCATAGACTGAGAGACACTTCCCACAGACCCCTCCCACAGATCCACAGACCTGAAGCAGTCCCCTCAGACCCACAGACCCTTCCCACAGACTCATAGACCTTCCCCTCAGACCCATAACCTCCCCGCCCCACAGACCTTTCCCACAGACCCACAGACCATCCCCTACCTTCAGACCCTCCCCTCAGACCTGCAGACCCTCCCCAACCCACGGACACTTCCTATAGATCCACAGACCCTCCCCTCCCTTCAAACCCTTCACTCCCTTCAGATGCCCTCCTCAAACTATCCTCAGACCCTCCCTTCATACCCACAGACCCTTCTGTCAGACCCTCCTCTTAGACCCACAGACCATCCCATCAGTCCTCAGACCCTCCTCTCAGACCCACAGACCCTCAGACCCTCCCGTCAGACCTGCAGATGCTCCCCTCAGACCCACAGCCCCTCCCTTCAGAGCCTCAGACCGTCCCCTCAGATGAAGAGACCCTCCCAACAGACCCATAGACCCTCCCCTCAGACCCTCCTCACAGACCCACAGACCCTCCCCTCAGACCCTCTTCTCAGACTCACAGACCCTCCCCTCAGACCTTCCTCTGAGAACCACAGACCCTCCCCTCAGACTCACAGACCCTCTTCTCAGACCCTCAGACCCTTCTCCCAGAGGCACAGACCCTCCCAAGACACTGAAACAGCCTCCCAAGAGACCCACAGACCCTCACCTCAGACCCTCAGATGTTCTTCTCAGACCCACAGACCCTCCTTTCAGACCCATAGTCCCTCATCTCAGACTGACAGACCCTCCTCTCACACCCTCAGACCCTTCCTTCAGACCCACAAACCCTCCTGTCAAACCGAGACACTACCCTCAGACCCACAGGCAATCCCCTAAGATCCTCAGACCTTCCTCTCAGACCCAGAGACCCTGCTGTCAGATCCACAGACCATCCTTTCAGACCCTTACCTCGGACCCACAGACCCTGTTCTCAGACCCTCCTCTCAGACCCTCAAAACCTCCCCTCACACCCTCAGATCCTCCCCTGAGACCCAAGGACCTTTGCCTCAGACCCTCACCTGAGATGCACAGACCCTCCCTTTGGACACTCAGACCCTCCTCTCAGACACTCAGAACCTCTTCTCATACCATTAGACCCTCCCCTCAGACCCACCCCTCAGACCCTCAGACCTTTCTCTCAGACCCACAGAACCTGCCCTTAGACCCACAGACCCTCCCCTCAGATCCTTAGACCCTCCCCTCAGACCTTCCCCTGAGACCCACAGACCCTCCCCTCAGAACATGAGACCCTCTTCTCAGACCCTCCTCTCAGACCCTAAGATGCTCGCCTCAGACCCTCAGACCCTCTTCTCAGACCCTCAGACCCTCCCCTCAGACCCGGAGACCCGCCCATGAGACCCACCGATCCACCCTTCACACCCACACAACCCCCCATCAGATCCTCACACCCTCCCCTCACACCCACAGACCCTCACCTCAGACCCTCAGACCCTCTTCTCAGACCCACCCCCAGACTTTCCCCTCAGACCCATAGACCCTCCCCTCAGATCCACAGACCCTCCCCTCAGACCTTCAGACCCTCCCCTCAGGCCCACAGACCCTCCCCTCAGACCCTCAGACCCTCCCCTCAGACCCTCAGACCCTCCCCTCAGGCCCACAGACCCTCCCCTCAGATCCTCCCTTCAGAACCCAAGACCCTTTTCTCAGACCCTACCTTCAGACGCTAAAATGCTTGCCTCAGACCCTCAGACCCTCTTCTCTGACCCAAAGACCCTCCCCTCAGGCCCTCAGACCCTCTTCTCCAACGCTCAGACCCTCTACTTAGACACACAGACCCGCCTGAGAGTCTGAGGGGAAGGTCAGAGGGGAGAGTCTGAGGGCCTGTGGAGAGGGTCGGAGGGTCTGTGTGTCTGAGAGGAGGGTCTGTGCATCTGAGGGGAGGGTCTGTGTGTTTGGGGGGAGGGTCTATGTATCTGAGAGGAGGGTCTGTGTGTCTGACAGGAGGGTCTGTGTGTCTGAGAGGAGGGTCTCAGAGGAGGGTCTATAGGTCTGAGGGGAATGTCAGAGGGGAGGGTCTGAGGGTCTGTGAGGAAGGTCGGAGGGTCTAAGAGGAGGGTCTGTGGGTCTGAGAGGAATGTCTGTGTCTAAGAGGAAGGTCTGTGCGTCTGAGGGGAGGGTCTATGTGTTTGAGGGGAGGGTCTGTGTGTCTGAGAGGAGGGTCTGCGTGTCTGAGGGGAGGGTCTCAGAGGAGGGTCTGTGGGTCTGAGAGAAGGGTCTGAGGGGAGGGTCTGAGGGTCTTAGAGGAGCATCTGAGGGTCTGAGGGTTGGGTCTCTGGGTGTCTTGGGAGGGTCTGACGGGATGGTTCCTGAGTCTGAGGGGAGAGTCTGTAGGTCTGAGGCAAGGGTCTGAGGGTAGGAGAATAGGGTCTGAGCATCTGAGGGGAAGGTCTGAGGGGATGGCCTGAGGGTTGGAGAACAGGGTCTGTGGGTTTAAGACGAGAGGTCTGAGTGTCTGTGGTGAGGGTCTGAGAAGACGTTCTCAGGTTCTTATGGGAAGGTCTGAGGGGAGGGTCTGAGGGTCTGAGCAGAGCATCTGTGGGTCTGAGGGGAGGGTCTGTGGATCTGAGAAGAGGGTCTGAGGGGAGGGTCTGTTGTTCTAAGGGGAGGGTCTGTGGGTTTGAGGGGAGAGAGTCTGCGGGTCTGAGAGGAGGGCAAAGGTCTGAGGGATGGGTCTATGGGTCTGAGAGGAGGGGCGTGGGTCTGTGTTCTAAGAGGAGGGTCTCAGGGTCTGAGTGTAGGGTTTGAGGGTCTAAGAAGAGGGTCCAAGGGTCTGAGCAGAGTCTATGGGTCTGAGGGGAGGTTATGAGGGTATGAGAAGAGGGTCTGAGCATCTGAGGGGAGGGTCTGAGGGTCTGAGAAGAGGGTCTGAGGGTCTTGAGGGAGGGTCTTTAAGTCCGAGGGGAGGATCTGAGGGTATGAGAATCTGAGGGGAGGGTCTGTGGGTTTGAGAGGAGGGGTGTGGGTCTGAGGGAGGGTCTGAGGGTGTGAGAAGAGGGTATGAGGGTGGAAGGTGAGGGTCTCTGGGTGTGAGGATCTGATGGGAGGGTGTGTGGGTCTGAAAGGAGGGTCCATGGGTCTGAGGGGCGTGTCTGTGTGTCTAAGTAGAGGGTCTGAGGGCCTGAGGGGAGGGTCTTTGGGTCAGAGAAGAGGGTCTGAGGGTCTGAGGCAAGCATTTTAGCGTCTGAAGGTAGGGTCTGAGAAAAGGGTCTTAGGTTCTGAAGGGAGGATCTGAGGGGAGGGTCTGTGTGTCTGAGGGGAGGGTCTGAGGGTCTGAGGGGAGGGTCTGTGGATCTGAGGGGAGGGTCTATGGGTCTGAGGGGAAAGTCTGGGGGTGGGTCTGAGAAGAGGGTCTGAGGGTCTGAGGTGAGGGTCTGAGGTCTCAGACCCACAGATCCTTTCCTCAGACCCACAGACCCTCCCCTCAGACCCTCCTTTCAGACCAAGAGACCTTCAAAAGGGACCCACAGACCCTCCCCTTCTCTCAGACCCACAGATACTCCCAACAGACCCACAGACGCTCCCCTCAGAATCTTCCCTCAGACTCACAGACCTTCCGCTCAGAGCCACAGACCCTCCACTCAGACCCTCCCCTCACACCCTCAGACTTTCCCCTCAGACCCTGAGACGCTCCTCTCAGACCCTCCCAAGAGACCCACAGATCTTCCCCTCAGACCCTCAGATGCTCCTATAAGTCCCTCAGACCCTCCCGTCAGACCCTCCTCTTAGACCCACAGACCCTCCTCTGAGGCTCTCCCCTAAGACCCTCCCCTCAGACCTAGAGACCCTCCCCTCGGCACTCAGATGCTCCTCAAACCCAGATCCTCCTCTCAGACCCACAGTCCCTCCCCTCAGACCCACAGACCCTCCTCTCACACCCTCAGACCCTCCCCTCAGACCCACAGACTCTCCTCTCAGCCCCAGAGACCCTGCCCTCAGACTCACATACCATCCCCTCAGACCCTCAACTCAGACCAACAGATCCTCCCCTCAGACCCTCTTCTCAGACCCTCCTGTCAGACACAGAGACCCTCTGACTCTTTCCTCAGACCCTCTGACCCTCCCCTCAGACCCTCAGACCATCTTCTCAGACCTTCAGACCCTCCCCTCAGACCTTCAGACCCTCTAGTCATACCCTCAGACCCTTCCTTCAGACCCACAGATTCTCCCCCTAAACCCATGGACTATCTCCTCAGGCCCTCAGACCCTCCCCTCAGACCCACAGACCGTCGCCTCATACTTTCCCCTCAGACCCTCATACTCACGTGGGCAGAGCTTCTGCCAGTGTAGATCACGGTGCCGTCTTCCCGCACAGCGCTGCTGTCATCCTGATCTTCCGAGGGCGTCTTTCTGTCCGTGTGGGTTTCCGGCAGGGTCCCCACCCCTTCCGGTGCGCGCTGCTCAGTCCTTCGCGGCTCAGGCCTGACTGAAAGTACCCGTAGTCCCTGAGCCTCGTGTGCGCTTGTCAGCAGAGCCTGTTTTGTCCTCAGTCTGTCTGGTCTGAGCTGGCGTGGACATTTCCTCTCTATGTGCATCGCAGAGACCTGCAGGGCCCTGGCGCTCAGAGGCCAGCGTCAGGTTCTAGGTCTGGGGCCGGGGCGGGCGACAGCGGGGAGCCGAGCCACAGCCACAGCCCTGCGTGATGTAGGTAATTCACCCTTTTAATAATCAGAAGATGGAAAGAAGGAAAAGGTGCAGGCCAGAGGGAACCCGAATTCCCTGTTGAGTGCGACTTTCTTTTTTTTTTTTTTTTTTTTGAGACGGAGTCTCACTCTGTCGCCCAGGCTGGAGTGCAGTGGCGCAATCTCGGCTCACTGCAAGCTCCGCCTCCCGGGTTCACGCCATTCTCCCACCTCAGCCTCCCAAGTAGCTGGGACTACAGGCGCCCGCCACCACGCCTGGCTAATTTTTTGTATTTTTAGTAGAGACGGGGCTTTCACCATGTTAGCCACGATGGTCTCGATCTTCTGACCTCGTGATCCACCCGCCTCGGCCTCCCAAAGTGCTGGGATTACAGGCGTGAGCCACCGCACCTGGCCGCGACTTTCTTTCTTTTTTAGGTCTGGTTTCTGGTCAGTGTCCTGAGGGCATTATGCCATGCCGGTCCCTTCTGAATTGCCTGGGCCCAGCCTGGTGTTGCCACGGTCCCCACCCCACTCTGCAGCCCTCTCTGATCCTGACCCAGTTTTCTTGCCCACCCCTGAGGCCCAAACACTGATTTGAGCTCAGACAAGGTGAGTCTCAGGTTTTGAGTGAGAATATTTCTTTTAAACATTGGTTTGATAATTTTCTATAAAAGGCTGAACCCTGAATTGTTTCTTTTTCAGCCTGTACCAAAATGTCAAGTGGCCTCCTCCGGCCGTGCCTATCACCCGCCTGTGTCTCCCTGTGAAATATGGTCTGGTTCCATCATGGATTTACTTTCCTGCCTCCCAGTAGGACAGATCTCAGCTCTTTAGGCCAACAACCCCTGACAGCAACTCAGGCACCTCCTGCCCTCACCCTTGGAGCCCTGTCTACTGATGGCTCACCTGGAGCCTGGCTTGGGGTGACCTCTGTGCCAGGGTGTGCGGTCATTTCCCTGGATTCTTGTTAAGAGTCCTCATCTGCCCAAGGAGATGATGACCCTGAGCTACTAAGAACAGGCTTCCTTCATGTCAGGACACAGAGACAAACATGCGCACCATGTAAGGGAAGGGAAGATGGTAAAGAGAAATTGGTGAACAAATGCTGCGGCCAGGCAGGCAGCGTGAATGAGCTGAGTGTGGCATCAGAAGGGTGGGAACTTGGTGCCGCTCAGCCTTGGCAGGCAGCTGCTAAGTAGGAATGCACAAACACTGGCCAGATCGTCTGATTTTTAAAAAGAAGCCAGAAATATGGACTTCTGTATAAAATTTTGTGATTTTTAAATGTTGGCAATATTCTTTGCTTTTTTTCTTTTTAATCCTGGGTAGGGTAAACCACCAGTTTCCAACTTCTGTACTAAAACATGTTCTCTAGATTTTTTATTTATTTATTTTTTTTGAGACGAGTCTTGCTCTGTCGCCCAGGCTAGAGTGCGGTGGCACGATCTCGGCTCACTGCAAGCTCCGCCTCCCGGGTCGACGCCATTCTCTTGCCTCAGCCTCCGGAGTAGCTGGGACTACAGGCGCCCACCAAGACACCCGGCTAATTTTTTGCATTTTTAGTAGAGACGGGGTTTCACCGTGTTAGCCAGGATGGTCTCGATCTCCTGACCTCGTGATCCGCCCGCCTCGACCTCCCAAAGTGCTGGGATTACAGGCGTGAGCCACTGTGCCTGGCCCCATGTTTTCTAGATTTTTAAAACTAAGATTTTGTTTTATATATTTATATGGAAATACAGAAAAGTGCCAGAAAAAGTGCCTATAATTTTCACTATTAACAAAATTATATAAAGTAAGAAGTAAAAGTAGCTCTAAGATCCCCTTCACTTCTCCGGTTTGCTGACGTGTGATAGAGGAGGGGCCACACAGGCGGAGGTCAACACGTGGAGGTCAGGTGAGCCCTGGAAGTGGGCAGGATTTGGAAGGACTGACAATGAGAAGAGCCTGCCCTCAGGTAGGAAGACAGGGTTGATTCTTATCTTCGTTTCAGTGGCAGCTGCACTCTTGCAGGCATGGTCCAGTTCTGTCTTTTGGTTTATGTGTCCGCTGAACATAACAAATCCTAGTGTAACCACAGCCCTACCCAAGAACATGATGAGACACAGCTCCCTAAGTTTTCCCCCTGAAAGTAACCAAAGAACTACTCTGACTTTGACACTTGTTACCCTTTCTAGCTTGTCTCTTTTCATATATATATGTATATATATATATATATATATATGTATATATATATATATATATATTGCATACATGAGTTTTGTCTTTTTGTTTTTAAACTTTATAAGAAGGATATGATATTATATGTGGGCGTTAGGGACATTTTACTTCATTCATTCTCACTTGTTATCATATTGTGGGAATACTCCTCACTTTATCTGGTGTCCTATAGTTGAACATTGAGCTGCCTTCCACTTTTTTGTTAGCGTAAACATTGATGCTGAGCATGATCCCTTGGACAGGTCCTGAATGTGAAATTGTTGGGTAGCAGGGTGTGCAAATATTCAACCTAATAGGATTGTGCCAAATTATTTTCAAAAGTGGCTGTATCAGCTCACACTCCTACTGGCCATGTGTAAGAGATGTAATTGGCCCACAGCCTTTCCAGTATTTGCTATTGTCAGACTTCTTAAAGTTTGCCTGTCATATGGGCATAAAATGATTTCTGACTGTGGTCTTGATCTGTATCTCCCTAATAATTAATGAGACCAAGAATCTTTGCATGTGTATATATATTGGCCCATCGACAACACTGACTCTTCTGAGCCATGAACAGCATATACCTTTATGTATTTAGTTCTTCTGTCTTTCAGTTGTATTTTATAGTATTGTGTTGTACACATTTTTCATTAGAGTTGTTCCTTGTATTTCATATTTTGTTCTATTGTTAACTCGGATATTGGTTTGATTTCTTTTGGATTGGTTTCTTACTTTTCATTGCTGTATTGTATATGTATAGAAAGGTGCAAATATCACAAGTTTACAGCTTGATGAATTTTCACTGGACTCACCTACTTAACCTAGACCCAGATCAATGAAACACAGCTTCCCCAGCACCCCAAGACCCCCTGTGTTCTCTTCCATTTATTTCCACTCCTACTCCCACCTTCCAACCAGCAGCCTCTGTCCCAACTAGATTCATTTTGCTTGTTTGGTACTTTATAATCATGGATCCACACAAAATGTAGTCTTTTGTGTCTTGCTACTCTTGCTCAAAACAGTATTTATGAGGAACTTTACCCCATTACTGCCTGTAGTTGTGGACAGTTCATTCCATTGCGTGACTCTATCAGAATTTGTCCTGTTGTCAGGGAGCATTGGGACAGGTCCCATTACACACAGTGTTGCCTATAGACACTCTAGAATATGTCTTTTGATAGACAAATGCATTGATTTCTCTTGGATATATTCCTGGGAGTGGAATTGCTGGACCATGGAGTAGTTGTATGTTTGACTTCATTAGGGAATGTAAGTCAGTTTTTCAAAAGAATTTTAACATTTAACACTCCCACCACCAATATATGACAGTTCCACTTGTGTCACGTTCTTTGCCAACATTTGATGTTGTCAATCCCTTACCTTTTAGCCATTCAGATGGGTACGAAATGGTATTTGCCTATGCTTTTAATTTGCATTTTCTGATTACTAAAGAGGCTGAGAACATTTTCACATGTTTCTTGGCCATTTGGATTTCTTCTTTACTATAGCTCAAGTCTTTTTGACAATCTTATAACTGAGTTATTTTTCTTTTATTTATTAACTTGTAGTTGTTCTTAATTGTTATGGATATTTCTTTGTTAGATATTAGTGTTGTAAATATTTCCCTAGTCTATGAATATTTTTTAAACTTGCTTTTGATGAGCAAGAGTTTAAAATCTTGAAAAAGTCCAAGTTATACATTTATTCTTTTATACTTGGTGCTATTTTTGCTCTATTTAAAAAATTCTTGCCTATCCCAAGGTACTGTTTTCTTCAAAACATCTAATTTTAGCTTTCATAATGCTAAAATTAATGTAATGTCATACAGTTTAATTTGGGGGTTTGGTGTGAGGTAGAGATCAAAGTTCATTTTTTTTTCCATATGAGATCCAGCTGATCCAGCACCATTTATTGAAAAGACTTTTCTTTTCCCGTTAATGGTATTGATGCCTTTGTTGAAAATAAAGTAAATATAATATGTGAGTCTATTTGGGGATTTTCTATTCTGTGTCATTGGTCTCTTTAGCTATATTTATTTATCCGTATGCCATCACTACACTCTCTTAATGTGGCATTGAAATCTGGTAGTACAAATCTTTCAACATTATTGTTCTTCAAGATTGTCTTGGAATTACTAGGTCTGTTGGTATTCTATATAAAATTTCAAGTTGGGTTGTCACTGGAAAATCCCAAACTACTTGTTGATTAAACAACACACTTGTAGATAAGACATGGCCTGAGTAGAAATTTCAAGAGAAATTTAAAAATCTTTCATTGACCTAAATGAAAATGAAAATACAACTTATCAAAATTTGTGGGGTGCAGCAAAAGCAGTGCTTAAAGGAGAACTTATGGCATTGACTGCTTATATTAGAAAAGAAGAAATGTCTAAAATCAATGGTCTAAGCCTCCACTTTAGTGCACTAGAAAAATATGAGTAAATTAAATTCAATGTAAGCAGAAGAAAAGAAATAATAAGAATTAGAGCAGAAACCAATGAAATGAAAACAGAAAAACAATAGCGAAAAGCAATAAAACTGAAAGATAGTTTTTTGAAAAGATTAATAAAATCCGTAAACTTCTAGCCAGGCTAAGGAAAAAACAGAGAAGACAGAAATTGCTAATACCCAAAATGAAAGAGGGGCCATTAGACCTCATATAGAACTCATGGACATTAAAGGGGTAATAAAGGCATACGACGAACAACTCTGTGCCTGCAAATTTGGTATCCTAGATGAAATGGACTAGTTCCTTGGAAGACACAATCTGCCAAAACTCACACAAAAATAGACAATTTGAATAGACCTAAATCTATTAAAGAAATTGAATCAATAATGAATAACAGAAAGCACCAGGCTCAGATAGGTGCAGTAGTAAATTTTACTAAACATTTAAGGAATAAATTATACTACTTCTCTACAATCTTTTCCAGAAGATAAAAGCAGAGGAATATGTTTTAATTTATTCTGTGAGGCCAGCATTAACATAATACCAAAACTAGACAAAGACATTACAAGAAAAGAAAACTACAGACTCGTCTCTCTTATGAACATAAATGCAACAGTCTTCAATAAAATACTAGCAAATCAGACTGGGTGTGGTGGCTCGAGCCTGTAATCCCAGCATTTTGGGAGGCCGAGACGGGTGGATCACCTGAGGTCAGGAGTTTGAGACCAGCCTGGCCAATGTGGTGAAACCCCATTTCTACTAAAAATACAAAAATTAGCCAGGCATGGTGGTGGGCACCTGTAATCCCAGCTACTGGGGAGAGTGAGGCAGGAAAATCACTTGAACCGGGAGGCAGATGTTGCAGTGAGCCAAGATTGCACCATTGCACTCTGGCCTGGGAGACAAGAGTGAAACACTGTCTCAAAAACAAAACAAAACAAACCAAACAAAAATACAAAAAAAAAAAAAACCTAGCAAATCAAATCCAGCAATGTATAAAAATAATTATACACCATGAAGAAATGGAATTTATAACCATGACCAAGTGGTATCTATCCAGGTCTGCAAGATTGGTTCAACATTTAAAAATCAATTAGTGCTATCACATTACATTAGGAGAAAAATCACATGATCATATCAATAGATGTAGAAAAAGCACCTGACAAAATCCAACAATTATTTACGATTAAAAAAAAAAACTCAGTAAACTAAGAATAGAGGGAAACTTCTTCACTTGATAAAGATATCTACAGAAAACCTACAGCTAACATCATACATCATATTTAGAAACTAGATCTTTCCTGCTGAGATCAGGATCAAGGCAAGGATGTTCCTTCTCACCAATCCTTTTTCAACATTGTACTAGAAGTTCTAGCAAGCACAAGAAGACAATAAAATGAAATAAAATGTATACAGATTGGGAAGGAGAAAACAAAGCTTTCTTAGTTACCAGACTGCCTGGTTGTGTATGTAGAAAATCCAAAAGAATTGTCAAAAACTCCTGAAACTAATAAGCAATTATAGCAAGATTGTAGGATATAACAAAAATAAATTGCGTTTCTATATGCCAGTAAAAAAAAGTGGAACTTCAAATTTAAAACGCACTACTATCTACAGTAATACTAAAAAAGAATGAAGTACTTAGGTTTAAATCTAACAAAATACATACAACATCTATATGAGGAAAAACACAAAACTCTGGTGAAAGAACTCAAAGAAAAGCTAAATAAATGAGAGACATCCCATGTTCATGGATAGAAAGACTTAATATTGTCAGAATGTCAGTTCTTCCCAACTTCATCTCTAGTATAGATTGAATGCAATCAATCTATAAACTCAACAGTAAGAAAATGAACAATTTGATTAAGAAATGGGCAACTGGGGCTGGGCGCGGTGGCTCATGCCTATAATCCCAGCACTTTGGGAGGCCAAGGTGGGTGGATCACAAGGTCAAGAGATTGAGACCATCCTGGCCAACATGGTGAAACCCCATCTCTACTAAAAATACAAAAATTAGCTGGGTGTGGTGGCGCATGCCTGTGGTCCCAGCTACTTGGGAGGCTGAGGCAGGAGAATCGCTTGAATCCGAGAGGTGGAGGTTGCAGTAAGCCAAGATCCTGCCACTGCACTCCAGCCTGGTGACAGAGTGAGACTCCATCTCAACAAAAAAAAAAAAAGAAAGAAATGGGCAAACTGGCATGGTGGCTCATGCCTGTAATCTCAGCACTTTGGGAGGCCGAGGCAGGCAGATCACTTGAGGTTGGGAGTTTGAGACCAGCTGGACTGGTAAAACTCCATCTCTACTGAAAATTCAAAAATTAGCTGGGTGTGGTGGCGTGCACCTATGCTCGGGAGGCTGAGGCAGAAGAATCACTTGAACCCAGGAGGCAGAGTTTGCAGTGAGCTGAGATTGTGCCACTGCACTCCAGCCTGGGCAACAGAGCAAGACTCCATCTTGAAAAAAAAAAAAAAAAGAAATGGGCAAAATACCTGAACAGACACCTCACCAAAGAAGCTATACAGATGGCAAAGATGATGAGCATATGAAAAGATGCTTCATATCATATGTCATCAGGGAAGTACTAATTAAAACAGCAATGAGATACCACCACACACCTATTAGATTGGCAAACAACCAAATTGCCGACACCACCAAACGCTGGTAATGATGTGAATCAGCAGGAACTGTCATGCATTGCTGGTGAGAATATAAAATAGTATAACCACTTTGGAAGACAGTTTGGAGTTTCTGACAAAACTAACAGCTGGGCACGGTGGCTCACGCCTGTAATCCCAGCACTTTGGGAGGCCAAGGCAGGCGGATCACCTGAGGTCAGGAGTTCGAGACCAGCCTGACCCACATGGAGAAACCTCGTCTCTACTAAAATACAAAAAAATTAGCCAGGCATGGTGGCGCATGCCTGTAATCCCAGCTACTTGGGAGGCTGAGGTCAGAGAATTGCTTGAACCCAGGAGGCAGAGGTTGTGGTGAGCCAAGATCGCGCCATTGCATTCCAGCCTGGGCAATGAGTGAAACTCCGTCTCAAAAAATAAAAAATTAAAAAATAAACAAAACTAAACATACACTTACCATGTGATCCAGCAATTGTGCTCCTTGGTATTTACCAAAATGAATCAAAAACTTATGTCCACATAAAATTCTACACGTGGGTGTTTATAGCAGTTTTATTTATAATTGCCAAAAGTTGGAAGCAACCAAGATGTCCTTCAATAAGTGAGTGGATAAACAAACTGTGATACATCCAGATAATGGAATATTATTCAGTACTAAAAAGAAATGAGCTATCGGGCTATGAAAACACATGGAGAAACTTTAAGTGCATATTACTAAGTAAAAGAAGCCAATCTGCTGGGGGCAGTGGCTCATGTCTGTAATCCTAGCACTTTGGGAGGCCAAGGTAAGTGGATCACCTGAGGTCAGGAGTTTGAGACCAGCCTGGCCAACATGGCGAAACCCCGTCTCTACTAAAAATACAAAAATTAGCCAACGTGGTGGCATGCACCTGAAATCGCAGCTATTTGGGAGGCTGAGACAGGAGGCTCACTTGAATCCAGGAGATGGAGGTTGCAGTCAGCTGAGATTGCACCACTGCACTCCAGCCTGGGTGACAGAGCGAGACTCTCTCTCAAAAAAAAAAAAAAAAAAGCCAATCTAAAAAGGCTACAACTATATGATTCCAACTCCACGACATTCTAGAAAAGGCAAAACAATGGAGACAGTTAAAAGATCAGTGGTTGCCAGGAATTAGAAGGGAGGGAGGGATAAAATGACAGAGCACAGAAGATTTTTAGGGCAGTGCAATTATTTTCCATGGTACTATAATTGTGGATACATGTCATTATACATTTGTCCAAACCATAGAATGTACAACACCAAGAATGAACTCTAATGTAAACTATGAACTATGGATGATAATGATGTGTCAGTGTGGGTTAATTGATTGTAACAAATGCACCACTCTGGAAGGATGTTGAGGAGTCTGTGGGTAGGGAGAAAGAAAGAAGGTATATAAGGACTCTCTGTACTTTCTGCTCAGTTTTGCTGTGAACTTAATAATGCTCTTAGTAAAGTCCGGTTATTAAAAAATTAGTTGTCAACTTCTACCAAAAAAAAAAAAAGCTGAGATTCTGATTGGGATTGCATTGAATCCATAGGTTAGTTTGGGGAGAAGGGCTATCTTAACACTATTGTGTCTTCTAATCCACGAATATGTTGTATCTCCAATATTTTTGGTCTACTTTAGATTTGTAAAGCAATATTTTGTATTTTTTCAAAATAACTTTTACACATCTAAATTAATTCCTAATTAGTTGCTGTTTTTCATGCCATCATAAATATTCTTAAATGACATGAAAATATTGTTAGGCCGGGCGCGGTGGCTCACGCTTGTAATCCCAGCACTTTGGGAGGCCGAGGTGGGCAGATCACGAGGTCAGGAGATCGAGACCACGGTGAAACCCCGTCTGTACTAAAAATACAAAAAAATTAGCCGGGCGTGGTGGCGGGCGCCTGTAGTCCCAGCTACTCGGAGAGGCTGAGGCAGGAGAATGGCGTGAACCCGGGAGGCAGAGCTTGCAGTGAGCAGAGATTGCGCCACTGCACTCCAGCCTGGGCGACAGAGCGAGACTCCGTCTCAAAAAAAAAAAAAAAATATTTTTAAAATATATTATCCAATAGTTTGCTGGTATATAGAAATGTAAGTAATGTTATTTTGCATTGAACTTGTATTTAGAGAGTCTTGTAACTTTACTGATTAACTTTAATTGAGTCCTTGGTGCTCCAGGTCTGCAATCATCATCTGAGAATAAAAAGAATTTTACCTCTTCCTATTCAATATTTGTGCCTTTTTATTTCTTTTTCTTGTCTTGTTGCACTGGTTAGGACTTTCTGTTTCATTTGAATAGAAATGGGATTTTCTCTTAATTATATTGCAAATTTCAAAACACAGAGAGATTGAACAAATAGTAAAATACACAACATACATTAAGCAGTTTTTAAAAATCATTTTGCCATATTCGTTCTCTCTCCTCCCCTTCTCTCTCTCTCTCCCATATGAAAGTACATACACAAAAACACACACTTTTGTCTGAACCACTTAAAAATAGTCAAAATAATGACACTTAGTATCTAAATTCATCATTGTGCTTTTTCTAAGAATAAAAATAATCTCCCAAACTACCAAAATGCCATTATCACATTTAGCAAAATAATAATTTTTTCCTTCTTTTACCTAATATTTGGAATATGTAAGGTCTTTCCCCATTGTCCTCAAAATATCCTTTATAGCTTTTTTAGAAATAGTTTTGAGATATAATTTACATACCATGCAATTCACCCAGTTACAGTACATGATGGTATCTTTGTATATTATTAATTTTTAAAATTAAATTAATAATTTAAAAATTCAGAACCAGTTCACTGTTCTGAACTGGGGTATATTAATAATTTTTTAAAACTATGGTATATATATGTGTGTGTTTATGTATATCTTGCCATTTTAACCATTTCAAGTGTAAAATTCAGTGGTATTAATTACATTCACAGTGTTACTAATTATTTCCAACATTTTTCATCACCCCTAACAGTGCTTTGTAATCATTGAGGAGTAACCACCTACCCACAGTCACTGGTAACTGCTAATTTACTTTTTGTCTCTAAGAATTTACCTAATCTGGATATTTCATATAAGTGGAATCACACCGTATTTGTCCTTTTGTGTCTGGCTTACTTTACTTAGCATAATGTTTTAATGGTTCACCCATGTTATAGCATATATCAGAATTTCATTCCCTTATATGGCTGAATAATAATCCATTACTTGTACATGCTATGTTTTGTTTATCCATTTGTCTGTTGATGGGCACTTAGGGTCTTTCCATCTTTTGACTATTGTGATTAATGCTGCAGCGAACATTGGCATACCATGTCAAACATACATGCTTGTGTGTGTATATGTGTATATATAGTTGTTCCTTAGTATCCATGAAGGATTGGTCCCAGGATCCTCTGTGATACCAAAATCCATGGATGCTAAAGTCCCTTTTTTAAAATGGCATAGTATTTGCATATAACCTAAACACACCCTCCTGTGTATTTTAAATCATCTGTAGATCACTTATAATACATAATGTAATATAAATGCTATAAAATAGTTATTAGACTGTATTTAGGGAATAATGACAAGAAGAAAAAGTCTGTACATGTTCAGTACAGATGCAACCTTTGTAGGTCTAAATAAATTTTTAATACAAGGTTGGTTGAATCCATGGATGTGGAATCCACAGATACAAAGGGTCGACTGCATATTGTTCTATTAATGTGATGTGTTACATTGATTATCTTATGTTGAACCATCTTTGCATTTGTGGAATAAATCTCACTTGGTCATTGTGTGTAATATGATGAAAGATACGAGTCTACAAATCCAAGAAGTTCCATGAACTTCAGGTAGGATAAACTCAAAGAAACCCACACCAAGATACATAATCAAACTCAAAAGACAAAGAGAATTTTGAAAGCAGCAGGCGAAGTGATTTGTCACTTATAATGGATTTTCAGTAAGATTAATAGCCAATTTCTAGTTAGAAATCATGGAAGCCCAATGCCTCGTGGAATGATACATTTAAAGTGAAGGGGGGAAAAAAAACACTGCAAAAAAAGCCAAACCCTGCCAATCTGTAAATTCTATAGCTGGAAAAACTACCCTTCAAAAACGAGGGAAATATTAAGACATTCTCCAGAAAAACAAAAGCTGAGGAGTTTGTTACCACTAGACCTGCCCTGCAGGAAATGCTAAAGGAGAGATCCTTCAAGGTTGAAATGGAAGGACACCCGATAGTAACTAGGTGAAGAAATAAAGATCTTTGGTAAATACATGGTAAGTACATGGGCAAGTAGAAAAGCCGTTATTATTATATTTTTGGTTTATAACTCCACTCTTTTATTTCCTACATGATTTAAAAGACAAATATATAAAAATAATTTTAAATCTATGTTACTGGGCAGAAAATGTATAAAGATGTAAATGGATTAAACTCCTCAGTCAAAAGTTATAGACTGGCAAAATGAATTAAAAAACGCATTTTATATGCTGTCCACAAAAGACTCACTTTAGATCTAAGGACATTCATAGGTTGAAAGTGAAAGGATAAAACAAGATATTCATGCAACTAGTAACCAAAAGAGAGGAAGAGTGGCTATACTAATATCAGCATAGATTTTGAGTCAAAACTGTCATGAGTAACAAAGAAGGATATATATAAAAGGGACAACTTTTGAAAAGGTCAATTCACAAAGAAGATACAACAATCATAAATATATATGTACGAAATATCAGAGCTTCTAAATATACAAACATTGACAGAATTTAAGGGAGAAATAGACAACTCTATAATAATAGTAGGAGACTTCAGTGCCCAACTATAGATGTTGAATAGAACAAACAGACAGGAGATCAATAAAAAAATAAAGGACTTGAACAACACTATAGCGCACCTGGACCTAACAGGCATACATAGAACATGCCACTAACAAATGGCAGGATACAATTTTTTCTCAAGTGCACCTGGAACATTCTCCAGGGTACAGTCCCTGGAGACATTTCCTATACCTTATGAGATAGCAGTGCATTAAATAATAAGTCTTACTTGGAGTTTATTTATTGCCATGCTTCCTAGTTACTCATCAACCCAGTAAGCAGGTCAATCCATTGAAGAATTTTTTAAGCAAGAAGCAGCATGACCTAATTTATTTATTTCTCTCTCTCTCCCTCCTTCCCTCCCTCCCTCCCTCCCTTCCTTCCCTCCCTCCCTCCTTCTTTCCTTCCTTCCTTCCTCTCTGTCTTTCTTTCTTTCCTCCCTCCCTTTCTTCCTTCCAAGTCCCACTGTGTCACCCAGGCTAGAGTGCGGTGGTGTGATCACTGGTCTCAAACAATCCTCTGCCTCAGCCTTCCAAGTACCTGGGATTACAAGTATGTGCCACCACATTTGACTAATTTTTTTTTTTGAGATGCAGTCTCGCTCTGTTGCCCAGGCTGGAGTGCAGTGGCAGGATCTTGGCTCACTGGAAGCTCTGCTTCCCGTGTTCATGCCATTCCCCTGCTTCAGCCTCCCCAGTAGCTGGGACTACCCAGAGTTGTGTCTGGCACTTAGCCCACCACCACGCCTGGCTAACTTTTTTTTTGTATTTTTAGTAGAGATGGGGTTTCACCATGTTAGCCAGGATGGTCTACATCTCCTGACCTTGTGATCCACCTGCCTCAACCTCCCAAAGTGCTGGAATTACAGGCATGAGCCACCGCGCCTGGCCCATGCTTAGTTAATTTTTTAAAAATTTTTGGTAGAGACAAAGTCTTGCTACATTGCCCAGCCTGGTCTCAGACTCTTGGCCTCAAGCAATCTTCTTGCCTTGGCCTTCCAAAGTCCTGGGATTACAGGTGTGAGCCACCATGCCCGGCCTAATCTCCAATTTTAAAATATCACTCTGCTGAATAGATAGCCGATAGATTATACAAGATTGGATGAAGGGAGTGATTTTTATAGTCCTCAATGGAGAGGATGCTATCTTGGCCAGGGTAGTAGCAGAGGAGATGGAAAAACAGAGGAATTAAAGATATGTCAAGTTGGTACGTGGTTGGAGTGAGGGCAAATGAAGTATTTGGCTTCTAGGTTTCTGTATGAACGACTGGGTGGATGTCTTAGTCTGTTTGGGCTGCATATAAACAACTGAAATTTAAGTCTCATGAGGGTCTTGCTTGCTGGTTCATAGACAGCCATCTTTCTGCAGCATCCTCATGTACTGGAAGGGGCACAATGGTTCTTCTTGAGCCTCTTTTATCAGGGTTGCGCATTGCAGGCTGTTGCCCTCCAGGCAGCTCCTTGTGTTTAGAAAATGCACCTCAACACGGTGGGAGGCAGGTGCCCCCTCCCACCATTGAAGATGCACTACTACTTTGCTGCCATCCAGAGTGGGAAAGCTAGGGGCTGGAGGACGCACAGCCCTTGGAAAGCTCCCAGGCAGGATGTGAGTCTGGAGCACAGCGCTCTGATGAGATCTGGCGCAGACTCATTCTAGCATCTGTTCAGTGTCCTGGTTCTGTCTGGACCGGCTGCTTGGTTCCTGCTTGCATTGCTTTTTTTTTTTTTTTAATCCTTTTGAAAGGGAGTCTTGCTCTGTCACCCAGGCTGGAATGCAGTGGCGCGATCTAGGCTCACTGCAACCTCCACCTCCCAGGTTCAAACAATTCTCTTGCCTTAACCTCCTGAATAGCTGGGATTACAGGTGCCCACTACCAGGCCCGGCTAATTTTTTTTGTATTTTTAGTAGAGACGGAGTTTCACCATGTTGGCCAGCTGGTCTCAAAAAGAGACCTTGTCTCCCAAAGTGCTGAGATTACAGGCGTGAGCCACCGCACCCGGCCTGCTGCGTTGTTTCTGAGCTAGCACCTTGATTAGCACTGATCCTGCAGTGGCCTGCTTTTAGCTCATGCTGGCCATGGTTTGTTTGCACCAGGACCCTTGGTTCTTCATCTTCTATCTGATGTCTTATCTCAGATATCTTTCTCCAATCGATCCTCCTCACCTCTCTGAAACATGAGTCTCTCTTGATCAATCAGAAGAAACTGCCAATTGTCTCCCAATATCTGTTCTCCACATTATTCTTTTGTAGATCTTTAAATGCTTAGGCAGTCATATGGCCCAGGGTAATGACTCTATTTCCAGCATCTTATAGGTCAATGTGGCCATGAGCTAAGTTCTGGATAATGGGACAAACTGCTAAGAGCATTTTCCAAAACTGATCTGTTTCTGTCTGTGCGCGCGCGTGCACGCACACACACACACACTCAGACACACCTGTGTACTCAGCTGGTCATAGTCTCTCTCAATTGTCACCTTTTCCATGAAGGGTTGCCAACTGTGTGCAGGGAGAAATCATTGTTTTGTGCTTCCATACCCGCCTTCCCAATCGTGAATATGAGCTTGTCCCACCAGGTCACATCCATTATAATTGCAGGTGCATCTGTCTCTCCAGTTTGACTCTGGGCAGTCTCTTATTAATCTGCGTAATATCAGCACCCAGAGTTGTGTCTGGCACTTAGTAGGAGCTCAGAAATGCTTGCGGAGGGAGGAATGCAAGGAAGGCAAGGGCTTCAAAACTGGTTTTGTCTTCTTATTAACAAACTATATTTATCCACTTATTTCTCAGTTAAAGGAACTTGCACATCACGGAGGCTAAGACCATTTATCCACAGTGATATGATGCCCCATCATTTCAGCATTAGTGTCCAGCGGATGCTAAGATACTTCTGTGAATCCATAAGAGGAGTGGGCAGGCAGCAGAAAAATGCCCAAAGGCACTCAGTTGCATGTGAGGCCACATTTCTCAAACAAAATTATTCTGTAGGCTCCTGGTGCTGGCTTCACCTTGGGCTGATGACAAATGGGTGCTGTGGGGAAAGGAGATGATGCCAGGAGAACATAGATCTTTCAACCTGAAATCATGGGACTCCACAGAACATCACCTGACATCATCTTAGCCAGAGCGAAGCAAGCCGCAGGGCAGGCACACTTCAGGAGAATCGTGGAGTCCATCGCCAAGATGCCAAGGGGTCTCTCATTGCAAAAGCCAGAGAAGATTCCAGACAAGGGAACGTGTCTAAGGAGTAGGCAAAATTGGTCGATTGGGGTAAATTCGACTTTTATAAATTTGGTGATGATCTTCTAGAATTTGTCAGCTCCAAGGGGTGATTTTGAAAGAACTGTGGTTTCAGACTATAAATGAATGCGATAGTCTTTAAGACAGAAATAATATCATAGCATGCTAATGTGGCAGGATCACAACTGACCTTCCTTCCAAGAGGGAGAACTTGGGATTTGACCGGGAATTTTAAAAAGGAGCAATAATGCAGTAGGAGATAGACAAAAATGTCTTTGTTTCTGGGGGTGGTGGGGGGACTTAGGAGTGTTGATCTGCGTGAGCAAAGGAGAGCCACACGGGACAGACCTGGAGGTTGGGAAAGCACACAGATTTTCCTGTGTTTTATGATACACTCAAATACACAGAGCAAAGTTTTCTAGAGATGCCTTTATTGACATTTTACCAAAGATCAAGAAAATGCCACTTACGCATATCCAGGAATATTATTTTTTAACTTTCCCAATAAATTCCATGAGTCCCTGCCTCCTGCTTGTCCTCCCACTGAAGGCCTCTTGTCATGGTGATGGAAGAAGGCAGAACATAGGAGATGGTTGGAGAAAAGACCAATGTCATCGAGGAGGGAAACAAAAGACAATCTGGATATGTAATCAGCAGATTTAGAATTAAAACAGGATTAGAAAATTCTCTTTCTCTGAAAGAGAGGACAGTTTAATGGGGGTGTGGAATTGGTGGGGAGAGTTTGTACCATGCCTGGAGACTCTGGAGCAGACACACACACAGCTTTTTGGAGATGAAGACTTTTCCTGGGAAGGACACGTTCACTTCTAGTAAAACACAGCACAGGCCATTTCCATGTAATATTTGGGACGGTAGCTGAATCTGGTGCCCACATGCACAAAACAAGACAGTATCTGGCCCGAACCATAGGGCTGAACCCAGCCTCTGGCATGTGGTGCAAGTCAACACCTGAATGAGTGCATCATTCAAAGAACCTTGTCTCCTAAACAGCCCAGACTCCAGATACGGGGAGGCCAAAGGCTTAGATAAATTCTGAGGGTTATGGGCTTATTTAGGAAGTTTGCATTTCAGCAACCCAGTCGAGAGACTGCAAGGCAAGGTGGTGGCTAAAAATACTTGGATCATCAACCAAAATTTTAGAGGGAATTCTGTTAACATTTGTTAAGAGAAACGAGGGCTTTCTGTGGAACATGTGGCTATGGAGAGGAAAAAGGGAGTAACTTTTTGCCCTTTTCCGAAGCCACACAGAGCCCCGAGAGCATTCATTGCTGCAGCGCCTCATGCGCGTTCGGAGTATCTCAGTACAGTGATTTTTGTGCAGAAATTTCTTTGAATAATATTAGTTATCAACCATATAAACATTGTTGAATTATCAGAATCCTGAATTTGTGGGGAAGACGTTTAAGACCCCAATCTTGGACCGTACGTGTGTATCCTCCTAACTGGAGCCCCCAGGTCTTAGGGAGAAGTCCCCAGAGGCCGGGAGGGTGTCACTGTTGCCATCAGGGCTCAAATACTGAAATTTAGGAACACATAAAGAATTCCTGTGAAACAGAAGGAACGGACCTAGGAAGATAGGGCCATTTGAGGAACATCAGTGTTCTCTAAGTATCTATTTGTGTGAACCAGCTCGCAGAAAGTGAGCGTTTCTGATAGTCTTCGAAGAAGAAACGGGTGCTAATTTATAAGCAGTTTAAGCCAGGTGACCAGAGCTTTAGGGGGTGTGGCCTTGCCTGAGGGGCAGGAGTGGCCAAAATCAGCATAAAACGTGCAAAGTGGGCTGTCATGTAATAATACACCGCACAGGCAGAGAGGCCTTTGGTCAGCTCCTCAAGTCCTCTGTAGACGTTCCTTAACCTCGGCACGCACCATCCTCTGCCGCCTGCTGTGGCCCTGAACTTCGGACTCTTCTCTGGCCTAGCCCGCCCTTGGCTGGGGTGCTCGGGCCTGGCCCTAGCGGAGGGGCCCTCCAGGGTGGATTAAGTCTCCAAGACTCGGGGACCACCAGGCTCACCTTGCAGTGAAACTGTTTCTGGAGTTTTCCTGTCCCTGCTTTCCCTCCCGAGTCCCGGGCCAGGCTGCCTCCAGCGGGCACCAAGGACGCCCAGAATTGTTGGGAATCTGGGCAGAGGCCCGTCTTGGGCTTGGAGGCCACCAGCTCCAGCAGAGGCAGCGGCCTCTGTGTCACACACGCAACACACCTGCTCTCCTCCATGTGTCCACATACACACGCCTATGCACACACCTGCTCTCCATACATGCACAGCCCCACACACAGTCGGCCCTTTATGTACACACACACTCGTGCACACAAGCGGCCCCCCTCCTCCGTGCATACAGGCGCGCACACAGCTGGCTCTCCTCTGTGCGCACACACACTCAAGCACACACCCGGCCCCGCTCTTCCAAGTGCACACACACTCCTGCACACACTAGTCCCTGCTTCCCCCACACACACTCGTGCACACAGCCGGCACTTTCTGCTCCCTGCACACACTAGTCCCTGCTGCCCCACACACACTCGTGCACACAGCCGGCACTCTCTGCTCCCTGCACACACTCACACATCCTGACATACTCGGCCCCCTACCTGCTGCCCCATGTGCACACACACCAGCGTACACACCAGTCCCTGCTCCCTCACATGCACACACACTAGTGCACACACTAGTCCCTGCTCCCCCACGTGCACACACACTCTTGCACACAGCCGGCCCCACTCCCCCACGTGCACACACCAGCCCCCGCTCCCCTACATGCACACACACACGTGCAAATAGCCGGCCTCGCTCCCCCATGTGCACACACACTCTTGCACACAGCCGACCACCTCGCTCTCCGGACACACACCGTCACAGGCGCGCACAGGCGCGCACAGACGCAGCCCCTTGGCCTCCAAGCGCACGCCGCGCGCGCGCACTGCCCGTCCCGGCGCAGGCCCCGGCTCCATCTCCGCACGCGCACGCGCACACACGGACACGCGCGCACAGCCCCTCCCCGCTCTCCCAGGGCGCGCAGCACTGGCGGGAGGAGCGGGAGACCGAGGAGCAGCAGAGGAGGAGGAGGAGGGCGCCGAAGGCGCGAAAAGGCGCGCAGGCGCGCTGCGCGGAGCGGGCCCGCCGCCGCCCACGTCACCGCGCCGCGCGCACGTCACGCCGGCCCGACGCTCGGCCAGGGTGAGCCCCGCGTCCCGGCGCCGCTCGGCCCAGGGCAGGGACCCCGCCACGGCCGGGACCGCCCGGCCCGGCCCCCGCCCGCGCCTCCCCGCGCCGCCCCGCGCCCCGCACCGCGCCCTCTCCGCGTCCCCGCCCGCGCGGCCGGACCGGGCAGCCAGGTGCGGGCGGGCAGGGGATGCCGCGGGAGCCGCGGGCGGGGGCCGGGGGTGCGGGCGGGACCCCCGGCCACCCCATTCCGTGCCCCGGCCGCGTGTAGGCGCCGCGCGGCCCCGACCCGCGGCCTCCCGCGCCCTGCGCGCTCCTGTGCCTCGGGGACCCCGCGCGCTCGGCGCTGGTGGGGGCTCCCCAGGTGACCGCGGGGCGGGGGTCCCGGGCCCGGCCCTCCCGGCCGACTGCAGCGCCGGCGCCCCGCGTTGGAGGTGGGGCCGGGGCCGGGGCTGGGGCCAGGGTCTGCCGGAGCGCGCAGGGCGGGGGAGGGGAGGCCGCCCCACGGCGGCCCGCGGGGACCCGGTTCCGGCGCGCGCGGGAGGTGCCTCGTGCGGAGGCGGCCCGAGGCCTAGTGACAGGCGCGCGGCGCGGACCCCGGAAGCCCACCTGTCAGAGTTACCGGTCAGCCGGGCGGGCGCCGCCGGGGTCTGGGGTGGACGCCGCGAGCCTGCACGTTGCGCCGGGACCCCGGGGCTGCGCCCAGGTGGGTGGTGGGGCCCCCCTGCAGCGGCGGGAGGGAGGCGCTGCGCCCTGGCTGCCGGGGCTCGGCCCCACCCTCGGCCGCTGGGCGGGCCGTCGGGGACCTGGGGGTCGTGGTGGTGACCCTGCGGGCCCGCGGGCCACTTTTCCGCAGGGGGCATTTCCGTCTGGCGAGGCGACTTAAAATTCTGAGTGTGGGAGTCGGTTTGGCCAGCTCCGCTCTCAGGATGGAGGGTGCCTTTGGGAAGGAAGGTCCACGTTTCCTTTGAGATGTGTTATTTAACTTCTTTTTTCATTCTTACTTATTTCTTGTTTTTCCTTACTTTTGTTTTTACCAGAAAAATCATTTTTCTTCTCTGGGAAGGCGAACATTTGTAGCATTGATTTCCCGGATCTGGTAACATGGCAAAAGATGTAAGTATGTTTGCTTCATGCTGCACACGAATGTTTGCCTCGCACTAAATTCTTTGTAGTTCTCTGCCTTTATTTCAGAATGACAACACATAAGCTACAGTAGTGTTTACTTTCAGACTTTTAAAGCGTCTGAAGCGGGATGAAGGTGAAAGATGGAAGGATCTGATCTCTGATGCTGCGCTCACCACCCGCAAATTGTGGCCTTGGATACCACACTGTGCAGTTGGGTGGTGATGGGGTGGTGCCTTCTGACTTTTTTCTTATCTTTACCGACTGTGTTAATTGATAATTTTAAATAAACGCCTTAATTAAATTGAGGTGGAGGGTGTTGCAGCACCGCAGCGAATCCTGCATTTCTTGGGGGGGCTTCCACATGAGACGCTGGACGGGGGCCAGGCTCAGGGCTCAGGCTGTAGCCACCTGCTGGCACCTGTCTTCCTACAGAGGAAGTTAATTCCACTTGGGTGGACTAAGAGCTAAGCACTTGTTTTGGCCACTTTTTTTTCTCAGAAGGATGAGATTTCGTGATTTGTGAAATCTGGTAAAAAATGCTATTTAGCCTGCTTTGTAGTTGTCATGAAACTATAGAATATTTTGAAAAATTTTTAAACTTGTGTGGGGAAAGAGGCTTTTAAGGCCAGAAATTTAGTCTATTTTATTGGTGTGCGGTTCTTTACAGTGCACCGTGCTTGGTAATGTTAGTCACTGAAACACCAGCTGGATTCTTTAGTGTTTCCCACCGCGCATCGCTCCGTAACTGAGTGAAAGGGGCTGTTGATGTGTTTACCTACTTACTGCACAGAGTTGGAAACAGGCGGCACATGCTGCCTCTGCCTGAGGTACATCTGTAGCGAAAATGCATCCAGAGTGTGGAGCCCTCTCCATTAGCACAGAGGTTTCAGTGGTCCCTGCGAGGCCTTTTGGGGTGTCTGCCCTCCCTGACCTGCGACCAGGCATGTCAGACAGCATCCCTGCCTTCAAGCACTGTTGTCTGCTTTAGAGAGGGCGTATGAGCACCCAGGTGGACCCAGTGTGGGGTTTTTGAAGTCATATCTGGGTGTGCTGCAAGACTACTTTTATCCTCTCCACCGTGCCTGTCCGTACCATGCCCTGACCTCGTGCGTGCATGCACTCAGAACGCCAGATGTGGGCATATGCTCAGCACGCAGCCATGTTCATTATGTCTCCTCACGGTGAGGAGCTGGGCCCAGGGCCTCGGTTAGAGCACGCTTCTGGTGTTGTGTGGTTTCCTGTGTGGTTTCCTCGATGGTTCTCAAACACGCTTTGATACATAATGGATGGTGTCTCCGGGGCTGTCTTTCATTCCCCCTTGATTTCATTGGCACTGTCTGTGAGCAGCATGCAGTGTGAGGCTGAGGGTAGGGGGCATACAGAAAGGTGGTCGGGCCCTGCAGGACCCTGAATGCTCCATCCAGTGTGGGCACCTGAGACGCAGCATTTGTCAGGGGCTGCATAGGCACAGGGGCTGGGGGTTCACCTTGCACTCAGGGATTGTGATCTGAGTTGGGGATTGGCGCTGGGAGGAGAGTAGGATCCTACAGCTGGTGAGGCCTTCCCTGCTCAATGCCTGGGAGTGGTCAGGAGTGCTGGGTCTGGCTGGAAAGTGAGGTTGTGAACAAGTCAAGGAATTTGATGTTTTCGCTAGCTCTTTTTTTTTTTTTTTGAGACAGAGTCACGCTCTGTCTCCCAAGCTGGAGTGCAGTGGCGCGATCTTGGCTCACTGCAACCTCTGCCTCCTGGGTTTAAGCAATCCTCCCGCCTCAGCCTCCCAAGAAGCTAGGATTACAGGCGTGTGCCAGCATGCTTGGCAAATTTTTTTTGTATTTTTAGTAGAGATGGGGTTTCACCATGTTGGCCAGGCTGGTCTTGAGCTCCTGACCTCAATAATCCACCCGCCTTATAGGTGTGAGCCACCGCGCCCGGCCTAGCTAACTCTTTTAAGTAGAGGTGTGACATTTGAGTCTTGAAAAGATGATGCTGGCAGCTTTTGCGGAAGGGAAGATCAATAACCAGTTAGGTGGTTTTTTTTGTTTTGTTTTGTTTTTTTGAGACGGAGTTTTGCTCTTGTTGCCCAGGCTAGAGTGCAATGGCATGACCTTGGCTCACTGTGACTTTGGCCTTCTGGGTTCAAGCAATTCTCCTCAGCCTCCCGAATAGCTGGGATTACAGGCGTGCCACCACACCCAGCTAATTTTTTGTTAGTAGACATGGGGTTTCACCATGTTGGCCAGGCTTGTCTTGAACTCCTGACCTCAGGTGATCCACCTACCTCGGTCTCCCAAAGTACTGGGATTACAGGCATGAGCCACGGTATCCAGCCCACCAGTTAGGTTTTCGAAAGCACTGGTACTGCAGTAAAACCACAGGTGTACGTCAAAAGCCCTTATGCTGGGGGAAAGCTGTGCCACTTGGGTTGAAGGAGGCAGGCCTCCAGCTTCTAAGAGCCCTGTAGAGGGCCATGAGGGGCCACAGGATGCTGGGAGCTGGAGCTAGGCCCTGGTAGTCAACATGGTGGAGGAGAAACAAGGCCACCCGGGACCTGAGGCTGGAAGGTTCTGGAGAGAACACGAGAAAAACAACTCCGGCGCTTCCAACCTCAAGTAGGGCACAGGGAGACAAGCAGGTGGGAAAAGGCCACAAATGGCTCCATGTGAGTGAGGGGCAGAAAGAAGAGGATGAGGTCAGTCCTCTGGGGGTGTCATCTTTGAACAGCAGTTGACAGGCCGTGGGTATGAAGGTCTACATGGCAAGGACTACACACGAGGGAGGAGAGAGGTACTCTGGGAAGTTTGCAGAGTGGGTAGGAAATGACTGCGGAGCAGTGAGGACAGTGATCAGTGATGGTGCAGTAGGTGGAGAGTGAGTGGTGGTGGACTAGGTGGAGAGTGAGTGTGGTGGTGTTGGAGTGGGGGGAGAGTGAGTGGTGATGGTGTTGTAGGTGGAGAGTGAGTGGTGATGGTGTTGTAGGTGGAGAGTGAGTGGTGGTGGTAGATGGGTTGGAGAGTGAGTGGTGATGGTGTTGTGGGTGGAGAGTGAGTGATGGTAGTGTTGGGAGTGGAGAGTGAGTGGTGGTGGTGGAGTTGGTAGAGTGAGTGGTGGAGGTAGATGGGATGGAGAGTGAGTGGTGGTGGTGTTGTAGGTGGAGAGTGGTGATGGTGGAGTTGGTAGAGAGTGTGTGGTGATGGTAGTGTTGTGGGTGGAGAGTGAGTGGTGATGGTGGTAGACTGGAGGAGAGTGAGTGTGGTGATGGTGTTGTGGGTGGAGAGTGGTGGTGGTGTTGTAGGTGGAGAGTGGTGGTGGTGGAGTTGGTAGAGAGTGAGTGGTGATGGTGTTGTGGGTGGATAGTGAGTGGTGATGGTGGTAGACTGGAGGAGAGTGAGTGTGGTGATGGTGTTGTGGGTGGAGAGTGAGTGATGGTAGTGATGGGATGGAGAGTGAGTGGTGGTGGTGGAGTTGGTAGAGTGAGTGGTGGTGGTAGATGGGATGGAGAGTGAGTGGTGGTGGTGTTGTGGGTGGAGAGTGGTGGTGGTGGAGTTGGTAGAGTAAGTGGTGGAGGTAGATGGGATGGAGAGTGAGTGGTGGTAGATGGGATGGAGAGTGGGTGGTGATGGTGTTGTGGGTGGAGAGTGGTGGTGGTGGAGTTGGTAGAGTGAGTGGTGGAGGTAGATGGGATGGAGAGTGAGTGGTGGTGGTGTTGTAGGTGGAGAGTGGTGGTGGTGGAGTTGGTAGAGTGAGTGGTGGTGGTAGATGGGATGGAGAGTGGGTGGTGGTGGTGGAGTTGGTAGAGTGAGTGGTGGTGGTAGATGGGATGGAGAGTGAGTGGTGGTGGTGTTGTGGGTGGAGAGTGGTGGTGGTGGAGTTGGTAGAGTGAGTGGTGGAGGTAGATGGGATGGAGAGTGAGTGGTGGTGGTGTTGTGGGTGGAGAGTGGTGGTGGTGGAGTTGGTAGAGTGAGTGGTGGAGGTAGATGGGATGGAGAGTGAGTGGTGGTGGTGTTGTGGGTGGAGAGTGGTGGTGGTGGAGTTGGTAGAGAGTGTGTGGTGATGGTAGTGTTGTGGGTGGATAGTGAGTGGTGATGGTGGTAGACTGGAGGAGAGTGAGTGTGGTGATGGTGTTGTGGGTGGAGAGTGGTGATGGTAGGTTGGGATGGAGAGTGAGTGGTGGTGGTGGAGTTGGTAGAGTGAGTGGTGGTGGTAGATGGGATGGAGAGTGAGTGGTGGTGGTGTTGTGGGTGGAGAGTGGTGGTGGTGGAGTTGGTAGAGTGAGTGGTGGTGGTAGATGGGATGGAGAGTGAGTGGTGGTGGTGTTGTGGGTGGAGAGTGGTGGTGGTGGAGTTGGTAGAGTGAGTGGTGGAGGTAGATGGGATGGAGAGTGAGTGGTGGTGGTGTTGTAGGTGGAGAGTGGTGGTGGTGGAGTTGGTAGAGTGAGTGGTGGTGGTAGATGGGATGGAGAGTGAGTGGTGGTGGTGTTGTAGGTGGAGAGTGGTGGTGGTGGAGTTGGTAGAGTGAGTGGTGGAGGTAGATGGGATGGAGAGTGAGTGGTGGTGGTGTTGTGGGTGGAGAGTGGTGGTGGTGGAGTTGGTAGAGAGTGTGTGGTGATGGTAGTGTTGTGGGTGGAGAGTGTGTGGTGATGGTGTTGTGGGTGGATAGTGAGTGGTGATGGTGGTAGACTGGAGGAGAGTGAGTGTGGTGATGGTGTTGTGGGTGGAGAGTGACTGGTGGTGCTGGAGTGGGTGATGTAGGGTCACAGGAGGAGGAAACAGCCTAGAAGGTGGCTGCCTTTGGTGTTCCTTGAGTGGGCCCAGCTGGAGAAATGATGAGAAGGATGAGGTTTCTGCTCTCTTGCTCAGGGACTTTTTATTTTATTTTACTTATTTGAATTAAAATGGTAAATTCAAATGGAATATTTCTCTTTATACTCTGTTAAGTGGGAGAATGTGGAGAACAGGAGTCAGCTGCCGTACAGCCACCTGGCTGGTGCCAGGAACTGAGCCCTGGTCTTGCCCAGCAGGAGCGCTGGCATAGCATGGGTCACTTACAGAAATTTATTATCAAGATTATGGGCTGCTCTTGGCAATTTGGGGAGGATTTCCTGGCTGTGGGGACTGTCTGTTTCCATGCCTGGCCCACCCTGTCTGTGATAGCCTCGGGCGCAGTCCTGTCTTAAGTTTGGAGACACCCTGGGAGGTCCGTACGGACTCTTTTGAGTTTCTGAACTGTCCTTGAAACATCTCAGGCCCTCCCCCTCAGGGCCTAGAGAGGCTGTCCTCTGGTTCCTGAGTGGGGTGGCTGTGACCCGCGGATCTGTGGGCTCCCATTGCAGGTACGGGTTGTGCTCGGACCCGTCCTCAGATTCAGTCTTGGAAGGTGCTTTGGCGCCTCCTGTAGAGTCGGACAGGCCCTTGTCACGAGTCAGTCCAGCTGCAGGGGCTCAAGTCGTTCTAGAGCTGGGCTGGCAGGGCCCTTCGGTGAGGGAGTGGGGCCTGGCACTGGCATCTCGGCCTGCGGCCAAGTTTCCTGCCTGCCCAGGCAGCGTGACCCTTGGTGGGATCAGGCAGAGCTGTGCCTCTCCTCTCCCCACCTCGGAAGATCCTGTCGTCACACACGATTGTCCAGTGTCTTGAAGGTTTGTAACTGGGAAGGCGGGCAGATGATGAATTAATCAAACATTAC
Source organism: Symphalangus syndactylus (assembly GCF_028878055.3). Classification (NCBI taxonomy): domain Eukaryota; kingdom Metazoa; phylum Chordata; class Mammalia; order Primates; family Hylobatidae; genus Symphalangus; species Symphalangus syndactylus. Next base: position 6,766,813 of record NC_072437.2, on the reverse strand, counting down.
AGGGATGCTTTTGCTGTGAGACATTGGGACGTAGCCTGTGTGGGACTGTTTCTGGGGTCCTGTTTGCCCCTCCAGGCTCCTCCTGCCGTTGGTAAAGATGCAGGGAATCTGAACTTGCTCTTGGGCTGTGCGGGGACTTGGTCCTGGTCAGCTCCCTGTGCAGAAAACGTGGCTGTGGATGTCACTGCCTGGCATTCACGTGCCTTGGTTGTGAAAGCCGTTCTGTGGTGCCTGTTTGTGTCCTGTGAGTTTTTGGGGAAATCCTGAAAGTGAGAGCTGGGGACCAAAGAGAACTGTGTGCGCCTCACCATGGAGGCGCCTGAGTGATGCTGTCATGAAGCCCTGCTAATGCCAAGAGGGGACCAATGAGCTCCTCTAAGGGTCTGCCACCAGGTGTCCTTTTACAGACCTGGACGGTGAAGTTCAGGCCTGAAGAGGTGAACCTGATGCAGCAACAGACTGCTGTTTCCTTCAGTGCTTGAAGAAATGAGTTCTGGGAACAGGATTCAGCAACTCAGGCCTTTTGTCCTCATAAAGAAACAACTTCACAGTTGAGGTTAAGAAGTTGTCAGTTTAGCCCCCTCAGGTTTAAGTGTTGAAGAAATCTATGATGATGTGCTTGTTTTTACAACAGTCTTTTCATATTTCAGGATTTTTTTTTCTACATAGGATGAGGTTAGAGAAACTGAAGGAATATTAAAAATTAGAAAATTATAGGTTGGGCCGGGCACAGTGGCTCACGCCCGTAATCCCAGCGCTTTGGGAGGCCGAGGCAGTTGGATCACAAGGTCAGAAGATTGAGACCATCCTGGCTAACAGGGTGAAACCCCATCTCCACTAAAAATACAAAAAATTAGCCGGGCGTCTGTAGTCCCAGCTACTGGGGAGGCTGAGGTGGAGAATGGTGTGAACTCGGGAGGCGGAGCTTGCAGTGAGCTGAGATTGCGCCACTGCACTCCAGCCTGGGTGACAGAGCGAGACTCCGTCTCAAAAAAAAAAAAAAAAAATTACAGGTTAATTAAAAGTTTTGCCCCTGCCAGGTGCGGTGGCTCATGCCTGTAATCCCGGAGGCCAAGGTGGGTGGATCACCTGAGGTCAGGAGTTCGAAACCAGTCTGGCCAACATGGCGAAACCCTGTCTCTACTAAACATACAAAAATTAGCCGGGCGTGGTGGCGGGCGCCTGTAATCTCAGCTACTCATGAGGCTGAGGAGGAGAATTGCTTAAACCCGGGAGGCGGAGGTTGCAGTGAGCCGAGATCACGCCATTGCACTCCAGCCTGGGTGACAAGAGCAAGACTTCGTCTCAAAAAAAAAAAAAAAGAAAAAAGTTTTGCCCCTAAGAATGCTTTAAAAGAGGTATTATAGGAACATCTGATATAAAATTCAAAAAGTAAAAAGGGATTTCTTTTTTCTTACATAATCAGCTCTTTGTTAGCTCTTTACTTTTGGTATTTGGAAGCAATGTCTGGAGTTCACTGTGTAAGAATTGGAAACCTTACCTTTGGTGCACAGCTTGATTTGCAGTAGAACTGTTAGGTGCTCTTTAGGGGATGTTAAAAACTTTTCCTTCTTGGTATTTACCTTAAAAAATATTTTGTTGTAGAACAATTAGAAAATCCAGATTTGCAGCTGATATTTAGCTTGACTTACAGTGTGGCTTTCTGCTGTTTGTCATAAGAGATTAGATTTGTCAAGTTTTGCTCAGAGAGGAGGCCTGGCAGCAGCAGGTGGCCTAGACTACCTGTGGGGATGGATCTGCGGGGGGAAGGGCGGGTGTCAGCGTTGGCTGAATTAGAGGACCAATTACAGGACCCCTCATCCCCCCGGCATCTTCTTACTCACATGACTCTGGTTGTTCAGGTACTGGCCATGCACTGCCGTCTGTATCTTTGTGCGTAGCCCAGGCCTGGGAAAGCGTCTGCCCTTTGTACCTTTTTCCTGGCTGGCTGAGATTCCCGCAGCATCCCGACTCCGCTTCAGGGCTCCTGTGGGGACATGGCTTATGGCTTTTAAGTTGTCGCACAGTTCATGGGCACTATTCACATGTGCTGCAGGTAATTTTGAGACTCAAGGATGAAGAGTTGTATCTGCCTCTTCCCGTTAGAGTCTTTTATGTGAATCCTGTCTGTTTGTTTGTTTGAGAGAGTTTTGCTCCTGTTGCCCAGGCTGGAGTGCAATGGTGCGATCTTGGCTCACCGCAACCTCTGCCTCCTGGGTTCAAGCGATTCTCCAACCTCAGCCTCCCAAGTAGCTGGGATTACAGGCATGCGCCACCATACCCTGCTAATTTTTTGTATTTTTAGTAGAGACGGAGTTCCTTCATGTTGGTCAGGCTGGTCTCGAACTCCCGACCTCAGGTGATCCGCCTACCTCGGCCTCCCAGAGTGCTGGGGTTACAGGCGTGAGCCACCGCGCCCGGCTGTGAATCCTGTTTTCACATGGTCCAGTTTCTAAGGGATTCTGGTCTGATGAGTGAAACCCTTGTGTGTCCCCTGTGGCTTTGAGATACAGTATGTTTTAACACAGGTGCTTGCCCTGTGCACCCTGGTCTCCTGTTCAATAACATCACGTCACTGGGGTCTGAGTCGAAAAGAGAGTGTGATCCGCTCCAGTGGATGGGGAAGCAGGAGAGGGTCAGAAACCTGAATGGGTCAGCCCAGAATCCAGTATTGCCAACACGTCCCTGGCCCTCCCCTCCTGCCCAGGTGACGGGTGTGGCGTATGCTGGTCCTCAGCCCTGCCCAGGTGACAGGTGTGCTGTATGCGGGTCCTCAGCCATACCCAGGTGTCAGGTGTGGTGCGTGCGGGTCCTCAGCCCTGCCCAGGTGACAGGTGTGGTGTATGCTGGTCCTCAGCCCTTCCCAGGAGACAGTTGTGGTGTCTGTGGGTCCTCAGCCCTGTCCAGGTGACAGGTGTGGTGTCTGTGGGTCCTCAGCCCTGCCCAGGTGACAGGTATGCTGTGTGCTGGTCCTCAGCCATACCCAGGTGTCAGGTGTGGTGCGTGCGGGTCCTCAGCCCTGCCCAGGTGACAGGTGTGCTGTGTGTTGGTCCTCAGCCATGCCCAGGTGACAGGTGTGCTGTGTGCTGGTCCTCAGCCATGCCCAGGTGTCAGGTGTGGTGAGTGCGGGTCCTCAGCCCTGCCCAGGTGACAGGTGTGGTGTGCGTGAGTCCTCAGCCATGCCCAGGTGACAGGTGTGGTATGTGCTGGTCCTCAGCCCTGCCCAGGTGACAGGTATGCTGTGTGCTGGTCCTCAGCCCTGCCTAGGTGACAGGTGTGGTGTGCGTGAGTCCTCAGCCCTGCCCAGGTGACAGGTGTCCTGTGTGCTGGTCCTCAGCCCTGCCCAGGTGACAGGTATGCTGTGTGCTGGTCCTCAGCCCTGTCCAGGTGACAGGTGTGGTGTACGCGGGTCCTCAGCCCTGCCCAGGTGACAGGTGTCCTGTGTGCTGGTCCTCAGCTGTGCCCAGGCTTGGGCTGTGGGTGCCGCCCGTTCACAGTGGACATGGAATCCTTGTGTTACTGAGTGACCTGCGTGTGCTGGTTGCTGCACCAGCGGGCTTTTCTGTCACAGTTGCTTTTTAATTGTATCCATTAAGTAGACTTTCCACAAGAAAAGAATATGACTTACTAAAAAAAGTTCAAGTTCAAGTAATATTTTGTCTGATTATAAAAGTAATCTTAGTTGCAGAAAATTTGGAAAAATTCTAGGAAAGCAAAAAGAAGAAAATGAAGTCACATTCATATGTGAGCTGAATGGTTAGGGTTTCGTAGCATATGCCCGTTGGATTTCTATTTAGCCGTGTGTAATAAAGGCAGCTTTTCCAAGATGGGAATGTACTGTACCTTCTGTTTCTAATCTTTTTCACCTCAGTATATTGTCAGTGTTTTCTCTGGTCAGTTTTTTTTTTCTACCATGTTTTTAGCAGCTGTACGTTTTTGGTACATTGTGGAATCATAGATGGTCAGTTACTGAAAAAGTGGGTGAACGTGGGAAATAATTTAAAAAAAGACTCTGTACCTAAACACTTCATTTTACATTCAAACAGATGTGCATCTGGTCCCCACATCTCTTGGCTCTGGACTGAACGCCCCTTCTTGGAGAGTGGGCCACCCCTTCGAGACACGCCCACCATACTGGGTTTTGATTTCTGTAGATTGAGTGAAGAACATAAAAGACATCTCAGGACACAGAGTGCAGCTTCCTGGGTTGTTTGCAGTTTTCCCAGGATGCTGATAACAGTGCCGCTGGAGTAGAGGGGTGTCTGGAATGAGCAAGGCTGAGTCTGAGACACATGTGGATCTGTCCGAGAGAGTCCTGTCAGCCTGGCGCTTTACGGGAGAGGCGGCGGAGTTAGGAGTGCTCTTCCTGCTGTGTGGATGTGCCTCAGTAATTACCCACTCCCCTGTGGTTGGGGATTCTAGTGGTTTCCGGTTAAATCTTCCCAAATTTGCACAAATCCAGGATGAGTCTTAGGATGAACTGAAGGTGAAACTGCCTGCGTGCGTGCATGTCTGTGAGTGCAGACGCTGGTCTTTGAGACGTACTGTCAGGTCGCTTTCAGCACAGTGTAAGGTGTAGCCGTCAGGCTTTTTGGCTGCTGTGTAGTCACTTACTTCCTCTCCTTGAAAGTATTAATGGCTTGGAGTAATTTGTATGGGACTTATTTTAGACTCTACTATTTCTTTTGACTTTAAGAAAAATCAGGGCTTGAATGAAAATATCTCATGTCACCACTATTGATAGAACCTGAACTGTATTTTGCAGGGAACAGGATGAAGAGGGAGATGACCGTGGTGGGAGTTCAGCCTCTGACCTTGTTTTTGTGCCTGAGTTTGAGGTCATACCTCTTACCCAGTTATTGACTGGGGGCCATTCCTGCTTTAGGGCATCCTTTGACTCCCGGAGTCATTTTTAAGCTTAGAGGCCTTATCTGGAAGGATGCAGCATGGAGGACAGATGTCTGCCTCAGTGTCATCCCGGTAGCCCGAGTTGAGCTGGCTGTGGATGAGGGGTTCCCCTTGCTTCGGGAGACCCTGGGTGTCCCCTCCCCCAGAGTGGCCAGGTTGGGGAGGAGGAGTCACACATTCGACAGCTCACGGGGTGTGCAGCCACAGAACTGGAAACCTGGTCTGTAGGTTCCATGTCTGGGATCTCTTCAGGCCGGCGGTGGAGTCGGCTAGCCACGATGACTTTTGCCTGGACTTAACCTCTTTTTTCTCTAACAAATGGAAAAGCAGTTCCCATTGGAGTGGCCAGACCAAATCCTATTCTGGGGTGGAAGGGGATGAAGGTGGTCAGCGTGGGGTTGATCTTGATGCTGGTTCGTGTCCTCAGCATCTGTCCCCCATCCCAGGCTGTGGTTCCAGTGGCATTTATCACACGTGGACGCTGATCCTGGAAGCCCTGCTTCGTGTTTTTGGGCATTTGTTCCCTGGAGCCCTGTCTTTGCTCACTGTTGGGACAGAAAGGCTGCTGGTGAGGAGGATGTGCGCCCCCTCGCCCCAGCCTGTCCTGAGCTTGCCTCACTGTGCATCCTTGTGGGTGGGCGTCAAACCCCGCACCTGAGTCTGCTGCGGCTCTGGTGCCTGCCCAGCACCATTGTCAGGTTGGGTGTCCTGGGCCCTCTGGACACCCCCTGTCTGGCCAGGGTTGCTGCTCCATTCTGACCCCAGGCCACCCTGGAGGAGGGTTTCTGAGAGTGCCGGTGGCTCACTCTGTCCTTGGATGACTTGGTTTTTGTTAAAATGGAAATGTAAATTCTTTCTAAAAGGGAAAAGAGTATAATGTAAAAACTTTTCCAGAAGAGAAATTAGATTAACATATTGTTATTTTTAAAGTTAGCTGATATAATAAATAAATAGATGAATGGAGATGGTCTCTACCTCCCACAGGCTGGCGGTATACTCGGAGGAGGGCTGTGGGGCGGCTCTTCCCTGAGGCCCCAGGCCTGGACCCCGTCGCTGTGTCTGGCAGCATGTGCTGCATTTCCCTTGGGAATGTTTTCCCACCGGGACCGTGTGACGTGTTGTGGAGGAAGCTGTGTGAGGCAGGGGTCCTGGGGGCCTGCACGGCTGGACCTTGCTAGCGCTGCCACCTCAGGTGGGGACTCCTGGCCTCTGTGTGCTTGCCTGTCCCATGTGGGTGGCCAGCCGCCCTCCCTATAGGGCAGTGAGGGAGAAAGGATGGCGTCAGCTGCTTGCCCCGTCCTGGCTGAACTTGGATGGATTAAAAAGAGTGAACATAAGGCTTTGACGAAATTAGGAGCACCTCATAGGCCTGGGCGCTGTGTAAGACCTCCTCCCAGCCACGAGGGGCTGATCTGATCAGAGCTGGAGGGACGGCCATTGCCATGTGCCCAGTGTGAGGGCTCTGAGCTCAGGAGCCAGCATCCAGACACGTTGGGGACTCTGCGGCCCCTGCCTCTGCCCCAGTGTTGCACAGAGGGGCCCTGGCTTGCCCTGGAAACTGTTTAGAATGATTGAGGGGATGGCGGGTGGCCAGAAACGGGAGAGGTGGAGTCTCCCAGGCAGCAGGCCTCCCCTGCGGGCTGCGGCTTCCAGGAGGGCTGCGGGTACGAGGTGTTCAAACACAGCAGTGACTTCATAAGAAAAGGGAGTGGAGCCGCCAACATTTCAGGTGAGTCGTCGTCAAGAGTGCGGAATCCAACTGTGTTGGGAGCCACTTGCAGGTGCCTGGCCAAGTCCCCATCTGGTCCCTCTACTCCCCACCACCCCAGCCCTGGAAAACTGTGCCTGCCAGGTTCATACTGCACAACCCGGTGCAGCCCGCCTCGAAGACAGCGGGAGTCAGGATGCAAGCACCTGTTTAACGGCTGTGGGACTGATGTATGGGTTTTCTAGGCAGTTTTGCATTTGTGCCTGTTGTAGACTAGAGCATCATTTGGTGTTTTTCTGCTGGAAAAGCAGGCTTTAGAGTGGTGGCTGAAAGTCTGATTATAGATTATATAGATTAGAGCAGCCTCTCCTGGGAGAGGGATGCTGGGTGCCTACCTTCCAGGTGTCCGCTTGTGAGTGGATGGGCCCCACCCTCTGTGCCTGCTGGAGCTTCAGAATCCACTGGTTTCCTGAAGGTTCTGGTGCCCCCGAAGCACAACCCCACCTCCCTAACCTGCCCTCCTGTGACTTGCATTGTATGTGAACTTACCTCCTCGCTCTTCAGCTTCCCCTGCCTGGTGGCTCCAGGCTGTCCCCTCAGGACCTGGGGTTCATGTTGCCCTCCTGGGTGGAGTCTGCGTCCCCCTTTCCTGGTCATTTAAGTTGCGTGGGGCTGGGAGGAGGCATTCTCTGCCCCTGCATGGCTTGCACTGTGGTTCTGCGGCCGCCGTCCCTCTGTCCGCTCAGGGTCACCAGCTTCCTCTGACTCTTTTTTAGGGTGATGTTGGGCCCCATCCTTGCCTGCAGCTTGTCACCCCTGGGTGGATCTCGTTAGGTGTGCGGCTTTTCTCTTAGTTTAGAAAATGAAATCGACTTATTGCTTTGTTCAATTATGAAAATGGAAAGTTTATTTAAAAACTTAGTGGTGCAGAAAGGTGTCAGAAAGTAAGCAGTCATCTGAAATGACAGTCACGGGGCTCTGTTGTTAAGACTTTTTGGTGATTGTTTGTGGGGATGACCTGGATGTGTGTGTTTAAATACACATGTACAGTACGGAATTTTAAATAAATGAACTCACGTGTTTTGTTCACTGCTGTTTTTTACTCAACAGTTTGTCCTAGGTTTTTTTTTCACATCAGTAAATATAAGCAGAGATAATTCTAAAAAGTTTGTGAAACGTTTCAGACACACACAAAGGAGAGAGATTGTGCTGGTGCCTCGTCCCTGTCACGGACCTGGGTGACTCCCTGCCTGGCCAGGGTGATCGTTAAGTAGTTATTAAATATTCTGACATATGTCTCTCAGAGATAGTCATTCACTCTTATTGTCACATAGGCAGCATGTAGGTTTCTCAAGTTGTCTCAAATTTGGAAAGTTTGTTTGCATTGGAAACTCGCCCCCTTTCCGCGGCTGCTGGAGTCTGGTCTCGCTGACGCGCCCTCACTTACGCCACCCTGTTGATACGCTGCCCTGGCCGAACGTTCATCCTTCGAAACCCTCAAAGGTGTTGGGTGTTGGGGCCTTTGGGAGTGACTAGGATTGAGTGAGGGCACATGGGTGTAGCCCCCGCTGCCCAGTTGGATCAGTGTCCTTATAGCCAGTCCCCAGGGCGAGCCTGCCCTTTTCCCACCTTGTGAGACCCAAGGAGGAGGTAGTAGGTGCAGCCTGGAAGCTGGCTCTGCCCTGACCTCCCGCTTCCACCTCCAGGACCGTGAGAGAGAATCCTTGCACTTAGGGCTCCAGGATCACGAGAGAGAACCCGGGACTGTGAGAGAGAACCCAGGACCGTGAGAGAGAACCCAGGACCGTGAGAGAGAACCCGGGACCGTGACAGAGAACCCGGGACCGTGACAGAGAACCCGGGACCGTGACAGAGAACCCGGGACCGTGACGGAGAACCCGGGACCGTGACGGAGAACCCGGGACCGTGAGGGAGAACCCGGGACCGTGAGAGAGAACCCGGGACCGTGAGAGAGAACCCGGGACCGTGAGAGAGAACCCGGGACCGTGACAGAGAACCCGGGACCGTGAGAGAGAACCCGGGACCGTGAGAGAGAACCCGGGACCGTGAGAGAGAACCCGGGACCGTGAGGGAGAACCCGGGACCGTGAGAGAGAACCCGGGACCGTGACGGAGAACCCGGGACCGTGAGAGAGAACCCGGGACCGTGAGGGAGAACCCGGGACCGTGAGAGAGAACCCGGGACCGTGACGGAGAACCCGGGACCGTGAGAGAGAACCCGGGACCGTGAGAGAGAACCCGGGACCGTGACGGAGAACCCGGGACCGTGAGAGAGAACCCGGGACCGTGAGAGAGAACCCGGGACCGTGAGAGAGAATCCTTGTACATAGGGCTCCAGGACCGTGAGAGAGAACTCAGGACTGCAAGAGAGAACCCGGGACCCAGGACCGTGAGAGAGAATCCTCGCACGTGGGGCTCCAGGACCATGAGAGAACCCTCCTGCTCTTCCCACTTGATGCTTTTGCTCACTCGGAGCGTGTTCATGAGATGAGCCTTTGTGCTGTCCCGGATCTTCTCCAGATTCGAGGTTCTTTTCTGCTGCATCCCTCCTCTGTGGTGGCACCATCTCTTCTTCCCCAAGGTGGGGAGGTGTTGGCCTCTGTAGCTGAGAAGGGCTGGGCCTGGCGGTCACCCAGCATCTCCTGCCTGGCCTTAGCAACTTGAACCAGCAGCGTCTGTTGCCTCTTAGTGCCTGTTAGGAGCCCAGGTCCCCATCCAGCCTGTCCCAGGCGGCCCTGGCCTGTGGTGCCCTGAGTTGGTCCGGGCGGGACCACTTTCAAATTAACTCGCCCGGCTGCTGGTGGGATCCCACTCCTTGTGGACTGCTGGTGGGATCCCGCTCCTTGTGGGCTGCTGGTGGGATCCCGCTCCTTGTGGACTGCTGGTGGGATCCCGCTCCTTGTGGACTGTTGGTGGGGTGTGTTTTTGCACTTTGCCGTGTGGGCCCCTGCATAGGGCAGCTCGCTGGTGGCTTCCTCAGGGTGAGCCAGCAAGGTCAGAGTCAGTCTCTTGAGGCCACCTTCACCCTCACCAGGCTCTGGTGCCTGGTGGGAGCAGGGCAGGGCAGCCCATGTGGGGGCCCCTGCAGGGCCAGGGTACTGGAAGGGGTGGCTGGGGCCACCGGAGGTCGTCCCTGAGCTCTGGGGTTGTGTTTGTTCCCAGGTGTGCTCTCCAGGGTCCAGGAGGGCTCCTGGGAGCTCCAGGCTGGGGTCCCAGGCCCAGCCCCAGAGGAAGGGCCTGTGGCCAGGTGGGTAGAAGGTGCCGGCTATTTGTGGTGGTCAACCCAACAGCCAAAAGGGAGGAGCAGAGAGAGTTGAGGGAGGAGCGGACAGAGTTACCCGCAGGAGCCAGTGGGGGAGCAGACGGAGTTACCTGCAGGAGTCGAGGGAGGAGCAGACAGAGTTCTCTGCAGGAGTCAAGGGAGGAGCAGATGGAGAGAGTTCTCCGCAGGATTCGAGGGAGGAGTGGACGGAGTTACCTGCAGGAGTCAAGGGAGGAGCGGATGGAGAGAGTTCTCCGCAGGATTCGAGGGAGGAGTGGCTGGAGTTACCTGCAGGAATCAAGTGGGGAGCTGACGGAGTTCTCCACACGAGTCAAAGGAGGAGTGGAGAGAGTTCTGTGCAGGAGTCCCATGCTGGGGCCAGGTGGGCCCTGGTAGCAGGCGGGGCCCATCCCAGCTGCTGTTTATAGAGTGGCCTCTTCCCCAGGTCTCTTCATTCATTATGCAGTTTAGTGTGCAGTGCAAGTGTTTTTTGCCCTGGGGTCTGGCGCAGGCCACTGCAGTCCTCAGGGGGATCCCTCAGTGCAGCTGGGTCACTTTCTTCTCAGCTCTGCTTACTTTTGAAATTAAGATTGTTCCTTGACACTTTTGTGGCTGTTGCGTAGGCAAAGTTGAGTGGCTGTGACAGAGACTAGATGACCCTCAATCCTGAATCATTTGCAGGCTCCCCCCTGAGAAGTGTGCGGCCTTGGCGTCCCTCTCTCCAGCCCTCCCCTGGGCCTGGCTTGTGAACCTGTGATGTTGGGACTGCAGGGCCCCTGCTGGGCCGTTTTCTTACCAGGCAAAATTCCTGCTTCACGGAGTTGATGCCAGGGGTGTCAAATCTTTTGTCTTCCCTGGGCCACATTGGAAGAAGAAGAATTGTCTTGGGCCACATAAAATAGAGTAACACTAACAATAGCTGAGCTAAAAAAAAAAAATCTCATAAAATTTACAAATTGGTGTTGGGCTGCATTCAAAGGTGTCCTGGGCCACATGGAGCCTGCAGGACACAGGTCGGATAAGCCTGGTTTACACTATAGCGGGGAGCTGTTAGCAATGGAAATGGTAAATTTTTCAGTAGATTAGAAAGTGCAGAGAAGAGCAGGGCAGAGAGGGGTGAGACAGCGCGGAGTCCGGGTGTATGCCCCACCTGGCTGCCGTGTGTTGCTTGCTGACCCCCTCACTGGCCTTCGAGTGTAAGGGAGAGTCCTCTTCATGCCCTCGCACCCTCCTGGGTCTCTAGGGCTTGTGTGTCCCCAGGGGAGGAGCCCCCTGGACACACCCTGGCGGGTGCTGGCTGGCAAAGAGGGAGGCGTTGAGGGCCCGGGCAGCGCCTCCATCCGGGCCAGGCGAGTGCAGCTCCAGGTTGTGAGAACTGTGGTCACCTGTGTGTTTTAAAGATGACGGCAGTGATAGGCCCCCTTTTAGGCCTGGCATGGAAATGAGTCACATTCGTAGACCCTGTCACAAAGTGGGCACTGGTGACGTCATCTTTTATAGTTCTCATTTTCAATTGGTTCAGCTTTTTCTAGCAGCATGGCGTGTTTTAGGAACGTGTGTTTTGCTGTTATTGTTGCTACTCATAGTACGGTTTTGTCTAAGACAGAAGAGAATAATCACCTGTTAATCTCCATGAACTACAAACACAAATATAGTTGAATATAGTTTTTCTAATAGAAACTAAGGTTAGTTTTAGCCAAGGAGCACCTTTGCTGTTGGCTTATATGTTAATGTGTTTAGCACCTTGAGGTGTCCTTACTGGGAGATAGGGTTGCATCTTGAGTATGAAGATTTAACAGGAAAATAAATCCAGTGCACATGTCTTAAAATTAATAGCAATTTCCGCAATATGTTAAAAACACGAAGCTGGGCCAGGTGTGGTAGCTTACGCTTGCTTGAGCCCAGGAGTTCGAGACCAGCCTGGGCAACATAATGAGACCTCGTCTCTACTACAAATAAAAAAAAAAATTAGCCAGGCATGGGGTGCATCCCTGTCCCAGCTACTTTGGAGGCTGAGGTGGGAGGATGGCTTGAGCTGGGAAGGTCAAGGCTGCAGTGAGCTGAGATCTTACCACTGCATCCTAGCATGGGTGACAGAGTAAGACCCTGTCTCAAAAAAAAAAAAAAAAAAAAGCAAATGAAACCATTTTTGTTTTGGTGCTTGTTAACTGAGTTTCTGTGGGTCACAGCCCACGGGAAATGCAAGGAGGACCCACATGAAGGTCTTTCCTACAGCTCCTTACATGCTCAAGCGGGTAATTGTGGTCTTGTAGTATCTACTGAATATCAACCCATAAGAATGACTTCATATTAAAAAATCACAGAGGCTATAATTGGGTCTGTCTTAGTAAGTTCTAAAGTGTCAGTGGAGACCCAGACTCACACCCACACCCCTAAGGGCAGGACACGGGAGGCTGTGGCCTTGGATCCTGTGTGGCTCACATGGGGTTGCCTATTCAGGTGCTGAGTTTGAGATGGGAGCTAGCAAGGCCACAGCTGGCCCCTGGCCTGGAGAGTGGGGACTTGTGCCGAGGCCACTTTGCCGTTGCGCAGCAGGCCAGCGTGCACCCCTTGTGCATCCTGTTGACAGGAACACTGAGCGGACAGACCTCGGCCGGTGTTCCTGTTAACAGGTCCCACTTAGCAGCCCTCGTTTACAGCCAGCCTGGGACCTGCCTGGCGGGACCCCTAGTAGTTCTGTGTCCTAGGAGCCCCTCTTTGTTCCAGGCCAACCAGGACGGGTGGTCACCCCACATACAGGGTTCTAAACGTTCTCACGTTACACCAGGGGTCTGGTGCTGTTGTCTCGGGCAGGAATGGAGGCTGAGGGTCTGCGTGTTTACTGCTGTGCACGGGCCCCGTCCCCGGAGCGAGGTGGAGCCCACGTGGGGAGGTTGTGGTCTTTGTAAAGGTGGGCAGCAGCGAGTCATGAACTGCAAGCTGTTGGTAGGTTTTGGACTGGACGTGGCTGGCTGAGCTTCCTCGTGGCTGTGTGGAGCCTCAGCGGGGCATTGTGTTTGATGGCAAATGGGAATTAAATCATGGCATGATCACTGTCTTTTTCAGGGACGATGCTGCACTTAGTTCTTGCGACTCTTCCTGTTGTCAGTCAAGGGGGTCGTCATAACATTCTTCCCTGTCCTTGGAGGTCACCTTCCAGGAAAGGGGTGGGTGTCAGAGAGTGATTGCGGCTTTGAAAGGCTGATGTTGAGTGGGATCCCGTTTTTCAGGTTGATGGTGCCAATGAGCTTTCCACACGGAACTATGTTTATGCAGGGTTCAAGATCCATTCAAAGATAAATTCAGTGATGACCTGGTTGATGAAAAGAATCACTTTTTTTTAATGTTCTAGAGAAAACTCTTTAACTGGTGTATTAGTTATCTATTGCTGTGAAACAGACAAATAGTGGCTTAAAACAACAATAAGCTGTCTTCTCCCACACAGTGGCTGTGGGTCAGGAGTTTGGGAGTGGCTCGATTGGGTGCTTCTGTCCTGGAGTCTCATGCAGTTGCAGTTGAGATGTTGCCCAGCTCTGCAGGCCTCAAGGCCAGGGTCTGGGAGTCTGCTTCCAAGATGTCTCACCGTGCAGCAGTAGCAGGAGGAGCCCTCAGCACCAGGACTACCTCAGGGCCGCTTGAGTATCCTCACACCATGGCACCAGCTTTTGCAAGAGGACAGGGAGTGACCTAGCTTCAGAAGTTGCCGCTTATTTCCATCCTCCTGGGGGTCACAGAAGTCAGTTTAGGGAGGAGAAGGTGGTACGGTGGTGAGTGTCCGCAGGGGAGCCTGTTGGAAAAGCGGCGGTGGTGAGCGTCCGCAGGGGAGCCTGTTGGCAGGCGGTGCGGTGGTGAGTGTCCGCAGGGGAGCCTGTGGGAAGGTGGTGCGGTCGGTGGTGAGTGTCCGCAGGGGAGCCCGTTGGAAAAGCAGCGCAGTGGTGGGTGTCTTCAGGAGAGCCTGTTGTGGTTGCTTAGGCTGCTGTCACAAGAATGCCATGACCATGAACTGGGCAGCTTGTAAACAACAGGAATCCACCGCTCACAGCTTGGGAGCCTGGGAGTCCACTATCAAGGTCCTGGTAGGTTTGGTGTCTGGTGAGAGCCGCTGCTTGGCTGGTAAATAGCATCTTCTTGCCGTGCCCTCGCCTGGTGGAAGGGCCAGGGAGCCCCTTTATCAGGGCACGTACTCCATCCAGGAGGCTGTGCCTTTGTGGCCCAGTCACTTCCAAATACCGTCCCAAGCAGGATTAGGAGGACCACAGGTGAAGACGCCGCACAGCCTTCCTGGAGGCTGTGTGCCCCAGCCCTGCCATCAGCCACCTGCTCCCGCTCACGTCTCCCCAGTTCACCCGCCTCCAGTGCTGGTTTGTAGAACATTTGTGTGACTTCTTCAGATGATCTGTAAACAGAGGCAGTCTAGGTGGTGGTTTGTTTTCTAATTTCCTTTATGGAAAGGAGAGTTTGCATTTCCCTTCTGATTTTGACACACATTGTATTATGAAATATTTTCAGTGTTTGTCAAACTCAGTGTGGGGTAAGCGCATCCCACCAAGATAGGCGCTTACAGGCAGCCACAGGAACCCACTGTGTGGTTTCCTTTTAGGTTAGATTTCCTGTCTTACAGCCTCATGTTCCTAGTTGGAAATTAAGGTTGAGACTGTAGCCAGGTGTGCGTTTATTCATCCGCCAGCTCTGGAGAGGTCTGCTTTAGAGGCCCTGCGGCCCCAGAAGTCATGCCTCTGAGTCTGTGGTTCTTAGCTGAGGGTGGCTTTGCAGTGTCCGGAGATGATTCTGGTTGTCCCACCCAGGGTGAAGGCTGAGGATGCTGCCAAACACCCTGCAGGGAGGCTGGCCCCTGACAGAGCCGTGCAGGCGGCAGTGGCAGCACTGTTGCTGCGGCTGAGACAGCGCAGGGCGTCATTCACCCTCCTACCTCCTGAGCCCAGAGCTGCTTCAGGAGAAAGCTGAGGAAAGGGGCCAGCCATGAGCTGCGGGTGCTTGCCAGGGATCTGGCGACACCTAGGCACGTGGCTGGTGGAACCAGCAGGCCGAGGCTGTGGATTTTGAAGTGCTATCTGCTATTTCTACTTTCAGAAGCATGAGTTGCATAAGGAAGGGGAATGAAAGGGTTTTTCCTGGAGCAAAATGATGCTTGTGGCAGACACAGTTGGGACCACAGACGATGCCACGCTTGTGTCAGCAGTGTGACACTGGCCCATGTGTCCGCCTTGTTCTCTCCTCATTGGCTGCCGTCACTGTGTGCTGCGTGTGCCGTGCAGTTACCCCAGAGCTTTATGTCACAACATGGAGGCTGGCGGAGAAAGACTGGCCCCTTCACCCCGTCCCAGACTTCCTGGAAGGACCGCCCGGGTCCACAACCTGGCCCGTTAACTCCCTGGGCAGCTGCTGGGGAGGAGGAAGCACTGCCCGGAAGGAGGGGCTGTGCCGGTGGGTGGTGGTGACGGGGGGCAGTGGTTTCCTGGACCTGGGTTTCCTGGGCGTGGGCTACTCAGGGATTGCTGGGTTCCCATCCCAGCTGGGGCTGACCACCGAGTCGATGGGGCAGAGTGAGAAACATCCAGGCCAGCTGTGCCACAGCCCCTACGGCTGCCGAGGTCTCCCCTGGGCAGGGGCAGTTGGCGTTCTCGCAGGGCCTGTGTTGGTGCACATGAGGAGTGTTTTCTGTGAGCAGCGGTGGAACGTTTACAGACACGAGCATCGCGGTGGCCTGGCCGGGCAAGGCCCGTGGCTGAGTGCACGGTGGCCCTAGGCGGGGCTCTTCTGTTGGGGCCCAACTTGCTGGCATTTCATGGAGGCCGCAGGCAGCCGCTGTTCTGGGGGCCTTCCACATGCCCTGCAGGCACGGGGAGGAGCAGCCCCCACTCTGTCTCTGCCCATCGGGCTGCCCCCGCCAACAGAAAAAAGGCACTGTGCCACCCTGGGCAGTGCGTGCCCAGCGCCAGTCCCTGGCCCTGTACTTTTTAGCAGGCGTTCATTTGCTCATCCTGGTGAGGGAGGGCGATAGACAGGGACAGAGGTGCAAAACGGCTTCAGAGCCCGAACCACGGTTGCCACAGGCCGTGGCTGGGAGTGCAGACGCCATGCAGGGGAACTGGGCACAGCCCTGGCTGTGCAGGTGGGAGGGCGGTCATCCTCCACGGCTGGGACTTGCTCCGTCAGACCCCCAGCAGGGCTTCCTCCAGCTCCACGCACACGGGGCTGGAGCATGCTGCACTCCCACACAGATGCTGGAGCTGGGCCCAAGCCTGACCAGCCCTGGCCGAGGCCCTTGCCTCCTGGCCTTACCCACCAGGCCTTAACCTCCTGGCTATGACCTCCTGGCCTTAACCTTCTGGCGTTAGGCACCTGGCTGTTCTCTCCTGGCTGACCCACCTTATGTTTAACTTCTCGGTCTCACCCGGTGTGCTTGCTTTCACCTCCTTGGCCATAGTCACCTGACCTTACCTACTTTGCTGTAGTGTCTTGGCCTTCATCTCCTGTGGGTTCTAGCCCACCATAGCCACTTGGCCGTGTGTGCCTGGCTCAGCCACCTGCCCAGACCCACTCGCCTTTTTCTAACTGGCCGTACCCTCCTGCCCTTTCTGTCCCAGGCTTAACGTCTCAGCCTTACCAACCTGGCCTGGATGGTAGTGCCCTCATGGTGACCAGGACGTCTAGCGTCTCACACCTGTAACACACCAATGGGTGCCAGCACAAAGCCATGCACGCCGGCCTTCAGGCACCATCGCTGACCACGCGTCACGCTTTTCCTGGTGTCGTACGTTTGTGCCAGCGTAGCCCTCTGTGGGGCCTGTGCCGGTGCTGCGTCAGGTGTGGTGGCCTCAGAGTCGCCTCCTGAGTGTGGTCAGGTTCTTGTTCCATGGCTCTTTTCCTTGAGATTGCGTCACACTCCGTCTTTGGGCCCTTAGGCGTGGTGGAGCCTTGATCCCAGCCTCTTGGTGTGGCCAGTGTGATGCAGCCCCTCCTGCACATCCTACCTCACCTGGCTCTGGGTGCAGGTGGTCACTGAGACGTCCACCCACCTCCCAGCAAGTCCCACAGCCAAGGCTGGGACAGTGTCTGCTGCACAGCCAGACTCAGAAAGTGCGGTGACCCGGTTGGAACGGCAGTTGTGACTGTCTTTTTAGCGTCCTAGGATGTGAACTTGCCGTGGTCATCAGGCTTACGGGCAGCCCTGACTTTCCTCATCTTCTGTAGGGAAGTGGAGTTGTGAAAATGCCCAGGAAATGGTCTTGCAGTGATCGCCTTGCTGGGCTTTGAGTCTTGGCTGCCTTCCCTGTGTCCCCTGTTACCTGGTGGCAGCAGGGGGTCATGGCGTCTCCTTGTTTCCATGGTGTTGTCTATGGAAGGGTGCATTCGGGTGCCTTTACCCTCAGCGAAGACAGCAGCCCCTGTCGCCGCCCCCCAGCCCCACTGCCTGAGGTGCGTGGCCTCCTCGGACCCTGGGTACTCAAGCATGCTGCCGTGTGTGTGCTCACGGCTCAGGCTGCCACGCCTGTGCTGCCAGCACGCCACTCCCAGAGGCCGCCCCTCCAAGCAAGGCCTCCTCTCGGGATGGCTTTTCCTTCGCAGAGCCCGGCCGCTGGGAACTGACATTTTGTTGGGACTAGGAAGAGAATAAAAGATTTCATGGCTTTTCTGGAGAAGCAGGATGAGGTTGACAATTTGATAGGAGTCCCCCTTAATGTGTCTTGCTGTGTGGCTGTACCATTATGTGTGTGTTCCTGCCGTGTATCTGTACCATTATGCATGTGCTCTTGCCGTGTGGCTGTACCATTAGGCTTGTGCCCCTGCTGTATGGCTGTACTGTCACGCATGTGCCCCTGCCGTGGCTGTGCCATCATGCGTGTGTCCCTGCTGTGGCTGTACCATCATGCATGTGCCCCTTCTGTGGCTGTACTGTCACATGTGTGCCCCTGCTGTGTGGCTGTGCAGTCAAGCATGTGCCCCTGCTGTGTGGCTGTACCGTTATGCGTGTGTGTCCTGTGTGGCTGTACCATCATGCATGTGCCTCTGTTGTGTGGCTGTACCATCACGTTTGTGTGTGCTTGCTGTGTGGCTGTACTGTCATGCATGTGCCCTTCTGTGTGGCTGTACTGTCACATGTGTGCCCCTGACGTGTGGCTGTACTGTCACACATGTGCCCCTACTGTGTGGCTGTACCATCACGTGTGTGTCCCCACTGTGTGGCTGTGCCATCACACGTGTGCCCCTGCCGTGTGGCTGTACTGTCACATGTGTGCCCTTGCTGTGTGGCTGTACTGTCACGTGTGTCCCCACCGTGTGGCTGTACCGTCATGCATGTATATTCTTCCTGTGTGGCTGTAGTGTCACACATGTGCCCCCGCTGTGTGGCTGTGCCATCACATGTGCCCCCACTGTGTGGCTGTGCCGTCACATGTGTGCCCCCGCAGTGTGGCTGTGCCGTCACATGTGTTCCCCCGCAGTGTGGCTGTGCCGTCACATGTGTACCCCTGCTTTGTGGCTGTGCTGTCACGTGTGTGTCCTTGCTGTGTGGCTGTACTCTTACCTGTGCCACACTTAAATAGAATGTGTTTAACATTCTGTTGTGAACATTTTCTTATCATTACAATCTTGATTTTTCAAGACTGTGTGGATTCTGTAAGTCATGGCTAATTCCTGGTGGACGGTGCTGTTTTGGCCCTGCAGGTGCCATGGTGATAGTGACATTCCTTCTCCAGACCTGGCGTTCTTCTGGTAGTTCCTGGAGTTGCTTGCTTAACTGTGGCCCTTCTGCCATTTTACGACGTTAGTTGATAGAACCCTTGAGGGTGGTTTTAAACACCCCTAGTTTTGTAGCCCTTTTAGCTGTTGTATTTATTATTGTTTTGTTGCTTTCCGCAGGCCGGTCTAATTGAAGCCAACGGAGAACTCAAGGTCTTCATAGACCAGAACCTTAGTCCCGGAAAAGGTAAGGGCACCTGTTCTGGACACACCTTGTGTTGATGAATGCATGAAGCTTCATGTGTTCATGAAGCTGTTGACGTTGAAGCCTCTTGCTAATGATGGCATCTCCTGCATGAGCACCTTTGTGCTCCAGGAACCCTGGAGGGTGGGCGTAGGAGCCTTCTAGCATTTAGAACACAGCCTGCACACAAACCAGTAGCTTTGTGGATTTTGAATTCTAAGGTATGTGTACTATTTGCAAAAGTTTAGAAAAGGTAGAATAATGTAAAGAAGAAATAAAGATAATTTGTTTTCTCTCCACCCAAAGGTAATGACATTTCAGCAGTGGTGTGGGCTCTTCCAGAGGCCGGCCTCACCTGTGCTGTCTGAGGAAAGATGGGCCTGCCATGGTGCACGCCTTCTGCGAAGCAGGCACTTGCCATGTTTAACGCTTCGCGTGTGTATTTTACTAGCTCTTGAGGAGGAGCCGTTTTTCTTGTCTTGGGGAATCCAGGGAGGAAGTCAGCTGGAGAGGTTGAAGCTGCCTCTTCCAGGGTCCCACGGTTGGCAGTTTCCATTTTACACCTCGGAGTGGCGCTGTGGTTTACATTCGTGAAGGTGCGTGTGCTCACCTCGTTACTTCCCAGGTAAACTCCTTACCTGTGCTGGGTCAGGGCACGCCATTTAGAAGCTTTGATGTGCGATGCTTGGCCCCTCGTGAGAGGCTGTGCTGTGTGGATCTGGGAGTGCGTACAGGGCAGTTCATTGTGGTTTGTTGCGATATTCCTGGGAGACAAGCTTGTGGAAGAGCTTGCTTTGTCCTAAGACCTGTCTGCCTGCAGAGCCTAGTGGGTCCACTGAGTGCTCTGGTCGCAACAGCCACGTGGTTGCGTCAGCCCAGGGAGGAGCCCAGAGGCCTGGATGTGTTTCCGTTTTAGGTTCCTAGAAGGAACCTTAAGATTTTTCTAATTATTCCCATATATAAATTAGCTTTTTTTAATCTTAACAGTGACCCTTGTAAGTGACCTCTCAGTGCTTGCCGTGGCTCTGGGGCGTGGGAGTGTGGTGACCAGGCCCCCAGCTCTCTGCTGAGGCTTGGCCCTGCCACCCGTCCCTTTCTGTCCAGTGCTGGTGCGGGCGCCCATGGTGCCATCTGCCTCCAACCCCTACGTGCTGTGGAGCCAGGTCCAGGTGTCTCCTTGGGGCCCATCCCTAGGTCCTGCTCTGGTCTCTTCCTTGAGAGAACTTGGCTTTGTGACCTGAGCCAGCCTGCAGCCTCCCCAGCCTCCTGCTGTCCCCGGGCCCTGTCAGAGGGAGGTGATGGGACTGGCCCTGCTCTTCTGCTGAAGCAGGTCCTTCCCTGCTGCTTTTCTAGGAATAGGGACCAAATCTATGCAGACCTTTTAGGATTATTTATGAGCTTTTTGTCTTGATCATTTGAGGATTCACAGATTGCTTGAGAGAAATATAGTTTTAGTGTAACTAATTGAACACTTAAAAGTGCGCAAGTTGCAGGCATGACATTTTCTGTTCAAGTGGTGAAGCAGAAATAACAATGAAAAAGTTCACCGCTTTATTTGCTTGGAAATGATGAAGTCTGTTACTATGGTGTTGAATTTGAATTCGTCTTGTTAGGTTACATGCAGTAGGCTTTCTTACCACATGTGGGCTGTCTCCTTTTCCATTCTTACTCACAAATCTGTGCTTAAATCTGTAACAAGTTTAATTGAGCTGAAGAGTTGAATTGCAGGGATTAGGAGGGAACATATCCTGGCATTCATGACATAGCTGAAAATGTTCTGGTTTTGACCCGGCCCAGCAGGGCCATGCATTTCCCCTCTGCTCGCCCCGCATGCCCCGGCCCCCCGATCCCTCCCAGATGAGCCTTGGGATGGTCAGTTCTTTCCCCGGATCGCCGGCAGCAGCTCTTGGGCCTCCCCTGCCCTCACCTGGTGTTGATTCCACCACACAGGTGGTGGTTTTTGTTGTTGTTGTTTTTGAGATGGAGTCTCACTCTGTCACCCAGGCTGGAGTGCAGTAGCGCCGTCTCGGCTCACTGCAACCTCTGCCTCCCAGATTCAAGCGATTCTCCTGCCTCAGCCTCCTGAGTAGCTGGGACTAGAGGTGCCCACCACCATATCCAGCTAATTCTGTATTTTTAGTAGAGATGCGGTTTCACCATGTTGGTCAGGCTGGTTTCGAACTCCTGACCTCATGATCTGCCCGCCTTGGCCTCTCAAAGTGCTGGGATTACAGGCGGGAGCCACTGCACCCGGCCACACGTGGTTGTTTTAAATTTGCTTTTGAATCAGTGACACGTTCATGTTTTAAAATTTTGAAGTATGAAAAGGTGCAGAGAGATTTCCTTTTTTCCTCTTCTGTCCATGCAGGTGAGCACCAATGTTCACTTCTGGTGTTCATTCCAGAGAATTCTGTTTAACAAATAGAACGGTTTGTTGGTATTTGCATGTGTCTGTGTGAATATGTGTGCATGAGTTCGTGTGAGGAATGTCACTGAGTGTGCATATGAGGAGTGTCTGT
Organism: Symphalangus syndactylus; assembly: GCF_028878055.3. Classification (NCBI taxonomy): domain Eukaryota; kingdom Metazoa; phylum Chordata; class Mammalia; order Primates; family Hylobatidae; genus Symphalangus; species Symphalangus syndactylus. The sequence continues at coordinate 6,745,449 of NC_072437.2, read as the reverse complement.
GTGCATGTGTGTCAGTGTGTATGCGTGAATGTGTGTGTATGTGAGGAGTGCTTGTCAGTGCATTGTGCGTGTGGAGTGTCTGTGCGTGTCTGAGTGTGCATGGGTTGAGTATGTGTTGAGTGTGCGTGTGTGTTGAGTGTGCATGAGTTGTGTGAGTGGATGTGAGTGTACCTGTGAGTTTGTGTGTGCATGCGTGTGAGTTGTATGCGTGTGTGTGCATGTGAGTCGTGTGAATTGTGTGAGGGGTGTCCGTGTGGAGTTCATGTGTTGTGAGTGTGCATGAGTTCACATGAGTTGTGTCAGTTGTGTGTGTTTGTGAGTTGTGTGAGATGTGTGTTGTGTGCGTGAGTTGTGTGCATGTGAGATGTATGTGAGTTGTGTGTGCAAGTTGTGGGTGAGTTGTGCATGAGTTCCGTGTGAGTTGTGTGCATGTGCACGTGTGAGTTGAGTTGTATGCGTGGAGTGTTGTGTGCATGTGCATGTGTGTGTGTTGTGTGCATGAGTTGAATGAGTTATATGTGTGTGTTGTGTGTGTTGAGTATGTTGTGTGTGTGTGCATGAGTTGAGTGTGAGTTCTGATTGTGCATGTGGGTGTGTGAGTTGTATGCGTGTGTGTGTGAGCGAGCAGTCCTCGCCTCCCCAACAGACACCCGTCTTCACTAGTGGGCCCCCCTCGCCTCTACTTGGGAGTGGGGCGGTCCAGGCAGGGTCCTCGGTGCCCCTAGAGCCGTTGCAGGTGCTTTGCGGTCCAGGCAGGGTCCTCGGCGCCGTTAGATGGAGCCGTTGCAGGTGTTTTTTGAGTTGCCCTCGGTGGTGCAAGCGAGCAAGGCTCCGCCTTCCCCCGTTTGTGCCCTGGGAGCCCAGGGCATGGTCGGTGGCACTTTGAGGGCTGTAGAGGCCTCCCTTGAGTGAGATCTTGAGGAAGCCCAGGAGCTGTCCAGGTGAGAGTGGATCAGGGGAAGGTAGAGGGGACCAGCCTGGCAGAGGCTCCTCGTGGGTCCCTGGTCCTGGTCCTGCCAGCTCCACTCCGCGTCACAGCCTCCCGGGGCCACTGTGTCTCTTCCTGCTGCTGCTGTGGGGGGCCTGTGTCCAGTTCCCCACTGTGTTTGTCATGTTCTCTAGAGCAGCAGCCAGTGGGGGATGGGAACCTGGGTGGGGACTCATTACAGGACCCACCTAGCCATAGTGGGGCCGACAGGGCGGAACCTGCAGGGCGGTTGGTGGTGAATTCCTTTCCTGGGAAAATGCAGGTGTTGCCCTAAAAGCCTTCGGTGGGTTCGACGAGGCCCACCTGCGTCGAGGACAGTCTCCTTTGCCTAACGGCTCCTCTTTGAGGAGTCCACAGCAAGTTCTCGGCTGGCCTTTGGCTGAATAATGGGATAGAGCACCATCAGGTTGACGCGTAAAACTGTCACACACTTCGAGGCTCAGAAAGCTGCTTTCCACCTAGAGAAACCCACCAAACTCGAGACATTTTGCGTCCACAGGCTCCCCAAGGATGGGAGTCCCAATGTGGAGGTTTTGACAATACATTTTACGTGGGCCATTTTAGTTGTGGCTGTTTGGGTTGCCTCTGATTGTTTCCTGAGAGCAACATGCTGGTGTGAACATTTGCACACACACTTTGTGTGTCTGGCAGTTCCACGTCCTCACCAGCATTTGCTGGTGTTGGGTTTTTAGGCTTTCTGTGTCACAGGTGGGCTCTTACTCATATCATGCCTACGGCCCTGCAGTGCTGATAGGAGCTTTCCCTCTCGCTTTGCCTGGTGCACCCTGCCCCTGTCCGAGGGTAACCTGGCCCCAGGGCTGCCTGCACCCTCCTCCCTGATGTGTGCAATCCTGCCCGGCCTGCGCCTCGTCCTCAGGGAGGCCACAGCTGGCCTGGAAGTGTGCTTGTCTGTCTCTACCTCAGGGCTGCTTGTGCACCTCCTGTACCGAGGGGTGATCCAGGCTCACTGAGAATCCACCCACACTGTTCCACACGTTTAGGCCGGGTACAGGGGCTCACGCCAGAAATCCCGGTGCTTTGGGTGACTGCAGTGGGAGGATTGCTTGAGGCCAGGAGTTCAAGACCAGCCTGGGCAGCAACGTGAGACCCCATCTCTATAGAAAATTAAAAAAAAAAAGTAGCCAAGCATGGTGGCGCATGTCTATAGATAGTCCCAGCTACTTGGGAGGCTGAGGCAGGAGGATCGCTTGAGCCTGGGAGGTTGAGGCTGCAGTGAGTTGTGATTGTGCCACTGCACTCCAGCCTGAGTGACAGAGCCAGACCCTGTCTCAAATGAGTAGGCTGGGCATGGTGGCTCAAGCCTGTATCCCAGCACTTTGGGAGGTCGAGGCAGGTGGATCACCTGAGGTCAGGAGCTCAAGACCAGCCTAGCCAACATGGTGAAACCGCCTCTCCACTAAAAATATAAAAATTAGTGGGGTGCTGTGGTATGCGCCTGTAATCCCAGCTACTCAGGAGGCTGAAGCAGGAGAATCACTTGAACCCTGTAGGCGGAGGTTGCAGTGAGCTGAGATCACTCCACTGCACTCTAGCCTGGGTGACAGAGTGAGACTTTGTCTCCAAAAAAAAAAAAAGAGTAAATGTGTAAGTGTACATTTGAGCGTGCACTTTCGCAGCCGGTGCATGGAGTGTCTGTCCTCTCCATGCCGTGTGGTGGCTCCTGTGTTTAGTCACTGGGACATTTGCAGTCATGGTTTCAGTGGCTGCGTTTTGCTACCTTTTGTTATTTGCTGCCTTTTTCTTGTAGTGTGCTCATGATTTTTAACATAGTGAATCCGTGGAGAGCACTCAGACACAGATCATGGCTGTGTGCAGTGCAGGCTCACCCTGCGTCTGCGGCGCCAGGCCGGGTCCCTTGGTTGCTGCCCATCTGGGAGTGCCCAGCACATGTGGGCAGTTGATTAATAGCATCTCCCTTTGTTGTATCTTTACTTTCCTCCTGCTTCAATCTCATATCTGTCGGCTTTAGGGTTCTAAGTGGAGGAGGAAATTTAGCAATGATGTGTGGGCAGAAGCTTAGTGTTGCTTACGTAATTCCTTACTCGTGGTGACTGTCACCTGTGAACTGTGCCCCTCACCCCCCCACACACACACGCAGTGGTCTTTGTAGAGCTGTTAGGAAGGGGGTTATAGGAAGGGAGGGTATAACTTTCGGTTGGCCTCTTCAAACTGCCAGCCTCCTACAAAACTCAGGAGAGGCCATCAGCTTTTTCTCTCTTTGTATTTCTCTATTTTTAACCTGAAGGACATTAAAAACCCAGCCTCTGTTTTTAGCCCAGTAATGACATTTCTGTGGCCGTAACCCTTGTTCCCAGGTGTGAGATGATGACTCTTGGATGCAGGGTAACCTCCTGGACCTCTGTGTGTTTGTATAGAGAGGTTTGTAGGAATGACTTGAGCCATGCTGTGAACTTGGAGTAGCACGCACATATTCTCAGGAGCGGGTCCTGCTGGAGGCCCAGCCACGTCAGGCACAGTAGGTGTGTGATTTGTGCAACAGAGGCCTCTGATAACTGCCAGAGGATAGCTTTTGTGTGGGAGCTGCCTCAGCCTGCCTTCCAGGAGCTCGGGTCTCCTGAGTCTGAATGGAGTCTGGGGAGAGCAGTGTCTCCATGGAGCGGGTGCCTGGCTGTGGTCGCTTAGGCAGGAGCTTCCTCCTCAGTGCTGACAACAGAGAAGAACGTTCTGTCGTGGCCAGTCAAGTGTGCACCAATGCTGCTTTCGAGCCAGCCACAGAGGCACTCACCTGCAGAGCCACTCACCTGCAGAGCCACTCACCTGCAGAGCCGCTCACCTGCAGAGCCGCTCACCTGCAGAGCTGCTCACCTGCAGAGCCGCTCACCTGCAGAGGGGCTGTGCTTGGCCAGATAAGCAAACAAAACATCTCCAGCATGGTGGGCAAAATAGTAACTCTTACGCATCTGGCTCTGACAGTGTAAAGATGTTAAAATTGTTTTCCAGAAAATACAAAACTTTATGGTTTCATAATTTATCTTAAGCCCTATAGATAGTAATAGAATAGGATTAGTAATTATAAAAATGTGAATACTATATTTAGACTCCTTTTTCTGTTAATGGATTATAGCAACTGAGACCATATATATTCTTAACTAGTTTTCTTCCCAAGAAAGGAATTCTCCATTTAAAATGCTGTATATAAAATGTTTTTAATTAGTTCATTTGAAAAACGCTATATAGTGCCTTTTACAGTTGAAAGTGTTAATTCTATTGAGCTGGCTCGTGGGCCATGTCTTTATGTGACTCAGCTTGCCCCTGAAATGTCAGTCCTCCTCCCTCCCCTGCATAGATTGTGTGTGGCAGTCTTATCAAGAAAACGTGTGGAACACTCCACTTATATTGCCAGATTAAAACTAAATGATTGGCTGGGCGTGGTGGCTCACACCTGTAGTCCCAGCATTTTGAGAGGCCAAGGTGGGTGGATCGCTTGAACTCAGGAGTTCAAGACCAGTCTGGGCGATGTGGCAAAACCCTGTCTCTACAAAAAATACAAAAATCAGCTGGGTGTGGTGGTGCGAGCCTGTAGTACCAGCTACTTGGTAGGCTGAGGTGGGAGGATCCCTTGAACCAGGAGGTGGAGGTTGCAGTGAGCTGAGATTGTGCAACTGCTCCAGCCTACAACTGCTCCAGCCTGGGTGACAGAGTGAGACCCTGTCTCAAAAACAACAACAACTACTACTACTACTAATTGAAATAACATTCTACCCTGAGGTGGACAAAAAAGTGGCGGGGAGCGGCAGCCTGGCTGCCACTGGTGCGTTTGGACTGGAATGACCACTTGGGGGCTGGGTGGACTCTGGGACAGCGGCCACTGGGACCAGGGCTTCCCTGGCGGCAGGTGTGCCGAGAAAAACATACAGCATGCGGTTCAGTAATAACAAGCAGCATTTTCATATGACATCTGTGTTCATATGACCACTTTATTATAATGGAATAGCATAACAGCATTTAAGGAAATCAGCCTGACGGCTCTATGTATGGGTAAGTCTGAAGCACAGTGTTGGCAGAATTGCAGAATGCGAGCCACATAATATTTGTCTGTGTTTCAGAGGCACACAAAAACAATCATTTATAGCCTTAGGTTCAGCACATCTGGAAAAGTGTGAAAAATGAAGTGAATACGTCCCCGCAGGCCCTGGGAGTTGCACGCAGGCCAGACTCAGGGGGAGGCTGAGGATCCTAGGGACCATAATTTTATTTCTGCTCCTTATGTCTCTATGAAACTTGAAGCAAGTATGATGATAACAGTGAATTTTAAGTGTACCGGAATAAAATTGTCATGTTATTGTTTGTATTTGAAAAGTTTCTCAGTGACTAGAAACAAGAAGCCAGGCCGGGTGCATTGGCTCACACCTGTAATCCCAGCACTTTGGGAGGCCGAGGCGGGCGGATCACCAGAGGTCAGGCGTTCAAGACCAGCCTGGCCAACATGGTGAAACCCCTTCTCTACTAAAAATATAAAAATTAGCCGAGCGTGGTGGCAGGTGCCTGTAGTCCCAGCTACTCAGGAGGCTGAGGCAGGGGAATTGCTGGAACCCGGGAGGCGGAGCTTGCAGTGAGCCAAGATCGTGTCACTGCACTTCAGCCTGGGCAACACGCGAGACTCCATCTCAAAAGAAAAAAAAAAAAAAAAAGCCCACCCACCCAGCTCTGGCCCCAGAAGCCACTGCCACTGCCCTTTCCAGCCTGTACTTCTGGGTGTGGGTCTGAGATGTATTCAGGGAGGGGCCTTGCTGCTCGCTGTGGTCAGGTGGGTGTGCGAGCTCAGCCCCTTTCTCAAGGCCCTTCTGAAATGCTGCTCTGGGGCGGGGCAGGGGGTATTCACCCTCAGCCTCAGGATTTCTTTCTTCTTCCTGTTACTGATGCACGTACCTGCCCTCTGTCCTGTAGAGACTCAGCTGGTGACCCAGGGGTGCTGCTGGGTTGATGTGGTGTGCCACTCAGAGGTCCTCTGTTGGTTTGTGTCTAGGCTGGGAGGGACCCTCTGTGCTTGGCAAGGCCTTGGGCTCCGAAACCCTTTACCTGCAGCTGATGTGGGGGCTCAGACTCCAGGTGGACAGCAGGAGTGAGTGGGGAAGCTCAGGGGCCCTGGACGTCTGCCTGCATTCGCTCATCCTGCCCTGGGTACCAGAGGAGGGACCCTTTTCCCTCTGTGTGTTTGTCTCCCCCTTCCTAACTGTGAAAACCCTTAGCAACCCACCCTAGCCTCATGGTGCTGGCCTCTGGCCCAGAGGGAGAGACCTGGTTGGAAGGACAGATGGTGTAGGCAGGCCAGCTGGCCGGCCTGTGGGTGGAGCAGATGGAGGGCAGGCCAGATGCCCTGAGGGTCTCAGCTACACCGCTGTCCCACAGCGCCACCACCACCCGAATCCCTGAGTCCTACCCACACTCCCTGCTGGGGCAGGAAAGGGGAGCCCCAGACTGGGACGCGTGAGTGCATGGTACCTGCGGTGCTGGTGGGCGGGCGCTGTGGCCGGGCCGTACAGGACGGAAAGAGCCGCTTGGGCTGCTGATGGGGAGTGACGGTGCCACTGGCTTTTGTGAACTCAGAGGTCTGTTTCTTTCTTCACATTTATTGAAATTAGAGACTCGTTTGCAAATTTTAAAAGATGTTATCTTTGTAATGAATCAACTAAGTATTCTTGAAAACTTACTGTTTACTCATCTGTACGTGAATCTGAAGTGTTTAATTGCGTACTTTAAATCATTCCCTGCATAGTAGAATATTATTTTTGCTTTTAAAATGCCTTTTCCTGGTAAGTATTACACAGTGTATATGTGCATCAAATCATCACTTGTACATTTTGAATATGTGCAATCGTTACTTTTCAATTGAATATTCTAAAAATACCTTTCACATATATAAAACAATAAAAAAGTAAATATTTGCTTTTCTTAGGATACACATCTTTATTTTTGGAAGAAAATTTCCCAAGGCAGATCATCTTATTTTAGTTCCAGAAAAGAATTTTAAATATGTGTTGACATTGGTTGGTAAAAATACTAATATTTAACCCAGTTGAATCAAAAGGCAAATGTCTTTTTAATCATTTCCTAACGATCTGTCTTGGCCAACTTAGGTTATTAAGAGAAATTATTAAGTGTTCTTATGTAGCAGCACAATTCATTATTTAATATATTTTAAAGAAATGCATAAAAAGCAGTAGATGTTTTTAAAATGCATGGGTTGTAAAGGGCCCCAAAATGAAACTTCAGATCGCAAAGGCAATGTATTCGAAAGTCTCACTGATGATTCATGAGTCATTTTGGTGCTGACGGGTGGGAATGAGGGGAGATGACTGCGGGGAGGTTCAGGGTCCTGCAGCTTTGTGGATGGGCGGCCGTCCGGGGAGGCCCGAGGTCGGATGGGCGGCCGTCCGGGGAGGCCCGAGGTCGGATGGGCGGCCGTCCAGGGAGGCCTGAGGTGTGGCGAGATCGGGGAGTTCTTCTTTCCTGATGTTGTCGTGACCCGAAAATCTGTCTTTTCTTCACCTGAGGGTATCGCGCATTTTCAAATGTAGGGCCATCCGCTCAGCTCCCCCAGCCGTGGGGCGGGGTGTGCGTGGCAAGCCACCCAGATGCCGAGGCAAGAGACCGAGGACACGAGCTGTTCCAGTATAATAAAATATAAAACAAGAATAGTCATACCAGATATAGATCTTAGATATGATTATATATGAATATCGTTAATCATTAGTTTGTAGCAATTACTCTTTATTCTAATATTATAATAATCCTCGCTCTATAATCATAACCTAGGAAGAACCAGGCCATACAGAGATAGGAGCTGAGGGGACATAGTGAGGAGTGACCAGAAGACAAGAGTGCGAGCCTTCTGTTATGCCTGGACAGGGCCACCAGAGGGCTCCTTGGTCTAGCGGTGATGCCAGCATCTGGGAAGACGCCCGCTGCCAGGCGGACCGTGGTCTAGCGGTAGCCTCAGTGTCAGGGAAAAACACCGGCTACTTAGCAGACCGGGAAAGGGAGTCTCCCTTTCCCCGGGGGAGTTTAGAGAAGACTCTACTCCTCCACCTCTTGTGGAGGGCCTGACATCAGTCAGGCTCACCTGCAGTTATCCGGAGGCCTAACCGTCTCCCTGTGATGCTGTCCTTCAGTGGTCACGCTCCTAGTCTGCCTTCATGTTCCATCCTGTACACCTAGCCCTGCCTTCTAGATAGCAGTAGTAAATTAGTGAAAGTACTAAAAGTCTCTGATATGCAGAAATAATGGTGTAAGCTGTCTTTCTCTTTGTCTCCTCTCTCTCTCTGCCTCGGCTGTCAGGCAGGGAAGGGCCCCTGTCCAGTGGACACGTGAGTGACCCACGTGGCCTTACCTATGATTGGAGATGGCTCACTCTCCTTATCCTGCCCCTTTGTCTTGTATCCAATAAATATCAGTGCAGCCTGGCATTCGGGGCCACTACCGGTCTCCGCGACTTGGTGGTAGTGGTCCCCCGGGCCCAGCTGCCTTTTCTTTTATCTCTTTGTCTTGTGTCTTTACTTCTACACTCTCTCGTCTCCGCACATGGGGAGAAACCCACCGACCCTGTGGGGCTGGTCCCTACAGCGGGGCACTGTGAGCCCCTTGCTGCCTCTGTGTGGCCGCCCACCCTTCCAGTGTTGCCCTGACGCCCCTCCCGGGTGTGCTGACCCCCCAGGCCTCCCACCTTGTTTCTCAGGGTGCTCGCTACCACCTGGTTTACGATTTCTCTGTTTAGTTCTCTCTGCCCGCTGATGCCAGTTTTTGAACTTTATCATTACTTCTTCTATTTACATGTAAATGTTCCAGGACTTTTATCCACTGCCCTGTCCCTAGGACCTTTTGCATTTCGCTGTTGGAAGAGAGAGGCTTCACATCTCCTGCAGAGGGGCCTCCCACTTGCTTCACCAGTGTTCTGAGGGCACCTCCGTGTTTAGAGGCACAGCCTCCGTGGAAGGCACACTCCTTCCTAGGAACAAATGTGGTTCTCCTTCCTAAGGAAAAGTGGATTATCAGATTTGCAAACTAGTTTTGCAGCCTTATAGAGAAATGTTGGGATAAAAATTCTAGTTTTAAAATTCTGTTCCCTAATTGTCATAGAATCACAGACTTTTCCAGGCCGTGGTCCCACCAGCACGTTCCATAGCAGACGTCACCGAGGGGCTGGAGTAGTGGATGATCAGCCTGGATCACCTGGGTCGTGTCAGCGCAGCCCTGTGGCCCTCCCCTTACGGTTTTACATTGGGAATTAAGCTTCATGGAGGTGTTCGCTCTTGAGCCATGGATTTGAGACAGTACAAGTGGGGAAAGCTGAGCATCTCTAATTGCAAGCACCGTCTTGCTGGAATGGTCCCTTGTAGCCTTAACTTAGAAAAGGAGTCTCGCCCTTGACCTGGTGTCCTTGTGTTGCAGGCGTGGTATCCCTCGTGGCCGTTCACCCCTCCACCGTCAACCCGCTTGGGAAGCAGCTCTTGCCAAAAACCTTTGGACAGTCCAATGTCAACATTGCCCAGCAAGTGGTAAGGCTCCCGCAGGAGTGGACAGTCGGGATCTCGGTGTGGGGTCGGGATTGGATGAGCCATGTGTTTGGGGGTGTTCCCAGGCATGCCTGGATTTGGGCTCCGGTTGCAGCATGGGGCCTTCCCCTCATCAGGGAGCCCATGGCCAGTGCTAGATTTTCCACAGCCCTCTGCAGCTGCCCACGTGTTGTTGTGGGAGAGGTGATGGCGCCCACAGCACTCCTGTGTGCCCCAGCCCATGCCATCCTTCCAGTAACTGGAGGGTGGTGGGTGGGGCCGCAGCCCCGACCAGAGGCAGCTCCCTCTTAGTGTCAGAGCTCAAAGCTCTTCATCTAACAAGGGCTTCTTACATGATGTGGCCGAGCATTGGTCGTGGCCCTCCTGGTGACACCAGGCTGGGAAGCCAGGGAGGAGTAGGGCCCTGGCCGTGGCTGTGCGTTGGCCCCGGGGCAGTGACAGGGCAGATGCTGCTCCCTTGGCCACGCACAGGAGAGGGGTGCGTGGGCATTGGGAAGTGGCGCGTCCCCCCTCCCCAAGCTGCTGCTGGCCAACTGATGCTGCTTCTCACAATGCTGTTTCCTGTCTCGTGTCCGCCCTCTGCGTCCTTGCCGGTGGCAGGCTGTTGGAGACAGGGAGCCCACACAGAATCCTGACTTCACCAGAAATGGGGCCCCAGGCACTTGGTGGGCAGGTTTGGCTGTGACTGGAGCTGGTGGTGAGGGACACAGCCATCCCAAGGCTAGGCCGGGTTTCCAGTCCTTCCTCAGGGACTTGTTTATGGTGCCTGAGGGCTCCTTCCTGGTCCTGAGATGATGCTCTGGCCCCGCCTGGGCAGCTGCCCCAGCCCTGTTCCTGCCAGCCCTGGGCTTTGGTGATGCAGCACCTCTCGCTGCCCGGCCTCCTGGCCCACTCCACCCCCTCACCCTGCTCCGCCTGTGCTGTGACCCAGTCGTCTTACAAGGATTGAACACCTCCGGTTGGGATGGGAACCTGTCTGTTCACTGTCACCAGGTGTTTCTCAGGCATCCCCAGGTGTCCTCACGTGCCCTCAGGTGTCTCTCACGTGCCCTCAGGGTGTCTCTCACGTGCCCTCAGGTGTCTCTCACGTGCCCTCAGGGTGTCTCTCACGTGCCCTCAGGTGTCTCTCACGTGTCCTCAGGGTGTCTCTCACGTGTCCTCACGTGTCTCTCACGTGCCCTCAGGTGTCTCTCACGTGTCCTCAAATGTCTCAGCGTGTCTCTCACGTGTCCTCACGTGTCTCTCATGTGTCCTCGGGTGTCTCTCACGTGTCCTCGGGTGCCTCTCACGTGTCCTCGGGTGTCTCAGGGTGTCTCTCACGTGTCCTCATGTGTCTCTCACGTGCCCTCAGGGGTGTCTCACATGTCCTCAGGTGTCTCTCACGTGTCCTCACATGTCTCTCATGTGTCCTCAGATGTCTCTCAGCATGTCTCACGTGTCTCACGTGTCCTCAGGTGTCTCTCACGTGTCCTCACGTGCCCTCAGGTGTCTCTCACGTGTCTCTCACGTGTCCTCAGGTGTCTCTCACGTGTCCTCAGGTGTCTCTCACGTGTCTCTCACGTGTCCTCAGGTGTCTCTCACATGTCCTCAGGTGTCTCTCACGTGTCCTCAGGGTGTCTCTCAGGTGTCCTCAGGTGTCTCTCACGTGTCCTCAGGTTGTCTCTCACGTGTCCTCAGGTGTCTCTCACGTGGCAGGTGTCTGTCACGTGTCAGGTGTCTCTCACGTGTCAGGTGTCTCTCAGGTGTCCCCAGGTGTCTCTCACGTGTCAGGTGTCTCTCAGGGTGTCTCTCACGTGTCAGGTGTCTCTCAGGTGTCCCCAGGTGTCTCTCACGTGTCAGGTGTCTCTCAGGGTGTCTCTCACGTGTCAGGTGTCTCTCAGGTGTCCCCAGGTGTCTCTCACGTGTCAGGTGTCACGTGTCCTCAGGTGTCTCTCACATGCCCTCAGGTGTCTCTCAGGTGTCCTCAGGTGTCTTTCACGTGTCCTCAGGTGTCTCTCACGTGTCAGGTGTCTCTCAGGGTGTCTCTCATGTGCCCTCAGGTGTCTCTCACGTCCTCAGGTGTCTCTCACGTGTCCTCACGTGTCCTCAGGTGTCTCTCACGTGTCTCACGTGTCCTCAGGTGTCTCTCACGTGTCTCTCACGTGTCCTCAGGTGTCTCTCACGTGTCCTCAGGTGTCTCTCACGTGTCCTCAGGTGTCTCACGTGTCAGGTGTCTGTCACGTGTCAGGTGTCTCTCACGTGTCTTCAGGTGTCTCTCACGTGTCGGGTGTCTCAGGTGTCCGCAGGTGTCTCTCATGGATCCCCAGGCATCCTCAGGTGTCACTGGCCCCGTGGAGAGCTCTGTGCTGAGCTGTTTTCTGTTGTCTAGGACATCTCGCTTTGGTCTAATCATGTTTTCTTCAGAGAACAGTGACCACCAGGGAAATTTTGGTCATTTTTGCACTTTAGTCTTTATTTTATATGCATTCCTGCTATTTCCATTTATTTAAATACACTTGAAATTCTCTGGATTCTTTAACAGATGTCAGGATATGAGTTTTAAGAGAGAGTGGCTTGTGGGTCACAGCCTTGAGGGATCTGAGCAGGATTGCCTTCCCTGCGCTCCGTTCCCCGCCTCCCGCTTCCCTGCGTCCCCCGCCCCCCACCGTGTGTGCTCCCACACAGCTGTCCTGAGTGAGCGGTTCCAGATCCCAGGCAGCTTTTGTGGCCCCCTTTCCTGCCAGTGGAAGGTGACAAAAACCTCACTCTGCAGAAGTTTTGTGGCCATTGGAAGTAGTGGTTTGTGGAAGCCCTACCATGTTATACAGCGGATCACGGCTTTTCAGTAAATGCCATTTTGATAAAAGCTAAAAATTCAGTTTTTGTTTTGCTTTATAATTAGATTATAGGTTTGATTATAAGTTGATTGGGAATTATAAGTTTGATTTTGTAGGTGCTGTATATCATAGCAGAGTGTATCTGGGTGAATAATTGTAGCACCACTTCCGTCTTTACTGCCGGTATGAATAAACTGGAGGAAAATGAATGAGAAGATTATCTTACTGATGTGCTTTAAACTTCATCACTGAAAGTCAAGTTCCTGATTTAAATTCAGCTGTACGGGTGGAGCTTGTCATTGCTGTTTTGTGCTTTGCAAAATCCCAGTGATAGGAATTAAAGCTGACAAATGACAAATGTCTCTTAAACCTTTTTATATACCAGAGGTTTACAGAAAACTGGGCTGGCTCATTCTGACACGAGGGGTGGGGCTTAGTCCGGGCGTGTGAGTGAAAGCGGTGGGGGGGTCATTAGGTCTCTGACCTTCACCAGTCAGCAGGTGCAGGGCTTGTCAAGGTCAGGGTCTTTTGCGGAGCAAATGCTTGTGAAGCCTGCGGTGCTGCAAAGCTTAGCACATGCACAGGAAAGTGTGCAGGACAGATGTGCTCAGCTGGCAGGAGCAGCGGCCTGTGTGAGCCCCTGGGGAGAAGCAGCCCCCACCCAGGCCTGTGTCCCAGAAGTCGGCATCTGTGGTCGCAGCAGCCTTTCCTTTGCAGCTGCGCCACTGGCCCTGTCTCTCTGGACACTGCAGTTAACCTTAGTCCATCTATAGGATTCTGTGTCTGAGTGGGGTCACACTACACGCAGACATCGTAATCTCAGTTTTTAGAGTGTGTGAAATTAAGGTGCAAACAGTGTGCTCTTAGGGCAGAAGAGATGCCTTAAATCAGGAGTCCCCAACCCCTGGGCCTGTTAGGAAGCCGGCCGCACAGGTTCTCAGGTGCGCAAACCCCACTGTAAACAGCACATGCAGGATCTAGGCGGCACTCCGTATGAGAATCAAATGCCTGATGATCTGAGGTGGGACAGTTTCTTCCCGAAACCACCCCCAGCCCCAGTCTGTGGAAAAACTGTCTTCCACAAAACTGGTCCCTGATACCAAAAAGGTGGGAGATCGCTGCTTTAAAACACCAAGGCTCACTGTGGAGCCAGTGAGGAGGGGGGCTCCTGGGGGAGGAGGGCTGGCCTCGGGCACGGTGGACCTCCGGCAGGTCCTCTGCTGTGGGATGCTTCCACCTGGAGGTCCATTTTCCAATGACCGCTGGTGTGGAAGCTGCAAAACTTTAGAGTCAAAAGACTGTCTGAAGCCATGTAAAGACTGTGTCTGGAGCCGTGTAAAGACTGTATGTGAAGCCGTGTAAAGACTGTGTGAAGCCGTGTAAAGACTGTCTGGAGCCGTGTAAAGACCGTGTCTGGAGCTGTGTAAAGACTGTATGTGAAGCCATGTAAAGACTGAAGCCGTGTAAAGACTATGCGAAGCCGTGTAAAGACTGTGCGAAGCCGTGTAAAGACTGCGAAGCCGTGTAAAGACTGTCTGGAGCCGTGTAAAGACTGTGCCTGGAGCCGTGTAAAGACTGTATGTGAAGCCGTGTAAAGACTGAAGCCGTGTAAAGACTGTGTGAAGCCGTGTAAAGACTGTCTGGAGCCGTGTAAAGACCGTGTCTGGAGCTGTGTAAAGACTGTATGTGAAGCCATGTAAAGACTGAAGCCGTGTAAAGACTGTGCGAAGCTGTGTAAAGACTGTCTGGAGCCGTGTAAAGACCGTGCCTGGAGCCGTGTAAAGACCGTGCCTGGAGCCGTGTAAAGACCGTGCCTGGAGCCGTGTAAAGACTGTGTGAAGCCGTGTAAAGACCGTGTCTGGAGCCGTGTAAAGACCGTGCCTGGAGCCGTGTAAAGACTGTCTGGAGCCGTGTAAAGACTGTGCCTGGAGCCGTGTAAAGACTGTCTAGAGCCGTGTAAAGACCGTGCCTGGAGCCGTGTAAAGACCGTGCCTGGAGCCGTGTAAAGACTGTGCCTGGAGCCGTGTAAAGACTGTCTAGAGCCGTGTAAAGACTGTCTGGAGCCGTGTAAAGACCGTGTCTGGAGCTGTGTGCAGACTGTGCCTGGAGCCGTGTGCAGACTGTGCCCGGAGCCGTGTCATTTACTTTCTCTGAAGTGCAGCTTGGATTCCAGCCATGAGCACAGTAGGAAGAGAGAC